>NW_026870928.1:641018-1282037 GCF_033118175.1 Dama dama | reverse complement strand
TGTCTCTTTTTCTGTTCTGCATATAGGGTTATCGTTGTCACCTTTCTAAATTCCATATACATGTGTCAGTATGCTGTAATGTTCTTTATCTTTCTGGCTTACTTCACTCTGTATAATGGGCTCCAGCTTCATCCATCTCATTAGGCCTGATTCAAATGAATTCTTTTTAATGGCTGAGTAATATTCCATGGTGTATATGTACCACAGCTTTCTTATCCATTCATCTGCTGACGGGCATCTAGGTTGCTTCCATGTCCTGGCTATTATAAACAGTGCTGCGATGAACATTGGGGTGCACGTGTCTCTTTCAGACGAACCTATGGACACCTTATCTTTGACAAAGGAGGCAAGGATATACAATGGAAAAAAGACAACCTCTTTAACAAGTGGTGCTGGGAAAACTGGTCAACCACTTGTAAAAGAATGAAAATAGAACACTTTCTAACACCATACACAAAAATAAACTCAAAATGGATTAAAGATCTAAATGTAAGACCAGAAACTATAAAACTCCTAGAGGAGAAGATAGGCAAAACACTCTCTGACATAAATCAAAGCAAGATCCTCTATGACCCACCTCCCAGAATATTGGAAATAAAAGCAAAACTAAACAAATGGGACCTAATGAAACTTAAAAGCTTTTGCACTACAAAGGAAACTATAAGTAAGGTGAAAAGACAGCCCTCAGATTGGGAGAAAATAATAGCAAATGAAGAAACAGACAAAGGATTAATCTCAAAAATATACAAGCAAATCCTGCAGCTCAATTCCAGAAAAATAAATGACCCAATACAAAATGAGCCAAAGAACTAAACAGACATTTCTCCAAAGAAGACATACAGATGGATAACAAACACATGAAAAGATGCTCAACATCACTCATTATTAGAGAAATGCAAATCAAAACCACAATGAGGTACCATTACATGCCAGTCAGGATGGCTGCTATCCAAAAGTCTACAAGCAATAAATGCTGGAGAGGGAGTGGAGAAAAGGGAACCCTCTTATACTGTTGGTGGGAATGCACACTAGTACAGCCGCTATGGAAAACGGTGTAGAGATTTCTTAAAAAACTGGAAATAGAACTGCCATATGACCCAGCAATTCCACTTCTGGGCCTACACACTGAGGAAACCAGATCCTTTTATTTTTCAGACCGTTTCAAACTCCTCATATTTTTTACACCTTTTGAAGCTCTTCATATATTTCACAACATTTGAGGCTCTTCATGTTTTTCAACACAACTTCATGCTCCTCCTATTTTTCAGACCGTTTCATGGTCCTCATATTTTTGACACCTTTTGAAGCTCTTCATATTTTTCACACCTTTCCGTGCTCTTCATGTTTTTCAACACGCTTTCATGCTCCTCCGATTATTCAGATCGTTTCATGCTCCTCATATTTTTGACACATTTTGAAGCTCTTCATATTTTCGACACCTTTCAGGTTCTTCATGTTTTTCAACACCGTTTCATGCTCCTCCTATTTTTCAAACCGTTTCATGCTCCTCATATTTTTGACACATTTTGAAGCTCTTCATATTTTCGACACCTTTCAGGTTCTTCATGTTTTTCAACACCGTTTCATGCTCCTCCTATTTGTCAAACCGTTTCATGTTCCTCCTATTTTTCAGACCGTTTCATGCTCCTCATATTTTTGACACCTTTTGAAGCTCTTCATGTTTTTCACACCCTTTCATGGTCTTCATATTTTTCAACACGGTTTCATGCTCCTCCTAATTTTCAGATCGTTTCATGCTCCTCATATTTTTGACACCTTTTGAAGCTCTTCTTATTCTTCACACTTTTTCAGGCTCTTCATGATTTTCAACACCGATTCATGCTCCTCCTCTCTTTCAAACCGTTTCAGGCTCCTCATATGTTTCACACCTTTTTCAGGCTCTTCATATTTTTGAACACCGATTAATGCTCCTCCTATTTTTCAGACCGTTTCATGCTCCTCATATTTTTGACATCTTTTGAAGCTCTTCATATTTTTCACACATTTTCAGGCTCTTCAAATTTTTCAACACAACTTCATGCTCCTCCTTTATTTGATACCGTTTCATGCTCCTCATATTTTTGACTCCTTTTGAAGCTCTCCATAGATTTCACACCATTTCAGGCTCTTCATGTGTTTCTACACCACTTCATGCTCCTCCTATTTTTAAGAGCTTTTCATGATCCTCATATTTTTGTCACCTTTTGAAGCTCTTCATATTTTTCACACCTTTTCAGGCTTTTCATGTTTTTCAACACCGCTTCATGCTCCTACTATTTTCAGACCTTTTCATGCTCCTCATATGTTTCACACCTTTTTAAGCTCTTCATGTTTTAACACCTTTTCACGCTCCTCCTATATTTCAGACCGTTTCAAGCACCTCATATTTTTGACACCTTTTGAAGCTCTTCATATTTTTCACATTTTTTCAGGGTCTTCATGTTTTTCTACACCACTTCATGCTACTCCTATTTTTAAGAGCTTTTCATGCTCCTCATATTTTTGTCACCTTTTGAAGCTCTTCATATTTTTCACACCTTTTCAGGCTTTTCATGCTTTTCAACACCACTTCATTCTCCTCCTTTATTTCAGACCGTTTCATGCTCCTCATCTTTTTCACACCTTTTGAAGCTCTTTATATTTTTCACACCTTTTCAGGCTTTTCATGTTTTTCTACACCGCTTCATTCTCTTCCTATTTTTCAGACATTTTCATGCTCCTCATATTTTTGACATCCTTTGAAGCTCTTCATATTTTTCACACCTTTTCAGGCTTTTCATGTATTTCAACACCGTCTCATGCGCCTCCTATTTTTCAGACCGTTTCATGCTCCTCATATGTTTCACACCTTTTTCAGGCTCTTCATGTTTTTCAACACCACTTCATGCTCCTCCTATTTATCAGACCGTTTCATGCTCATCATATTTTTGACACAGTTTGAAGCTCTTCATACTTTTCACACCTTTTGAGGCTCTTCATGTTTTTGAAAACAGTTTCTTGCTCCTCATATTTTTCAGACCGTTTCATGGTCCTCATATTTTTGACACCTTTTGAAGCTCTTCATATTTTTCACACTTTTTCAGGGTCTTCATGTTTTTCTACACCACTTCATGCTCCTCCTATTTTTCAGACCGTTTCATTCTCCTCATATGTTTCACAACTTTTTCAGGCTCTTCATGTTTCTCAACACCACTTCATGCTCCTCCCATTTTTCAGACCGTTTCATGCTCCTCATATTTTTGACACTTTTTGAAGCTCTTCATATTTTTCACACCTTTCCAGGCTCTTCATGTTTTTGAACACCGTTTCATGATCATCCTATTTTTCAGACCGTTTCATGCTCCTCATATGTTTCACACCTTTTGAAGCTCTTCATGTTTTTTAACACCTTTTCATGCTCCTCCTATATTTCAGACCGTTTAATGCTCCTTATATTTTTGACACCATTTGAAGCTCTTCATATTTTTCGCACCTTTTCAGGCTCTTCATATTTTTCAACACCACTTCATGCTTCTCCAATTTTTCAGACCGTTTCATGCTCCTCATATATATGACACCTTTTGAAGCTCTTCATATTTTTCACATCTTTTCAGGCTCTTCATATTTTTCAACCCGCTTAAGCTCCTCCTATTTTTCAGAGCGTTTCTTGCTCCTCATATTTTTGACACCTTTGAGGCTCTTCATATATTTCACACCTTTTCTGGCTCTTCATGTTTTTGAACACCGATTCATGCTCCTCCTATTTTTCAGACCGTTTCATGCTCCTCATATTTTAGACACCTTTTGAACCTCTTCATATTTTTCACACCTTTTCAGGCTCTTCATGTTTTCAACACTGCTTCATGCTCCTACTATTTTTCAGACGGTTTCAATCTCCTCATATTTTTGACACCTTTTGAAGCTCTTCATATTATTCACACCTTTTCAGGCTCTTCATGTTTTTCAACACCGCTTCATGCTCCTCCTTTTTTTCAGACCGTTTCATGCTCCTCATATTTTTGACGCCTTTTGAAGCTCTTCATATTTTTCACACTTCTCCAGGCTCTTCATGTTTTTGAACACCGTTTCATGCTCCTCCTGTTTTTCAGACCGTTTCATGCTGCTCATATTTTTGACACCTTTTGAAGTTCTTCATATTTTTCACACCTTTTCAGGCTCTTCACGTTTTTCAACACCACTTCATGCTCCTCCTATTTTTCAGTCCGTTTCATGCTCCTTATATTTTTGACACCTTTAGAAGTTCTTCATATTTTTCACACCTTACAGGCTCTTCATGATTTTCAACACCACTTCATGCTCCTCCTAATTTTCACACCGTTTCATGCTCCTCATATATTTGACACCTTTTGAAGCTCTTCAGATTTTTCACACCTTTTCAGGCTCTTCATATTTTTCAACACCGCTTCATGCTCCTCCTATTTTTCAGACCGTTTCATGCTCCTCATCTTTTTGACACGTTTTGAAACTCTTCATATTTATCACACCTTTTCAGGCTCTTCTGTTTTTCAACACCATTTCATGCTCCTCCTTTTTTTCAGACCGTTTTATGCTCCTCATATATTTGACACCTTTTGAAGCTCTTCATAATTTCCACACCTTTTCAGGCTCTTCATGTTTTTCTACACCGCTTCATGCTCCCCCTACATTTCAGACCATTCATGCCTCTCATATTTTTGAAACCTTTTGAAGCTCTTCATATTTTTCACACCTTTTTAGGCTCTTCATGTTTTTCAACACCATTTCATGCTCCTCCTTTTTTTCAAACCGTTTTATGCTCCTCATATATTTGACACCTTTTGAAGCTCTTCATAATTTCCACACCTTTTCAGGCTCTTCATGTTTTTGAACACCGTTTCATGCTCCTCTTATTTTTTTTTATTGTTATTTTTTTTATTTTTTTTTTTATTATTTTCATTTTTTTTCCCAGTCGGTTTTGTCATACATTGATATGAATCAGCCATGAATTTACATGTATTCCCAGTCCCGATTCCCCCTCCCACCTCCCTCTCCACCCGATTCCTCTGGGTCTTCCCAGTGCACCAAGC
This sequence comes from Dama dama, assembly GCF_033118175.1. Taxonomy (NCBI): domain Eukaryota; kingdom Metazoa; phylum Chordata; class Mammalia; order Artiodactyla; family Cervidae; genus Dama; species Dama dama. The sequence continues at coordinate 1,276,992 of NW_026870928.1, read as the reverse complement.
CGGAGCACTTGTCTCGTGCATCCTACCTGGGCTGGTGATCTGTTTCACCATAGATAGCATACATGCTGTTCTTTTGAAATATCCCACCCTCACATTCTCCCACAAAGTTTAAAAGTCTGTTCTGTATTTCTGTGTCTCTTTTTCTGTTCTGCATATAGGGTTATCGTTGTCACCTTTCTAAATTCCATATACATGTGTCAGTATGCTGTAATGTTCTTTATCTTTCTGGCTTACTTCACTCTGTATAATGGGCTCCAGCTTCATCCATCTCATTAGGCCTGATTCAAATGAATTCTTTTTAATGGCTGAGTAATATTCCATGGTGTATATGTACCACAGCTTTCTTATCCATTCATCTGCTGACGGGCATCTAGGTTGCTTCCATGTCCTGGCTATTATAAACAGTGCTGCGATGAACATTGGGGTGCACGTGTCTCTTTCAGACGAACCTATGGACACCTTATCTTTGACAAAGGAGGCAAGGATATACAATGGAAAAAAGACAACCTCTTTAACAAGTGGTGCTGGGAAAACTGGTCAACCACTTGTAAAAGAATGAAAATAGAACACTTTCTAACACCATACACAAAAATAAACTCAAAATGGATTAAAGATCTAAATGTAAGACCAGAAACTATAAAACTCCTAGAGGAGAAGATAGGCAAAACACTCTCTGACATAAATCAAAGCAAGATCCTCTATGACCCACCTCCCAGAATATTGGAAATAAAAGCAAAACTAAACAAATGGGACCTAATGAAACTTAAAAGCTTTTGCACTACAAAGGAAACTATAAGTAAGGTGAAAAGACAGCCCTCAGATTGGGAGAAAATAATAGCAAATGAAGAAACAGACAAAGGATTAATCTCAAAAATATACAAGCAAATCCTGCAGCTCAATTCCAGAAAAATAAATGACCCAATACAAAATGAGCCAAAGAACTAAACAGACATTTCTCCAAAGAAGACATACAGATGGATAACAAACACATGAAAAGATGCTCAACATCACTCATTATTAGAGAAATGCAAATCAAAACCACAATGAGGTACCATTACATGCCAGTCAGGATGGCTGCTATCCAAAAGTCTACAAGCAATAAATGCTGGAGAGGGAGTGGAGAAAAGGGAACCCTCTTATACTGTTGGTGGGAATGCACACTAGTACAGCCGCTATGGAAAACGGTGTAGAGATTTCTTAAAAAACTGGAAATAGAACTGCCATATGACCCAGCAATTCCACTTCTGGGCCTACACACTGAGGAAACCAGATCCTTTTATTTTTCAGACCGTTTCAAACTCCTCATATTTTTTACACCTTTTGAAGCTCTTCATATATTTCACAACATTTGAGGCTCTTCATGTTTTTCAACACAACTTCATGCTCCTCCTATTTTTCAGACCGTTTCATGGTCCTCATATTTTTGACACCTTTTGAAGCTCTTCATATTTTTCACACCTTTCCGTGCTCTTCATGTTTTTCAACACGCTTTCATGCTCCTCCGATTATTCAGATCGTTTCATGCTCCTCATATTTTTGACACATTTTGAAGCTCTTCATATTTTCGACACCTTTCAGGTTCTTCATGTTTTTCAACACCGTTTCATGCTCCTCCTATTTTTCAAACCGTTTCATGCTCCTCATATTTTTGACACATTTTGAAGCTCTTCATATTTTCGACACCTTTCAGGTTCTTCATGTTTTTCAACACCGTTTCATGCTCCTCCTATTTGTCAAACCGTTTCATGTTCCTCCTATTTTTCAGACCGTTTCATGCTCCTCATATTTTTGACACCTTTTGAAGCTCTTCATGTTTTTCACACCCTTTCATGGTCTTCATATTTTTCAACACGGTTTCATGCTCCTCCTAATTTTCAGATCGTTTCATGCTCCTCATATTTTTGACACCTTTTGAAGCTCTTCTTATTCTTCACACTTTTTCAGGCTCTTCATGATTTTCAACACCGATTCATGCTCCTCCTCTCTTTCAAACCGTTTCAGGCTCCTCATATGTTTCACACCTTTTTCAGGCTCTTCATATTTTTGAACACCGATTAATGCTCCTCCTATTTTTCAGACCGTTTCATGCTCCTCATATTTTTGACATCTTTTGAAGCTCTTCATATTTTTCACACATTTTCAGGCTCTTCAAATTTTTCAACACAACTTCATGCTCCTCCTTTATTTGATACCGTTTCATGCTCCTCATATTTTTGACTCCTTTTGAAGCTCTCCATAGATTTCACACCATTTCAGGCTCTTCATGTGTTTCTACACCACTTCATGCTCCTCCTATTTTTAAGAGCTTTTCATGATCCTCATATTTTTGTCACCTTTTGAAGCTCTTCATATTTTTCACACCTTTTCAGGCTTTTCATGTTTTTCAACACCGCTTCATGCTCCTACTATTTTCAGACCTTTTCATGCTCCTCATATGTTTCACACCTTTTTAAGCTCTTCATGTTTTAACACCTTTTCACGCTCCTCCTATATTTCAGACCGTTTCAAGCACCTCATATTTTTGACACCTTTTGAAGCTCTTCATATTTTTCACATTTTTTCAGGGTCTTCATGTTTTTCTACACCACTTCATGCTACTCCTATTTTTAAGAGCTTTTCATGCTCCTCATATTTTTGTCACCTTTTGAAGCTCTTCATATTTTTCACACCTTTTCAGGCTTTTCATGCTTTTCAACACCACTTCATTCTCCTCCTTTATTTCAGACCGTTTCATGCTCCTCATCTTTTTCACACCTTTTGAAGCTCTTTATATTTTTCACACCTTTTCAGGCTTTTCATGTTTTTCTACACCGCTTCATTCTCTTCCTATTTTTCAGACATTTTCATGCTCCTCATATTTTTGACATCCTTTGAAGCTCTTCATATTTTTCACACCTTTTCAGGCTTTTCATGTATTTCAACACCGTCTCATGCGCCTCCTATTTTTCAGACCGTTTCATGCTCCTCATATGTTTCACACCTTTTTCAGGCTCTTCATGTTTTTCAACACCACTTCATGCTCCTCCTATTTATCAGACCGTTTCATGCTCATCATATTTTTGACACAGTTTGAAGCTCTTCATACTTTTCACACCTTTTGAGGCTCTTCATGTTTTTGAAAACAGTTTCTTGCTCCTCATATTTTTCAGACCGTTTCATGGTCCTCATATTTTTGACACCTTTTGAAGCTCTTCATATTTTTCACACTTTTTCAGGGTCTTCATGTTTTTCTACACCACTTCATGCTCCTCCTATTTTTCAGACCGTTTCATTCTCCTCATATGTTTCACAACTTTTTCAGGCTCTTCATGTTTCTCAACACCACTTCATGCTCCTCCCATTTTTCAGACCGTTTCATGCTCCTCATATTTTTGACACTTTTTGAAGCTCTTCATATTTTTCACACCTTTCCAGGCTCTTCATGTTTTTGAACACCGTTTCATGATCATCCTATTTTTCAGACCGTTTCATGCTCCTCATATGTTTCACACCTTTTGAAGCTCTTCATGTTTTTTAACACCTTTTCATGCTCCTCCTATATTTCAGACCGTTTAATGCTCCTTATATTTTTGACACCATTTGAAGCTCTTCATATTTTTCGCACCTTTTCAGGCTCTTCATATTTTTCAACACCACTTCATGCTTCTCCAATTTTTCAGACCGTTTCATGCTCCTCATATATATGACACCTTTTGAAGCTCTTCATATTTTTCACATCTTTTCAGGCTCTTCATATTTTTCAACCCGCTTAAGCTCCTCCTATTTTTCAGAGCGTTTCTTGCTCCTCATATTTTTGACACCTTTGAGGCTCTTCATATATTTCACACCTTTTCTGGCTCTTCATGTTTTTGAACACCGATTCATGCTCCTCCTATTTTTCAGACCGTTTCATGCTCCTCATATTTTAGACACCTTTTGAACCTCTTCATATTTTTCACACCTTTTCAGGCTCTTCATGTTTTCAACACTGCTTCATGCTCCTACTATTTTTCAGACGGTTTCAATCTCCTCATATTTTTGACACCTTTTGAAGCTCTTCATATTATTCACACCTTTTCAGGCTCTTCATGTTTTTCAACACCGCTTCATGCTCCTCCTTTTTTTCAGACCGTTTCATGCTCCTCATATTTTTGACGCCTTTTGAAGCTCTTCATATTTTTCACACTTCTCCAGGCTCTTCATGTTTTTGAACACCGTTTCATGCTCCTCCTGTTTTTCAGACCGTTTCATGCTGCTCATATTTTTGACACCTTTTGAAGTTCTTCATATTTTTCACACCTTTTCAGGCTCTTCACGTTTTTCAACACCACTTCATGCTCCTCCTATTTTTCAGTCCGTTTCATGCTCCTTATATTTTTGACACCTTTAGAAGTTCTTCATATTTTTCACACCTTACAGGCTCTTCATGATTTTCAACACCACTTCATGCTCCTCCTAATTTTCACACCGTTTCATGCTCCTCATATATTTGACACCTTTTGAAGCTCTTCAGATTTTTCACACCTTTTCAGGCTCTTCATATTTTTCAACACCGCTTCATGCTCCTCCTATTTTTCAGACCGTTTCATGCTCCTCATCTTTTTGACACGTTTTGAAACTCTTCATATTTATCACACCTTTTCAGGCTCTTCTGTTTTTCAACACCATTTCATGCTCCTCCTTTTTTTCAGACCGTTTTATGCTCCTCATATATTTGACACCTTTTGAAGCTCTTCATAATTTCCACACCTTTTCAGGCTCTTCATGTTTTTCTACACCGCTTCATGCTCCCCCTACATTTCAGACCATTCATGCCTCTCATATTTTTGAAACCTTTTGAAGCTCTTCATATTTTTCACACCTTTTTAGGCTCTTCATGTTTTTCAACACCATTTCATGCTCCTCCTTTTTTTCAAACCGTTTTATGCTCCTCATATATTTGACACCTTTTGAAGCTCTTCATAATTTCCACACCTTTTCAGGCTCTTCATGTTTTTGAACACCGTTTCATGCTCCTCTTATTTTTTTTTATTGTTATTTTTTTTATTTTTTTTTTTATTATTTTCATTTTTTTTCCCAGTCGGTTTTGTCATACATTGATATGAATCAGCCATGAATTTACATGTATTCCCAGTCCCGATTCCCCCTCCCACCTCCCTCTCCACCCGATTCCTCTGGGTCTTCCCAGTGCACCAAGCCGGAGCACTTGTCTCGTGCATCCTACCTGGGCTGGTGATCTGTTTCACCATAGATAGCATACATGCTGTTCTTTTGAAATATCCCACCCTCACATTCTCCCACAAAGTTTAAAAGTCTGTTCTGTATTTCTGTGTCTCTTTTTCTGTTCTGCATATAGGGTTATCGTTGTCACCTTTCTAAATTCCATATACATGTGTCAGTATGCTGTAATGTTCTTTATCTTTCTGGCTTACTTCACTCTGTATAATGGGCTCCAGCTTCATCCATCTCATTAGGCCTGATTCAAATGAATTCTTTTTAATGGCTGAGTAATATTCCATGGTGTATATGTACCACAGCTTTCTTATCCATTCATCTGCTGACGGGCATCTAGGTTGCTTCCATGTCCTGGCTATTATAAACAGTGCTGCGATGAACATTGGGGTGCACGTGTCTCTTTCAGACGAACCTATGGACACCTTATCTTTGACAAAGGAGGCAAGGATATACAATGGAAAAAAGACAACCTCTTTAACAAGTGGTGCTGGGAAAACTGGTCAACCACTTGTAAAAGAATGAAAATAGAACACTTTCTAACACCATACACAAAAATAAACTCAAAATGGATTAAAGATCTAAATGTAAGACCAGAAACTATAAAACTCCTAGAGGAGAAGATAGGCAAAACACTCTCTGACATAAATCAAAGCAAGATCCTCTATGACCCACCTCCCAGAATATTGGAAATAAAAGCAAAACTAAACAAATGGGACCTAATGAAACTTAAAAGCTTTTGCACTACAAAGGAAACTATAAGTAAGGTGAAAAGACAGCCCTCAGATTGGGAGAAAATAATAGCAAATGAAGAAACAGACAAAGGATTAATCTCAAAAATATACAAGCAAATCCTGCAGCTCAATTCCAGAAAAATAAATGACCCAATACAAAATGAGCCAAAGAACTAAACAGACATTTCTCCAAAGAAGACATACAGATGGATAACAAACACATGAAAAGATGCTCAACATCACTCATTATTAGAGAAATGCAAATCAAAACCACAATGAGGTACCATTACATGCCAGTCAGGATGGCTGCTATCCAAAAGTCTACAAGCAATAAATGCTGGAGAGGGAGTGGAGAAAAGGGAACCCTCTTATACTGTTGGTGGGAATGCACACTAGTACAGCCGCTATGGAAAACGGTGTAGAGATTTCTTAAAAAACTGGAAATAGAACTGCCATATGACCCAGCAATTCCACTTCTGGGCCTACACACTGAGGAAACCAGATCCTTTTATTTTTCAGACCGTTTCAAACTCCTCATATTTTTTACACCTTTTGAAGCTCTTCATATATTTCACAACATTTGAGGCTCTTCATGTTTTTCAACACAACTTCATGCTCCTCCTATTTTTCAGACCGTTTCATGGTCCTCATATTTTTGACACCTTTTGAAGCTCTTCATATTTTTCACACCTTTCCGTGCTCTTCATGTTTTTCAACACGCTTTCATGCTCCTCCGATTATTCAGATCGTTTCATGCTCCTCATATTTTTGACACATTTTGAAGCTCTTCATATTTTCGACACCTTTCAGGTTCTTCATGTTTTTCAACACCGTTTCATGCTCCTCCTATTTTTCAAACCGTTTCATGCTCCTCATATTTTTGACACATTTTGAAGCTCTTCATATTTTCGACACCTTTCAGGTTCTTCATGTTTTTCAACACCGTTTCATGCTCCTCCTATTTGTCAAACCGTTTCATGTTCCTCCTATTTTTCAGACCGTTTCATGCTCCTCATATTTTTGACACCTTTTGAAGCTCTTCATGTTTTTCACACCCTTTCATGGTCTTCATATTTTTCAACACGGTTTCATGCTCCTCCTAATTTTCAGATCGTTTCATGCTCCTCATATTTTTGACACCTTTTGAAGCTCTTCTTATTCTTCACACTTTTTCAGGCTCTTCATGATTTTCAACACCGATTCATGCTCCTCCTCTCTTTCAAACCGTTTCAGGCTCCTCATATGTTTCACACCTTTTTCAGGCTCTTCATGTATTTCAACACCACTTCATGCTCCTCCTATTTTTCAGATCGTTTCATGCTCCTCATATTTTTGACACCTTTTGAAGCTCTTCATATTTTTCACAGCTTTCCAGGCTCTTCATATTTTTGAACACCGATTAATGCTCCTCCTATTTTTCAGACCGTTTCATGCTCCTCATATTTTTGACATCTTTTGAAGCTCTTCATATTTTTCACACATTTTCAGGCTCTTCAAATTTTTCAACACAACTTCATGCTCCTCCTTTATTTGATACCGTTTCATGCTCCTCATATTTTTGACTCCTTTTGAAGCTCTCCATAGATTTCACACCATTTCAGGCTCTTCATGTGTTTCTACACCACTTCATGCTCCTCCTATTTTTAAGAGCTTTTCATGATCCTCATATTTTTGTCACCTTTTGAAGCTCTTCATATTTTTCACACCTTTTCAGGCTTTTCATGTTTTTCAACACCGCTTCATGCTCCTACTATTTTCAGACCTTTTCATGCTCCTCATATGTTTCACACCTTTTTAAGCTCTTCATGTTTTAACACCTTTTCACGCTCCTCCTATATTTCAGACCGTTTCAAGCACCTCATATTTTTGACACCTTTTGAAGCTCTTCATATTTTTCACATTTTTTCAGGGTCTTCATGTTTTTCTACACCACTTCATGCTACTCCTATTTTTAAGAGCTTTTCATGCTCCTCATATTTTTGTCACCTTTTGAAGCTCTTCATATTTTTCACACCTTTTCAGGCTTTTCATGCTTTTCAACACCACTTCATTCTCCTCCTTTATTTCAGACCGTTTCATGCTCCTCATCTTTTTCACACCTTTTGAAGCTCTTTATATTTTTCACACCTTTTCAGGCTTTTCATGTTTTTCTACACCGCTTCATTCTCTTCCTATTTTTCAGACATTTTCATGCTCCTCATATTTTTGACATCCTTTGAAGCTCTTCATATTTTTCACACCTTTTCAGGCTTTTCATGTATTTCAACACCGTCTCATGCGCCTCCTATTTTTCAGACCGTTTCATGCTCCTCATATGTTTCACACCTTTTTCAGGCTCTTCATGTTTTTCAACACCACTTCATGCTCCTCCTATTTATCAGACCGTTTCATGCTCATCATATTTTTGACACAGTTTGAAGCTCTTCATACTTTTCACACCTTTTGAGGCTCTTCATGTTTTTGAAAACAGTTTCTTGCTCCTCATATTTTTCAGACCGTTTCATGGTCCTCATATTTTTGACACCTTTTGAAGCTCTTCATATTTTTCGCACCTTTTCAGGCTCTTCATTTTTTTGAACACCACTTCATGCTTCTCCAATTTTTCAGACCGTTTCATGCTCCTCATATATTTGACACCTTTTGAAGCTCTTCATATTTTTCACATCTTTTCAGGCTCTTCATATTTTTCAACCCGCTTAAGCTCCTCCTATTTTTCAGACCGTTTCTTGCTCCTCATATTTTTGACACCCTTGAGGCTCTTAATATATTTCACACCTTTTCAGGCTCTTCATGTTTTTGAACACCGCTTCATGCTCCTCCTATTTTTCAGACCGTTTCATGCTCCTCCTATTTTTCAGACCGTTTCATGCTCCTCATATTTTTGACACCTTTTGAACCTCTTCATATTTTTCACACCTTTTCAGGCTCTTCATGTTTTCAACACCGCTTCATGCTCCTACTATTTTTCAGACGGTTTCATGCTCCTCATATTTTTGACACCTTTTGAAGCTCTTCATATTATTCACACCTTTTCAGGCTCTTCATGTTTTTCAACACCGCTTCATGCTCCTCCTTTTTTTCAGACCGTTTCATGCTCCTCATATTTTTGACAACTTTTGAAGCTCTTCATATTTTTCACACTTCTCCAGGCTCTTCATGTTTTTGAACACCGTTTCATGTTCCTCCTTTTTTTCAGACTGTTTCATGCTGCTCATATTTTTGACACCTTTTGAAGTTCTTCATATTTTTCACACCTTTTCAGGCTCTTCACGTTTTTCAACACCACTTCATGCTCCTCCTATTTTTCAGACCATTTCAGGCTCCTCTTATTTTTTTTTTTTTATTGTTATTTTTTTTATTTTTTTTAATTTTTTTTATTTTTTTTTTCCAGTGGGTTTTGTCATACCTTGATATGAATCAGCCATGGATTTACATGTATTCACAGTCCCGATTCCCCTCCCACCTCCCTCTCCACCCGATTCCTCTGGGTCTTCCCAGTGCACCAAGCCGGAGCACTTGTCTCGTGCATCCTACCTGGGCTGGTGATCTGTTTCACCATAGATAGCATACATGCTGTTCTTTTGAAATATCCCACCCTCACATTCTCCCACAAAGTTTAAAAGTCTGTTCTGTATTTCTGTGTCTCTTTTTCTGTTCTGCATATAGGGTTATCGTTGTCACCTTTCTAAATTCCATATACATGTGTCAGTATGCTGTAATGTTCTTTATCTTTCTGGCTTACTTCACTCTGTATAATGGGCTCCAGCTTCATCCATCTCATTAGGACTGATTCAAATGAATTCTTTTTAATGGCTGAGTAATATTCCATGGTGTATATGTACCACAGCTTTCTTATCCATTCATCTGCTGACGGGCATCTAGGTTGCTTCCATGTCCTGGCTATTATAAACAGTGCTGCGATGAACATTGGGGTGCACGTGTCTCTTTCAGACGAACCTATGGACACCTTATCTTTGACAAAGGAGGCAAGGATATGCAATGGAAAAAAGACAACCTCTTTAACAAGTGGTGCTGGGAAAACTGGTCAACCACTTGTAAAAGAATGAAAATAGAACACTTTCTAACACCATACACAAAAATAAACTCAAAATCGATTAAAGATCTAAATGTAAGACCAGAAAATATAAAACTCCTAGAGGAGAAGATAGGCAAAACACTCTCCGACATAAATCAAAGCAAGATCCTCTATGACCCACCTCCCAGAATATTGGAAATAAAAGCAAAACTAAACAAATGGGACCTAATGAAACTTAAAAGCTTTTGCACTACAAAGGAAACTATAAGTAAGGTGAAAAGACAGCCCTCAGATTGGGAGAAAATAATAGCAAATGAAGAAATAGACAAAGGATTAATCTCAAAAATACACAAGCAAATCCTGCAGCTCAATTCCAGAAAAATAAATGACCCAATAAAAAATGAGCCAAAGAACTAAACAGACATTTCTCCAAAGAAGACATACAGATGGATAACAAACACATAAAAGATGCTCAACATCACTCATTATTAGAGAAATGCAAATCAAAACCACAATGAGGTACCATTACATGCCAGTCAGGATGGCTGCTATCCAAAAGTCTACAAGCAATAAATGCTGGAGAGGGAGTGGAGAAAAGGGAACCCTCTTATACTGTTGGTGGGAATGCACACTAGTACAGCCGATATGGAAAACAGTGTAGAGATTTCTTAAAAAACTGGAAATAGAACTGCCATATGACCCAGCAATTCCACTTCTGGGCATACACACTGAGGAAACCAGATCCTCTTATTTTTCAGACCGTTTCAAACTCCTCATATTTTTTACAACTTTTGAAGCTCTTCATATATTTCACACCTTTTCAGGCTCTTCATGTTTTTCAACACCGCTTCATGCTCCTACTATTTTTCAGACCGTTTCATGGTCCTCATATTTTTGACACCTTTTGAAGCTCTTCATATTTTTCACACCTTTTCAGGCTCTTCATGTTTTTGAACACCGTTTCATGCTCCTCCTATTTTTCAGACCGTTTCATGCTCCTCATGTTTTTGAGACTTTTTGAAGCTCTGCATATTTTTCATAACTTTCAGGCTCTTCATGCTTTTGAAACACCGTTACATGCTCCTCCTATTTTTCATACCATATCATGCTCCTCATTTTTTTGACACATTTTGAAGCTCTTCATATTTTTCACACCTTTTCAGGCTCTTTATGTTTTTCAACACCGTATCATGTTCCTCCTATTTTTCAGACCGTTTCATGCTCCTCATATCTTTGACACCTTTTGAAGCTCTTCATATTTTTCACATCATTTCAGGCTCTTCAAGTTTTTGAAAACGGCTTCATGCTCCTCCTAATTTTCAGACCGTTTTTTGCTCATCATATTTTTGACACATTTTGAAGCTTTTCATATTTTTCACAGCTTTTCAGGCTCTTCATGTTTTTGAACACAGTTTCATGCTCCGCATATTTTTCACACCTTTTCATGCTCTTCATATTTTTCACACCTTTTCAGGCTCTTCATGTTTCTCAACACCGTTTCATGCTTCTCCTATTTTTCAGACCATTTCATGCTCCTCATATTTTTGACAGCTTTTTAAGCTCTTCATATATTTCACACCTTTTCAGGCTTTTCATGTTTTTGAACACCGCTTCATGCTCCTCCTATTTTTCAGACCATTTCATGCTCCTCGTATTTTTCACACCTTTTGAAGCTCTTCGTATATTTCACACCTTTTCAGGCTCTTCATGTTTTTGAACACCGCTTAATGCTCCTCCCATTTTTCAGATTGTTTCATCCTCCTCATATTTTTGACACCTTTGAAGCTCTTCATATTTGTCACACCCTTCCAGGCTCTTCATGTTCTTCATCACTGTTTCATGCTCCTCCTATTTTTCAAACTGTTTCAGGCTCCTCATATTTTTCACACCTTTTGAAGCTCTTCATATTTTTCACATCTTTTCAGGCTCTTCATGTTTTTCAAAACCGCTTCATGCTCCTGCTGTTTTTCAGACCGTTTCAAGCTCCTCATGTTTTTCATATCTTTTGAAGCTCTTCATATTTTTCACACGTTTTCAGGCTCTTCATGATTTTCAACACCGCTTCATGATCCTCCTATTTATCAGACCGTTTCATGCTCATCTCATTTTTGACAGCTTTTGAAGCTGCTCATATTTTTCACACCTTTTGAAGCTCTTCATTTTTTTCACAACTTTTCAGGCTCTTCAAGTTTTTCAACACCGCTTCATGCTCCTCCTATTTTTCAGACCATTTCATGCTCCTCATGTAATTCACACCTTTTGAAACTCTTCATATTTTTCACACCTTTTCAGGCTCTTCATGTTTTGGAACACCGTTTCATGCTCCTTCTATTTTTCAGACCTTTCATGCTCCTCATATTTTTGACACCTTTTGAAGCTCTTCATATTTTTCACAACTTTTCAGGCTCTTCATGTTTTTCAACACGGCTTCATGCTTCTCCTATTTTCCAGACCGTTTCATTGTCCTCATATTTTTGACACCTTTAGAAGCTCTTCATATTTTTCACAACTTTTCAGGCTCTTCATGTTTTTCAACACGGCTTCATGCTTCTCCTATTTTCCAGACCGTTTCATTGTCCTCATATTTTTGACACCTTTAGAAGCTCTTCATATTTTTCACACGTTTTCAGGCTCTTCATGTTTTTCAACACGGCTTCATGCTCCTCCTATTTTTCAGATTGGTTCATTCTCCTCATATTTTTCACACCTTTTGATGCTCTTCATATTTTTCACACCTTTTCAGGCTCTTCATGTTTTGGAACATCGTTTCATGCTCCTCCTATTTTTCAGACCTTTTCATGCTCCTCATATTTTTGACACCTTTTGAAGCTCTTCATATTTTTCACAACTTTTCAGGCTGTTCACGTTTTGGAACACCGTTTCATGCTCCTCCTTTTTTTCAGACCGTTTCATGCTCCTCATATATTTGACACCTTTTGAAGCTCTATATTTTTCACACCTTTTCAGGATCTTCATGTTTTTGAACACCGCTTCATGCTACTCCTATTTTTCAGACCGTTTCATGCTCCTCCTATTTTTCACACTTTTTGAAGCTCTTCATATTTTTCACACCTTTTCAGGCTCTTCATGTTTTTGAACACCGTTTCATGCTGCTCCTATTTTTCAGACTCTTTCATGCTCGTCATATTTTTGACACCTTTTGAAGCTCTTCGTATTTTTCACACCTTTTCAGGCTCTTCATGTTTTTGAAAACCGCTTCATGCTCCTCCTATTTTTCACACCTTTTGAAGCTCTTCATATTTTTCACACCGTTTCATGCTCCTCATATTTTTGACACTTTTTGAGGCTCTTCATATTTTTCACACCATTTCAGGCTCTTCTTCGTTTTGAACAACGTTTCATGCTCCTCCTATTTTTCAGACCGTTTCATGCTCCTCATGTATTTCACACGTTTTGAAGCTCTTCAGAATTTTCACACCTTTTCAGGCTCTACATGTTTTTCAACATCACTTCATGCTTCTCTTATTTTTCAGACCGATTCATGTTCCTCATATTTTTGACACCTTTTGAAGCTCTTCATATTTTTCACACCTGTTCAGGCTCTTCATGTTTTTCAACGCCGCTTCATGCTCCTCATCTTTTTCAGACCGTTTCATGCTCCTCATATTTTTCACACCTTTTGAAGCTCTTCATATTTTTCACAACTTTTCAGGCTCTTCATATTTTTGATCACCGTTTCATGCTCCTCCTATTTTTCAGACCGTTTCATGCTCCTCATATTTTGACACCTTTTTAAGCTCTTCACATTTTTCACACCTTTTCAGGCTCTTCATGTTTTTCAAAACCGCTTCATGATCCCCCTATATTTCAGACCGTTTCATGCTCCTCATATTTTTCACACCTTTTGAAGCTCTTCGTATTTTTCACACCTTTTCAGACTCTTCATGTTTTTCAACACCACTTCATGCTCCTCCTTTTTTTCCGACGGTTTCATGCTCATCGCATTTTTGACACCTTCTGAAGCTCTTCATTTTTTTCAAAACTTTTGAGCTCTTCACATTCTTCACACGTTTTCAGGCTCTTCATGTATTTCAATAACGGTTCTTACTCCTCCTATTTTTCAGAACGTTGCATGCTTCTCATATTTTTGACACGTTTTGAAGCTCTTCATATTTTTCACACCTTTTCAGGCTCTTCATGTTTTTCAACACCACTTCATGCTCCTCCTATTTTTCAGACCGTTTCATGCTCCTCCTATTTTTCACACCTTTTGAAGCTCTTCATATTTTTCACACCTTTTCAGGCTGTACATGTTTTTGAACACCACTTCATGCTCCTCCTATTTTTCCGATCGTTTCTTGCTCCTCATGTATTTCACACATTGTGAAGCTCTTCATATTTTTCACACCTTTTCAGGCTCTTCATGTTTTTCAACACCGCATCATGCTCCTCCTATTTTTCAGACCGTTTCATGCTCATCTCTTTTTTGACACCTTTTGAAGCTCTTCATATTTTTCATACGTTTTGAAGCTCTTCATACTTTTCACACTTTTTCAGGCTCTTCGTGTTTTTGAACACTGCTTCACGCTCCTCCTATTTTTCAGACCGTTTCATGCTGCTCGTATTTTTCAGACCGTTTCATGCTCCTCATAATTTTGACAATTTTATAAGCTCTTCATGTTTTTCACACTTTTTCAGGCTCTTCATGTTTTTGAACACCGCCTCATGCGCCTCCTATTTTTCAAACTTTTGAAGCTCTTCATGTTTTTCACACCTTTTCAGGCTCTTCATGTTTTTGAACACAGTTTCATGCTCCTCCTAATTTTCAGACCGTTTCATGCTCCTCATACATTTCAAACCTTTTTAAGCTCTTCCTATTTTTCACACCTTTTCACGCTCTTCATGTTTTTGAACACCGTTTTATGCTGCCTCTATATTTCAGACCGTTTCATGCTCCTCATATATTTTAAACCTTTGGATCTCTTCATATATTTCACACCTTTTCAGGCTGTTCATGTTTTTCAACAACGCTTCATGATCTTCCTATTATTCAGACCGTTTCATGCTCCTCAAGTATTTCACACCTTTTGAAGCTCTTCATATTTTTCACACCTTTTCAGGCTCTTCATGTTTTTCAACACCACTTAATGCCCCTCCTATTTTTCAGACCGTATCATGCTCATCTCATTTTTACACCTTTTGAAGCTCTTCATATTTTTCACACCTTTTGAAGCTCTTCCTATTTTTCACACCTTTTCAGGCTCTTCAGGGTTTTGAACACCGCTTCATGCTCCTCATATTTTTCACACCTTTTGAAGCTCTTCATATTTTTCACACCTTTTCAGGCTCTTCATGTTTTTCAACACCGCTTCTTGCTCCTCCATTTTTCACACCCTTTCATGCTTCTCATGTATTTCACACCTTTTGAAACTCTTCATATTTTTCACATCTTTTCAGGCTCTTCATGTTTTTGAACAAGGTTTCATGCTCCTCCCATTTTTCAGACCGTTTCATGCTCCTCATATTTTTGACACGTTTTGAAGCTCTTCATATATTTCCCATTTTTCAGGCTCTTCATGTTTTTGAACACCGTTTCATGCTCCTCCTATTTTTCAGACCGTTCATGCTCCTCATATTTTGACACATTTTGAAGCTCTTCATATTTTTCACATCTTTTCAGGCTCTTCATGTTTTTGAACAAGGTTTCATTCTCCTCCCATTTTTCAGACCGTTTCATGCTCCTCATATTTTTGACACGTTTTGAAGCTCTTCATATTTTTCACACCTTTTCAGGCTCTTCATGTTTTTGAACACCGTTTCATGCTCCTCCTATTTTTCAGACCGTTCATGCTCCTCATATTTTGACACCTTTTGAAGCTCTTCATATTTTTCACACCTTTTCAGGCTCTTCATGTTTCTGAACACCGCGTCATGCTCCTCCTATTTTTCATATCGTTTCATGCTTCTCATATTTTTCACACCTTTTGAAGCTCTTCATATTTTTCACACCTTTTCAGGCTCTTCATATTTTTCAACACCGCTTCATGCTCCTCCTATTTTTCAGACCGTTTCATGCTCATCTCATTTTTGACACCTTTTGAAGCTCTTCATATTCTTCACTCCTTTTGAAGCTCTTCATATTTTTCACACCTTTTGAAGCTCTTCATATTTCTCACACCTTTTCAGACTCTTCATGTTTTTCAACACCGCTTTTTGCTCCTCCTATTTTTCAGACCGTTTCATGCTCCTCATATTTTTGACACGTTTTGAAGTTCTTCATATTTTTCACACATTTTCAGGCTCTTCATGTTTTTAAACACCGCTTCATGCTGCTCCTGTTTTTCAGACCTTTTCATGCTCCTCATATTTTTCACATCTTTTGAAGTTCTTCTTATTTTTCACACCTTTTCAAGCTCTTCATCATTTTCAAAACCGCTTCATGCTCCTCCTATTTTACAGACCGTTTCATTCTCCTCATGTATTTCACACGTAATGAAGCTCTTCCAATTTTGCACAACTTTTCAGTCTCTTCTTGTTTTACAACACCGCATCATGCTCCTCCTATTTTTCAGACTGTTTCATGCTCCTCATATTTTTGACACCTTTTGAAGCTCTTCATATTTTTCACACCTTTTGAAGCTCTTCATGTTTTTCACACCTTTTCAGGCTCTTCATGATTTTCAACACCGCTTCATGCTCCTGCTATTTTTCAGACCGTTTCATGCTCATCTCTTTTTTGACACCTTTAGAAGCTGTTCATATTTTTCACACCTTTTAAAGCTCTTCATATTTTTCACATTTTTGAAACTCTTCATATTTTTCTCACCTTTTGAAGCTCTTCATGTTTTTCACACCTTTTCAGGCTTCTCATGTTTTTGAACACCGCTTCATGCTCCTCCTATTTTTCACTCCTTTTGAAGCTCTTCATATTTTTCACACCTTTTCAGGCTGTACATGTTTTTGAACACCACTTCATGCTCCTCCTATTTTTCAGACCGTTTCTTGCTCCTCATGTATTTCACACATTTTGAAGCTCTTCATATTTTTCACACCTTTTCAATGTCTTCATGTTTTTGATCACTGTTTCATGCTGCTCCTGTTTTTCAGACCATTTCATGATACTCATATTTTTGACACCTTTTGAAGCTCTTCATATTTTTCACACTTTTTCAGGCTGTTTATAGTTTTCAACACCGCTGCATGATTCTCCTATATTTGAGACCATTTCATGCTCCTCATATTTTTGACATTTTTTGAAGCTCTTCATATTTTTCACACCTTTTCAATGTCTTCATGTTTTTGATCACTGTTTCATGCTGCTCCTGTTTTTCAGACCATTTCATGATACTCATATTTTTGACACCTTTTGAAGCTCTTCATATTTTTCACACTTTTTCAGGCTGTTTATAGTTTTCAACACCGCTGCATGATTCTCCTATATTTGAGACCATTTCATGCTCCTCCTATTTTTCACACCTTTTGAAGCTCTTCCTATTTTTCACAGGTTTTCAGGCTCTTCATGTTTTTCAACACCGCTTCATGCTCCTCCTATTTTTCCGACCGTTTCATGCTCATCTCATTTTTGACACCTTTTGAACGTCTTCATATTTTTCACACCTTTTGAAGCTCTTCATATTTTTCACTTCTTTTCAGGCTCTTCATGTTTTTTAACACCGCTTCATGCTCCTCATCTTTTTCAGACCGTTTCATGCTCCTCATATTTTTGACATCTTTTGAAGCTCTTCACATTTTTCACACATTTTCAGGCTCTTCATGTTTTTCAACACCGCTTGATGATCCTCCTATATTTCAGACCGTTTCATGCTCCTCATATTTTTTACACCTTTTGAAGCTCTTCATATTTTTCACACCTTTTCAGACTCTTCATGTTTTTCAACACCGCTTCATGCTGCTCCTATTTTTCAGATCGTTTCAGGCTCCGCATATTTTTGACTCCTTTTGAAGCTCTTCATATTTTTCACACGTTTTCAGGCCCTTCATGTTTTTGAACACCGCTTCATGCTCCTCCTATTTTTCAGACGGTTTCAGGCTGCTCGTATTTTTCAGACCGTTTCATGCTCCCCATATTTTTGACAATTTTATAAGCTCTTCATATTTTTCACACATTTTCAGGCTCTTCATGTTTTTGAGCACCGCTTCATGCTCCTCCTATTTTTCAAACCTTTTGAAGCTCTTCATGTTTTTCACACCTTATCAGCCTCTTCATGTTTTTGAACATCTCTTCATGCTCCTCTTATTTTTGACAATTTTATAAGCTCTTCATATTTTTCACACTTTTTCAGGCTCTTCATGTTTTTCAACACCGCTTCATGCTCCTCCTATTTTTCAAACCTTTTGAAGCTCTTCATATTTTTCACACGTTTTCAGGCCCTTCATGTTTTTGAACAACACTTCATGCTCCTCCTACTTTTCAGACTTTTTCATGCTCATCTCTTTTTTGACACCTTTTCAGGGTCTTCATATTTTTCAAACTTTTGAAGATCTTCATATTTTTCACACTTTTTCAGGCTCTTCATGTTTTGAACACTGCTTCATGCCCTCCTATTTTTCAGACCGTTTCATTCTCCTCATGTGTTTCACACCTTTTGAAGCTCTTCATAATTTTCACACCTTTTCATGCTCTTCATGTTTTTGAACACCGTTTCATGCTCGTCCTATTTTTCAGACCATTTCAAGCTCCTCATATTTTTGAAACCTTTTGAAGCTCTTCATATTTTTCACACCTTTTCAGGCTTTTCATGTATTTGAACATCGCTTCATGCTCCTCACATTTCTCACACCTTTTGAAGCTCTTCATATTTTTCTCACCTTTTCAGGCTCCTCATGTTTTTGAACACCGCTTCATGCTCCTCATATTTTTCAGACCGTTTCATGATCCTCATGTATTTCACACCTTTTGAACCTCTTCATATTTTTCACACCTTTTCAATGTCTTCATGTTTTTGAACACTGTTTCATGCTGCTCCTGTTTTTCAGACCATTTCATGATACTCATATTTTTGACACCTTTTGAAGCTCTTCATATTTTTCACACTTTTTCAGGCTGTTTATAGTTTTCAACATCGCTGCTTGATTCTCCTATATTTGAGACCATTTCATGCTCCTCATATTTTTGACATTTTTTGAAGCTCTTCATATTTTTCACACCTTTTGAAGCTCTTCCTATTTTTCACAGCTTTTCAGGCTCTTCATGTTTTTCAACACCGCTTCATGCTCCTCATATATTTCAGACCGTTTCATGCTCCTCATATTTTTGACATCTTTTGAAGCTCTTCATATTTTTGACACCTTTTGAAGGTCTTCATGTTTTTCACACCTTTTGAAGCTCTTCATATTTTTCACTTCTTTTCAGGCTCTTCATGTTTTTCAACACCGCTTCATGTAACTCATATTTTTCAGACCGTTTCATGCTCCTCATATTTTTGACATCTTTTGAAGCTCTTCACGTTTATCACACATTTTCAGGCTCTTCATGTTTTTCAACACCGCTTGATGATCCTCCTATATTTCAGACCGTTTCATGCTCCTCATATTTTTGACACGTTTTGAAGCTCTTCATATTTTTCACACCTTTTCCGTCTCTTCTTGTTTTTCAACACCGCTTCTTGCTCCTCCTATTTTTCAGACCGTTTCATGCTCCTCATATTGTTGACACCTTTTGAAGCACTTCATATTTTTCACACCTTTTCTGGCTCTTCATATTTTTGAACACCGCTTCATGTTCCTCCTGTTTTTCATACCTTTTGAAGCTCTTCATATTTTTCACACCTTTTCAGGCTCTTCAGGTTTTTGAACACCTCTTCATGCTCCTCCTATTTTTCAGACCGTTTCATGCTCCTCATGTATTTCACACCTTTTGAAGCTGTTCATATTTTTCACACCTTTTCAGGCTCTCCATGTTTCTGAACACCACTTCCTGCTCCTCCTATTTTTGAGGCCGTTTCATGCTCATCTCATTTTTGACACCTTCTGAAGCTCTTCATTTTTTTCACACCTTTTGAGCTCTTCATATTCTTCACACGTTTTCAGGCTCTTCATGTATTTCAATAACGCTTCTTACTCCTCCTATTTTTCAGACCGTTTCATGCTCCTCATATTTTTGACATCTTTTGAAGCTCTTCACATATTTCACACATTTTCAGGCTTTTCATGTTTCTGAACACCGCTTCATCCTCCTCCTATTTTTCACACCTTTTGAAGCTCTTCATATTTTTCACAGCTTTTCAGGCTGCACATGTTTTTGAACACGACTTCATGCTCCTCATCTTTTTCAGTCTGTTTCATGCTTCTCATATTTTTCACACCGTTTGAAGCTCTTCATATTTTTCACACGTTTTCAGGCTCTTCATGTTTTTGATCACCGTTTCATGCTCCTCCTATTTTTCAGACCGTTTCATGCTCCTCATATTTTTGACCATTTTATAAGCTCTTCATATTTTTCACACTTTTTTAGGCTCTTCATGTATTTTAACACCGCTTCATGCTCCTCCTATTTTTCAAACTTTTTGAAGCTCTTCATGTTTTTCACACCTTATCAGCCTCTTCATGTTTTTGAACACCTCTTCATGCTACTCCTATTTTTCAGACCTTTTCATGCTCCTCATATTTTTCACTCCTTAAAAGCTCTTCCTATTTTTCACAGCTTTTCAGGCTCTTCATGTTTTTCAACACCGCTTCATGCTCCTCATATTTTTCAGACCGTTTCATGCTCCTCATATTTTTGACATCTTTTGAAGCTCTTCATATTTTTGACACCTTTTGAAGGACTTCATATTTTTCACACCTTTTGAAGCTCTTCACATTTTTCACTTCTTTTCAGGCTCTTCATGTTTTTTAACACCGCTTCATGCTCCTCATATTTTTCAGACCGTTTCATGCTCCTCATTTTTTTGACATCTTTTGAAGCTCTTCACGTTTTTCACACATTTTCAGGCTCGTCATGTTTTTCAACACCGCTTCATGCTGCTCCTATTTTTCAGACCGTTTCATGCTCATCTCTTTTTTGACAACTTTTGAAGCTCTTCATATTTTCATACTTTTTGAAGCTCTTCATATTTTTCACACGTTTTCAGGCTCTTCATGTTTTTCAACACCGCTTCATGCTCCTCCTATTTTTCAGACCGTTTCATGCTCCTCATATTTTTGACACCTTTTGAAGCTCTTCATATTTTTCACACCTTTTCAGACTCTTCATGTTTTTCAACACCGCTTCATGCTGCTCCTATTTTTCAGACCGTTTCATGCTCATCTCTTTTTTGACAACTTTTGAAGCTCTTCATATTTTCATACCTTTTGAAGCTCTTCAGATTTTTCACACGTTTTCAGGCTCTTCATGTTTTTCAACACCGCTTCATGCTCCTCCTATTTTTCAGACCGTTTCATGCTCCTCATATTTTTGACACGTTTTGAAGCTCTTCATATTTTTCACACCTTTTCCGTCTCTTCTTGTTTTGCAACACCGCTTCTTGCTCCTCCTATTTTTCAGACCGTTTCATGCTCCTCATATTGTTGACACCTTTTGAAGCACTTCATATTTTTCACACCTTTTCAGGCTCTTCATATTTTTGAACACCGCTTCATGCTCCTCATATTTTTCACACCGTTGGAAGCTCTTCATACTTTTCACACGTTTTCAGGCTCTTCATGTTTTTGATCACCGTTTCATGCTCCTCCTATTTTTCAGACCGTTTCATGCTCCTCATATTTTTGACCATTTTATAAGCTCTTCATATTTTTCACACTTTTTTAGGCTCTTCATGTTTTTTAACACCGCTTCATGCTCCTCCTATTTTTCAAACTTTTTGAAGCTCTTCATGTTTTTCACACCTTATCAGCCTCTTCATATTTTTGAACACCTCTTCATGCTACTCCTATTTTTCAGACCTTTTCATGCTCCTCATGAATTTCACACGTTTTGAAGCTCTACATATTTTTCACACCTTTTCAGACTCTTCATGTTTTGAACACTGCTTCATGCTCCTCCTATTTTTCAGACCGTTTCAAGCTCCTCATATTTTTGACACCTTTTGAAGCTCTTCATATTTTTCACACCTTTTCAGTCTCTTCATGTTTTTCAACTCCACTCATGCTCCTCCTCTTTTTCTGACCTTTTAATGCTCCTCATTTTTTGACACCTTTGGAAGCTCTTCATATTTTTCACACCTTTTGAAGCTCTTCATATTTTTCACAGCTTTTCAGGGTCTTCAAGTTTTTCAACATCGTTTCATTCTCCTCCTATTTTTCAGACAGTTTCATGCTCATCTCATTTTTGACACCTTTTGAAGCTCTTCATATTTTTCACACCTTTTGAAGCTCTTCATATTTTACACGTTTACAGGCTCTTCAAGTTTTTCAACATCGCTTCATGCTCCTCCTATTTTTCAGACCGTTTCATACTCCTCATATTTTTGACACGTTTTGAGGCTCTTCATAATTTTCACACCATTTTAGGCTCTTCATGTTTTTGAACACCGTTTCATGCTCCTCGTATTTTTCACACCTTTTAAAGCTCTTCATATTTTCACACCTTTTCAGGCTCTCATGTTTTTGAACACAGCTTCATGCTCCTCCTATTTTTTATACCGTTTCATGATACTCATGTATTTCACACCTTTTGAAGCTCTTCATATTTTTCACACCTTTTCAGGCTGTACATGTTTTTGAAGACCACTTCATGCTCCTCATCTTTTTCAGACCGTTTCATGCTCCTGATATTTTTCACACCGTTTGAAGCTCTTCATATTATTCACACGTTTTCAGATTCTTCATGTTTTTGATCAGCGTTTCATGCTCCTCATATTTTTGACACCTTTTGAAGCTCTTCACATTTATCACACGTTTTCAGGCTCTTCATGTTTTTCAACACCGCTTCATGATCCTCCTATATTTCAGAGCGTTTCATGCTCCTCATAATTTTGACAATTTTATCAGCTCTTCATATTTTTCACACTTTTTCAGGCTCTTCATGTTTTTGAACACCGCTTCATGCTCCTCCTATTTTTCAAACTTTTGAAGCTCTTCATGTTTTTCACACCTTTTCAGGCTCTTCATGTTTTTGAACACAGCTTCATGCTCCTCCTAATTTTCAGACCGTTTCATGCTCCTCATACATTTCACACCTTTTTTAGCTCTTCCTATTTTTCACACCTTTTCACGCTCTTCATGTTTTTGAACACCGTTTTATGCTGCCTCTATTTTTCAGACCGTTTTATGCTCCTCATATATTTTAAACCTTTTGAATCTCTTCATATATTTCACACCTTTTCAGGCTCTTCATGTTTTTCAACACCACTTAATGCCCCTCCTATTTTTCAGACCGTATCATGCTCATCTTATTTTTACACCTTTTGAAGCTCTTCATATTTTTCACAACTTTTGAAGCTCTTCCTATTTTTCACACCTTTTCAGGCTCTTCATGTTTTTCAACACCGCTTCTTGCTCCTCCATTTTTCACACCCTTTCATGCTTCTCATGTATTTCACACCTTTTGAAACTCTTCATATTTTTCACATCTTTTCAGGCTCTTCATGTTTTTGAACAAGGTTTCATGCTCCTCCCATTTTTCAGACCATTTCATGCTACTCATATTTTTGACACGTTTTGAAGCTCTTCATATTTTTCCCATTTTTCAGGCTCTTCATGTTTTTGAACACCGTTTCATGCTCCTCCTATTTTTCAGACCGTTCATGCTCCTCATATTTTGACACCTTTTGAAGCTCTTCATATTTTTCACACCTTTTCAGGCTCTTCATGTTTCTGAACACCGCGTCATGCTCCTCCTATTTTTCATATCGTTTCATGCTTCTCATATTTTTCACACCTTTTGAAGCTCTTCATATTTTTCACACCTTTTCAGGCTCTTCATGTTTTTCAACAACGCTTCATGCTCCTCCTACTTTTCAGACCGTTTCATGCTCATCTCATTTTTGACACCTTTTGAAGCTCTTCATATTCTTCACTCCTTTTGAAGCTCTTCATATTTTTCACACCTTTTGAAGCTCTTCATATTTCTCACACCTTTTCAGACTCTTCATGTTTTTCAACACCGCTTTTTGCTCCTCCTATTTTTCAGACCGTTTCATGCTCATCTCATTTTTGACACCTTTTGAAGCTCTTCATATTTTTCACACCTTTTGAAGCTCTTCATATTTTACACGTTTTCAGGCTCTTCAAGTTTTTCAACATCGCTTCATGCTCCTTCTATTTTTCAGACCGTTTCATGCTCCTCATATTTTTGACACGTTTTGAGGCTCTTCATAATTTTCACACCATTTTAGGCTCTTCATGTTTTTGAACACCGTTTCATGCTCCTCGTATTTTTCACACCTTTTAAAGCTCTTCATATTTTCACACCTTTTCAGGCTCTCATGTTTTTGAACACAGCTTCATGCTCCTCCTATTTTTTATACCGTTTCATGATACTCATGTATTTCACACCTTTTGAAGCTCTTCATATTTTTCACACCTTTTCAGGCTGTACATGTTTTTGAAGACCACTTCATGCTCCTCATCTTTTTCAGACCGTTTCATGCTCCTGATATTTTTCACACCGTTTGAAGCTCTTCATATTATTCACACGTTTTCAGATTCTTCATGTTTTTGATCACCGTTTCATGCTCCTCATATTTTTGACACCTTTTGAAGCTCTTCACATTTATCACACCTTTTCAGGCTCTTCATGTTTTTCAACACCGCTTCTTGCTCCTCCATTTTTCACACCCTTTCATGCTTCTCATGTATTTCACACCTTTTGAAACTCTTCATATTTTTCACACCTTTTCAATGTCTTCATGTTTTTGAACACTGTTTCATGCTGCTCCTGTTTTTCAGACCATTTCATGATACTCATATTTTTGACACCTTTTGAAGCTCTTCATATTTTTCACACATTTTCAGGCTGTTTATAGTTTTCAACACCGCTGCATGATTCTCCTATATTTGAGACCATTTCATGCTCCTCATATTTTTGACATTTTTTGAAGCTCTTCATATTTTTCACACCTTTTGAAGCTCTTCCTATTTTTCACAGCTTTTCAGGCTCGTCATGTTTTTCAACACCGCTTCATGCTCCTCATATTTTTCAGACCGTTTCATGCTCCTCATATTTTTGACATCTTTTGAAGCTCTTCATATTTTTGACACCTTTTGAAGGACTTCATATTTTTCACACCTTTTGAAGCTCTTCACATTTTTCACTTCTTTTCAGGCTTTTCATGTTTTTTAACACCGCTTCATGCTCCTCATATTTTTCAGACCGTTTCATGCTCCTCATATTTTTGACATCTTTTGAAGCTCTTCACGATTTTCACACATTTTCAGGCTCTTCATGTTTTTCAACACCGCTACATGCTGCTCCTATTTTTCAGACCGTTTCATGCTCATCTCTTTTTTGACAACTTTTGAAGCTCTTCATATTTTCATACCTTTTGAAGCTCTTCATATTTTTCACACGTTTTCAGGCTCTTCATGTTTTTCAACACCGCTTCATGCTCCTCCTATTTTTCAGACCGTTTCATGCTCCTCATATTTTTGACACCTTTTGAAGCTCTTCATATTTTTCACACCTTTTCAGACTCTTCATGTTTTTCAACACCGCTTCATGCTGCTCCTATTTTTCAGACCGTTTCATGCTCATCTCTTTTTTGACAACTTTTGAAGTTCTTCGGATTTTCATACCTTTTGAAGCTCTTCAGATTTTTCACACGTTTTCAGGCTCTTCATGTTTTTCAACACCGCTTCATGCTCCTCCTATTTTTCAGACCGTTTCATGCTCCTCATATTTTTGACACCTTTTGAAGCTCTTCATGTTTTTCACACCTTTTCAGGCTCTTCATGTTTTTCAACAACGCTTCATGCTCCTCCTATTTTTCAGACCGTTTCATGCTCATCTCATTTTTGACACCTTTTGAAGCTCTTCATATTCTTCACTCCTTTTGAAGCTCTTCATATTTTTCACACCTTTTGAAGCTCTTCATATTTCTCACACCTTTTCAGACTCTTCATGTTTTTCAACACCGCTTTTTGCTCCTCCTATTTTTCAGACCGTTTCATGCTCATCTCATTTTTGATACCTTTTGAAGCTCTTCATATTTTTCACACCTTTTGAAGCTCTTCATATTTTACACGTTTTCAGGCTCTTCAAGTTTTTCAACATCGCTTCATGCTCCTCCTATTTTTCAGACCGTTTCATGCTCCTCATATTTTTGACACGTTTTGAGGCTCTTCATAATTTTCACACCATTTTAGGCTCTTCATGTTTTTGAACACCGTTTCATGCTCCTCGTATTTTTCACACCTTTTAAAGCTCTTCATATTTTCACACCTTTTCAGGCTCTCATGTTTTTGAACACAGCTTCATGCTCCTCCTATTTTTTATACCGTTTCATGATACTCATGTATTTCACACCTTTTGAAGCTCTTCATATTTTTCACACCTTTTCAGGCTGTACATGTTTTTGAAGACCACTTCATGCTCCTCATCTTTTTCAGACCGTTTCATGCTCCTGATATTTTTCACACCGTTTGAAGCTCTTCATATTATTCACACGTTTTCAGATTCTTCATGTTTTTGATCAACGTTTCATGCTCCTCATATTTTTGACACCTTTTGAAGCTCTTCACATTTATCACACCTTTTCAGGCTCTTCATGTTTTTCAACACCGATTCTTGCTCCTCCATTTTTCACAACCTTTCATGCTTCTCATGTATTTCACACCTTTTGAAACTCTTCATATTTTTCACACCTTTTCAATGTCTTCATGTTTTTGAACACTGTTTCATGCTGCTCCTGTTTTTCAGACCATTTCATGATACTCATATTTTTGACACCTTTTGAAGCTCTTCATATTTTTCACACCTTTTCAATGTCTTCATGTTTTTGAACACCGTTTCATGCTCGTCCTATTTTTCAGACCATTTCAAGCTCCTCATATTTTTGAAACCTTTTGAAGCTCTTCATATTTTTCACACCTTTTCCGTCTCTTCTTGTTTTTCAACACCGCTTCTTGCTCCTCCTATTTTTCAGACCGTTTCATGCTCCTCATATTGTTGACACCTTTTGAAGCACTTCATATTTTTCACACCTCTTCAGGCTCTTCATATTGTTGAACGCCACTTCATGTTCCTCCTCTTTTTCACACCTTTTGAAGCTCTTCATATTTTTCACACCTTTTCAGGCTGTACATGTTTTTGAAGACCACTTCATGCTACTCATCTTTTTCAGATCGTTTCATGCTCCTGATATATTTCACACCGTTTGAAGCTCTTCATATTTTTCACACGTTTTCAGATTCTTCATGTTTTTGATCACCGTTTCATGCTCCTCCTATTTTTCAGACCGTTTCATGCTCCTCATATTTTTGACACCTTTTGAAGCTCTTCACATTTATCACACCTTTTCAGGCTCTTCATGTTTTTCAACACCGCTTCATGATCCTTCTATGTTTCAGAGCGTTTCATGCTCCTCATATTTTTGACACCTTTTGAAGCTCTTCACATTTTTCACACCTTTTCCGGCTCTTCATGTTTTTCAACTCCGCTTCATGCTCCTCCTATTTTTCAGATCGTTTCAGGCTCCGCATATTTTTGACTCCTTTTGAAGCTCTTCATATTTTTCACACATTTTCAGGCCCTTCATGTTTTTGAACACCGCTTCATGCTCCTCCTATTTTTCAGACGCTTCAGGCTGCTCGTATTTTTCAGACCGTTTCATGCTCCTCATATTTTTGACATTTTTTGAAGCTCTTCATATTTTTCACACCTTTTGAAGCTCTTCCTGTTTTTCACAGGTTTTCAGGCTCTTCATGTTTTACAACACCGCTTCATGCTCCTCCTATTTTTCCGACCGTTTCATGCTCATTTCTTTTTTGACACCTTTTGAAGGTCTTCATATTTTTCACACCTTTTGAAGCTCTTCATATTTTGCACTTCTTTTCAGGCTCTTCATGTTTTTTAACACCGCTTCATGCTCCTCATATTTTTCAGACCGTTTCATGCTCCTCATATTTTTGACATCTTTTGAAACTCTTCACGTTTTTCACACATTTTCAGGCTCTTCATGTTTTTCAACACCGCTTGATGATCTTCCTATATTTCAGACCGTTTCATGCTCCTCATATTTTTGACACCTTTTGAAGCTCTTCATATTTTTCACACCTTTTCAGACTCTTCATGTTTTTCAACACCGCTTCATGCTGCTCCTATTTTTCAGACCGTTTCATGCTCATCTCTTTTTTGACAACTTTTGAAGCTCTTCATATTTTCATACCTTTTGAAGCTCTTCATATTTTTCACACGTTTTCAGGCTCTTCATGTTTTTCAACACCGCTTCATGCTCCTCCTATTTTTCAGACCGTTTCACGCTCCTCATATTTTTGACACGTTTTGAAGCTCTTCATATTTTCACACCTTTTCCGTCTCTTCTTGTTTTTCAACACCGCTTCTTGCTCCTCCTATTTTTCAGACCGTTTCATGCTCCTCATATTGTTGACACCTTTTGAAGCACTTCATAGTTTTCACACCTTTTCAGGCTCTTCATATTTTTGAACACCACTTCATGTTCCTCCTGTTTTTCACACCTTTTGAAGCTCTCCATATTTTTCACACCTTTTCAGGCTGTACATGTTTTTGAAGACCACTTCATTCTCCTCATCTTTTTCAGACCATTTCATGCACCTCATATTTTTCACACCGTTTGAAGCTCTTCATATTTTTCACACGTTTTCAGATTCTTCATGTTTTTGATCACCGTTTCATGCTCCTCCTATTTTTCAGAACGTTACATGCTCCTCATATTTTTGACACCTTTTGAAGCTCTTCACATTTATCACACCTTTTCAGGCTCTTCATGTTTTTCAACACCACTTCTTGATCCACCTATATTTCAGAGCGTTTCATGCTCCTCATATTTTTGACACCTTTTGAAGCTCTTCACATTTTTCACAGCTTTTCCGGCTCTTCATGTTTTTCAACACCGCTTCATGCTCCTCCTATTTTTCAGACGGTTTCAGGCTGCTCGTATTTTTCAGACCGTTTCATGCTCCTCATATTTTTGACAATTTTATAAGCTCTTCATATTTTTCACACTTTTTCAGGCTCTTCATGTTTTTGAGCACCGCTTCATGCTCCTCCTATTTTTCAAACCTTTTGAAGCTCTTCATGTTTTTCACACCTTATCAGCCTCTTCATGTTTTTGAACATCTCATCATGCTCCTCTTATTTTTGACAATTTTATAAGCTCTTCATATTTTTCACACTTTTTCAGGCTCTTCATGTTTTTTAACACCGCTTCATGCTCCTCCTATTTTTCAAACCTTTTGAAGCTCTTCATATTTTTCACACCTTTTCAGGCTCTTCATATATTTCACACCTTTTCAGGCTCTTCATGTTTTTGAACACCATTTCATGCTCCCCCTATTTTTCAGACCGTTTCATGCTCTTCATATTTTTGACACCTTTTGAAGCTCTCCATATTTTTCACACCTTTTGAAGCTCTTCATATATTTCACACCTTTTCAGGCTCTTCATGTTTTTAAACACCGCTTCATGCTCCTCCTACTTTTCAGACTGTTTCATGCTCATCTCATTTTTGACACCTTTTCAGGGTCTTCATATTTTTCAAACTTTTAACGATCTTCATATTTTTCACACTTTTTCAGGCTCTTCATGTTTTGAACACTGCTTCATGCTCCTCCTATTTTTCAGACCGTTTCATTCTCCTCATGTTTTTCACACCTTTTGAAGCTCTTCATAATTTTCACACCTTTTCATGCTCTTCATATTTTTGAACACCGTTTCATGCTCGTCCTATTTTTCAGACCATTTCAAGCTCCTCATATTTTTGAAACCTTTTGAAGCTCTTCATATTTTTCACCTTTTCCGTCTCTTCTTGTTTTTCAACACCGCTTCTTGCTCCTCCTATTTTTCAGACCGTTTCATGCTCCTCATATTGTTGACACCTTTTGAAGCACTTCATATTTTTCACACCTTTTCAGGCTCTTCATAATTTTGAACGCCGCTTCATGTTCCTCCTGTTTTTCACACCTTTTGAAGCTCTTCATATTTTTCACAACTTTTCAGGCTGTACATGTTTCTGAAGACCACTTCATGCTCCTCATCTTTTTCAGACCGTTTCATGCTCCTGATATTTTTCACACAGTTTGAAGCTCTTCATATTTTTCACACGTTTTCAGATTCTTCATGTTTTTGATCACCGTTTAATACTCCTCCTATTTTTCAGACCTTTTCATGCTCCTCATATTTTTGACAATTTTATAAGCTCTTCATATTTTTCACACATTTTCAGGCCCTTCATGTTTTTGAACACCGCTTCATGCTCCTCCTATTTTTCAGACGGTTTCAGGCTGCTCGTATTTTTCAGACCGTTTCATGCTCCACATATTTTTGACAATTTTATAAGCTCTTCATATTTTTCACACTTTTTCAGGCTCTTCATGTTTTGAACACCGCTTCATGCTCCTCCTATTTTTCAGACCGTTTCATGCTCCTCAGGTATTTCACAACTTTTCAAGCTCTTCATATTTTTCACACCTTTTCAGGCTCTTCACGTTTTTGGACAACACTTCATTCTCCTCCTACTTTTCAGACTGTTTCATGCTCATCTCATTTTTGACACCTTTTCAGGGTCTTCATATTTTTCAAACTTTTGAAGATCTTCATATTTTTCACACTTTTTCAGGCTCTTCATGTTTTGAACACTGCTTCATGCTCCTCCTATTTTTCAGACCGTTTCATTCTCCTCCTGTTTTTCACACCTTTTGAAGCTCTTCATAATTTTCACACCTTTTCATGCTCTTCATGTTTTTGAACACCGTTTCATGCTCGTCCTATTTTTCAGACCATTTCAAGCTCCTCATATTTTTGAAACCTTTTGAAGCTCTTCATATTTTTCACACCTTTTCCGTCTCTTCTTGTTTTTCAACACCGCTTCTTGCTCCTCCTATTTTTCAGACCGTTTTATGCTCCTCATATTTTTGACACCTTTTGAAGCACTTCATATTTTTCACACCTTTTCAGGCTCTTCATATTTTTGAACACCGCTGCATGTTCCTCCTGTTTTTCACACCTTTTGAAGCTCTTCCTATTTTTCACACCTTTTCAGGCTGTACATGTTTTTGAAAACCACTTCATGCTCCTCACCTTTTTCAGACCGTTTCATGCTCCTGATATTTTTCACACCGTTTGAAGCTCTTCATATTTTTCACACGTTTTCAAATTCTTCATGTTTTTGATCACCGTTTCATGCTCCTACTATTTTTCAGACCGTTTCATGCTCCTCATATTTTTGACACCTTTTGAAGCTCTTCACATTTATCACACCTTTTCAGGCTCTGCATGTTTTTCAACACCGCTTCATGATCCTCCTATATTTCAGAGCGTTTCATGCTCCTCATATTTTTGACACCTTTTGAAGCTCTTCACATTTTTCACACCTTTTCCGGCTCTTCATGTTTTTCAACTCCGCTTCATGCTCCTCCTATTTTTCAGATCGTTTCAGGCTCCGCATATTTTTGACTCCTTTTGAAGCTCTTCATATTTTTCACCCGTTTTCAGGCCCTTCATGTTTTTGAACACCGCTTCATGCTCCTCCTATTTTTCAGACGGTTTCAGGCTGCTCGTATTTTTCAGACCGTTTCATGCTCCTCATATTTTTGACAATTTTATAAGCTCTTCATATTTTTCACACTTTTTCAGGCTCTTCATGTTTTTGAACACCGCTTCATGCTCCTCTTATTTTTCAAACCTTTTGAAGCTGTTCATATTTTTCACACTTTTTCAGGCTCTTCATGTTTTGAACACCGCTTCATGCTCCTCCTATTTTTCAGATCGTTTCATGCTCCTCAGGTATTTCACACCTTTTGAAACTCTTCATATTTTTCACAGCTTTTCAGGCTCTTCACGTTTTTGAACACCGCTCATGCTCCTCCTATTTTTCAGACGGTTTCAGGCTGCTCGTATTTTTCAGACCGTTTCATGCTCCTCATATTTTTGACAATTTTATAAGCTCTTCATATTTTTCACACTTTTTCAGGCTCTTCATGTTTCGAACACTGCTTCATGCTCCTCCTATTTTTCAGACCGTTTCATTCTCCTCATGTTTTTCACACCGTTTGAAGCTCTTCATATTTTTCACACGTTTTCAGATTCTTCATGTTTTTGATCACCGTTTCATACTCCTCCTGTTTTTCAGACCTTTTCATACTCCTCATATTTTTGACACCTTTTGAAGCTCTTCACATTTATCACACCTTTTCAGGCTCTTCATGTTTTTCAAAACCGCTTCATGATCCTCCTATATTTCAGAGCGTTTCATGCTCCTCATATTTTTGACACCTTTTGAAGCTCTTCACATTTTTCACACCTTTTCCGGCTCTTCATGTTTTTCAACTCCGCTTCATGCTCCTCCTATTTTTCAGATCGTTTCAGGCTCCGCATATTTTTGACTCCTTTTGAAGCTCTTCATATTTTTCACCCGTTTTCAGGCCCTTCATGTTTTTGAACACCGCTTCATGCTCCTCCTATTTTTCAGACCGTTTCAGGCTGCTGTATTTTTCAGACCGTTTCATGCTCCTCATATTTTTGACAATTTTATAAGCTCTTCATATTTTTCACACTTTTTCAGGCTCTTCATGTTTTGAACAACGCTTCATGCTCCTCCTATTTTTCAGACGGTTTCAGGCTGCTTGTATTTTTCAGACCGTTTCATGCTCCTCATATTTTTGACAATTTTATAAGCTCTTCATATTTTTCACACTTTTTCAGGCTCTTCATGTTTTGAACACCGCTTCATGCTCCTCCTATTTTTCAGACGGTTTCAGGCTGCTCGTATTTTTGAGACCGTTTCATGCTCCTCATATTTTTGACAATTTTATAAGCTCTTCATATTTTTCACACTTTTTCAGGCTCTTCATGTTTTGAACACCGCTTCATGCTCCTCCTATTTTTCAGACCGTTTCATGCTCCTCAGGTATTTCACACCTTTTCAAGCTCTTCATATTTTTCACACCTTTTCAGGCTCTTCACGTTTTTGAACAACACTTCATGCTCCTCCTACTTTTCAGACTGTTTCATGCTCATCTCATTTTTGACACCTTTTCAGGGTCTTCATATTTTTCAAACTTTTGAAGATCTTCATATTTTTCACACTTTTTCAGGCTCTTCATGTTTTGAACACTGCTTCATGCTCCTCCTATTTTTCAGACCGTTTCATTCTCCTCATGTTTTTCACACCTTTTGAAGCTCTTCATAATTTTCACACCTTTTCATGCTCTTCATGTTTTTGAACACCGTTTCATGCTCGTCCTATTTTTCAGACCATTTCAAGCTCCTCATATTTTTGAAACCTTTTGAAGCTCTTCATATTTTTCACACCTTTTCAGGCTTTTCATGTATTTGAACACCGCTTCATGCTCCTCACATTTCTCACACCTTTTGAAGCTCTTCATATTTTTCTCACCTTTTCAGGCTCCTCATGTTTTTGAACACCGCTTCATGCTCCTCATATTTTTCAGACCGTTTCATGATCCTCATGTATTTCACACCTTTTGAACCTCTTCATATTTTTCACACCTTTTCAATGTATTCATGTTTTTGAACACTGTTTCATGCTGCTCCTGTTTTTCAACCATTTCATGATACTCATATTTTTGACACCTTTTGAAGCTCTTCATATTTTTCACACTTTTTCAGGCTGTTTATAGTTTTCAACACCGCTGCATGATTCTCCTATATTTGAGACCATTTCATGCTCCTAATATTTTTGACATTTTTTGAAGCTCTTCATATTTTTCACAACTTTTGAAGCTCTTCCTATTTTTCACAGGTTTTCAGGCTCTTCATGTTTTTCAACACCGCTTCATGCTCCTCCTATTGTTCCGACCGTTTCATGCTCATCTCATTTTTGACACCTTTTGAAGGTCTTCATGTTTTTCACACCTTTTGAAGCTCTTCATATTTTTCACTTCTTTTCAGGCTCTTCATGTTTTTTAACACCGCTTCATGCTCCACATATTTTTCAGATCGTTTCATGCTCCTCATATTTTTGACATCTTTTGAAGCTCTTCACGTTTTTCACACATTTTCAGGCTCTTCCTGTTTTTCAACACCGCTTGATGATCCTCCTATATTTCAGACCGTTTCATGCTCCTCATATTTTTGACACCTTTTGAAGCTCTTCATATTTTTCACACCTTTTCAGACTCTTCATGTTTTTCAACATAGCTTCATGCTGCTCCTATTTTTCAGACCGTTTCATGCTCATCTCTTTTTTGACAACTTTTGAAGCTCTTCATATTTTCATACCTTTTGAAGCTCTTCATATTTTTCACACGTTTTCAGGCTCTTCATGTTTTTCAACACCGCTTCATGCTCCTCCTATTTTTCAGACCGTTTCGTGCTCCTCATATTTTTGACACGTTTTGAATCTCTTCATATTTTTCACACCTTTTCCGTCTCTTCTTGTTTTTCAACACCGCTTCTTGCTCCTCCTATTTTTCAGACCGTTTCATGCTCCTCATATTGTTGACACCTTTTGAAGCACTTCATATTTTTCACACCTTTTCAGGCTCTTCATATTTTTGAACATCGCTTCATGTTCCTCCTGTTTTTCACACCTTTTGAAGCTCTTCATATTTTTCACACCTTTTCAGGCTCTTCAGGTTTTTGAACACCTCTTCATGCTCCTCCTATTTTTCAGACCGTTTCATGCTCCTCATGTATTTCACACCTTTTGAAGCTCTTCATATTTTTCACACCTTTTCAGGCTCTCCATGTTTCTGAACACCACTTCCTGCTCCTCCTATTTTTGAGGCCGTTTCATGCTCATCTCATTTTTGACACCTTCTGAAGCTCTTCATTTTTTTCACACCTTTTGAGCTCTTCATATTCTTCACACGTTTTCAGGCTCTTCATGTATTTCAATAACGCTTCTTACTCCTCCTATTTTTCAGACCGTATCATGCTCCTCATATTTTTGACACCTTTTGAAGCTCTTCACATTTATCACACCTTTTCAGGCTCTTCATGTTTTTCAACACCGCTTCATGATCCTCTTATATTTCAGACCGTTTCATGCTCCTCATATTTTTGACACCTTTTGAAGCTCTTCACATTTTTCACACCTTTTCCGGCTCTTCATGTTTTTCAACACCGCTTCATGCTCCTCCTATTTTTCAGATCGTTTCAGGCTCCGCATATTTTTGACTCCTTTTGAAGCTCTTCATATTTTTCACACGTTTTCAGGCCCTTCATGTTTTTGAACACCGCTTCATGCTCCTCCTATTTTTCAGACGTTTTCAGGCTGCTCGTATTTTTCAGACCGTTTCATGCTCCTCATATTTTTGACAATTTTATAAGCTCTTCATATTTTTCACACATTTTCAGGCTCTTCATGTTTTTGAACACCGCTTCATGCTCCTCCTATTTTTCAAACCTTTTGAAGCTCTTAATCTTTTTCACGCCTTATCAGCCTCTTCATGTTTTTGAACATCTCTCCATGCTCCTCATATTTTTGACAATTTTATAAGCTCTTCATATTTATCACACTTTTTCAGGCTCTTCATGTTTTTGAACACCGCTTCATCCTCCTCCTATTTTTTAAACCTTTTGAAGCTCTTCATATTTTTCACACTTTTTCAGGCTCTTCATGTTTTGAACACCGCTTCATGCTCCTCCTATTTTTCAGACCGTTTCATGCTCCTCAGGTATTTCACACCTTTTCAAGCTCTTCATATTTTTCACAACTTTTCAGGCTCTTCACGTTTTTGAACAACACTTCATACTCCTCCTACTTTTCAGACTGTTTCATGCTCATCTCATTTTTGACACCTTTTCAGGGTCTTCATATTTTTCAAACTTTTGAAGATCTTCATATTTTTCACACTTTTTCAGGCTCTTCATGTTTTGAACACTGCTTCATGCTCCTCCTATTTTTCAGACCGTTTCATTCTCCTCATGTTTTTGACAACTTTTGAAGCTCTTCATAAATTTCACACCTTTTCATTCTCTTCATGTTTTTGAACACCATTTCATGCTCCTCCTATTTTTCAGACCTTTTCATGCTCCTCATGTATTTCACACGTTTTGAAGCTCTTCATATTTTTCACACCTTTTCAGGCTCTTCATGTTTGTGAACACTGCTTCATGCTCCTCCTATTTTTCAGACCGTTTCAAGCTCCTCATATTTTTGACACTTTTTGAAGCTCTTCATATTTTTCACACCTGTTTAGGCTCTCCATGTTTCTGAACACCACTTCATGCTCCTCCTATTTTTCAGACCGTATCATGCTTCTCATATTTTTCACACCTTTTGAAGCTCTTCATATTTTTCACAGCTTTTCAGGCTGCACATGATTTTGAACACGACTTCATGCTCCTCATCTTTTTCAGTCTGTTTCATGCTCCTCATATTTTTCACACCGTTTGAAGCTCTTCATATTTTTCACACGTTTTCAGGCTCTTCATGTTTTTGATCACCGTTTCATGCTCCTCCTATTTTTCAGACCGTTTCATGCTCCTCATATTTTTGACCATTTTATAAGCTCTTCATAATTTTCACACTTTTTTAGGCTCTTCATGTTTTTTAACACCGCTTCATGCTCCTCCTATTTTTCAAACTTTTGGAAGCTCTTCATGTTTTTCACACCTTATCAGACTCTTCATGTTTTTGAACACCTCTTCATGCTACTCCTATTTTTCAGACCTTTTCATGCTCCTCATGTATTTCACACGTTTTGAAGCTCTTCATATTTTTCACACCTTTTCAGACTCTTCATGTTTTTGAACACTGCTTCATGCTCCTCCTATTCTTCAGACCGTTTCAAGCCCTCATATTTTTGACACCTTTTGAAGCTCTTCATATTTTTCACACCTTTTCAGTCTCTTCATGTTTTTCAACTCCACTCATGCTCCCCCTCTTTTTGTGACCTTTTCATGCTCCTCATATTTTTGACACCTTTTGAAGCTCTTCATATTTTTCACACCTTTTGATGCTCTTCATATTTTTCACAGCTTTTCAGGGTCTTCAAGTTTTTCAACACTGTTTCATTCTCCTCCTATTTTTCAGACCGTTTCATGCTCATCTCATTTTTGACACCTTTTGAAGCTCTTCATATTTTTCACACCTTTTGAAGCTCTTCATATTTTACACGTTTTCAGGCTCTTCAAGTTTTTCAACATCGCTTCATGCTCCTCCTATTTTTCATACCGTTTCATGCTCCTCATATTTTTGACACGTTTTGAGGCTCTTCATAATTTTCACACCATTTTAGGCTCTTCATGTTTTTGAACACCGTTTCATGCTCCTCGTATTTTTCACACCTTTTAAAGCTCTTCATATTTTCACACCTTTTCAGGCTCTCATGTTTTTGAACACAGCTTCATGCTCCTCCTATTTTTTATACCGTTTCATGATACTCATGTATTTCACACCTTTTGAAGCTCTTCATATTTTTCACACCTTTTCAGGCTGTACATGTTTCTGAAGACCACTTCATGCTCCTCATCTTTTTCAGACCGTTTCATGCTCCTGATATTTTTCACACCGTTTGAAGCTCTTCATATTATTCACACGTTTTCAGATTCTTCATGTTTTTGATCAACGTTTCATGCTCCTCATATTTTTGACACCTTTTGAAGCTCTTCACATTTATCACACCTTTTCAGGCTCTTCATGTTTTTCAACACCGCT
The DNA here is from genome assembly GCF_033118175.1 of Dama dama. Lineage (NCBI taxonomy): Eukaryota > Metazoa > Chordata > Mammalia > Artiodactyla > Cervidae > Dama > Dama dama. Next base: position 1,239,325 of record NW_026870928.1, on the reverse strand, counting down.
TCTTGCTCCTCCATTTTTCACACCCTTTCATGCTTCTCATGTATTTCACACCTTTTGAAACTCTTCATATTTTTCACACCTTTTCAATGTCTTCATGTTTTTGAACACTGTTTCATGCTGCTCCTGTTTTTCAGACCATTTCATGATACTCATATTTTTGACACCTTTTGAAGCTCTTCATATTTTTCACACATTTTCAGGCTGTTTATAGTTTTCAAAACCGCTGCATGATTCTCCTATATTTGAGACCATTTCATGCTCCTCATATTTTTGACATTTTTTGAAGCTCTTCATATTTTTGACACCTTTTGAAGCTCTTCATATTTTTCACACATTTTCAGGCTCTTCATGTTTTTCAACACCGCTTCATGCTGCTCCTATTTTTCAGACCGTTTCATGCTCATCTCTTTTTTGACAACTTTTGAAGCTCTTCATATTTTCATACCTTTTGAAGCTCTTCATATTTTTCACACGTTTTCAGGCTCTTCATGTTTTTCAACACCGCTTCATGCTCCTCCTATTTTTCAGACCGTTTCATGCTCCTCATATTTTTGACACCTTTTGAAGCTCTTCTTATTTTTCACACCTTTTCAGACTCTTCATGTTTTTCAACACCGCTTCATGCTGCTCCTATTTTTCAGACCGTTTCATGCTCATCTCTTTTTTGACAACTTTTGAAGCTCTTCATATTTTCATACCTTTTGAAGCTCTTCATATTTTTCACACGTTTTCAGGCTCTTCATGTTTTTCAACACCGCTTCATGCTCCTCCTATTTTTCAGACCGTTTCATGCTCCTCATATTTTTGACACCTTTTGAAGCTCTTCATATTTTTCACACCTTTTCAGACTCTTCATGTTTTTCAACACCGCTTCATGCTGCTCCTATTTTTCAGACCGTTTCATGCTCATCTCTTTTTTGACAACTTTTGAAGCTCTTCATATTTTCATACCTTTTGAAGCTCTTCATATTTTCCACACGTTTTCAGGCTCTTCATGTTTTTCAACACCGCTTCATGCTCCTCCTATTTTTCAGACCGTTTCACGCTCCTCATATTTTTGACACGTTTTGAAGCTCTTCATATTTTCACACCTTTTCCGTCTCTTCTTGTTTTTCAACACCGCTTCTTGCTCCTCCTATTTTTCAGACCGTTTCATGCTCCTCATATTGTTGACACCTTTTGAAGCACTTCATAGTTTTCACACCTTTTCAGGCTCTTCATATTTTTGAACACCACTTCATGTTCCTCCTGTTTTTCACACCTTTTGAAGCTCTCCATATTTTTCACACCTTTTCAGGCTGTACATGTTTTTGAAGACCACTTCATGCTCCTCATCTTTTTCAGACCATTTCATGCACCTCATATTTTTCACACCGTTTGAAGCTCTTCATATTTTTCACACGTTTTCAGATTCTTCATGTTTTTGATCACCGTTTCATGCTCCTCCTATTTTTCAGACCGTTTCATGCTCCTCATATTTTTGACACCTTTTGAAGCTCTTCACATTTATCACACCTTTTCAGGCTCTTCATGTTTTTCAACACCACTTCATGATCCACCTATAAGTCAGAGCGTTTCATGCTCCTCATATTTTTGACACCTTTTGAAGCTCTTCACATTTTTCACACCTTTTCCGGCTCTTCATGTTTTTCAACACCGCTTCATGCTCCTCCTATTTTTCAGATTGTTTCAGGCTCCGCATATATTTGACTCCTTTTTAAGCTCTTCATATTTTTCACACCTTTTCAGGCCCTTCATGTTTTGGAACACCGCTTCATGCTCCTCCTATTTTTCAGACGGTTTCAGGCTGCTCGTATTTTTCAGACCGTTTCATGCTCCTCATATTTTTGACAATTTTATAAACTCTTCATATTTTTCACACTTTTTCAGGCTCTTCATGTTTTTGAGCACCGCTTCATGCTCCTCCTATTTTTCAAACCTTTTGAAGCTCTTCATGTTTTTCACACCTTATCAGCCTCTTCATGTTTTTGAACATCTCTTCATGCTCCTCTTATTTTTGACAATTTTATAAGCTCTTCATATTTTTCACACTTTTTCAGGCTCTTCATGTTTTTGAACACCGCTTCATGCTCCTCCTATTTTTCAAACCTTTTGAAGCTCTTCATATTTTTCACACTTTTTCAGGCTCTTCATGTTTTGAACACCGCTTCATGCTCCTCCTATTTTTCAGACCGTTTCATGCTCCTCAGGTATTTCACACCTTTTCAAGCTCTTCATATTTTTCACACCTTTTCAGGCTCTTCACGTTTTTGAACAACACTTCATGCTCCTCCTAATTTTCAGACTGTTTCATGCTCATCTCATTTTTGACACCTTTTCAGGGTCTTCATATTTTTCAAAGTTTTGAAGATCTTCATATTTTTCACACTTTTTCAGGCTCTTCATGTTTTGAACACTGCTTCATGCTCCTCCTATTTTTCAGACCGTTTCATTCTCCTCATGTTTTTCACACCTTTTGAAGCTCTTCATAATTTTCACACCTTTTCATGCTCTTCATGTTTTTGAACACCGCTTCATCCTCCTCCTATTTTTCAAACCTTTTGAAGCTCTTCATATTTTTCACACTTTTTCAGGCTCTTCATGTTTTGAACACCGCTTCATGCTCCTCCTATTTTTCAGACCGTTTCATGCTCCTCAGGTATTTCACACCTTTTCAAGCTCTTCATATTTTTCACACCTTTTCAGGCTCTTCACGTTTTTGAACAACACTTCATGCTCCTCCTAATTTTCAGACTGTTTCATGCTCATCTCATTTTTGACACCTTTTCAGGGTCTTCATATTTTTCAAAGTTTTGAAGATCTTCATATTTTTCACACTTTTTCAGGCTCTTCATGTTTTGAACACTGCTTCATGCTCCTCCTATTTTTCAGACCGTTTCATTCTCCTCATGTTTTTCACACCTTTTGAAGCTCTTCATAATTTTCACACCTTTTCATGCTCTTCATGTTTTTGAACACCGTTTCATGCTCGTCCTATTTTTCAGATCATTTCAAGCTCCTCATATTTTTGAAACCTTTTGAAGCTCTTCATATTTTTCACAACTTTTCCGTCTCTTCTTGTTTTTGAACACCGCTTCTTGCTCCTCCTATTTTTCAGACTGTTTCATGCTCCTCTTATTTTTGACAATTTTATAAGCTCTTCATATTTTTCACACTTTTTCAGGCTCTTCATGTTTTTGAACACCGCTTCATGCTCCTCCTATTTTTCAAACCTTTTGAAGCTCTTAATGTTTTTCACGCCTTAACATCCTCTTCATGTTTTTGAACATCTCTCCATGCTCCTCATATTTTTGACAATTTTATAAGCTCTTCATATTTATCACACTTTGTCAGGCTCTTCATGTTTTTGAACACCGCTTCATCCTCCTCCTATTTTTCAAACCTTTTGAAGCTCTTCATATTTTTCACACATTTTCAGGCTCTTCATGTTTTTGAACACCGCTTCATGCTCCTCCTATTTTTCAAACCTTTTGAAGCTCTTAATGTTTTTCACGCCTTAACATCCTCTTCATGTTTTTGAACATCTCTCCATGCTCCTCATATTTTGGACAATTTTATAAGCTCTTCATATTTATCACACTTTTTCAGGCTCTTCATGTTTTTGAGCACCGCTTCATGCTCCTCCTATTTTTCAAACCTTTTGAAGCTCTTCATGTTTTTCACACCTTATCAGCCTCTTCATGTTTTTGAACATCTCTTCATGCTCCTCTTATTTTTGACAATTTTATAAGCTCTTCATATTTTTCACACTTTTTCAGGCTCTTCATGTTTTTGAGCACCGCTTCATGCTCCTCCTATTTTTCAAACCTTTTGAAGCTCTTCATGTTTTTCACACTTTTTCAGGCTCTTCATGTTTTGACACCGCTTCATGCTCCTCCTATTTTTCAAACCTTTTGAAGCTCTTAATGTTTTTCACGCCTTAACATCCTCTTCATATTTTTGAACATCTCTCCATGCTCCTCATATTTTTGACAATTTTATAAGCTCTTCATATTTATCACACTTTTTCAGGCTCTTCATGTTTTTGAACACCGCTTCATCCTCCTCCCATTTTTCAAACCTTTTGAAGCTCTTCATATTTTTCACACTTTTTCAGGCTCTTCATGTTTTTGAACACCGCTTCATGCTCCTCCTATTTTTCAAACCTTTTGAAGCTCTTCATATTTTTCACACTTTTTCAGGCTCTTCATGTTTTGAACACCGCTTCATGCTCCTCCTATTTTTCAGACCGTTTCATGCTCCTCAGGTATTTCACACCTTTTCAAGCTCTTCATATTTTTCACACCTTTTCAGGCTCTTCACGTTTTTGAACAACACTTCATGCTCCTCCTAATTTTCAGACTGTTTCATGCTCATCTCATTTTTTACACCTTTTCAGGGTTTTCATATTTTTCAAACTTTTGAAGATCTTCATATTTTTCACACTTTTTCAGGCTCTTCATGTTTTGAACACTGCTTCATGCTCCTCCTATTTTTCAGACCGTTTCATTCTCCTCATGTTTTTCACACCTTTTGAAGCTCTTCATAATTTTCACACCTTTTCATGCTCTTCATGTTTTTGAACACCGTTTCATGCTCGTCCTATTTTTCAGATTATTTCAAGCTCCTCATATTTTTGAAACCTTTTGAAGCTCTTCATATTTTTCACACCTTTTCCGTCTCTTCTTGTTTTTCAACACCGCTTCTTGCTCCTCCTATTTTTCAGACTGTTTCATGCTCCTCATATTGTTGACACCTTTTGAAGCACTTCATATTTTTGACACCTTTTCAGGCTCTTCATATTTTTGAACGCTGCTTCATGTTCCTCCTGTTTTTCACACCTTTTGAAGCTCTTCATATTTTTCACACCTTTTCAGGCTGTACATGTTTCTGAAGACCACTTCATGCTCCTCATCTTTTTCAGACCGTTTCATGCTCCTGATATTTTTCACACCGTTTGAAGCTCTTCATATTTTTCACACGTTTTCAGATTCTTCATGTTTTTGATCACCGTTTCATGCTCCTCCTATTTTTCAGACCGTTTCATGCTCCTCATATTTTTGACCATTTTATAAGCTCTTCATAATTTTCACACTTTTTTAGGCTCTTCATGTTTTTTAACACCGCTTCATGCTCCTCCTATTTTTCAAACTTTTTGAAGCTCTTCATGTTTTTCACACCTTATCATACTCTTCATGTTTTTGAACACCTCTTCATGCTACTCCTATTTTCCAGACCTTTTCATGCTCCTCATGTATTTCACACGTTTTGAAGCTCTTCATATTTTTCACACCTTTTCAGACTCTTCATGTTTTTGAACACTGCTTCATGCTCCTCCTATTCTTCAGACCGTTTCAAGCCCTCATATTTTTGACACCTTTTGAAGCTCTTCATATTTTTCACACCTTTTCAGTCTCTTCATGTTTTTCAACTCCACTCATGCTCCTCCTCTTTTTGTGACCTTTTCATGCTCCTCATATTTTTGACACCTTTTGAAGCTCTTCATATTTTTCACACCTTTTGATGCTCTTCATATTTTTCACAGCTTTTCAGGGTCTTCAAGTTTTTCAACACTGTTTCATTCTCCTCCTATTTTTCAGACCGTTTCATGCTCATCTCATTTTTGACACCTTTTGAAGCTCTTCATATTTTTCACACCTTTTGAAGCTCTTCATATTTTACACGTTTTCAGGCTCTTCAAGTTTTTCAACATCGCTTCATGCTCCTCCTATTTTTCAGACCGTTTCATGCTCCTCATATTTTTGACACGTTTTGAGGCTCTTCATAATTTTCACACCATTTTAGGCTCTTCATGTTTTTGAACACCGTTTCATGCTCCTCGTATTTTTCACACCTTTTAAAGCTCTTCATATTTTCACACCTTTTCAGGCTCTCATGTTTTTGAACACAGCTTCATGCTCCTCCTATTTTTTATACCGTTTCATGATACTCATGTATTTCACACCTTTTGAAGCTCTTCATATTTTTCACACCTTTTCAGGCTGTACATGTTTCTGAAGACCACTTCATGCTCCTCATCTTTTTCAGACCGTTTCATGCTCCTGATATTTTTCACACCGTTTGAAGCTCTTCATATTATTCACACGTTTTCAGATTCTTCATGTTTTTGATCAACGTTTCATGCTCCTCATATTTTTGACACCTTTTGAAGCTCTTCACATTTATCACACCTTTTCAGGCTCTTCATGTTTTTCAACACCGCTTCTTGCTCCTCCATTTTTCACACCCTTTCATGCTTCTCATGTATTTCACACCTTTTGAAACTCTTCATATTTTTCACACCTTTTCAATGTCTTCATGTTTTTGAACACTGTTTCATGCTGCTCCTGTTTTTCAGACCATTTCATGATACTCATAGTTTTGACACCTTTTGAAGCTCTTCATATTTTTCACACATTTTCAGGCTGTTTATAGTTTTCAAAACCGCTGCATGATTCTCCTATATTTGAGACCATTTCATGCTCCTCATATATTTGACATTTTTTGAAGCTCTTCATATTTTTGACACCTTTTGAAGCTCTTCTTATTTTTCACACCTTTTCAGACTCTTCATGTTTTTCAACACCGCTTCATGCTGCTCCTATTTTTCAGACCGTTTCATGCTCATCTCTTTTTTGACAACTTTTGAAGCTCTTCATATTTTCATACCTTTTGAAGCTCTTCATATTTTTCACACGTTTTCAGGCTCTTCATGTTTTTCAACACCGCTTCATGCTCCTCCTATTTTTCAGACCGTTTCATGCTCCTCATATTTTTGACACCTTTTGAAGCTCTTCATATTTTTCACACCTTTTCAGACTCTTCATGTTTTTCAACACCGCTTCATGCTGCTCCTATTTTTCAGACCGTTTCATGCTCATCTCTTTTTTGACAACTTTTGAAGCTCTTCATATTTTCATACCTTTTGAAGCTCTTCATATTTTCCACACGTTTTCAGGCTCTTCATGTTTTTCAACACCGCTTCATGCTCCTCCTATTTTTCAGACCGTTTCACGCTCCTCATATTTTTGACACGTTTTGAAGCTCTTCATATTTTCACACCTTTTCCGTCTCTTCTTGTTTTTCAACACCGCTTCTTGCTCCTCCTATTTTTCAGACCGTTTCATGCTCCTCATATTGTTGACACCTTTTGAAGCACTTCATAGTTTTCACACCTTTTCAGGCTCTTCATATTTTTGAACACCACTTCATGTTCCTCCTGTTTTTCACACCTTTTGAAGCTCTCCATATTTTTCACACCTTTTCAGGCTGTACATGTTTTTGAAGACCACTTCATGCTCCTCATCTTTTTCAGACCATTTCATGCACCTCATATTTTTCACACCGTTTGAAGCTCTTCATATTTTTCACACGTTTTCAGATTCTTCATGTTTTTGATCACCGTTTCATGCTCCTCCTATTTTTCAGACCGTTTCATGCTCCTCATATTTTTGACACCTTTTGAAGCTCTTCACATTTATCACACCTTTTCAGGCTCTTCATGTTTTTCAACACCACTTCATGATCCACCTATATTTCAGAGCGTTTCATGCTCCTCATATTTTTGACACCTTTTGAAGCTCTTCACATTTTTCACACCTTTTCCGGCTCTTCATGTTTTTCAACACCGCTTCATGCTCCTCCTATTTTTCAGATTGTTTCAGGCTCCGCATATATTTGACTCCTTTTTAAGCTCTTCATATTTTTCACACGTTTTCAGGCCCTTCATGTTTTGGAACACCGCTTCATGCTCCTCCTATTTTTCAGACGGTTTCAGGCTGCTCGTATTTTTCAGACCGTTTCATGCTCCTCATATTTTTGACAATTTTATAAACTCTTCATATTTTTCACACTTTTTCAGGCTCTTCATGTTTTTGAGCACCGCTTCATGCTCCTCCTATTTTTCAAACCTTTTGAAGCTCTTCATGTTTTTCACACCTTATCAGCCTCTTCATGTTTTTGAACATCTCTTCATGCTCCTCTTATTTTTGACAATTTTATAAGCTCTTCATATTTTTCACACTTTTTCAGGCTCTTCATGTTTTTGAACACCGCTTCATGCTCCTCCTATTTTTCAAACCTTTTGAAGCTCTTCATATTTTTCACACTTTTTCAGGCTCTTCATGTTTTGAACACCGCTTCATGCTCCTCCTATTTTTCAGACCGTTTCATGCTCCTCAGGTATTTCACACCTTTTCAAGCTCTTCATATTTTTCACACCTTTTCAGGCTCTTCACGTTTTTGAACAACACTTCATGCTCCTCCTAATTTTCAGACTGTTTCATGCTCATCTCATTTTTGACACCTTTTCAGGGTCTTCATATTTTTCAAAGTTTTGAAGATCTTCATATTTTTCACACTTTTTCAGGCTCTTCATGTTTTGAACACTGCTTCATGCTCCTCCTATTTTTCAGACCGTTTCATTCTCCTCATGTTTTTCACACCTTTTGAAGCTCTTCATAATTTTCACACCTTTTCATGCTCTTCATGTTTTTGAACACCGTTTCATGCTCGTCCTATTTTTCAGATCATTTCAAGCTCCTCATATTTTTGAAACCTTTTGAAGCTCTTCATATTTTTCACACCTTTTCCGTCTCTTCTTGTTTTTCAACACCGCTTCTTGCTCCTCCTATTTTCAGACTGTTTCATGCTCCTCTTATTTTTGACAATTTTATAAGCTCTTCATATTTTTCACACTTTTTCAGGCTCTTCATGTTTTTGAACACCGCTTCATGCTCCTCCTATTTTTCAAACCTTTTGAAGCTCTTAATGTTTTTCACGCCTTAACATCCTCTTCATGTTTTTGAACATCTCTCCATGCTCCTCATATTTTTGACAATTTTATAAGCTCTTCATATTTATCACACTTTTTCAGGCTCTTCATGTTTTTGAACACCGCTTCATCCTCCTCCTATTTTTCAAACCTTTTGAAGCTCTTCATATTTTTCACACATTTTCAGGCTCTTCATGTTTTTGAACACCGCTTCATGCTCCTCCTATTTTTCAAACCTTTTGAAGCTCTTAATGTTTTTCACGCCTTAACATCCTCTTCATGTTTTTGAACATCTCTCCATGCTCCTCATATTTTGGACATTTTTATAAGCTCTTCATATTTATCACACTTTTTCAGGCTCTTCATGTTTTTGAGCACCGCTTCATGCTCCTCCTATTTTTCAAACCTTTTGAAGCTCTTCATGTTTTTCACACCTTATCAGCCTCTTCATGTTTTTGAACATCTCTTCATGCTCCTCTTATTTTTGACAATTTTATAAGCTCTTCATATTTTTCACACTTTTTCAGGCTCTTCATGTTTTTGAGCACCGCTTCATGCTCCTCCTATTTTTCAAACCTTTTGAAGCTCTTCATGTTTTTCACACTTTTTCAGGCTCTTCATGTTTTGAACACCGCTTCATGCTCCTCCTATTTTTCAAACCTTTTGAAGCTCTTAATGTTTTTCACGCCTTAACATCCTCTTCATATTTTTGAACATCTCTCCATGCTCCTCATATTTTTGACAATTTTATAAGCTCTTCATATTTATCACACTTTTTCAGGCTCTTCATGTTTTTGAACACCGCTTCATCCTCCTCCCATTTTTCAAACCTTTTGAAGCTCTTCATATTTTTCACACTTTTTCAGGCTCTTCATGTTTTTGAACACCGCTTCATGCTCCTCCTATTTTTCAAACCTTTTGAAGCTCTTCATATTTTTCACACTTTTTCAGGCTCTTCATGTTTTGAACACCGCTTCATGCTCCTCCTATTTTTCAGACCGTTTCATGCTCCTCAGGTATTTCACACCTTTTCAAGCTCTTCATATTTTTCACACCTTTTCAGGCTCTTCACGTTTTTGAACAACACTTCATGCTCCTCCTAATTTTCAGACTGTTTCATGCTCATCTCATTTTTGACACCTTTTCAGGGTCTTCATATTTTTCAAAGTTTTGAAGATCTTCATATTTTTCACACTTTTTCAGGCTCTTCATGTTTTGAACACTGCTTCATGCTCCTCCTATTTTTCAGACCGTTTCATTCTCCTCATGTTTTTCACACCTTTTGAAGCTCTTCATAATTTTCACACCTTTTCATGCTCTTCATGTTTTTGAACACCGTTTCATGCTCGTCCTATTTTTCAGATTATTTCAAGCTCCTCATATTTTTGAAACCTTTTGAAGCTCTTCATATTTTTCACACCTTTTCCGTCTCTTCTTGTTTTTCAACACCGCTTCTTGCTCCTCCTATTTTTCAGACTGTTTCATGCTCCTCATATTGTTGACACTTTTTGAAGCTCTTCATATTTTTGACACCTTTTCAGGCTCTTCATATTTTTGAACGCTGCTTCATGTTCCTCCTGTTTTTCACACCTTTTGAAGCTCTTCATATTTTTCACACCTTTTCAGGCTGTACATGTTTCTGAAGACCACTTCATGCTCCTCATCTTTTTCAGACCGTTTCATGCTCCTGATATTTTTCACACCGTTTGAAGCTCTTCATATTTTTCACACGTTTTCAGATTCTTCATGTTTTTGATCACCGTTTCATGCTCCTCCTATTTTTCAGACCGTTTCATACTCCTCATATTTTTGACACCTTTTGAAGGTCTTCACATTTATCACACCTTTTCAGGCTGTTCATGTTTTTCAACCCCGCTTCATGATCCTCCTATATTTCAGAGCGTTTCATGCTCCTCATATTTTTGACACCTTTTGAAGCTCTTCACATTTTTCACACCTTTTCCGGCTCTTCATGTTTTTCAACTCCGCTTCATGCTCCTCGTATTTTTCAGATCGTTTCAGGCTCCGCATATTTTTGACTCCTTTTGAAGCTCTTCATATTTTTCACACGTTTTCAGGCCCTTCATGTTTTTTAACACCGCTTCATGCTCCTCCTATTTTTCAGATGGTTTCAGGCTGCTCGTATTTTTCAGACCGTTTCATGCTCCTGATATTTTTGACAATTTTATAAGCTCTTCATATTTTTCACACTTTTTCAGGCTCTTCATGTATTTGAACACCGCTTCATGCTCCTCACATTTCTCACACCTTTTGAAGCTCTTCATATTTTTCTCACCTTTTCAGGCTCCTCATGTTTTTGAACACCGCTTCATGCTCCTCCTATTTTTCAAACTTTTTGAAGCTCTTCATGTTTTTCACACCTTATCAGCCTCTTCATGTTTTTGAACACCTCTTCATGCTACTCCTATTTTTCAGACCTTTTCATGCTCCTCATGTATTTCACACGTTTTGAAGCTCTTCATATTTTTCACACCTTTTGAAGCTCTTCATATTTTTCACAGCTTTTCAGGCTCTTCAATTTTTCAACACCGTTTCATTCTTCTCCTATTTTTCAGACCGTTTCATGCTCATCTCATTTTTGACACCTTTTGAAGCTCTTCATATTTTTCACATCTTTTGAAGCTCTTCATATTTTTCACACCTTTTCAGGCTGTACATGTTTTTGAAGACCACTTCATGCTCCTCATCTTTTTCAGACCGTTTCATGCTCCTGATATTTTTCACACCGTTTGAAGCTCTTCATATTTTTCACACGTTTTCAGACTCTTCATGTTTTTCAACACCGCTTCATGATCCTCTTATATTTCAGACCGTTTCATGCTCCTCATATTTTTGACACCTTTTGAAGCTCTTCACATTTTTCACACCTTTTCCGGCTCTTCATGTTTTTCAACACCGCTTCATGATCCTCTTATATTTCAGACCGTTTCATGCTCCTCATATTTTTGACACCTTTTGAAGCTCTTCACATTTTTCACACCTTTTCCGGCTCTTCATGTTTTTCAACACCGCTTCATGCTCCTCCTATTTTTCAGATCGTTTCAGGCTTCGCATATTTTTGACTCCTTTTGAAGCTCTTCATATTTTTCACACGTTTTCAGGCCCTTCATGTTTTTTCACACCGCTTCATGCTCCTCCTATTTTTCAGACGTTTTCAGGCTGCTCGTATTTTTCAGACCGTTTCATGCTCCTCATATTTTTGACAATTTTATAAGCTATTCATATTTTTCACACATTTTCAGGCTCTTCATGTTTTTGAACACCGCTTCATGCTCCTCCTATTTTTCAAACCTTTTGAAGCTCTTAATGTTTTTCACGCCTTAACATCCTCTTCATGTTTTTGAACATCTCTCCATGCTCCTCATATTTTTGACAATTTTATAAGCTCTTCATATTTATCACACTTTTTCAGGCTCTTCATGTTTTTGAACACCGCTTCATCCTCCTCCTATTTTTCAAACCTTTTGAAGCTCTTCATATTTTTCACACTTTTTCAGGCTCTTCATGTTTTGAACACCGCTTCATGCTCCTCCTATTTTTCAGACCGTTTCATGCTCCTCAGGTATTTCATACCTTTTCAAGCTCTTCATATTTTTCACACCTTTTCAGGCTCTTCACGTTTCTGAACAACACTTCATGCTCCTCCTACTTTTCAGACTGTTTCATGCTCATCTCATTTTTGACACCTTTTCAGGGTCTTCATATTTTTCAAACTCTTGAAGATCTTCATATTTTTCACACTTTTTCAGGCTCTTCATGTTTTGAACACTGCTTCATGCTCCTCCTATTTTTCAGACCGTTTCATTCTCCTCATGTTTTTGACACCTTTTGAAGCTCTTCATAATTTTCACACCTTTTCATGCTCTTCATGTTTTTGAACACCATTTCATGCTCCTCCTATTTTTCAGACCTTTTCATGCTCCTCATGTATTTCACACGTTTTGAAGCTCTTCATATTTTTCACACCTTTTCAGGCTCTTCATGTTTTTGAACACTGCTTCATGCTCCTCCTATTTTTCAGACAGTTTCAAGCTCCTCATATTTTTGACACCTTTTGAAGCTCTTCATATTTTTCACACCTTTTTAGGCTCTCCATGTTTCTGAACACCACTTCATGCTCCTCCTATTTTTCAGATCGTATCATGCTTCTCATATTTTTCACACCTTTTGGAGCTCTTCATATTTTTCACATCTTTTCAGGCTCTTCATGTTTTTCAACACCACTTCATGCTACTCCTATATTTCAGAGAGATTCATGCTCCACATATATTTCACACCTTTTGAAGCTCTTCATATTTTTCACACATTTTCAGGCTCTTCATTTTTTTCCACACCACTTCATGCTTCTCCGATTTTTCAGACTGTTTCATGCTCCTCATGTATTTCAAACCTTTGAAGCTTTTCATATTTTTCACACATTTTCAGGCTCTTCATGTTTTTGAACACCATTTCATGCTCCTCCTATTTTTCAGACCGTTTCATGCTTTTCATATTTTTGACATCTTTTGAAGCTCTTCATATTTTTCACACCTTTTGAAGCTCCTCATATATTTCACACCTTTTGAAGCTCTTCATATTTTTCACACATTTTCAGGCTCTTCATGTTTTTGAACACCACTTCATGCTCCTCCTATTTTTCAGAGAGTTTCATGCTCCTCATGTATTTCACACCTTTTGAAGCTCTTCATATTTTTCACACATTTTCAGGCTCTTCATGTTTTTCAACACCGCTTCATGCTCCTCCTATTTTTCAGATCGTTTCAGGCTTCGCATATTTTTGACTCCTTTTGAAGCTCTTCATATTTTTCACACGTTTTCAGGCCCTTCATGTTTTTGAACACCGCTTCATGCTCCTCCTATTTTTCAGACCGTTTCATGCTCCTCAGGTATTTCATACCTTTTCAAGCTCTTCATATTTTTCACACCTTTTCAGGTTCTTCACGTTTTTGAACAACACTTCACGCTCCTCCTACTTTTCAGACTGTTTCATGCTCATCTCATTTTTGACACCTTTTCAGGGTCTTCATATTTTTCAAAGTTTTGAGATCTTCATATTTTTCACACTTTTTCAGGCTCTTCATGTTTTGAACACTGCTTCATGCTCCTCCTATTTTTCAGACCGTTTCATTCTCCTCATGTTTTTCACACCTTTTGAAGCTCTTCATAATTTTCACACCTTTTCATGCTCTTCATGTTTTTGAACACCATTTCATGCTCCTCCTATTTTTCAGACAGTTTCATGCTCCTCATGTATATCACACCTTTGAAGCTTTTCATATTTTTCACACCTTTTCAGGCTCTTCATGTTTTTGAACACCATTTAATGCTCCTCCTATTTTTCAGACAGTTTCATGCTCTTCATATTTTTGACACCTTTTGAAGCTCTTCATATTTTTCACACCTTTTCAGGCTCTTCATATATTTCACACCTTTTCAGGCTCTTCATGTTTTTGAACACCATTTCATGCTCCCCCTATTTTTCAGACCGTTTCATGCTCTTCATATTTTTGACACGTTTTGAAGCTCTCCATATTTTTCACACCTTTTGAAGCTCTTCATATATTTCACACCTTTTCAGGCTCTTCATGTTTTTAAACACCGCTTCATGCTCCTCCTATTTTTCAGACCGTTTCAGGCTCTTCATATTTTTTTTACACCTTTTGACGCTCTTCATATTTTTCACATCTTTTCAGGCTCTTCAGGTTTTTCAACACCACTTAATGCTCCTGCTATTTTTCAGACCGTTTAATGCTCCTCATGTAGTTCAAACCTTTTGAAGCTCTTCATATTTTTCACACCTTTTCAGGCTCTTCATGTTTTTGAACACCGCTTCATGCTCCTCCTCTTTTTCACACGGTTTCATGCTCTTCATATTTTAGACAACTTTTGAAGCTCGTCATATTTTTCACACCTTTTCAGGCTCTTCATGTTTTTGAACATCGCTTCATGCTCCTTTATTTTTCAGACAATTTCTTGCTCCTCATATTTTTAAAACCTTTTGAAGCTCTTCAGATTTTTCACACCTTTTCAGGCACTTCATGTTTTTGAACACCGCTTCATGCTCCTCCTATATTTCAGACCGTTTCATGCTCCTCATATATTTGACACCTTTTCAAGCTCTTCATATTTTTCACAACTTTTCAGGCTCTTCATGTTTTTGAACACCGCTTCATGCTCCTCCTATTTTTCAGACCGTTTCATGCTCATCTCATTTTTGACACATTTTGAACTTCTTCATATTTTTCACACCTTTAAAGCTCTTCATATTTTTCACAAATTTTCAGTTTCTGCATTTTTTTGAACACCGCTTCATGCTCCTCCTATTTTTCAGACCGTTTCATGCTCCTCATGTATTTCACACCTTTTGAAGCTCTTCAAATTTTTCACACCTTTTCAGGCTCTTCATGTTTTTGATTACCGTTTCATCCTCCTCCTATTTTTCAGACCGTTTCATGCTCCTCATATTTTTCACACCTTTTGAAGCTCTTCATATTTTTCCAACCTTTTCAGGCTCTTCATGTTTTTCAACACCAGTTCATGCTCCTCCTATTTTTCAGACCGTTTCAAGCTCCTCATAATTTTCACACCTTTTAAAGCTCTTCTTATTTTTCACACCTTTTCAGGCTCTTCATGTTTTTCAACACCGCTTCATGCTGCTCCTATTTTTCAGACCGTTTCATGCTCATCTCTTTTTTGACAACTTTTGAAGCTCTTCATATTTTCATACCTTTTGAAGCTCTTCATATTTTTCACACGTTTTCAGTCTCTTCATGTTTTTCAACAACCCCTTCATGCTCCTCCTATTTTTCAGACCGTTTCGTGCTCCTCATATTTTTGACACGTTTTGAAGCTCTTCATATTTTTCACACCTTTTCCGTCTCTTCTTGTTTTTCAACACCGCTTCTTGCTCCTCCTATTTTTCAGACCGTTTCATGCTCCTCATATTGTTGACACCTTTTGAAGCACTTCATATTTTTCACACCTTTTCAGGCTCTTCATATTTTTGAACACCGTTTCATGTTCCTCCTGTTTTTCACACCTTTTGAAGCTCTTCATATTTTTCACACCTTTTCAGGCTCTCCATGTTTCTGAACACCACTTCCTGCTCCTCCTATTTTTGAGGCCGTTTCATGCTCATCTCATTTTTGACACCTTCTGAAGCTCTTCATTTTTTTCACACCTTTTGAGCTCTTCATATTCTTCACACGTTTTCAGGCTCTTCATGTATTTCAATAACGCTTCTTACTCCTCCTATTTTTCAGACCGTTTCATGCTCCTCATATTTTTGACACCTTTTGAAGCTCTTCACATTTATCACACCTTTTCAGGCTCTTCATGTTTTTCAACACCGCTTCATGATCCTCTTATATTTCAGACCGTTTCATGCTCCTCATATTTTTGACACCTTTTGAAGCTCTTCACATTTTTCACACCTTTTCGGCTCTTCATGTTTTTCAACACCGCTTCATGCTCCTCCTATTTTTCAGATCGTTTCAGGCTCCGCATATTTTTGACTCCTTTTGAAGCTCTTCATATTTTTCACACGTTTTCAGGCCCTTCATGTTTTTGAACACCGCTTCATGCTCCTCCTATTTTTCAGACGTTTTCAGGCTGCTCGTATTTTTCAGACCGTTTCATGCTCCTCATATTTTTGACAATTTTATAAGCTCTTCATATTTTTCACACATTTTCAGGCTCTTCATGTTTTTGAACACTGCTTCATGCTCCTCCTATTTTTCAAACCTTTTGAAGCTCTTAATGTTTTTCACACCTTATCAGCCTCTTCATGATTTTGAACATCTCTCCATGCTCCTCATATTTTTGACAATTTTATAAGCTCTTCATATTTATCACACTTTTTCAGGCTCTTCATGTTTTTGAACACCGCTTCATCCTCCTCCTATTTTTTAAACCTTTTGAAGCTCTTCATATTTTTCACACTTTTTCAGGCTCTTCATGTTTTGAACACCGCTTCATGCTCCTCCTATTTTTCAGACCGTTTCATGCTCCTCAGGTATTTCACACCTTTTCAAGCTCTTCATATTTTTCACAACTTTTCAGGCTCTTCACGTTTTTGAACAACACTTCATGCTCCTCCTACTTTTCAGACTGTTTCATGCTCATCTCATTTTTGACACCTTTTCAGGGTCTTCATATTTTTCAAACTTTTGAAGATCTTCATATTTTTCACACTTTTTCAGGCTCTTCATGTTTTGAACACTGCTTCATGCTCCTCCTATTTTTCAGACCGTTTCATTCTCCTCATGTTTTTGACACCTTTTGAAGCTCTTCATAATTTTCACACCTTTTCATGCTCTTCATGTTTTTGAACACCATTTCATGCTCCTTCTATTTTTCAGACCTTTTCATGCTCCTCATGTATTTCACACGTTTTGAAGCTCTTCATATTTTTCACACCTTTTCAAGCTCTTCATGTTTGTGAACACTGCTCATGCTCCTCCTATTTTTCAGACCGTTTCAAGCTCCTCATATTTTTGACACTTTTTGAAGCTCTTCATATTTTTCACACCTTTTTAGGCTCTCCATGTTTCTGAACACCACTTCATGCTCCTCCTAATTTTCAGACCGTATCATGCTTCTCATATTTTTCACACCTTTTGGAGCTCTTCATATTTTTCACATCTTTTCAGGCTCTTCATGTTTTTCAACACCACTTCATGCTCCTCCTATTTTTCAGAGAGATACATGCTCCACATATATTTCACACCTTTTGAAGCTCTTCATATTTTTCACACTTTTTCAGGCTCTTCATTTTTTTCCACACCTCTTCATGCTTCTCCTATTTTTCAGACCGTTTCATGCTCCTCATGTATTTCAAACCTTTGAAGCTTTTCAAATTTTTCACACATTTTCAGGCTCTTCATGTTTTTGAACACCATTTCATGCTCCTCCTATTTTTCAGACCGTTTCATGCTTTTCATATTTTTGACATCTTTTGAAGCTCTTCATATTTTTCACACCTTTTGAAGCTCCTCATATATTTCACACCTTTTGAAGCTCTTCATATTTTTCACACATTTTCAGGCTCTTCATGTTTTTGAACACCACTTCATGCTCCTCCTATTTTTCAGAGAGTTTCATGCTCCTCATGTATTTCACACCTTTTGAAGCTCTTCATATTTTTCACACCTTTTCAGGCTGTTCATGTTTTTCCACATCACTTCATGCTTCTCCTATTTTTCAGACCATTTCATGCTCCTCATGTATATCACACCTTTGAAGCTTTTCATATTTTTCACACCTTTTCAGGCTCTTCATGTTTTTGAACACCATTTAATGCTCCTCCTATTTTTCAGACAGTTTCATGCTCTTCATATTTTTGACACCTTTTGAAGCTCTTCATATTTTTCACACCTTTTCAGGCTCTTCATATATTTCACACCTTTTCAGGCTCTTCATGTTTTTGAACACCATTTCATGCTCCCCCTATTTTTCAGACCGTTTCATGCTCTTCATATTTTTGACACCTTTTGAAGCTCTCCATATTTTTCACACCTTTTGAAGCTCTTCATATATTTCACACCTTTTCAGGCTCTTCATGTTTTTAAACACCGCTTCATGCTCCTCCTATTTTTCAGACCGTTTCAGGCTCTTCATATTTTTTTTACACCTTTTGACGCTCTTCATATTTTTCACATCTTTTCAGGCTCTTCAGATTTTTCAACACCACTTAATGCTCCTGCTATTTTTCAGACCGTTTAATGCTCCTCATGTAGTTCAAACCTTTTGAAGCTCTTCATATTTTTCACACCTTTTCAGGCTCTTCATGTTTTTGAACACCGCTTCATGCTCCTCCTATTTTTCACACGGTTTCATGCTCTTCATATTTTAGACAACTTTTGAAGCTCGTCATATTTTTCACACCTTTTCAGGCTCTTCATGTTTTTGAACATCGCTTCATGCTCCTTTATTTTTCAGACAATTTCTTGCTCCTCATATTTTTAAAACCTTTTGAAGCTCTTCAGATTTTTCACACCTTTTCAGGCACTTCATGTTTTTGAACACCGCTTCATGCTCCTCCTATATTTCAGACCGTTTCATGCTCCTCATATATTTGACACCTTTTGAAGCTCTTCATATTTTTCACAACTTTTCAGGCTCTTCATGTTTTTGAACACCGCTTCATGCTCCTCCTATTTTTCAGACCGTTTCATGCTCATCTCATTTTTGACACATTTTGAACTTCTTCATATTTTTCACACCTTTAAAGCTCTTCATATTTTTCACAACTTTTCAGTCTCTGCCTTTTTTTGAACACCGCTTCATGCTCCTCCTATTTTTCAGACCGTTTCATGCTCCTCATGTATTTCACACGTTTTGAAGCTCTTCATATTTTTCACACCTTTTCAGGCTGTTCATGTTTTTCCACATCACTTCATGCTTCTCCTATTTTTCAGACCGTTTCATGCTCCTCATGTATATCACACCTTTGAAGCTTTTCATATTTTTCACACCTTTTCAGGCTCTTCATGTTTTTGAACACCATTTAATGCTCCTCCTATTTTTCAGACAGTTTCATGCTCTTCATATTTTTGACACCTTTTGAAGCTCTTCATATTTTTCACACCTTTTCAGGCTCTTCATATATTTCACACCTTTTCAGGCTCTTCATGTTTTGAACACCATTTCATGCTCCCCCTATTTTTCAGACCGTTTCATGCTCTTCATATTTTTGACACCTTTTGAAGCTCTCCATATTTTTCACACCTTTTGAAGCTCTTCATATATTTCACACCTTTTCAGGCTCTTCATGTTTTTAAACACCGCTTCATGCTCGTCCTATTTTTCAGACCGTTTCAGGCTCTTCATATTTTTTTTACACCTTTTGACGCTCTTCATATTTTTCACATCTTTTCAGGCTCTTCAGGTTTTTCAACACCACTTAATGCTCCTGCTATTTTTCAGACCGTTTAATGCTCCTCATGTAGTTCAAACCTTTTGAAGCTCTTCATATTTTTCACACCTTTTCAGGCTCTTCATGTTTTTGAACACCGCTTCATGCTCCTCCTCTTTTTCACACGGTTTCATGCTCTTCATATTTTAGACAACTTTTGAAGCTCGTCATATTTTTCACACCTTTTCAGGCTCTTCATGTTTTTGAACATCGCTTCATGCTCCTTTATTTTTCAGACAATTTCTTGCTCCTCATATTTTTAAAACCTTTTGAAGCTCTTCAGATTTTTCACACCTTTTCAGGCACTTCATGTTTTTGAACACCGCTTCATGCTCCTCCTATATTTCAGACCGTTTCATGCTCCTCATATATTTGACACCTTTTCAAGCTCTTCATATTTTTCACAACTTTTCAGGCTCTTCATGTTTTTGAACACCGCTTCATGCTCCTCCTATTTTTCAGACCGTTTCATGCTCATCTCATTTTTGACACATTTTGAACTTCTTCATATTTTTCACACCTTTAAAGCTCTTCATATTTTTCACAACTTTTCAGTCTCTGCATTTTTTTGAACACCGCTTCATGCTCCTCCTATTTTTCAGACCGTTTCATGCTCCTCATGTATTTCACACCTTTTGAAGCTCTTCAAATTTTTCACACCTTTTCAGGCTCTTCATGTTTTTGATTACCGTTTCATCCTCCTCCTATTTTTCAGATCGTTTCATGCTCCTCATATTTTTCACACCTTTTGAAGCTCTTCATATTTTTCCCACCTTTTGAGGCTCTTCATGTTTTTCAACACCAGTTCATGCTCCTCCTATTTTTCAGACCGTTTCAAGCTCCTCATAATTTTCACACCTTTTAAAGCTCTTCTTATTTTTCACACCTTTTCATGTTCTTCATGTTTTTGAACACCGCTTCATCTTTCTCCTATTTTTAAGACCGTTTCATGCTCCTCATATTTTTGACACCTTTTGAAGCTCTTCATATTTTTCACACCTTTTCAGGCTTTTCATGTTTTTCAACACCGCTACATGATCCTCCTATTTTTCAGACCGTTTCATGCTCCTCATATTTTTGACACCTTTTGAAGCTCTTCATATATTTCACACCGTTTCAGGCTCTTCATGTTTTTCAACACCGCTTCATGCTCCTCCTATTTTTCAGACCGTTTCTTGATGCTCATATTTTTGACACCTTTTGAGGCTCTTCATATTTTTCACACCTTTTCAGGCTCTTCATGTTTTTGAACACTGTTTCAAGCTCCTCCTCTTTTTCACACCGTTTTATGCCCCTCATAATTTTGATCCCTTTTGAAGCTTTTCATATTTTTCAAACCTTTTCAGGCTCTTCATGTTTTTGAACACAGTTTCATACTCCTCCTATTTTTCAGCCCAATTAATGCTCCTCATATTTTTCACACATTTGGAAGCACTTCATATTTTTTCACACCTTTTCAGGCTCTTCACTTTTATCAACACCGCTTCATGCTCCTCCTATTTTTCAGACCGTTTCATGCTCCTCATATTTTTGACACCTTTTGAAGCTCTTCCTATATTTCACACCTTTTCAGGCTCTTCATGTTTTTGAACACCTTTTCATGCTCCTTCTACTTTTCAGACCGTTTCATGCTACTCATATTTTTCACACCTTTTGAAGCTCTTCATTTTTTTCACACCTTTTCAAGCTCTTCATATTTTTCAACACCGTTTCATATTCCTCCTATTTTCAGACCGTTTCATGCTCCTCATATTTTTGACAGCTTCTGAAGCTCTTCATATATTTCACATCTTTTCAGGCTCTTCATGTTTTTCAACACCTCTTCATGCACCTCCTATATTTCAGACCGTTTCATGCTCCTCATAATTTTGACACCTTTGAAGCTCTTCATATTTTTCAAACCTTTTCAGGCTCTTCATGTTTTTCAACACCACTTCATGCACCTCCTATATTTCAGACCGTTTCATGCTCCTCATAATTTTGACACCTTTGAAGCTCTTCATATTTTTCACACATTTTCAGGCTTTTCATGTTTTTCACAACCACTTCATGCTCCTCATATTTTTCAGACCGTTTCATGCACATTTCATTTTTGACTCCTTTTGAAGCTCTTCATATTTTTCACACCATTTTCAGGCTCTTCATGTTTTTCAACACCGCTTTATGATCCTCCTATTTTTCAGACCGTTTCATATTCCTCATATTTTTGACATTTTTTGAGGCTCTTCATATTTTTCACACCTTTTCAGGCTCTTCATGTTTTTGAACACCGTTTCATGCTCCTCCTATTTTTCTGACCGTTTCATGCACATCTCATTTTTGACACTTTTTGAAGCCTTTGATATTTTTCACACCATTTTCAGGCTCTTCATGTTTTTCAACACCGCTTTATGATCCTCCTATTTTTCAGACCGTTTCATGCTCCTCATATATTTGACACCTTTTGAAGTACTTCATATTTTTCACACCTTTTCAGGCTCTTCATGTTTTTGAACACCGTTTCATGCTCCTCCTATTTTTCTGACCGTTTCATGCACATCTCATTTTTGACACTTTTTGAAGCCTTTGATATTTTTCACACCATTTTCAGGCTCTTCATGTTTTTGAACACCGTTTCATGCTCCTCCTATTTTTCAGACCGTTTCATGCTCCTCTTATGTTTGACACCTTTTGAAGCTCTTCATATTTTTCACACCTTTTCACGCTCTTCATGTTTTTGAACACCGCTTCATGCTCCGCCTATTTTTCAGACCGTTTCATGCTCCTCATATTTTTGACACCTTTTGAAGCTCTTCATATTTTTCACACCCTTTCAGGCTCTTAATGTTTTTCAACACAACTTCATGCTCCTCCTATTTTTCAGACGTTTTCCTGCTCCTCATATTTTTGACACCTTTAGAAACTCTTCATATCTTTCACACCTTTTCAGGCTCTTCATGTTTTGCCACACCGCTTCATGCTCCTCCTATTTTTCAGCCCGTTTCATGCTCCTCATGTATTTCACACCTTTTGAAGCTCTTCATATATTTCACACATTTTCAGGCTCTTCTTTTTTTTCAACACCGCTTCATGCTCCTCCTATTTTTCAGACCGTTTCATGCTCCTCATATTTTTGACACCTTTTGAAGCTCTTCATATTTTTCACACCTTTTCAGGCTCTTCATGTTTTTGAACACCGCTTCATGCTCCTCCAATTTTTCAGACCGTTTCATGTTTCTCATATTTTTGACACCTTTTGAAGCTCTTCATATTTTTCACACCTTTTGAAGCTCTTCATATTTTTCATATTTTTGAAGCTCTTCATATTTTTCACACCTTTTCAGGCTTTTCATGTATTTGAACACCGGTTCATGTTCCTCCTATTTTTCAGACCGTTTCATGCTCCTCCTATTTTTCACTCCTTTTGAAGCTCTTCATATTTTTCACACCTTTTCAGTCTCTACATGTTTTTGAACACCGCTTCATGCTCCTCCTATTTCTCAGACCATTTCATGCTCCTCATGTATTTCACACCTTTTGAAGCTCTTCGTATTTTGCACACATTTTCAGGCTTTTCATGTTTTTCACAACCACTTCATGCTCCTCATATTTTTCAGACCGTTTCATGCACATTTCATTTTTGACTCCTTTTGAAGCTCTTCATATTTTTCACACCATTTTCAGGCTCTTCATGTTTTTCAACACCGCTTTATGATCCTCCTATTTTTCAGACCGTTTCATATTCCTCATATTTTTGACATTTTTTGAGGCTCTTCATATTTTTCACACCTTTTCAGGCTCTTCATGTTTTTGAACACCGTTTCATGCTCCTCCTATTTTTCAGACCGTTTCATGCACATCTCATTTTTGACACCTTTTGAAGCTCTTGATATTTTTCACACCATTTTCAGGCTCTTCATGTTTTTCAACACCGCTTTATGATCCTCCTATTTTTCAGACCGTTTCATGCTCCTCATATATTTGACACCTTTTGAAGCTCTTCGTATTTTTCATAACTTTTCAGGCTCTTCATATTTTTCACACATTTTCAAGCTGTTCATGTTTTTGAACACGGCTTCATGCTCCTCCAATTTTTCAGACCATTTCATGTTGCTCATATTTTTGACACCTTTTGAAGCTCTTCATTCTTTTCACACCTTTTGAAGCTCTTCATATTTTTCACACTTTTTGAAGCTCTTCATATTTTTCACAGTTTTCAGGCTCTTCATGCTTCTGAACACCGCTTCATGCTCCACCTATTTTTCAGACCGTTTCATGCTCTTCATATTTTTCACACCTTTTCAGGCTCTTCATATTTTTGAACACCTCTTCATGCTACTCCTATTTTTGATACCTTTTGAAGCTCTTCATATTTTTCACACCTTTTCAGGCTCTTCATGTTTTTCAACACGGCTTCATGCTACTCCTATTTTTGATACCTTTTGAAGCTCCTCATATTCTTCAAACCATTTCATGCTCTTTTTTTTTTCATCACCGCTTCATGCTCCTCTTATTTTTCAGACCGTTTCATGCTCCTCATATTTTGACACCTTTTAACCTGTTCATATTTTACACATTTTCAGGCTCTTCAAGTTTTTCAACACCGTTTCATGCTACTACTATTTTTGATACCTTTTGAAGCTCCTTATATTCTTCAAACCATTTCATGCTCTTCTATTTTTTCATCACTGCTTCATGCTCCTCCTATTTTTCAGACCGTTTCATGCTCCTCCTATTTTGAGACCGTTTCATGCTCCTCATATTTTTCACACCTTTAGAAGCTCTTCGTATTTTTCTCACCTTTTCAGGCTCTTCATGTTTTTCAACACCGCTTCATGATCCTCCTATTTTTCTGACAGTTTCATGCTCCTCATATTTTTCATCCTTTTTGAAGCTCTTCATATTTTTCACACCTTTAGAAGCTCTTCGTATTTTTCTCACCTTTTCAGGCTCTTCATGTTTTTGAACACCACTTCATGCTCCTCCGATTTTCAGACCGTTTCATGCTCCTCATAATTTTGACACCTTTAGAAGCTCTTCATATTTTTCACACCTTTTCAGGCTCTTCATGTTTTTCAACACCGCTTCATGCTCCTCTTCTTTTTCAGACCGTTTCAGGCTCCTCATATTTTTGACACCTTTTTAAGCTCTTCATGTTTTTCACACATTTTCAGGCTCTTCATGTATTTCAACACCGCTTCATGCTCCTCCTATTTTTCAGAACGTTTCATGTTCCTCATATTTTTGACACCTTTTGAAGCTCTTCATATTTTTCTCACCCTTTGAAGCTCTTCATATTTTTCATATTTGAAGCTCTTCATATTTTCACAACTTTTCAGGCTCTTCATGTTTTTGAACACCACTTCATGCTCCTTTTATTTTTCAGAGAGTTTCATGCTCCTCATGTATTTCACACCTTTTGAAGCTTTTCATATTTTTCACACTTTTTCAGGCTCTTCATGTTTTTCAACACCACTTCATTCTTCTCCTATTTTTCAGCCCGTTTCATGCTCCTCATGTCTTTCACACCTTTTGAAGCTCTTCACATTTTTCACACCTTTCCAGGCTCTTCATGTTTTTGATCACCATTTCATGCTCCTCCCATTTTTCAGACCGTTTCATGCTCCTCATATTTTTGACACATTTTGAAGCTCTTCATATTTTTCACACCTTTTCAGACTCTTCATGTTTTTGAACACCGCTTCATGCTCCTCCTATTATTCAGACAGTTTCATGCTTCTCATATTTTTGACACCTTTTGAAGCTCTTCATATTTTTCACACCCTTTCAGGCTCTTAATGTTTTTCAACACCACTTCATGCTCCTACTATTTTTCATACGTTTTCATGCTCCTCATATTTTTGACACCTTTTGAAGCTCTTCATATTGTTCACACCTTTTCAGGCTATTCATGTTTTTGAACACCGTTTCATGTTCCTCGTATTTTTCAGGCCATTTCATGCTCGTCATGTATTTCACACTTTTGAAGCTCTTCATATTTTTCACACCTTTTCAGGATCTTCATGTTTTTCAACACCACTTCATGCTTCTCCTATTTTTCAGCCCGTTTCATGCTCCTCATATTTTTGACACCTTTTGAAGCTTTTCATATTTTTCACACCTTTTCAGGCTCTTCATGTTTTTGAACACCACTTCATGCTCCTTCTATTTTTCAGAGAGTTTCATGCTCCTCATGTATTTCACACGTTTTGAAGCTCTTCATATGTTTCACACCTTTTGAAGTTTTTCATATTTTTCACACCTTTTCAAGCTCTTCATATTTTTCACACCTTTTCAGGCTCTTCATGTTTTTCAACACCGCTTTATGCTTCTCCTATTTTTCAGACCGTTACTTGCTCCTCATATTTTTGACACCTTTAGAAGTTCTTCATATTTTTCACACCTTTTCAGGCTCTTCATATTTTTCAACACCGCTTCATGCTCCTCCTATTTTTCAGACCGTTTCAAGGTCCTCATATTTTTGACACCTTTTGAAGCTTTTCATATTTTTCACACCTTTTCAGGCTCTTCATTTTTTTCAACAGTACTTCTTGCTCCTCCAATTTTTCAGACCGTTTCATGCTCATCTAATTTTTGACACCTTTTGAAGCTATGCATATTTTTCACAACTTTTCAGGCTCTTCATGTTTTTCAACACCACTGCATGCTTCTCGTATTTTTAAGACCGTTTCATGCTCCTCATACTTTTGACACCTTTAGAAGCTCTTCATATTTTTCACACCTTTTCAGGCTCTTCATGTTTTTCAACACCGCTTCATGCTCCTCTTCTTTTTCAGACCGTTTCAGGCTCCTCATATTTTTGACACCTTTTTAAGCTCTTCATGTTTTTCACACATTTTCAGGCTCTTCATGTATTTCAACACCGCTTCATGCTCCTCCTATTTTTCAGAACGTTTCATGCTCCTCATATTTTTGACACCTTTTGAAGCTCTTCATATTTTTCTCACCCTTTGAAGCTCTTCATATTTTTCTCACCCTTTGAAGCTCTTCATATTTTTCATATTTTTGAAGCTCTTCATATTTTCACAACTTTTCAGGCTCTTCATGTTTTTGAACACCACTTCATGCTCCTTCTATTTTTCAGAGAGTTTCATGCTCCTCATGTATTTCACACCTTTTGAAGCTTTTCATATTTTTCACTCTTTTTCAGGCTCTTCATGTTTTTCAGCACCACTTCATTCTTCTCCTATTTTTCAGCCCGTTTCATGCTCCTCATGTCTTTCACACCTTTTGAAGCTCTTCACATTTTTCACACCTTTTCAGGCTCTTCATGTTTTTGATCACCATTTCATGCTCCTCCCATTTTTCAGACCGTTTCATGCTCCTCATATTTTTGACACCTTTTGAAGCTGTTCATATTTTTCACACCTTTTCAGACTCTTCATGTTTTTGAACACCGCTTCATGCTCCTCCTATTATTCAGACAGTTTCCTGCTTCTCATATTTTTGACACCTTTTGAAGCTCTTCATATTTTTCACACCCTTTCAGGCTCTTAATGTTTTTCAACACCACTTCATGCTCCTCCTATTTTTCATACGTTTTCATGCTCCTCATATTTTTGACACCTTTTGAAGCTCTTCATATTGTTCACACCTTTTCAGGCTCTTCATGTTTTTGAACACCGTTTCATGTTCCTCGTATTTTTCAGGCCATTTCATGCTCGTCATGTTTTTCACACTTTTGAAGCTCTTCATATTTTTCACACCTTTTCAGGATCTTCATGTTTTCCAACACCACTTCATGCTTCTCCTATTTTTCAGCCCGTTTCATGCTCCTCATATTTTTGACACCTTTTGAAGCTTTTCATATTTTTCACACCTTTTCAGGCTCTTCATGTTTTTGAACACCACTTCATGCTCCTTTTATTTTTCAGAGAGTTTCATGCTCCTCATGTATTTCACACGTTTTGAAGCTCTTCATATGTTTCACACCTTTTGAAGTTCTTCATATTTTTCACACCTTTTCAAGCTCTTCATATTTTTCTCACCTTTTCAGGCTCTTCATGTTTTTCAACACCGCTTCATGCTCCTCCTATTTTTCAGACCGTTTCATGCTCCACACATTTTGAAACCTTTTGAAGCTCTTCATATTTTTCACACCTTTTCAGGCTCTCCATGTTTTTCATCACCGATTCATGCTCCTCCTATTTTTGAGGCCGTTTCATGCTCCTCATATTTTTGACACCTTTTGAAGCTCTTCATATTTTTCACACCTTTTAGGCTCTTCATGTTTTTGAACAGCGCTTCATGCTCCTCATATTTTTCAGACCGTTTCATGCTCCTCATATTTTTCACACCTTTTGAAGCTCTTCATATTTTTCATATTTTTGAAGCTCTTCATATTTTTCACACTTTTTCGGGCTCTTCATGTTTTTGAGCACACCTTCTTGCTCCTCCTATTTTTCAGACCGTTTCATGCTCCTCATGTATTTCACACCATTTGAAGCTCTTCATGTTTTTCACACCTTTTCAGTCTCTTCATGTATTTGAACACCATTTCATGCTCCTCCGATTTTTAGACCATTTCATGCTCCTCATATTTTTGACACCTTTTGAAGCTCTTCATATTTTTCACACCTTTTCAGGTTCTTCATGTTTTTGAACACCGCTTCATGCTCCTCCAATTTTTCAGACCGTTTCATGTTTCTCATATTTTTCACACCTTTTGAAGCTCTTCATATTTTTCACACCTTTTGAAGCTCTTCATATTTTTCATATATTTGAAGCTCTTCATATTTTTCACACCATTTCAGGCTTTTCATGTATTTGAACACCGGTTCATGCTCCTCCTATTTTTCAGACCGTTTCGTGCTCCTCCTATTTTTCACTCCTTTTGAAGCTCTTCACATTTTTCACACCTTTTCAGTCTCTACATGTTTTTGAACACCGCTTCATGCTCCTCCTATTTCTCAGACCATTTCATGCTCCTCATGTATTTCACACCTTTTGAAGCTCTTAGTATTTTGTACACATTTTCAGGCTTTTCATGTTTTTCACAACCACTTCATGCTCCTCATATTTTTCAGACCGTTTCATGCACATTTCATTTTTGACTCCTTTTGAAGCTCTTCATATTTTTCACACCATTTTCAGGCTCTTCATGTTTTTCAACACCGCTTTATGATCCTCCTATTTTTCAGACCGTTTCATATTCCTCATATTTTTGACATTTTTTGAGGCTCTTCATATTTTTCACACCTTTTCAGGCTCTTCATGTTTTTGAACACCGTTTCATGCTCCTCCTATTTTTCTGACCGTTTCATGCACATCTCATTTTTGACACTTTTTGAAGCCTTTGATATTTTTCACACCATTTTCAGGCTCTGCATGTTTTTCAACACCGCTTTATGATCCTCCTATTTTTCAGACCGTTTCATGCTCCTCATATATTTGACACCTTTTGAAGTACTTCATATTTTTCACACCTTTTCAGGCTCTTCATGTTTTTGAACACCGTTTCATGCTCCTCCTATTTTTCTGACCGTTTCATGCACATCTCATTTTTGACACTTTTTGAAGCCTTTGATATTTTTCACACCATTTTCAGGCTCTTCATGTTTTTGAACACCGTTTCATGCTCCTCCTATTTTTCAGACCGTTTCATGCTCCTCTTATGTTTGACACCTTTTGAAGCTCTTCATATTTTTCACACCATTTCACGCTCTTCATGTTTTTGAACACCGCTTCATGCTCCGCCTATTTTTCAGACCGTTTCATGCTCCTCATATTTTTGACACCTTTTGAAGCTCTTCATATTTTTCACACCCTTTCAGGCTCTTAATGTTTTTCAACACAACTTCATGCTCCTCCTATTTTTCAGACGTTTTCATGCTCCTCATATTTTTGACACCTTTAGAAACTCTTCATATCTTTCACACCTTCAGGCTCTTCATGTTTTGCCACACCGCTTCATGCTCCTCCTATTTTTCAGCCCGTTTCATGCTCCTCATGTATTTCACACCTTTTGAAGCTCTTCATATATTTCACACATTTTCAGGCTCTTCATTTTTTTCAACACCGCTTCATGCTCCTCCTATTTTTCAGACCGTTTCATGCTCCTCATATTTTTGACACCTTTTGAAGCTCTTCATATTTTTCACACCTTTTCAGGCTCTTCATGTTTTTGAACACCGCTTCATGCTCCTCCAATTTTTCAGACCGTTTCATGTTTCTCATATTTTTGACACCTTTTGAAGCTCTTCATATTTTTCACACCTTTTGAAGCTCTTCATATTTTTCATATTTTTGAAGCTCTTCATATTTTTCACACCTTTTCAGGCTTTTCATGTATTTGAACACCGGTTCATGTTCCTCCTATTTTTCAGACCGTTTCATGCTCCTCCTATTTTTCACTCCTTTTGAAGCTCTTCATATTTTTCACACCTTTTCAGTCTCTACATGTTTTTGAACACCGCTTCATGCTCCTCCTATTTCTCAGACCATTTCATGCTCCTCATGTATTTCACACCTTTTGAAGCTCTTCGTATTTTGCACACATTTTCAGGCTTTTCATGTTTTTCACAACCACTTCATGCTCCTCATATTTTTCAGACCGTTTCATGCACATTTCATTTTTGACTCCTTTTGAAGCTCTTCATATTTTTCACACCATTTTCAGGCTCTTCATGTTTTTCAACACCGCTTTATGATCCTCCTATTTTTCAGACCGTTTCATATTCCTCATATTTTTGACATTTTTTGAGGCTCTTCATATTTTTCACACCTTTTCAGGCTCTTCATGTTTTTGAACATCGTTTCATGCTCCTCCTATTTTTCAGACCGTTTCATGCACATCTCATTTTTGACACCTTTTGAAGCTCTTGATATTTTTCACACCATTTTCAGGCTCTTCATGTTTTTCAACACCGCTTTATGATCCTCCTATTTTTCAGACCGTTTCATGCTCCTCATATATTTGACACCTTTTGAAGCTCTTCGTATTTTTCATAACTTTTCAGGCTCTTCATATTTTTCACACATTTTCAAGCTGTTCATGTTTTTGAACACGGCTTCATGCTCCTCCAATTTTTCAGACCATTTCATGTTGCTCATATTTTTGACACCTTTTGAAGCTCTTCATTCTTTTCACACCTTTTGAAGCTCTTCATATTTTTCACACCTTTTGAATCTCTTCATATTTTTCACACGTTTTCAGGCTCTTTATCTATTTCAACACCGCTTCATGCTGCTTCTATTTTTCAGACCGTTTCATGCTCCTCATATTTTTGACACCTTTTGAAGCTCTTCATATTTTTCACATCTTTTCAGGCTCTTCATGTTTTTGAACACCGTTTCATGCTCCTCGTATTTTTCAGACCGTTTCATTCTCCTCATACCTTTGACACCTTTTGAAGGTCTTCATATATTCCACACCTTTTCAGACTCTTCATGTTTTTGAACACCGCTTCATGCTCCTCTTATTTTTCAGACCGTTTCAGTCTCCTCATATTTTTGATACCTTTTGAAACTCTTCATATTTCTCACACCTTTTCAGGCTCTTCAGGTTTTTCAAAACCACTTCATGCTCCTCCTATTTTTCAGACCGTTTCATGCTCATCTCTTTTTGACACATTTTGAAGCTCTTCATATTTTTCACACCTTTTGAAGTTCTTCATATTTTTCACACCTTTTCAGGGTCTCCATGTTTATGAACACCGCTTCATGCTCCTCCTATTATTCAGACCGTTACATGCTCCTCATATTTTTCACACCTTTTGAAGTTCTTCATATTTTTCACACCTTTTCAGGTTCTTCATGTTTTTCAACACCGCTTCTTGCTCCTCCAATTTTTCAGACCGTATCATGCTCCTCATATTTTTGACACGTTTTGAAGCTCGTCATATTTTTCACACCTTTTCAGGCTCTTCAGGTTTTTGAACACCGTTTCATGCTCCTCCGATTTTTCAGACCGTTTCATGCTACTCATTTTTTTGAGACCTTTTGAAGCTCTTCACTTTTTTCACACCTTTTCAGGCTCTTCATGTTTTTGAATACCGCTTCATGCTCCTCCTACTTTTCAGACCGTTTAATGCTCTTCATATTTTTGATTTCTTTTGAAAGTCTGCATATTTTTCACACCTTTTTAGGCTCTTCATTTTTTTGAACACCACTTCATGCTCCTCCCATTTTTCAGACAGTTTCATGCTCATCTCATTTTTGACACCTTTTGAAGCTCTTCATATTTTTCACACCTTTTGAAGATCTTCATATTTTCACACGTTTTCAGGCTCTTCATGTTTTTCAACATCTTTTCATGCTCCTCCTATTTTTCAGACCGTTTCATGCTCCTCATGTATTTCACACCTTTTGAAGCTCTTCGTATTTTGCACACATTTTCAGGCTTTTCATGTTTTTCACAACCACTTCATGCTCCTCATATTTTTCAGACCTTTTCATTCACATTTCATTTTTGACTCCTTTTGAAGCTCTTCATATTTTTCACACCATTTTCAGGCTCTTCATGTTTTTCAACACGGCTTTATGATCCTCCTATTTTTCAGACCGTTTTATATTCCTCATATTTTTGACATTTTTTGAGGCTCTTCATATTTTTCACACCTTTTCAGGCTCTTCATGTTTTTGAACACCGTTTCATGCTCCTCCTATTTTTCAGACCGTTTCATGCTCATCTCATTTTTGACACCTTTTGAAGCTCTTCATATTTTTCAAACCTTTTGAAGCTCTTCATATTTTTCACACCTTTTCAGACTCTGCATGTTTTTGAACACCGCTTCATGCTCCTCCTGTTTTTCAGATCGTTTCATGCTCCTCATGTATTTCACACCTTTTGAAGCTCTTCATATTTGTCACACCTTTTCAGGCTCTTCATGTTTTTCAACACCGCTTCATGCTCCTCCTATTTTTCAGACCGTTTCATGATCCTCATATTTTTCACACTTTTTGAAGCTCTTCATATTTTTCACACATTTTAAGGCTCTTCATGTTTTTCAACATCGCTTCATGCTCCTCCTATTTTTCAGACCGTTTCAAGCTTCTCATGTATTTCACACCTTTTGAAGCTCGTCATATTTTGCACACGTTTTCAGGCTCTTCATGTTTTTTCACAACCACTTCATGCTCCTCCTATTTTTCAGACCGTATCATGCTCCTCATATTTTTCACACCTTTTCAGGCTCTTCATTATTTTCAACACAACTTCATGCTCCTCCCATTTTTCAGACCGTTTTTTACTCATCTCATTTTTGACACCTTTTGAAGCTGTTCATATTTTTCACACCTTTTGAAGCTCTTCATGTTTTTGAATACCGTTTCATGCTCCTCCTATTTTTCAGACCGTTTCATGCTCCTCATATATTTCACAACTTTTGAAGCTCTTCATATATTTCACACCTTTTCAGGAACTTCATTTTTTTCAACACCTCTTCATGATCCTCCTATTTTTAAGACCGTTTCATATTCCTCATATTTTTGACACCTTTTTAGGCTCTTCATGTTTTTTACACCTTTTCAGGCTCTTCATGTTTTTCAACATCGCTTCATGCTCCTCCTATTTTTCAGACCGTGTCAAGCTCCTCCTATTTTTGACACATTTTGAAGCTCTTCATATTTTTCACACCTTTTGAAGCTCTTCATATTTTTCAAACCTTTACAGGCTCTTCATGTATTTCAACACCGCTTCATGCTCCTCCTATTATTCAGACCGTGTCTTTCTCCTCTTATTTTTGACAAATTTTGAAGCTCTTCATATTTTTCACACCTTTTGAAGCTCTTCATATTTTTCAAACCTTTACAGGCTCTTCATGTATTTCAACACCGCTTCATGCTCCTCCAATTTTTCAGACAATTTCATGCTCGTCATATTTTTCAAACCTTTTAAAGCTCTTCATAATTTTCACACCTATTCATGCTCTTCATTTTTTACACACTGTTTCATGCTCCTCCTATTTTTCAGACCGTTTCATGCTCCTCATATTTTTCACACCTTTTGAAACTCTTCATATTTTTCACACTTTTTGAAGCTCTTCATATTTTTCACAGTTTTCAGGCTCTTCATGCTTCTGAACACCGCTTCATGCTCCACCTATTTTTCAGACCGTTTCATGCTCTTCATATTTTTCACACCTTTTCAGGCTCTTCATATTTTTCAACACGGCTTCATGCTACACCTATTTTTGATACCTTTTGAAGCTCTTCATATTTTTCACACCTTTTCAGGCTCTTCATGTTTTTCAACACGGCTTCATGCTACTCCTATTTTTGATACCTTTTGAAGCTCCTCATATTCTTCAAACCATTTCATGCTCTTCTTTTTTTTCATCACCGCTTCATGCTCCTCTTATTTTTCAGACCGTTTCATGCTCCTCATATTTTGACACCTTTTAACCTGTTCATATTTTACACATTTTCAGGCTCTTCAATTTTTCAATACCGTTTCATGCTACTACTATTTTTGATACTTTTTGATGCTCCTTATATTCTTCAAACCATTTCATGCTCTTCTATTTTTTCATCACCACTTCATGCTCCTCCTATTTTTCAGACCGTTTCATGCTCTTCCTATTTTGAGACCGTTTCATGCTCCTCATATTTTTCACACCTTTAGAAGCTCTTCGTATTTTTCTCACCTTTTCAGGCTCTTCATGTTTTTCAACACCGCTTCATGATCCTCCTATTTTTCTGACAGTTTCATGATCCTCATATTTTTCATCCTTTTTGAAGCTCTTCATATTTTTCACACCTTTAGAAGCTCTTCGTATTTTTCTCACCTTTTCAGGCTCTTCATGTTTTTGAATACCACTTCATGCTCCTCCAATTTTCAGACCATTTCATGCTCCTCATATTTTTGACACGTTTTGAAGCTCCTCATATGTTTCACACATTTTGAAGGTCTTCATATATTTCACACCATTTCAGGATCTTCATGTGTTTCAACACCACTCATGCTCCTCCTATTTTTCAGACCGTTTCATGCTCCTCATAATTTTGACACCATTTGAAGCTCTTTATAATTTTCACACCTTTTCAAGCTCTTCATGTTTTTCAACACCACTTCATGCTCCTCCAATTTTTCAGGCCGTTTCATTGTCCTCATATATTTGACACCTTTAGAAGATCTTCATATTTTTCACACATTTTCAGGCTCTGCATGTTTTTCAACATCGCTTCATGCCCCTCCTATTTTTTAGACCGTTTGAGGCTCCTCATATTTTTGACACCTTTAGAAGCTCTTCATATTTTTCACACCTT
This sequence comes from Dama dama, assembly GCF_033118175.1. Taxonomy (NCBI): domain Eukaryota; kingdom Metazoa; phylum Chordata; class Mammalia; order Artiodactyla; family Cervidae; genus Dama; species Dama dama. The sequence continues at coordinate 1,204,409 of NW_026870928.1, read as the reverse complement.
TTCAGGCTCTTCATTTTTTTCAACACCGCTTCATGCTCCTCCTATTTTTCAGACCGTTTCATGCTCCTCATAATTTTGACACTTTTTGAAGCTCCTCATATTTTTCACACGTTTTGAAGGTGTTCATATATTTCACACCATTTCAGGCTCTTCATGTTTTTCAACACCACTTCATGCTCCTCCAATTTTTCAGTCCGTTTCATGCTCATCTAATTTTTGACAACTTTTGAAGCTCTTCATATTTTTCACACCTTTTCAGGCTCTTCATTTTTTTCAACACCTCTTCATGCTCCTCGTATTTTTCAACACCGCTTCATGCTCCTACTATTTTTCAGACCGTTTCATGCTGCTCATAATTTTGACACTTTTTGAAGCTCCTCATATTTTTCACACGTTTTGAAGGTCTTCATATATTTCACACCATTTCAGGCTCTTCATGTTTTTCAACACCACTTCATGCACCTCCTATTTTTCAGACCGTTTCATGCTCATCTAATTTTTGACAACTTTTGAAGCTCTTCATATTTTTCACACCTTTTCAGGCTCTTCATTTATTTCAACACCTCTTCATGCTCCTCGTATTTTTCAACACTGCTTCATGCTCCTCCTATTTTTCAGACCGTTTCATGCTCCTCATAATTTTGACACTTTTTGAAGCTCCTCATATTTTTCACACGTTTTGAAGGTCTTCATATATTTCACACCATTTCAGGCTCTTCATGTTTTTCAACACCACTTCATGCTCCTCCTATTTTTCAGACCGTTTCATGCTCCTCATGTATTTCACACCTTTTGAAGCTCTTCGTATTTTGCACACATTTTCAGGCTTTTCATGTTTTTCACAACCACTTCATGCTCCTCATATTTTTCAGACCGTTTCATGCACATTTCATTTTTGACTCCTTTTGAAGCTCTTCATATTTTTCACACCATTTTCAGGCTCTTCATGTTTTTCAACACCGCTTTATGATCTTCCTATTTTTCAGACCGTTTCATATTCCTCATATTTTTGACATTTTTTGAGGCTCTTCATATTTTTCACACCTTTTCAGGCTCTTCATGTTTTTGAACACCGTTTCATGCTCCTCCTATTTTTCAGACCGTTTCATGCACATCTCATTTTTGACACCTTTTGAAGCTCTTGATATTTTTCACACCATTTTCAGGCTCTTCATGTTTTTCAACACCGCTTTATGATCCTCCTATTTTTCAGACCGTTTCATGCTCCTCATATATTTGACACCTTTTGAAGCTCTTCGTATTTTTCATAACTTTTCAGGCTCTTCATATTTTTCACACATTTTCAAGCTGTTCATGTTTTTGAACACGGCTTCATGCTCCTCAAATTTTTCAGACCATTTCATGTTGCTCATATTTTTGACACCTTTTGAAGCTCTTCATTCTTTTCACACCTTTTAAAGCTCTTCATATTTTTCACACCTTTTGAATCTCTTCATATTTTTCACACGTTTTCAGGCTCTTTATCTATTTCAACACCGCTTCATGCTGCTTCTATTTTTCAGACCGTTTCATGCTCCTCATATTTTTGACACCTTTTGAAGCTCTTCATATTTTTCACATCTTTTCAGGCTCTTCATGTTTTTGAACACCGTTTCATGCTCCTCGTATTTTTCAGACCGTTTCATTCTCCTCATACCTTTGACACCTTTTGAAGGTCTTCATATATTCCACACCTTTTCAGACTCTTCATGTTTTTGAACACCGCTTCATGCTCCTCTTATTTTTCAGACCGTTTCAGTCTCCTCATATTTTTGATACCTTTTGAAACTCTTCATATTTCTCACACCTTTTCAGGCTCTTCAGGTTTTTCAAAACCACTTCATGCTCCTCCTATTTTTCAGACCGTTTCATGCTCATCTCTTTTTGACACATTTTGAAGCTCTTCATATTTTTCACACCTTTTGAAGTTCTTCATATTTTTCACACCTTTTCAGGGTCTCCATGTTTATGAACACCGCTTCATGCTCCTCCTATTATTCAGACCGTTACATGCTCCTCATATTTTTCACACCTTTTGAAGTTCTTCATATTTTTCACACCTTTTCAGGTTCTTCATGTTTTTCAACACCGCTTCTTGCTCCTCCAATTTTTCAGACCGTATCATGCTCCTCATATTTTTGACACGTTTTGAAGCTCGTCATATTTTTCACACCTTTTCAGGCTCTTCAGGTTTTTGAACACCGTTTCATGCTCCTCCGATTTTTCAGACCGTTTCATGCTACTCATTTTTTTGAGACCTTTTGAAGCTCTTCACTTTTTTCACACCTTTTCAGGCTCTTCATGTTTTTGAATACCGCTTCATGCTCCTCCTACTTTTCAGACCGTTTAATGCTCTTCATATTTTTGATTTCTTTTGAAAGTCTGCATATTTTTCACACCTTTTTAGGCTCTTCATTTTTTTGAACACCACTTCATGCTCCTCCCATTTTTCAGACAGTTTCATGCTCATCTCATTTTTGACACCTTTTGAAGCTCTTCATATTTTTCACACCTTTTGAAGATCTTCATATTTTCACACGTTTTCAGGCTCTTCATGTTTTTCAACATCTTTTCATGCTCCTCCTATTTTTCAGACCGTTTCATGCTCCTCATGTATTTCACACCTTTTGAAGCTCTTCGTATTTTGCACACATTTTCAGGCTTTTCATGTTTTTCACAACCACTTCATGCTCCTCATATTTTTCAGACCTTTTCATTCACATTTCATTTTTGACTCCTTTTGAAGCTCTTCATATTTTTCACACCATTTTCAGGCTCTTCATGTTTTTCAACACGGCTTTATGATCCTCCTATTTTTCAGACCGTTTTATATTCCTCATATATTTGACATTTTTTGAGGCTCTTCATATTTTTCACACCTTTTCAGGCTCTTCATGTTTTTGAACACCGTTTCATGCTCCTCCTATTTTTCAGACCGTTTCATGCTCATCTCATTTTTGACACCTTTTGAAGCTCTTCATATTTTTCAAACCTTTTGAAGCTCTTCATATTTTTCACACCTTTTCAGACTCTGCATGTTTTTGAACACCGCTTCATGCTCCTCCTGTTTTTCAGATCGTTTCATGCTCCTCATGTATTTCACACCTTTTGAAGCTCTTCATATTTGTCACACCTTTTCAGGCTCTTCATGTTTTTCGACACCGCTTCATGCTCCTCCTATTTTTCAGACCGTTTCATGATCCTCATATTTTTCACACTTTTTGAAGCTCTTCATATTTTTCACACATTTTAAGGCTCTTCATGTTTTTCAACATCGCTTCATGCTCCTCCTATTTTTCAGACCGTTTCAAGCTTCTCATGTATTTCACACCTTTTGAAGCTCGTCATATTTTGCACACGTTTTCAGGCTCTTCATGTTTTTTCACAACCACTTCATGCTCCTCCTATTTTTCAGACCGTATCATGCTCCTCATATTTTTCACACCTTTTCAGGCTCTTCATTATTTTCAACACAACTTCATGCTCCTCCCATTTTTCAGACCGTTTTTTACTCATCTCATTTTTGACACCTTTTGAAGCTGTTCATATTTTTCACACCTTTTGAAGCTCTTCATGTTTTTGAATACCGTTTCATGCTCCTCCTATTTTTCAGACCGTTTCATGCTCCTCATATATTTCACAACTTTTGAAGCTCTTCATATATTTCACACCTTTTCAGGAACTTCATGTTTTTCAACACCTCTTCATGATCCTCCTATTTTTAAGACCGTTTCCTATTCCTCATATTTTTGACACCTTTTTAGGCTCTTCATGTTTTTTACACCTTTTCAGGCTCTTCATGTTTTTCAACACCGCTTCATGCTCCTCCTATTTTTCAGACCGTGTCATGCTCCTCCTATTTTTGACACATTTTGAAGCTCTTCATATTTTTCACACCTTTTGAAGCTCTTCATATTTTTCAAACCTTTACAGGCTCTTCATGTATTTCAACACCGCTTCATGCTCCTCATATTATTCAGACCGTGTCTTTCTCCTCTTATTTTTGACAAATTTTGAAGCTCTTCATATTTTTCACACCTTTTGAAGCTCTTCATATTTTTCAAACCTTTACAGGCTCTTCATGTATTTCAACACCGCTTCATGCTCCTCCAATTTTTCAGACAATTTCATGCTCGTCATATTTTTCAAACCTTTTAAAGCTCTTCATAATTTTCACACCTATTCATGCTCTTCATTTTTTACACACTGTTTCATGCTCCTCCTATTTTTCAGACCGTTTCATGCTCCTCATATTTTTCACACCTTTTGAAACTCTTCATATTTTTCACACTTTTTGAAGCTCTTCATATTTTTCACAGTTTTCAGGCTCTTCATGCTTCTGAACACCGCTTCATGCTCCACCTATTTTTCAGACCGTTTCATGCTCTTCATATTTTTCACACCTTTTCAGGCTCTTCATATTTTTGAACACCTCTTCATGCTACTCCTATTTTTGATACCTTTTGAAGCTCTTCATATTTTTCACACCTTTTCAGGCTCTTCATGTTTTTCAACACGGCTTCATGCTACTCCTATTTTTGATACCTTTTGAAGCTCCTCATATTCTTCAAACCATTTCATGCTCTTCTTTTTTTTCATCACCGCTTCATGCTCCTCTTATTTTTCAGAACGTTTCATGCTCCTCATATTTTGACACCTTTTAACCTGTTCATATTTTACACATTTTCAGGCTCTTCAATTTTTCAACACCGTTTCATGCTACTACTATTTTTGATACCTTTTGATGCTCCTTATATTCTTCAAACCATTTCATGCTCTTCTATTTTTTCATCACCACTTCATGCTCCTCCTATTTTTCAGACCGTTTCATGCTCTTCCTATTTTGAGACCGTTTCATGCTCCTCATATTTTTCACACCTTTAGAAGCTCTTCGTATTTTTCTCACCTTTTCAGGCTCTTCATGTTTTTCAACACCGCTTCATGATCCTCCTATTTTTCTGACAGTTTCATGATCCTCATATTTTTCATCCTTTTTGAAGCTCTTCATATTTTTCACACCTTTAGAAGCTCTTCGTATTTTTCTCACCTTTTCAGGCTCTTCATGTTTTTGAATACCACTTCATGCTCCTCCAATTTTCAGACCATTTCATGCTCCTCATATTTTTGACACGTTTTGAAGCTCCTCATATGTTTCACACATTTTGAAGGTCTTCATATATTTCACACCATTTCAGGATCTTCATGTGTTTCAACACCACTCATGCTCCTCCTATTTTTCAGACCGTTTCATGCTCCTCATAATTTTGACACCATTTGAAGCTCTTTATAATTTTCACACCTTTTCAAGCTCTTCATGTTTTTCAACACCACTTCATGCTCCTCCAATTTTTCAGGCCGTTTCATTGTCCTCATATATTTGTCACCTTTAGAAGATCTTCATATTTTTCACACATTTTCAGGCTCTGCATGTTTTTCAACATCGCTTCATGCCCCTCCTATTTTTTAGACCGTTTCAGGCTCCTCATATTTTTGACACCTTTAGAAGCTCTTCATATTTTTCACACCTTTTCAGGCTCTTCATTTTTTTCAACACCGCTTCATGCTCCTCCTATTTTTCAGACCGTTTCATGCTCCTCATAATTTTGACACTTTTTGAAGCTCCTCATATTTTTCACACGTTTTGAAGGTGTTCATATATTTCACACCATTTCAGGCTCTTCATGTTTTTCAACACCACTTCATGCTCCTCCAATTTTTCAGTCCGTTTCATGCTCATCTAATTTTTGACAACTTTTGAAGCTCTTCATATTTTTCACACCTTTTCAGGCTCTTCATTTTTTTCAACACCTCTTCATGCTCCTCGTATTTTTCAACACCGCTTCATGCTCCTACTATTTTTCAGACCGTTTCATGCTGCTCATAATTTTGACACTTTTTGAAGCTCCTCATATTTTTCACACGTTTTGAATGTCTTCATATATTTCACACCATTTCAGGCTCTTCATGTTTTTCAACACCACTTCATGCACCTCCTATTTTTCAGACCGTTTCATGCTCATCTAATTTTTGACAACTTTTGAAGCTCTTCATATTTTTCACACCTTTTCAGGCTCTTCATTTATTTCAACACCTCTTCATGCTCCTCGTATTTTTCAACACTGCTTCATGCTCCTCCTATTTTTCAGACCGTTTCATGCTCCTCATAATTTTGACACTTTTTGAAGCTCCTCATATTTTTCACACGTTTTGAAGGTCTTCATATATTTCACACCATTTCAGGCTCTTCATGTTTTTCAACACCACTTCATGCTCCTCCTATTTTTCAGACCGTTTCATGCTCATCTAATTTTTGACAACTTTTGAAGCTCTTCATATTTTTCACATTTTTGAAGCTCTTCATATTTCTCACACCTTTTCAGGCTCTTCATGTTTTTCAACACTGATTCATGCTCCTCCTATTTTTCAGACCGTTTCATGCTCCTCATAATTTTGACACTTTTTGAAGCTTCTCATATTTTTCACACGTTTTGAAGGTGTTCATATATTTCACACCATTTCAGGCTCTTCATGTTTTTCAACACCACTTCATGCACCTCCTATTTTTCAGACCGTTTCATGCTCATCTAATTTTTGACAACTTTTGAAGCTCTTCGTATTTTTCACACCTTTTCAGGCTCTTCATTTTTTTCAACATCTCTTCATGCTCCTCGTATTTTTCAACACTGCTTCATGCTCCTCCTATTTTTCAGACCGTTTCATGCTCCTCATAATTTTGACACTTTTTGAAGCTCCTCATATTTTTCACACGTTTTGAAGGTCTTCATATATTTCACACCATTTCAGGCTCTTCATGTTTTTCAACACCACTTCATGCTCCTCCTATTTTTCAGACCGTTTCATGCTCATCTAATTTTTGACAACTTTTGAAGCTCTTCATATTTTTCACATTTTTGAAGCTCTTCATATTTCTCACACCTTTTCAGGCTCTTCATGTTTTTCAACACTGATTCATGCTCCTCCTATTTTTCAGACCGTTTCATGCTCATCTCTTTTTTGACACCTTTTGAAGCTGTTCATAATTTTCACACCTTTTCAGGATCTTCATGTTTTTGATCACCGCTTCATGATCCTCCTATTTTTCAAACCATTTCATGCTCTTCATATTTTTGACAACTTTTGAAGCTCTTCATTTTTTTCACACCTTTTCAGGCTCTTCATGTTTTTCCATACCACTTCATGCTTCCCCTAATTTTCAGACCGTTTCATGCTCCTCATGTATTTCACACGTTTTGAAGCTCTTCATATTTTTCACACCTTTCAGGCTCTTCATGTTTTTCAACACCGTTTCATGCTGCTTCTATTTTTCAGACCGTTTCATGGTCCTCATATTTTTCACACCTTTTGAAGCTCTTCATATTTTTCACACCTTTTCAGGCTCTTCATGTTTTTGAACACATCTTCATGCTCCTCCTATTTTTCACACCATTTCATGCTCCTCATATTTTGACACCTTTTGAAGCTCTTTATATTTTTCACAACTTTTCAGGCTCTTCATGTTTTTCAACACCGTTTCATGATCCTCCTATTGTTCAGACCGTTTCATGCTCATCTCATTTTTGACACCTCTTGAAGCTTTTCATATTTTTCACAACTTTTTAAGCTCTTCATGTTTTTGAAAACCGCTTCATGCTCCTCCTATTTTTCAGAGAGTTTCATGCTCCTCTTGTATTTCACACGATTTGAAGCTCTTCATATTTGTCACACCTTTTCAGGCTCTTCAAATTTTTCACACCTCTTCAGGCTCTTCAAATTTTTCACACCTTTTCAGGCTCTTCAAATGTTTCACACCTTTTCAGGCTCTTCAAATTTTTCACACCTTTTCAGGCTCTTCATATTTTTCACACCATTTCAGGCTCTTCAAATTTTTCACACCTTTTCAGGCTCTTCAAATTTTTCCACACCACTTCATGCTTCTCCTATATTTCAGCCCGTTTCAAACTCCTCATGTATTTCACACCTTTTGAAGCTCTTCATATATTTCACACCTTTTCAGGCTCTTCATGTTTTTGATCACCGTTTCATGCTCCTCCTATTTTTCAGACAATTTCATGCTCATCTCAGTTTTGACACCTTTTGAAGCTCTTCATATTTTTCACACCTTTTCAGGCTCTTCATGTTTTTGATCACCGCTTTATGCTTCTCCTATTTTTCAGACCGTTACATGCTCCTCATATTTTTGACACCTTTAGAAGTTCTTCATATTTTTCACACCTTTTCAGGCTCTTCATATTTTTCAACACCGCTTCATGCTCCTCCTATTTTTCAGACCGTTTCAAGGTCCTCATATTTTTGACACCTTTTGAAGCTTTTCATATTTTTCACACCTTTTCAGGGTCTTCATTTTTTTAAACAGTACTTCTTGCTCCTCCAATTTTTCAGACCGTTTCATGCTCATCTAATTTTTGACACCTTTTGAAGCTATGCATATTTTTCACAACTTTTCAGGCTCTTCATGTTTTTCAACACCACTGCATGCTCCTCGTATTTTTAAGACCGTTTCATGCTCCTCATATTTTTGACACCTTTAGAAGCTCTTCATATTTTTCACACCTTTTCAGGCTCTTCATGTTTTTCAACACCGCTTCATGCTCCTCTTCTTTTTCAGACCGTTTCAGGCTCCTCATATTTTTGACACCTTTTTAAGCTCTTCATGTTTTTCACACATTTTCAGGCTCTTCATGTATTTCAACACCGCTTCATGCTCCTCCTATTTTTCAGAACGTTTCATGCTCCTCATATTTTGGACACCTTTTGAAGCTCTTCATATTTTTCTCACCCTTTGAAGCTATTCATATTTTTCATATTTTTGAAGCTCTTCATATTTTCACAACTTTTCAGGCTCTTCATGTTTTTGAACACCACTTCATGCTCCTTCTATTTTTCAGAGAGTTTCATGCTCCTCATGTATTTCACACCTTTTGAAGCTTTTCATATTTTTCACACTTTTTCAGGCTCTTCATGTTTTTCAACACCACTTCATTCTTCTCCTATTTTTCAGCCCGTTTCATGCTCCTCATGTATTTCACACGTTTTGAAGCTCTTCATATGTTTTACACCTTTTGAAGTTCTTCATATTTTTCACACCTTTTCAAGCTCTTCATATTTTTCACACCTTTTCAGGCTCTTCATGTTTTTCAACACCGCTTTATGCTTCTCCTATTTTTCAGACCGTTACTTGCTCCTCATATTTTTGACACCTTTAGAAGTTCTTCATATTTTTCACACCTTTTCAGGCTCTTCATATTTTTCAACACCGCTTCATGCTCCTCCTATTTTTCAGACCGTTTCAAGGTCCTCATATTTTTGACACCTTTTGAAGCTTTTCATATTTTTCACACCTTTTCAGGCTCTTCATTTTTTTCAACAGTACTTCTTGCACCTCCAATTTTTCAGACCGTTTCATGCTCATCTAATTTTTGACACCTTTTGAAGCTATGCATATTTTTCAGAACTTTTCAGGCTCTTCATGTTTTTAAACACCACTGCATGCTCCTCGTATTTTTAAGACCGTTTCATGCTCCTCATACTTTTGACACCTTTAGAAGCTCTTCATATTTTTCACACCTTTTCAGGCTCTTCATGTTTTTCAACACCGCATCATGCTCCTCTTCTTTTTCAGACCGTTTCAGGCTCCTCATATTTTTGACACCTTTTTAAGCTCTTCATGTTTTTCACACATTTTCAGGCTCTTCATGTATTTCAATGTCGCTTCATGCTCCTCCTATTTTTCAGAACGTTTCATGCTCCTCATATTTTTGACACCTTTTGAAGCTCTTCATATTTTTCTCACCCTTTGAAGCTCTTCATATTTTTCATATTTTTGAAGCTCTTCATATTTTCACAATTTTTCAGGCTCTTCATGTTTTTGAACACCACTTCATGCTCCTTCTATTTTTCAGAGAGTTTCATGCTCCTCATGTATTTCACACCTTTTGAAGCTTTTCATATTTTTCACACTTTTTCAGGCTCTTCATGTTTTTCAACACCACTTCATTCTTCTCCTATTTTTCAGCCCGTTTCATGCTCCTCATGTCTTTCACACCTTTTGAAGCTCTTCACATTTTTCACACCTTTTCAGGCTCTTCATGTTTTTGATCACCATTTCATGCTCCTCCCATTTTTCAGACCGTTTCATGCTCCTCATATTTTTGACACCTTTTGAAGCTGTTCATATTTTTCACACCTTTTCAGACTCTTCATGTTTTTGAACACCGCTTCATGCTCCTCCTATTATTCAGACAGTTTCATGCTTCTCATATTTTTGACACCTTTTGAAGCTCTTCATATTTTCCACACCCTTTCAGGCTCTTAATGTTTTTCAACACCACTTCATGCTCCTCCTATTTTTCATACGTTTTCATGCTCCTCATATTTTTGACACCTTTTGAAGCTCTTCTTATTGTTCACACCTTTTCATGATCTTCATGTTTTTGAACACCGTTTCAGGTTCCTCGTATTTTTCAGGCCATTTCATGCTCGTCATGTATTTCACACTTTTGAAGCTCTTCATATTTTTCACACCTTTTCAGGATCTTCATGTTTTTCAACACCACTTCATGCTTCTCCTATTTTTCAGCCCGTTTCATGCTCCTCATATTTTTGACACCTTTTGAAGCTTTTCATATTTTTCACACCTTTTCAGGCTCTTCATGTTTTTGAACACCACTTCATGCTCCTTCTATTTTTCAGACCGTTTCATGCTCCTCATGTATTTCACACGTTTTGAAGCTCTTCATATGTTTCACACCTTTTGAAGTTCTTCATATTTTTCACACCTTTTCAAGCTCTTCATATTTTTCACACCTTTTCAGGCTTTTCATGTTTTTCAACACCGCTTCATGCTCCTCCTATTTTTCAGACCGTTTCATGCTCCACACATTTTGAAACCTTTTGAAGCTCTTCATATTTTTCACACCTTTTCAGGCTCTCCATGTTTTTCATCACCGATTCATGCTCCTCCTATTTTTGAGGCCATTTCATGCTCCTCATATTTTTGACACCTTTTGAAGCTCTTCATATTTTTCACACCTTTTAGGCTCTTCATGTTTTTGAACAGCGCTTCATGCTCCTCATATTTTTCAGACCGTTTCATGCTCCTCATATTTTTCACACCTTTTGAAGCTCTTCATATTTTTCACACTTTTTCAGGCTCTTCATGTTTTTGAGCACACCTTCTTGCTCCTCCTATTTTTCAGACCGTTTCATGCTCCTCATGTATTTCACACCATTTGAAGCTCTTCATGTTTTTCACACCTTTTCTGTCTCTTCATGTGTTGAACACCATTTCATGCTCCTCCGATTTTTTAGACCATTTCATGCTCCTCATATTTTTGACACCTTTTGAAGCTCTTCATATTTTTCACACCTTTTCAGGCTCTTCATGTTTTTGAACACCGCTTCATGCTCCTCCAATTTTTCAGAACGTTTCATGTTTCTCATATTTTTGACACCTTTTGAAGCTCTTCATATTTTTCACACCTTTTGAAGCTCTTCATATTTTTCATATATTTGAAGCTCTTCATATTTTTCACACCATTTCAGGCTTTTCATGTATTTGAACACCGGTTCATGCTCCTCCTATTTTTCAGACCGTTTCGTGCTCCTCCTATTTTTTCACTCCTTTTGAAGCTCTTCACATTTTTCACACCTTTTCAGTCTCTACATGTTTTTGAACACCGCTTCATGCTCCTCCTATTTCTCAGACCATTTCATGCTACTCATGTATTTCACACCTTTTGAATCTCTTAGTATTTTGCACACATTTTCAGGCTTTTCATGTTTTTCACAACCACTTCATGCTCCTCATATTTTTCAGACCGTTTCATGCACATTTCATTTTTGACTCCTTTTGAAGCTCTTCATATTTTTCACACCATTTTCAGGCTCTTCATGTTTTTCAACACCGCTTTATGATCCTCCTATTTTTCAGACCGTTTCATATTCCTCATATTTTTGACATTTTTTGAGGCTCTTCATATTTTTCACACCTTTTCAGGCTCTTCATGTTTTGAACACCGTTTCATGCTCCTCCTATTTTTCTGACCGTTTCATGCACATCTCATTTTTGACACTTTTTGAAGCCTTTGATATTTTTCACACCATTTTCAGGCTCTTCATGTTTTTCAACACCGCTTTATGATCCTCCTATTTTTCAGACCGTTTCATGCTCCTCATATATTTGACACCTTTTGAAGTACTTCATATTTTTCACACCTTTTCAGGCTCTTCATGTTTTTGAACACCGTTTCATGCTCCTCCTATTTTTCTGACCGTATCATGCACATCTCATTTTTGACACTTTTTGAAGCCTTTGATATTTTTCACACCATTTTCAGGCTCTTCATGTTTTTGAACACCGTTTCATGCTCCTCCTATTTTTCAGACCGTTTCATGCTCCTCTTATGTTTGACACCTTTTGAAGCTTTTCATATTTTTCACACCTTTTCACGCTCTTCATGTTTTTGAACACCGCTTCATGCTCCGCCTATTTTTCAGACCGTTTCATGCTCCTCATATTTTTGACACCTTTTGAAGCTCTTCATATTTTTCACACCCTTTCAGGCTCTTAATGTTTTTCAACACACCTTCATGCTCCTCCTATTTTTCAGACGTTTTCATGCTCCTCATATTTTTGACACCTTTAGAAACTCTTCATATCTTTCACACCTTTTCAGGCTCTTCATGTTTTTCCACACCGCTTCATGCTCCTCCTATTTTTCAGTCCGTTTCATGCTCCTCATGTATTTCACACCTTTTGAAGCTCTTCATATATTTCACACATTTTCAGGCTCTTCATTTTTTTCAACACCGCTTCATGCTCCTCCTATTTTTCAGACCGTTTCATGCTCCTCATATTTTTGACACCTTTTGAAGCTCTTCATATTTTTCACACCTTTTCAGGCTCTTCATGTTTTTGAACACCGCTTCATGCTCCTCCAATTTTTCAGACCGTTTCATGTTTCTCATATTTTTGACACCTTTTGAAGCTCTTCATATTTTTCACACCTTTTGAAGCTCTTCATATTTTTCATATTTTTGAAGCTCTTCATATTTTTCACACCTTTTCAGGCTTTTCATGTATTTGAACACTGGTTCATGTTCCTCCTATTTTTCAGACCGTTTCATGCTCCTCCTATTTTTCACTCCTTTTGAAGCTCTTCATATTTTTCACACCTTTTCAGTCTCTACATGTTTTTGAACACCGCTTCATGCTCCTCCTATTTCTCAGACCATTTCATGCTCCTCATGTATTTCACACCTTTTGAAGCTCTTCGTATTTTGCACACATTTTCAGGCTTTTCATGTTTTTCACAACCACTTCATGCTCCTCATATTTTTCAGACCGTTTCATGCACATTTCATTTTTGACTCCTTTTGAAGCTCTTCATATTTTTCACACCATTTTCAGGCTCTTCATGTTTTTCAACACCGCTTTATGATCCTCCTATTTTTGAGACCGTTTCATATTCCTCATATTTTTGACATTTTTTGAGGCTCTTCATATTTTTCACACCTTTTCAGGCTCTTCATGTTTTTGAACACCGTTTCATGCTCCTCCTATTTTTCAGACCGTTTCATGCACATCTCATTTTTGACACCTTTTGAAGCTCTTGATATTTTTCACACCATTTTCAGGCTCTTCATGTTTTTCAACACCGCTTTATGATCCTCCTATTTTTCAGACCGTTTCATGCTCCTCATATATTTGACACGTTTTGAAGCTCTTCGTATTTTTCATAACTTTTCAGGCTCTTCATATTTTTCACACATTTTCAAGCTGTTCATGTTTTTCAACACGGCTTCATGCTCCTCCAATTTTTCAGACCATTTCATGTTCCTCATATTTTTGAAACCTTTTGAAGCTCTTCATTCTTTTCACACCTTTTGAAGCTCTTCATATTTTTCACACCTTTTGAATCTCTTCATATTTTTCACACGTTTTCAGGCTCTTTATCTATTTCAACACCGCTTCATGCTGCTTCTATTTTTCAGACCGTTTCATGCTCCTCATATTTTTGACACCTTTTGAAGCTCTTCATATTTTTCACATCTTTTCAGGCTCTTCATGTTTTTGAACACCGTTTCATGCTCCTCGTATTTTTCAGACCGTTTCATTCTCCTCATACCTTTGACACCTTTTGAAGGTCTTCATATATTCCACACCTTTTCAGACTCTTCATGTTTTTGAACACCGCTTCATGCTCCTCTTATTTTTCAGACCGTTTCAGTCTCCTCATATTTTTGATACCTTTTGAAACTCTTCATATTTCTCACACCTTTTCAGGCTCTTCAGGTTTTTCAAAACCACTTCATGTTCCTCCTATTTTTCAGACCGTTTCATGCTCATCTCTTTTTGACACATTTTGAAGCTCTTCATATTTTTCACACCTTTTGAAGTTCTTCATATTTTTCACAACTTTTCAGGGTCTCCATGTTTATGAACACCGCTTCATGCTCCTCCTATTATTCAGACCGTTACATGCTCCTCATATTTTTCACACCTTTTGAAGTTCTTCATATTTTTCACACCTTTTCAGGTTCTTCATGTTTTTCAACACCGCTTCTTGCTCCTCCTATTTTTCAGACCGTATCATGCTCCTCATATTTTTGACACGTTTTGAAGCTCGTCATATTTTTCACACCTTTTCAGGCTCTTCAGGTTTTTGAACACCGTTTCATGCTCCTCCGATTTTTCAGACCGTTTCATGCTACTCATTTTTTTGAGACCTTTTGAAGCTCTTCACTTTTTTCACACCTTTTCAGGCTCTTCATGTTTTTGAATACCGCTTCATGCTCCTCCTACTTTTCAGACCGTTTCATGCTCTTCATATTTTTGATTTCTTTTGAAAGTCTGCATATTTTTCACACCTTTTTAGGCTCTTCATTTTTTTGAACACCACTTCATGCTCCTCCCATTTTTCAGACAGTTTCATGCTCATCTCATTTTTGACACCTTTTGAAGCTCTTCATATTTTTCACACCTTTTGAAGATCTTCATATTTTCACACGTTTTCAGGCTCTTCATGTTTTTCAACATCTTTTCATGCTCCTCCTATTTTTCAGACCGTTTCATGCTCCTCATATTTTTGACAAGTTTTGTGTCTCTTCATATTTTTCAACACCTTTTCAGGCTCTTTATGTTTTTAAACACCGCTTCATTCTCCTCCTATTTTTCAGACCATTTCATGCTCCTCATATTTTTGACAGCTTTTGAAGCTCTTCATCTTTTTCACACCTTTTCAGGCTCTTCATGTTTTTGAACACCGCTTCTTGCTCTTCCTATTTTTCAGACGGTTTCATGCTCCTCATGTATTTCACACCTTTTGAAGCTCTTCGTATTTTTCACACCTTTTCAGGATCTTCATGTTTTTGAACACCGCTTCATGCTCCTCCTATTTTTCAAACCGTTACTTGCTCCACATATTTTTGACACCTTTTGAAGCTCTTAATATGGTTCACACCTTTTCAGGCTCTTCATGTTTTTCAACACAGCTTCATGCTCCTCCTATTTTTCAGACCGTTTCATGCTCCTCATATTTTTGACACCTTTTGAAGCTCTTTACATATTTCACACCTTTTCAGGCTCTTCATATTTTTCAACACCACTTCATGCTCCTCCTATTTTTCAGACCGTTTCTTGCTCCTCATATTTTTGACAACTTTTGAAGCTCTTCATATTTTTCACACATTTTCAGGCTCTTCATGTTCTTCAACACCGCTTCATGCTCCTCCAATATTTCAGATCATGTCATGTTTCTCATATTTTTCACACCTTTTGAGGCTCTTCATATTTTTCACACCTTTTCACGCTCTTCATGTTTTTCACCAACACTTCATGCTCCTCCTATTTTTTAGGCCATTTCATGCTCATCTCATTTTTGACACCGTTTGAAGCTCTTCATATTTTTCACACCTTTTGAAGCTCTTCATATTTTCACACCTTTTGAAGCTGTTCATATTTTTCACAGGTTTTCAGGCTCTTCATGTTTTCAACACCGCTTCATGCACCTCCTATTTTTCAGACCGTTTCATGCCCCTCATATTTTTCACACCTTTTGAAGATCTTCATATCTTTCACACCTTTTCAGGCTCTTCATGTTT
This sequence comes from Dama dama, assembly GCF_033118175.1. Taxonomy (NCBI): domain Eukaryota; kingdom Metazoa; phylum Chordata; class Mammalia; order Artiodactyla; family Cervidae; genus Dama; species Dama dama. The sequence goes on along the minus strand of NW_026870928.1, from coordinate 1,188,287 downwards.
TTGAACAAAACTTCATGCTTCTATTTTTCAGAGCGTTTAATGCTCCTCATGTACTTCACACCTTTTGAAGTTCTTCATATATTTCACACCTTTTCAGGCTGTTCATGTTTTTCAACACCGCTTCATGCTCCTCCTATTTTTCAGACCGTTCATTCTCCTCATAATTTTGAAACATTTTGAAGCTCTTCTTATTTTTCACACCTTTTCAGGCTCTTCATGGTTTTCAAGACCGCTTCATGCTCCTGCTATTTTCTGGACCGTTCATGCTCATCATATTTTTGACAACTTTTGAAGCTCTTCATATTTTTCACACCTTTTCAGGCTCTTCATGTTTTTCAACACCGCTTCATGCTCCTCCTATTTTTCAGACCGTTTCATGCTCCTCATATTTTTGACACCTTTTGAAGCTCTTCATATATTTCACACTTTTTCAGGCTCATCATGTTTTTCAACACCACTTCATGCTCCTCCTATTTTTCAGGCCGTTTCATGCTCATCTCATTTTTGACACCTTTTGAAGCTCTTCATATTTTTCACACCTTTAGAAGCTCTTCATATTTTTCACACGTTCTCAGGCTCTTCATGTTTTTCGACACCGCTTCATGCACCTCCTATTTTTCAGACCGTTTCATGCTCCTCATATTTTTCACACCTTTTGAAGCTTGTCTTATTTTCGCAGCTTTTCAGGAACTTCATGTTTTTCAACACCGCTTCATGCTCCTCCCATTTTTCAGACGGATTCATGCTCCTCCTATTTTTCAGACCGTTTCATGCTCCTCATGTATTTCCAACCTTTTGAAGCTCTTCATATTTTTCACACCTTTTCAGGCTCTTCATGTTTTTGAACACCCCTTCATGCTCCTCCTATTTTTCAGACCGTTTCATGCTCCTCATAATTTTCACACCTTTTGAAGCTCTTCATATTTTTCACACCTTTTCCGGTTATTCATGTTTTTGAACACTGCTTCATGCTCCTCCTATTTTTCAACTGTTTCATGCTCCTCATAATTTTGACATCTTTTGAAGTGCTTCATATTTTTCACACCTTTTCAGGCTCTTCATGTTTTTCAACACTGCATCATGCTCTTCCTATTCTTCAGAACTTTTCATGCTCCTCAAATTTTTGACACCTTTTGAAGCTCTTCATATTTTTCACAACTTTTCAGACTCTTCATGTTTTTCAACACCGCTTCATGCTCCTCCTATTTTTCAGACCGTTTCATGCTCCTCCTATTTTTCAGACCGTTTTATGCTTTTCATATTTTTCACAACTTTTGAAGCTCTTCATATTTTTCACACCTTTTAAACTCTTCATGTTTTTGAACACCGCTTCACACTCCTCCTATTTTTCATACCGTTTCATGCTCCTCAAATTTTTGACAGCTTTTGAAGCTCTTCATATACTTTCCACCTTTTCAGGCTCTTCATTTTTGTGGACTCCGCTTCATGCTCCTCCTATTTTTCAACCCGTTTTATGCTCCTCCTATTTTTCACACCGTTTCATTCTCCTCATAATTTGACACCTTTTGAAGCTCTTCATATTTTTCACACCTTTTCAGGCTCTTCATGTTTTTGAACATGGCTTCATGCTCCTCCTATTTTTCAGACCGTTTCATGCTCCTCACATTTTTGACACCTTTTGAAGCTCTTCATATTTCACACCTTTTCATGATCTTCATGTTTTTCAATAACACTTCATGCTCCTCCTAGATTTCAGACCGTTTCATACTCCTCCTATTTTTGACACCTTTTGAAGCTCTTCATATATTTCACCCCATTTCAAGCTCTTCATGTTTTTCAACACCGCTTCATGCTCCTCCTATTTTTCAGACCGTTACAGGCGCCTCATATTTTTGACACCTTTTAAAGCCCTTCATATTTTTCACACATTTTCAGGCTCTTCATGTTTTTCAACACCGCTTCATGCTCCTCCTATTTTTCAGACCGTTTCTTCCTCCTAATATTTTTGACACCTTTTGAAGCTCTTCATATTTTTCACACCTCTTCATGCTCTTCATGTTTTCAACATCGATTCATGCTCCTATTATTTTTCAGACCGTTTCATCCTCCTCCTATTTTCACACCGTTTCATGCTCCTCATATTTTTGACACCTTTTGAAGCTCTTCATATATTTCACACCTTTTCAGGCTCTTCATGTTTTTCAACAACACTTCATGCTTCTCCTATTTTTCAGACCGTTTCATGATCCTCGTATTTTTGACACTTTTTGAAGCTCTTCATATTTTTCACAACTTTTGAGGCTCTTCATATTTTTGACACCGCTTCATGCTCCTCCTATTTTTCTGACCGTTTCATGCTCCTCACATTTTTGACACCTTTTGAAGCTCTTCATATTTTTCACACCTTTACAGGTTCTTCATGTTTTTCAGTACCACTTCATGCTCCTCCTAGATTTCAGACCGTTTCAGACTCCTCCTATTTTTGACACCTTTTGAAGCTCTTCAAGTATTTCACACCTTTTCAGGCTCTTCATGTTTTTCAACATCGCTTCATGCTCCTCCTATTTTTCCGACCGTTTCATGCTGCTCCCATTTTTGATACCTTTTGAAGCTCTTCATATTTTTGGCACCTTTTCATGCTCTTCATGTTTTTCAACACCGCTTCATGCTCCTCCTATACTTCAGAACGTTTTATGCTCCTCATATTTTTAACACCATTTGAAGCTCTTCATGTTTTGGGCATCTTTTCATGCTCTTCATGTTTTTCAACACCGCTTCATGCTCCTCCTGTTTTTCAGACGGTCTCTTGCTCCTCAAATTTTTGACACCTTTTGAAGCTCTTCATATTTTTCACACCTTTTGAAGCTCTTCATATTTTTTCACACGTTTTCAGGCTCTTCATGTTTTTCAACACCGCTTCATGCTCCTCCTATTTTTCAGACCGTTTCATGCTCCTCATATTTTTGACACCTTTTGATGCTCTTTATATTTTTCACACTTTTCAAGCTCTTTTTTTTTTCAACACCACTTCATGCTTCTCCTATTTTTCAGACCTTTTCATGCTCCTCATATTTTTGACACCTTTAGAAGCTCTTCATATTTTTCACACTTTTCAAGCTCTTCATGTTTTTCAACACCACTTCATTCTCCTCCTATTTTTAGACCGTTTCATTCTCCTCATACTTTTGACACCTTTTGAAGCTCTTCCTATATTTCACACCTTTTCAGGCTCTTCATGTTTTTAACACCACTTCATGCTCCTCCTATTTTTCAGACCATTTCCTGCTCTTCGATTTTTGATACCTTTTGAAGTTCTTCATATTTTTCACACCTTTTGAAGCTCTTAATATTTTTCACACATTTTCAGGCTCTTCACTTTTTTCAACAACGCTTCATGCTCCTCCTATTTTTCAGACCGATTCATGCTCCTAATATTTTTCACACCTTTTGAAGCTCTTAATATTTTTCACACGTTTTCAGGCTCTTCACGTTTTTCAACGACGCTTCATGCTCCTCCTATTTTTCAGACCGTTTCATGCTCCTCATATTTTTGACACCTTTTGAAGCTCTTAATATTTTTCACACGTTTTCAGGCTCTTCATGTTTTTGAACACACCTACATGCTACTCCTATTTTTCAGACCGATTCATGCTCCTCATATTTTTCACACCTTTTGAAGATCCTATTATTTTTCAGACCTTTTCAGGCTCTTCATGTTTTTCAATATCGTTTCATGATCCTCCTATTTTTCAGTCCGTTTCATGCTCATCTCATTTTTGACCCCTTTTGAAGCTTTTCATATTTTTCAACCTTTTCTGGCTCTTCATGTTTTTCAACACCGTTATATGATCATCCTATTTTTCGGACCGTTTCATGCTCATCTCATTTTTGACCCCTTTTGAAGCTTTTCATATTTTTCACAACTTTTTAGGCTCTTCATGTTTTTCAACACCGCTTCTTGCTCCTCCTATTTTTCAGAGCGTTTCATGCTCATCTCATTTTTGACACCTTTTGAAGCTCTTCATATTTCTCACAACTTTTTAGGCTCTTCATGTTTTTGACATCGCTTCATGCTCCTCCTATTTTTCAGAGACTTTCTTGCTCCTCATGTATTTCACATCTTTTGAAGCTCTTCATATTTCTCACAACATTTTAGGCTCTTCATGTTTTTCCACACCACTTCATGCTTCACCTATTTTTCGGCGTGTTTCATGCTCCTCATGTATTTCACACCTTTTGAAGCTCTTCATATTTTTCAGACCTTTTCAGGCTCTTCATGTTTTTAATCACCGTTTCATGCTCCTCCTATTTTTCAGGCCGTTTCATGCTCATCATATATTTGACACATTTTGAAGCTCTGAATATTTTTCACACATTTTCAGGCTCTTCATGTTTTTGAACACTGCTTCATGATCCTCCTATTTTTCAGACCGTTTCATGTTCTTCATATGTTTGACACCTTTTGAAGCTCTTCATATTTTTCACTCCTTTTCAGGCTCTTCATGTTTTTCAACACCACTTCATACTTCTCCTATTTTTCAGACCGTTTCATGCTCCTCAAATTTTTGACACCTTTTGAAGCTCTTCATATATTTCACACCTTTTCAGGCTCTTCATGTTTTTCAACACCGCTTCATGCTCCTCCGATTTTTCAGACCGTTCATTCTCCTCATAATTTTGAAACATTTTGAAGCTCTTCTTATTTTTCACACCTTTTCACGCTCTTCATGATTTTCAAGACCGCTTCATGCTCCTGCTATTTTCCGGACCGTTCATGCTCATCATATTTTTGACAACTTTTGAAGCTCTTCATATTTTTCACTCCTTTTCAGGCTCTTCATGTTTTTCAACACCACTTCATGCTTCTCCTATTTTTCAGCCCGTTTCATGCTCCTCATGTTTTTCACACCTTTTGAAGCTCGTCATATTTTTCACACCTTTTAAGGCTCTCCATGTTTTTGATCACCGTTGCTTGCTCCTCCTATTTTTCAGACCGTTTCATACTCCTCATATTTTTGACATCTTTAGAAACACTTCATATCTTTCACACCTTTTCAGACTCTTCATGTTTTTCAACACCGCTTCATGCTCCTCCTATTTTTCAGACCATTTCCTGCTCTTCATATTTTTGACACCTCTTGAAGCTCTTCATATATTTCACACCTTTTCAGCCTCTTCATTTTTTTCAAAACTGCTTCATGCTCCTCCTATTTTTCACACCGTTTCATGCTCATCTCATTTTTGACACCTTTTGAAGCTCTTCATATATTTCACACCTTTTCAAGCTCTTCATATTTTTCAGACCTTTTCAGGCTCTTCATGTTTTTGAACACGGCTTCTTGCTCCTCCTATTTTTCAGACCGTTTCATGCTCCTCATATTTTTGACACCGTTTGAAGCTCTTCATATTTTTCACACCTTTTCAGGCTCTTCATGTTTGAACACCGCTTCATGCTCCTTCTATTTTTCAGAGAGTTTCATGCTCCTCATGTATTTCACACCATTTGAAGCTCTTCGTATTTTGCACACATTTTCAGGCTTTTCATGTTTTTCACAACCACTTCATGCTCCTCATATTTTTCAGACCGTTTCATGCACATTTCATTTTTGACTCCTTTTGAAGCTCTTCATATTTTTCACACCATTTTCAGGCTCTTCTTGTTTTTCAACACCGCTTTATGATCCTCCTATTTTTCAGACCGTTTCATATTCCTCATATTTTTGACATTTTTTGAGGCTCTTCATATTTTTCACACCTTTTCAGGCTCTTCATGTTTTTGAACACCGTTTCATGCTCCTCCTATTTTTCAGACCGTTTCATGCACATCTCATTTTTGACACCTTTTGAAGCTCTTGATATTTTTCACACCATTTTCAGGCTCTTCATGTTTTTCAACACCGCTTTATGATCCTCCTATTTTTCAGACCGTTTCATGCTCCTCATATATTTGACACGTTTTGAAGCTCTTCGTATTTTTCATAACTTTTCAGGCTCTTCATATTTTTCACACATTTTCAAGCTGTTCATGTTTTTCAACACGGCTTCATGCTCCTCCAATTTTTCAGACCATTTCATGTTCCTCATATTTTTGAAACCTTTTGAAGCTCTTCATTCTTTTCACACCTTTTGAAGCTCTTCATATTTTTCACACCTTTTGAATCTCTTCATATTTTTCACACGTTTTCAGGCTCTTTATCTATTTCAACACCGCTTCATGCTGCTTCTATTTTTCAGACCGTTTCATGCTCCTCATATTTTTGACACCTTTTGAAGCTCTTCATATTTTTCACATCTTTTCAGGCTCTTCATGTTTTTGAACACCGTTTCATGCTCCTCGTATTTTTCAGACCGTTTCATTCTCCTCATACCTTTGACACCTTTTGAAGGTCTTCATATATTCCACACCTTTTCAGACTCTTCATGTTTTTGAACACCGCTTCATGCTCCTCTTATTTTTCAGACCGTTTCAGTCTCCTCATATTTTTGATACCTTTTGAAACTCTTCATATTTCTCACACCTTTTCAGGCTCTTCAGGTTTTTCAAAACCACTTCATGTTCCTCCTATTTTTCAGACCGTTTCATGCTCATCTCTTTTTGACACATTTTGAAGCTCTTCATATTTTTCACACCTTTTGAAGTTCTTCATATTTTTCACAACTTTTCAGGGTCTCCATGTTTATGAACACCGCTTCATGCTCCTCCTATTATTCAGACCGTTACATGCTCCTCATATTTTTCACACCTTTTGAAGTTCTTCATATTTTTCACACCTTTTCAGGTTCTTCATGTTTTTCAACACCGCTTCTTGCTCCTCCTATTTTTCAGACCGTATCATGCTCCTCATATTTTTGACACGTTTTGAAGCTCGTCATATTTTTCACACCTTTTCAGGCTCTTCAGGTTTTTGAACACCGTTTCATGCTCCTCCGATTTTTCAGACCGTTTCATGCTACTCATTTTTTTGAGACCTTTTGAAGCTCTTCACTTTTTTCACACCTTTTCAGGCTCTTCATGTTTTTGAATACCGCTTCATGCTCCTCCTACTTTTCAGACCGTTTCATGCTCTTCATATTTTTGATTTCTTTTGAAAGTCTGCATATTTTTCACACCTTTTTAGGCTCTTCATTTTTTTGAACACCACTTCATGCTCCTGCCATTTTTCAGACAGTTTCATGCTCATCTCATTTTTGACACCTTTTGAAGCTCTTCATATTTTTCACACCTTTTGAAGATCTTCATATTTTCACACGTTTTCAGGCTCTTCATGTTTTTCAACATCTTTTCATGCTCCTCCTATTTTTCAGACCTTTTCATGCTCCTCATATTTTTGACAAGTTTTGTGTCTCTTCATATTTTTCAACACCTTTTCAGGCTCTTTATGTTTTTAAACACCGCTTCATTCTCCTCCTATTTTTCAGACCATTTCATGCTCCTCATATTTTTGACAGCTTTTGAAGCTCTTCATCTTTTTCACACCTTTTCAGGCTCTTCATGTTTTTAAACACCGCTTCTTGCTCCTCCTATTTTTCAGACCATTTCATGCTCATCATATTTTTCACACCTTTTGAAACTCTTGATATTTTTCACACCATTTCAGGCTCTTCATGTTTTTGAACATCGCTTCATGCTCTTCCTATTTTTCAGACGGTTTCATGCTCCTCATGTATTTCACACCTTTTGAAGCTCTTCGTATTTTTCACACCTTTTCAGGATCTTCATGTTTTTGAACACCGCTTCATGCTCCTCCTATTTTTCAAACCGTTACTTGCTCCACATATTTTTGACACCTTTTGAAGCTCTTAATATGGTTCACACCTTTTCAGGCTCTTCATGTTTTTCAACACAGCTTCATGCTCCTCCTATTTTTCAGACCGTTTCATGCTCCTCATATTTTTGACACCTTTTGAAGCTCTTTACATATTTCACACCTTTTCAGGCTCTTCATATTTTTCAACACCACTTCATGCTCCTCCTATTTTTCAGACCGTTTCTTGCTTCTCATATTTTTGACAACTTTTGAAGCTCTTCATATTTTTCACACATTTTCAGGCTCTTCATGTTCTTCAACACCGCTTCATGCTCCTCCAATATTTCAGATCATGTCATGTTTCTCATATTTTTCACACCTTTTGAGGCTCTTCATATTTTTCACACCTTTTCACGCTCTTCATGTTTTTCACCAACACTTCATGCTCCTCCTATTTTTTAGGCCATTTCATGCTCATCTCATTTTTGACACCGTTTGAAGCTCTTCATATTTTTCACACCTTTTGAAGCTCTTCATATTTTCACACCTTTTGAAGCTGTTCATATTTTTCACAGGTTTTCAGGCTCTTCATGTTTTCAACACCGCTTCATGCACCTCCTATTTTTCAGACCGTTTCATGCCCCTCCTATTTTTCACACCTTTTGAAGATCTTCATATCTTTCACACCTTTTCAGGCTCTTCATGTTTTTGAACAAAACTTCATGCTTCTATTTTTCAGAGCGTTTAATGCTCCTCATGTACTTCACACCTTTTGAAGTTCTTCATATATTTCACACCTTTTCAGGCTGTTCATGTTTTTCAACACCGCTTCATGCTCCTCCTATTTTTCAGACCGTTCATTCTCCTCATAATTTTGAAACATTTTGAAGCTCTTCTTATTTTTCACACCTTTTCAGGCTCTTCATGGTTTTCAAGACCGCTTCATGCTCCTGCTATTTTCTGGACCGTTCATGCTCATCATATTTTTGACAACTTTTGAAGCTCTTCATATTTTTCACACCTTTTCAGGCTCTTCATGTTTTTCAACACCGCTTCATGCTCCTCCTATTTTTCAGACCGTTTCATGCTCCTCATATTTTTGACACCTTTTGAAGCTCTTCATATATTTCACACTTTTTCAGGCTCATCATGTTTTTCAACACCACTTCATGCTCCTCCTATTTTTCAGGCCGTTTCATGCTCATCTCATTTTTGACACCTTTTGAAGCTCTTCATATTTTTCACACCTTTAGAAGCTCTTCATATTTTTCACACGTTCTCAGGCTCTTCATGTTTTTCGACACCGCTTCATGCACCTCCTATTTTTCAGACCGTTTCATGCTCCTCATATTTTTCACACCTTTTGAAGCTTGTCTTATTTTCGCAGCTTTTCAGGAACTTCATGTTTTTCAACACCGCTTCATGCTCCTCCCATTTTTCAGACGGATTCATGCTCCTCCTATTTTTCAGACCGTTTCATGCTCCTCATGTATTTCCAACCTTTTGAAGCTCTTCATATTTTTCACACCTTTTCAGGCTCTTCATGTTTTTGAACACCCCTTCATGCTCCTCCTATTTTTCAGACCGTTTCATGCTCCTCATAATTTTCACACCTTTTGAAGCTCTTCATATTTTTCACACCTTTTCCGGTTATTCATGTTTTTGAACACTGCTTCATGCTCCTCCTATTTTTCAACTGTTTCATGCTCCTCATAATTTTGACATCTTTTGAAGTGCTTCATATTTTTCACACCTTTTCAGGCTCTTCATGTTTTTCAACACTGCATCATGCTCTTCCTATTCTTCAGAACTTTTCATGCTCCTCAAATTTTTGACACCTTTTGAAGCTCTTCATATTTTTCACAACTTTTCAGACTCTTCATGTTTTTCAACACCGCTTCATGCTCCTCCTATTTTTCAGACCGTTTCATGCTCCTCCTATTTTTCAGACCGTTTTATGCTTTTCATATTTTTCACAACTTTTGAAGCTCTTCATATTTTTCACACCTTTTAAACTCTTCATGTTTTTGAACACCGCTTCACACTCCTCCTATTTTTCATACCGTTTCATGCTCCTCAAATTTTTGACAGCTTTTGAAGCTCTTCATATACTTTCCACCTTTTCAGGCTCTTCATTTTTGTGGACTCCGCTTCATGCTCCTCCTATTTTTCAACCCGTTTTATGCTCCTCCTATTTTTCACACCGTTTCATTCTCCTCATAATTTGACACCTTTTGAAGCTCTTCATATTTTTCACACCTTTTCAGGCTCTTCATGTTTTTGAACATGGCTTCATGCTCCTCCTATTTTTCAGACCGTTTCATGCTCCTCACATTTTTGACACCTTTTGAAGCTCTTCATATTTCACACCTTTTCATGATCTTCATGTTTTTCAATAACACTTCATGCTCCTCCTAGATTTCAGACCGTTTCATACTCCTCCTATTTTTGACACCTTTTGAAGCTCTTCATATATTTCACCCCATTTCAAGCTCTTCATGTTTTTCAACACCGCTTCATGCTCCTCCTATTTTTCAGACCGTTACAGGCGCCTCATATTTTTGACACCTTTTAAAGCCCTTCATATTTTTCACACATTTTCAGGCTCTTCATGTTTTTCAACACCGCTTCATGCTCCTCCTATTTTTCAGACCGTTTCTTCCTCCTAATATTTTTGACACCTTTTGAAGCTCTTCATATTTTTCACACCTCTTCATGCTCTTCATGTTTTCAACATCGATTCATGCTCCTATTATTTTTCAGACCGTTTCATCCTCCTCCTATTTTCACACCGTTTCATGCTCCTCATATTTTTGACACCTTTTGAAGCTCTTCATATATTTCACACCTTTTCAGGCTCTTCATGTTTTTCAACAACACTTCATGCTTCTCCTATTTTTCAGACCGTTTCATGATCCTCGTATTTTTGACACTTTTTGAAGCTCTTCATATTTTTCACAACTTTTGAGGCTCTTCATATTTTTGACACCGCTTCATGCTCCTCCTATTTTTCTGACCGTTTCATGCTCCTCACATTTTTGACACCTTTTGAAGCTCTTCATATTTTTCACACCTTTACAGGTTCTTCATGTTTTTCAGTACCACTTCATGCTCCTCCTAGATTTCAGACCGTTTCAGACTCCTCCTATTTTTGACACCTTTTGAAGCTCTTCAAGTATTTCACACCTTTTCAGGCTCTTCATGTTTTTCAACATCGCTTCATGCTCCTCCTATTTTTCCGACCGTTTCATGCTGCTCCCATTTTTGATACCTTTTGAAGCTCTTCATATTTTTGGCACCTTTTCATGCTCTTCATGTTTTTCAACACCGCTTCATGCTCCTCCTATACTTCAGAACGTTTTATGCTCCTCATATTTTTAACACCATTTGAAGCTCTTCATGTTTTGGGCATCTTTTCATGCTCTTCATGTTTTTCAACACCGCTTCATGCTCCTCCTGTTTTTCAGACGGTCTCTTGCTCCTCAAATTTTTGACACCTTTTGAAGCTCTTCATATTTTTCACACCTTTTGAAGCTCTTCATATTTTTTCACACGTTTTCAGGCTCTTCATGTTTTTCAACACCGCTTCATGCTCCTCCTATTTTTCAGACCGTTTCATGCTCCTCATATTTTTGACACCTTTTGATGCTCTTCATATTTTTCACACTTTTCAAGCTCTTTTTTTTTTCAACACCACTTCATGCTTCTCCTATTTTTCAGACCTTTTCATGCTCCTCATATTTTTGACACCTTTAGAAGCTCTTCATATTTTTCACACTTTTCAAGCTCTTCATGTTTTTCAACACCACTTCATTCTCCTCCTATTTTTAGACCGTTTCATTCTCCTCATACTTTTGACACCTTTTGAAGCTCTTCCTATATTTCACACCTTTTCAGGCTCTTCATGTTTTTAACACCACTTCATGCTCCTCCTATTTTTCAGACCATTTCCTGCTCTTCGATTTTTGATACCTTTTGAAGTTCTTCATATTTTTCACACCTTTTGAAGCTCTTAATATTTTTCACACATTTTCAGGCTCTTCACTTTTTTCAACAACGCTTCATGCTCCTCCTATTTTTCAGACCGATTCATGCTCCTAATATTTTTCACACCTTTTGAAGCTCTTAATATTTTTCACACGTTTTCAGGCTCTTCACGTTTTTCAACGACGCTTCATGCTCCTCCTATTTTTCAGACCGTTTCATGCTCCTCATATTTTTGACACCTTTTGAAGCTCTTAATATTTTTCACACGTTTTCAGGCTCTTCATGTTTTTGAACACACCTACATGCTACTCCTATTTTTCAGACCGATTCATGCTCCTCATATTTTTCACACCTTTTGAAGATCCTATTATTTTTCAGACCTTTTCAGGCTCTTCATGTTTTTCAATATCGTTTCATGATCCTCCTATTTTTCAGTCCGTTTCATGCTCATCTCATTTTTGACCCCTTTTGAAGCTTTTCATATTTTTCAACCTTTTCTGGCTCTTCATGTTTTTCAACACCGTTATATGATCATCCTATTTTTCGGACCGTTTCATGCTCATCTCATTTTTGACCCCTTTTGAAGCTTTTCATATTTTTCACAACTTTTTAGGCTCTTCATGTTTTTCAACACCGCTTCTTGCTCCTCCTATTTTTCAGAGCGTTTCATGCTCATCTCATTTTTGACACCTTTTGAAGCTCTTCATATTTCTCACAACTTTTTAGGCTCTTCATGTTTTTGACATCGCTTCATGCTCCTCCTATTTTTCAGAGACTTTCTTGCTCCTCATGTATTTCACATCTTTTGAAGCTCTTCATATTTCTCACAACATTTTAGGCTCTTCATGTTTTTCCACACCACTTCATGCTTCACCTATTTTTCGGCGTGTTTCATGCTCCTCATGTATTTCACACCTTTTGAAGCTCTTCATATTTTTCAGACCTTTTCAGGCTCTTCATGTTTTTAATCACCGTTTCATGCTCCTCCTATTTTTCAGGCCGTTTCATGCTCATCATATATTTGACACATTTTGAAGCTCTGAATATTTTTCACACATTTTCAGGCTCTTCATGTTTTTGAACACTGCTTCATGATCCTCCTATTTTTCAGACCGTTTCATGTTCTTCATATGTTTGACACCTTTTGAAGCTCTTCATATTTTTCACTCCTTTTCAGGCTCTTCATGTTTTTCAACACCACTTCATACTTCTCCTATTTTTCAGACCGTTTCATGCTCCTCAAATTTTTGACACCTTTTGAAGCTCTTCATATATTTCACACCTTTTCAGGCTCTTCATGTTTTTCAACACCGCTTCATGCTCCTCCGATTTTTCAGACCGTTCATTCTCCTCATAATTTTGAAACATTTTGAAGCTCTTCTTATTTTTCACACCTTTTCACGCTCTTCATGATTTTCAAGACCGCTTCATGCTCCTGCTATTTTCCGGACCGTTCATGCTCATCATATTTTTGACAACTTTTGAAGCTCTTCATATTTTTCACTCCTTTTCAGGCTCTTCATGTTTTTCAACACCACTTCATGCTTCTCCTATTTTTCAGCCCGTTTCATGCTCCTCATGTTTTTCACACCTTTTGAAGCTCGTCATATTTTTCACACCTTTTAAGGCTCTCCATGTTTTTGATCACCGTTGCTTGCTCCTCCTATTTTTCAGACCGTTTCATACTCCTCATATTTTTGACATCTTTAGAAACACTTCATATCTTTCACACCTTTTCAGACTCTTCATGTTTTTCAACACCGCTTCATGCTCCTCCTATTTTTCAGACCATTTCCTGCTCTTCATATTTTTGACACCTCTTGAAGCTCTTCATATATTTCACACCTTTTCAGCCTCTTCATTTTTTTCAAAACCGCTTCATGCTCCTCCTATTTTTCACACCGTTTCATGCTCATCTCATTTTTGACACCTTTTGAAGCTCTTCATATATTTCACACCTTTTCAAGCTCTTCATATTTTTCAGACCTTTTCAGGCTCTTCATGTTTTTGAACACGGCTTCTTGCTCCTCCTATTTTTCAGACCGTTTCATGCTCCTCATATTTTTGACACCGTTTGAAGCTCTTCATATTTTTCACACCTTTTCAGGCTCTTCATGTTTGAACACCGCTTCATGCTCCTTCTATTTTTCAGAGAGTTTCATGCTCCTCATGTATTTCACACCATTTGAAGCTCTTCATATTTTCCACACCTTTTCACGCTCTTCATATTTTTCCACACCACTTCATACTTCTCCTATTTTTCAGCCCGTTTCAAACTACTCATGTATTTCACACCTTTTGAAGCTCTTCATATTTTTCACACCTTTTCAGGCTCTTCATATTTTTGAACACCGCTTCATGCTCCTCCAATTTTTCAGGCCGTTTCATGTTCCTCATAATTTTGACACCTTTTGAAGCTCTTCATATGTTTCACACCTTTTCAGGCTCTTCATTTTTTTCAACACCACTTCATGCTCCTCCTATTTTTCAGACGATTTCATGCTCATCTCATTTTTTACACCTTTTGAAGCTCTTCATATTTTTCACACCTTTTCCGGCTCTTCATGTTTTTCACACCTTTTCAGTCTCTTCATGTTTTTGAACACCATTTCAGGCTTCTCCTAATTTGCAGACCGTTTCATTCTCCTCATATATTTGACACCTTTTGAAGCTCTTTATATATTTCACAACTTTTCAGGCTCTTCATTTTTTTCAACACCACTTCATGCTCCTCCTATTTTTCAGACCGTTTCATGCTCATCTCATTTTGACACCTTTTGAAGCTCTTCAAATTTTTCACGTCTTTTGAAGCTCTTCATATTTTTCACAACTTTTCAGGCTCTTTATGATTTTCAACACCGCTTCATGCTCCTCCTATTTTTCAGACCGTTTCATGCTCATCTCCTTTTGACACCTTTTGAAGCTCTTCAAATTTTTCACACCTTTTGAAACTCTTCATATTTTTCATATTTTTGAAGCTCTTCATATTTTCACACGTTTTCAGGCTCTTCATGTTTTTCAACACCGCTTCATGCTATTTCTATTTTTCAGAGAGTTTCATGCTCCTCATGTATTTCACACCTTTTGAAGCTCTTCATATTTTTCAAACCTTTTCAGGCTCTTCATGTTTTGCCACACCCCTTCATGCTTCTCCTTTTTTTCAGCCCGTTTCATGCTCCTCATGTATTTCACACCTTTTGAAGCTCTTCATATTTTTCACACCTTTTCCGGCTCTTCATGTTTTTGATCATCGTTTCATGCTCCTCCTATTTTTCAGACCGTTTCTTGCTCATCTCATTTTTGACACCTTTTGAAGCTCTTCATATATTTCCCACCTTTTGAAGCTCTTCATATTTTGCACACCATTCCAGGCTCTTCATATTATTCAACACCGCTTCATGCTCCACCCATTTTTCAGACCGTTTCATTCTCCTCATATTTTTGACACCTTTTGAAGCTTTTCATATTTTTCACACCTTTTCAGGCTCTTCATTTTTTTCAACACCGCTTCATGCTTCTCCTATTTTTCAGACAGATTCATGCTCCTCCTATTTTTCAGACTGTTTCATGCACCTCTTATTATTGACACCTTTTGAAGCTCTCATATTTTTCACACCTTTTCAGGCTCTTCATGTTTTTCAACACCGGTTCATGCTTTCCTATTTTTCAGAGAGTTTCATGCTCCTCATGTATTTCTCACCTTTTGAAGCTCTTCAAATTTTTCACACCTTTTCAGGCTCTTCATGTTTTTCAACACCACTTCATGCTCCTCCTATTTTTCAGACCGTTTCATGTTCCTCATATTTATGACATCTTTAGAAACTCTACATATCTTTCACACCTTTTCAAACTCTTCATGTTTTTCAACACCGCTTCATGTTCCTCCTATTTTTCAGACCGTTTCATTCTCCTCATATTTTTGACACCTTTTGAAGCTCTTCACATTTTTCACAAGTTCTCAGGCTCTGCATGTTTTTCAACACCGCTTCATGCTCCTCATATTTTTCAGACCGTTTCATGCTTCTCATATTTTTGACACCTTTTGAAGCTCTTCCTTTTTTTCACACCTTTTCACGCTCTTCATGTTTTTGAACACCGCTTAATGCTCCTCCTATTTTTCAGACCGTTTCATGCTTCTCATATTTTTACACCTTTTGAAGCTCTTCATATTTTCACACCTTTTCAGGCTCTTCATGTTTTTGAACACCGCTTCGTGCTCCTCCTATTTTTCAGACCGTTTCATGCTCCTAATATTTTTGACACCTTTTGAAGCTCTTCATATTTTTCACACCTTTTCAGGCTCTTCATGTTTGAACACCGCTTCATGCTCCTTCTATTTTTCAGAGAGTTTCATGCTCCTCATGTATTTCACACCTTTTGAAGCTCTTTATATTTTTCACACCTTTTCAGGCTCTTCATGTTTTTCCACACCACTTCATGCTTCTCCTATTTTTCAGCCCGTTTCATGCTCCTCATGTATTTCACACCTTTTGAAGCTCTTCATATTTTTCACACCTTTTCAGGCTCTTCACGTTTTGATCACCATTTCATGCTCCTCTTATTTTTCAGACCGTTTCATGCTCATCTCATTTTTGACACCTTTTGAAGCTCTTCATATATTTCACACATTTTCAACCTCTTCATATTTTTCACACCTTTTCATGCTCTTCATGTTTTTCAACACCGCTTCATGCTTCTCCTATTTTTCAGACACTTTCATGCTCCTCCTATTTTTCAGACTGTTTCATGCACCTCTTATTATTGACACCTTTTGAAGCTCTCATATTTTTCACACCTTTTCAGGCTCTTCATGTTTTTCAACACCGCTTCATGCTCCTCCTATTTTTGCGACCGTTTCTTGCTCCTCATATATTTGACACCTTTGAAGCTCTTCATATTTTATCACACTTTTTCAGGCTTTTCATGTTTTTCATCACCGCTTCACGCTCCTCCTATTTTTGAGACCGTTTCACGCTCCACATATTTTTGACACCTTTTGGAGCTCTTCATATTTTTCACACCTTTTCAGGCTCTTCATGTTTTTCAACCGCTGCATACTCCTCCTATTTTTCAGACCGTTTCATGCTCCTCATATATTTCACACCTTTTGAAGCTCTTCATATTTTTCACACCTTTTCAGGCTCTTCATTTTTTTCAAATCCACTTCATGCTCCTCCTATTTTTCAGACCGTTTCATGCTCATCTCTTTTTTGACACCTTTTGAAGCTCTTCATATTTTTCACAAGTTCTCAGCCTCCTCATGTTTTTAAACACCGCTTCATGCTCCTCCTATTTTTCAGACCGTTTCATGCTCCTCATATTTTTCACACATTTTGAAGCTCTTCCTTTTTTTCACACCTTTTCACGCTCTTCATGTTTTTGAACACCGCTTCATGCTCCTCCTATTTTTCAGACACTTTCATGCTCCTCATATTTTTGACACCTTTTGAAACTCTTCATATTTTTCACACCTTTTCAGGCTCTTCATATTTTTGAACACCGCTTCATGCTCCTCCAATTTTTCAGGCCGTTTCATGCTCCTCATAATTTTGACACCTTTTGAAGCTCTTCATATGTTTCACAACTTTTCAGGCTCTTCATGTTTTTGAACACAGCTTCATGCTCCTCCTATTTTTCAGACCGTTTCATGCTCCTCATATTTTTGACAGCTTTGGAAGCTCTTCATATTTTTCACACCTTTTCAGACTCTTCATGTTTTTCAACACCGTTGCATGATCCTCCTATTTTTCAGACCGTTTCATGCTCCTCATATACTTGACACATTTTTAAGCTCTTCATATATTTCACACATTTTCAGGCTATTCATGTTTTTCAACACCGCTTCATGCTCCTTGTATTTTTAAGACCGTTTCATGCTCCTCATATTTTTGACACCTTTTGAAGCTCTTCATATTTTTCACACATTTTCTGGCTCTTCATGTTTTTCAACAACTCTTCATGCACCTCCAATTTTTCAGACCGTTTCATGCTCATCTCATTTTTGACACTTTTTGAAGCTCTTCATATTTTTCACACCTTTTCAGGCTCTTCATGTTTTTGAACACCGCTTCATGCTCCTCCTATTTTTAAGACCGTTTCATGCTCCTCATATTTTTGACACATTTTGAAGCTCTTCATATTTCTCACACCTTTTCAGGCTCTTCATGGTTTTCAACAACGCTTCATGCACCTCCTATTTTTCAGAACGTTTCATGCTCATCTCATTTTTGACACCTTTTGAAGCTTTACATATTTTTCACACCTTTTCAGGCTCTTCATGTTTTTGAACACCGCTTCATGCTAATCCTATTTTTCAAACCATATCATGCTCCTCATATTTTTCACACCTTTTTAAGCTCTTCATATTTTTCACACCTTTTCAGGCTCTTCATGTTTTTGAACACTACTTCATGCTCCTTCTATTTTTCAGAGAGTTTCATGCTCCTCATGTATTACACACCTTTTGAAGCTCTTCATATTTTTCACACCTTTACAGGCTCTTCATGTTTTTCCACACCACTTCATGCTTCTCCTATTTTTCAGCTCATTTCATGCTCCTCATGAATTTCACACCTTTTGAAGCTCTTCATATTTTTCACACTTTTTCAGGCTCTTCATGTATTTGATCACCGTTTCATGCTCCTCCTATTTTTCAGACCGTTTCATGCTCCTCATATTTTTGACACCTTTTGAAGCTCTTCATATTTTTCACACCTTTTCAGGCTCTTCATGTTTTTGAACACCGCCTCATGCTCCTCCTATTTTTCAGACCATTTCATGCTCCTCATATTTTTGACACATTTTGAAGCTCTTCATATTTTTCACACCTTTTCAGGCTCTTCATGTTTTTGGACACCACTTCATTCTCCTCCTGTTTTTCAGACCGTTTCCTGCTCTTCAAATTTTTACACCTTTTGAAGCTCTTCATATTTTTCACACATTTATAGGCTCTTCATGATTTTGAAAACAGCTTCATTCTCCTCCTATTTTTCAGACCTTTTCATGCTCCTCAAATTTTGACACCTTTTGAAGCTCTTCATATTTTTCACACCTTTTCAGGCTCTTATTGTTTTTCAACACCGTTTCATCATCCTCCTATTTTTCAGACCGTTTCATGCTCCTCATATATTTGACACATTTTTAAGCTCTTCATATATTTCACACATTTTCAGGCTATTCATGTTTTTCAACACCGCTTCATGCTCCTCCTATTTTTCAGACCGTTTCATGCTAATCATATTTTTGACACCTGTTGAAGCTCTTCATATTTTTCACATCTTTTGAAGCTCTTTATATTTTTCACACATTTTCAGGCTCTTCATGTATTTCAACACCCCTTGTTGCTCCTCCGATTTTTCAGACCGTTTCATGCTCCTCATATCTTTGACACCTTTTGAAGTTCTTCATATTTCTGACACCTCGTCAGTCTCTTCATGTTTTTCAACACCGTTTCTTGCTCCTCCTATTTTTCAGACCGTTTCATGCTCCTCATGTATTTCACACCTTTTGAAGCTCTTCATATTTTGCACGCGTTCTCAGGCTCTTCATGTTTTTTCACAACCAATTCATGCTCCTCCTATTTTTCAGACCGTATCATGCTCCTCTTTATTTTCACACCTTTTGAAGCTCTTCATATATTTCACACCTTTTCAGGCTCTTCATTATTTTCAACACCACTTCATGCTCCTCCCACATTTCAGACCGTTTTACACTCTTCTCATTTTTGACACCTTTTGAAGCTCTTCATATTTTTCACACCTTTTGAAGCTCTTCATTTTTTTCACACGTTTTCAGGCTCTTCATGTTTTTCAACACCACTTCATGCTCCTCCTATTTTGCAGACCGTTTCATGCTCCTCATATTTTTGACACCTTTTGAAGCTCTTCATATTTTTCCCACCTTTTCAGGCTCTTCATGTTTTTGAACACCGCTTCATGCTCCTCCTATTTTTCAGACCGTTTCATGCTCCTCATATTTCTGACACCTTTTGAAGCTTTTCATATTTTTCACACCTTTTGAACCTCTTCATAGTTATCAAACCTTTTGAAGCTCTTCATATTTTTCACCCCTTTTCAGACTCTGCATGTTTTTGAACACCGCTTCATGCTCCTCCTATTTTTGAGACCGTTTCATGCTCCTCATGTATTTCACACCTTTTGAAGCTCTTCATATTTGTCACACCTTTTCATGCTCCTCCTATTTTTCAGACCGTTTCATGCTCCTCATATTTTTCACACCTTTTGAAGCTGTTCATATATTTCACACCTTTTCAGGCTCTTCATGTTTTTGAACACTGGTTCATGCTCCTCCTATTTTTCAGACCGTATCATGCTCCTCATATTTTTCACACCTTTTGGAGCTCTTCATATTTTTCACACCTTTTCAGGCTCTTCATGTTTTTCGACACCAGTTCATGCTCCTCATATTTTTCAGACCGTTTCAGGCTTCTCATATTTTTCACACCTTTTGAAGCTCTTCATATATTTCACACCTGTTCAGGCTCTTCATTTTTTTTAACACTACATCATGCTCCTCCTATTTTTCAGACCGTTTCATGTTCATCTCATTTTTGACACCTTCTGAAGCTCTTCATATTTTTCACACCTTTTGAAGCTCTTCATATTTTTCACAAGATTTCAGTCTCAGCATGTTTTTGAACACCGCTTCATGCTCCTCCTATTTTTCAGCTCGTTTCATGCTCCTCATATTTTTGACACCTTTTGAAGCTCTTCATATTTTTCACACCTTTTCAGGCTCTTCATGTTTTTGAACACCGCCTCATGCTCTGCCTATTTTTCAGACCGTTTCATGCTCCTCATATTTTTGACACATTTTGAAGCTCTTCATATTTTTCATACCTTTTCAGGCTCTTCATGTTTTTCAACACCACTTCATGCTCCTCGTATTTTTCAGACCGTTTCATGCTCCTCATATTTTTACACCTTTTGAATTTCTTCATTTTTTTCACACCTTTTCAGGCTCTTCATGTTTTTGAACACAACTTCATTCTCCTCCTATTTTTCAGATCGTTTCATGCTCCTCATGTATTTCACACCTTTTGAAGCTCTTCATATTTTTCACACATTTGCAGGCTCTTCATGTTTTTGAACACAGCTTCATGCTCCTCCTATTTTTCAGACCGTTTCATGCTCCTCATATTTTTGACAGCTTTGGAAGCTCTTCATATTTTTCACACCTTTTCAGACTCTTCATGTTTTTCAACACCGTTGCATGATCCTCCTATTTTTCAGACCGTTTCATGCTCCTCATATACTTGACACATTTTTAAGCTCTTCATATATTTCACACATTTTCAGGCTATTCATGTTTTTCAACACCGCTTCATGCTCCTTGTATTTTTAAGACCGTTTCATGCTCCTCATATTTTTGACACATTTTGAAGCTCTTCATATTTCTCACACCTTTTCAGGCTCTTCATGGTTTTCAACAACGCTTCATGCACCTCCTATTTTTCAGAACGTTTCATGCTCATCTCATTTTTGACACCTTTTGAAGCTTTTCATATTTTTCACACCTTTTCAGGCTCTTCATGTTTTTGAACACCGCTTCATGCTAATCCTATTTTTCAAACCATATCATGTTCCTCATATTTTTCACACCTTTTTAAGCTCTTCATATTTTTCACACCTTTTCAGGCTCTTCAGGTTTTTGAACACTACTTCATGCTCCTTCTATTTTTCAGAGAGTTTCATGCTCCTCATGTATTACACACCTTTTGAAGCTCTTCATATTTTTCACACCTTTACAGGCTCTTCATGTTTTTCCACACCACTTCATGCTTCTCCTATTTTTCAGCTCATTTCATGCTCCTCATGAATTTCACACCTTTTGAAGCTCTTCATATTTTTCACACTTTTTCAGGCTCTTCATGTATTTGATCACCGTTTCATGCTCCTCCTATTTTTCAGACCGTTTCATGCTCCTCATATTTTTGACGCCTTTTGAAGCTCTTCATATTTTTCACACCTTTTCAGGCTCTTCATGTTTTTGAACACCGCCTCATGCTCCTCCTATTTTTCAGACCATTTCATGCTCCTCATATTTTTGACACATTTTGAAGCTCTTCATATTTTTCACACCTTTTCAGGCTCTTCATGTTTTTGGACACCACTTCATTCTCCTCCTGTTTTTCAGACCGTTTCCTGCTCTTCAAATTTTAACACCTTTTGAAGCTCTTCATATTTTTCACACATTTATAGGCTCTTCATGATTTTGAAAACAGCTTCATTCTCCTCCTATTTTTCAGACCTTTTCATGCTCCTCAAATTTTGACACCTTTTGAAGCTCTTCATATTTTTCACACCTTTTCAGGCTCTTATTGTTTTTCAACACCGTTTCATCATCCTCCTATTTTTCAGACCGTTTCATGCTCCTCATATATTTGACACATTTTTAAGCTCTTCATATATTTCACACATTTTCAGGCTATTCATGTTTTTCAACACCGCTTCATGCTCCTCCTATTTTTCAGACCGTTTCATGCTAATCATATTTTTGACACCTGTTGAAGCTCTTCATATTTCTCACACATTTTCAGGCTATTCATGTTTTTCAACACCGCTTCATGCTCCTCCTATTTTTCAGACAGTTTCATGCTCCTCATATTTTTGACACCTTTTGAAGCTCTTCATATTTTTCACATCTTTTGAAGCTCTTTATATTTTTCACACATTTTCAGGCTCTTCATGTATTTCAACACCCCTTGTTGCTCCTCCGATTTTTCAGACCGTTTCATGCTCCTCATATCTTTGACACCTTTTGAAGTTCTTCATATTTCTGACACCTCGTCAGTCTCTTCATGTTTTTCAACACCGTTTCTTGCTCCTCCTATTTTTCAGACCGTTTCATGCTCCTCATGTATTTCACACCTTTTGAAGCTCTTCATATTTTGCACGCGTTCTCAGGCTCTTCATGTTTTTTCACAACCAATTCATGCTCCTCCTATTTTTCAGACCGTATCATGCTCCTCTTTATTTTCACACCTTTTGAAGCTCTTCATATATTTCACACCTTTTCAGGCTCTTCATTATTTTCAACACCACTTCATGCTCCTCCCACATTTCAGACCGTTTTACACTCATCTCATTTTTGACACCTTTTGAAGCTCTTCATATTTTTCACACCTTTTCAAGCTCTTCATTTTTTTCACACGTTTTCAGGCTCTTCATGTTTTTCAACACCACTTCATGCTCCTCCTATTTTGCAGACCGTTTCATGCTCCTCATATTTTTGACACCTTTTGAAGCTCTTCATATTTTTCCCACCTTTTCAGGCTCTTCATGTTTTTGAACTCCGCTTCATGCTCCTCCTATTTTTCAGACCGTTTCATGCTCCTCATATTTCTGACACCTTTTGAAGCTTTTCATATTTTTCACACCTTTTGAACCTCTTCATATTTATCAAACCTTTTGAAGCTCTTCATATTTTTCACCCCTTTTCAGACTCTGCATGTTTTTGAACACCGCTTCATGCTCCTCCTATTTTTGAGACCGTTTCATGCTCCTCATGTATTTCACACCTTTTGAAGCTCTTCATATTTGTCACACCTTTTCAGGCTCCTCATGTTTTTCAACACCGCTTCATGCTCCTCCTATTTTTCAGACCGTTTCATGCTCCTCATATTTTTCACACCTTTTGAAGCTGTTCATATTTTTCACACCTTTTCAGGCTCTTCATGTTTTTGAACACTGGTTCATGCTCCTCCTATTTTTCAGACCGTATCATGCTCCTCATATTTTTCACACCTTTTGGAACTCTTCATATTTGTCACACCTTTTCAGGCTCCTCATGTTTTTCAACACCGCTTCATGCTCCTCCTATTCTTCAGACCGTTTCATGCTCCTCATATTTTTCACACCTTTTGAAGCTATTCATATTTTTAACACCTTTTCAGGCTCTTCATGTTTTTGAACACCGCTTCATGCTCCTCCTAATTTTTAAACCGTTTAATGCTCCTCATGTATTTCACACCTTTTGAAGCTCTTCATATTTTTCACACCTTTTCAGGCTCTTCATGTGTTTGAACACCATTTCATGCTCCTCCTATTTTTCAGACCGTTTCATGCTCCTCATATTTTTGACATCTTTTGAAGCTCTTCATATTTCTCACATCTTTTCAGGCTTTTCATGTTTTTGAACACCGCTTCATGCTCCTCCTATTTTTCAGACCGTTTCATGCTCATCTCATTTTTCACACCTTTTGAAGCTCTTCATATTTTTCAAACCTTTTGAAGCTCTTCATAATTTTCACACCTTTTCAGACTCTGCATGTTTTTGAACACCGCTTCATGCTCCTCCTATTTTTCAGATCGTTTCATGCTCCTCATGTATTTCACACCTTTTGAAGCTCTTCATATTTGTCACACCTTTTCAGGCTCTTCATGTTTTTCAACCCCGCTTCATGCTCCTCCTATTTTTCAGACCGTTTCATGATCCTCATATTTTTCACACTTTTTGAAGCTCTTCATATTTTTCACACATTTTAAGGCTCTTCATGTTTTTCAACATCGCTTCATGCTCCTCCTATTTTTCAGACCGTTTCAAGCTTCTCATGTATTTCACACCTTTGAAGCTCGTCATATTTTGCACACGTTTTCCGGCTCTTCATGTTTTTTCACAACCACTTCATGCTCCTCCTATTTTTCAGACCGTATCATGCTCCTCATATTTTTCACACCTTTTCAGGCTCTTCATTATTTTCAACACAACTTCATGCTCCTCCCATTTTTCAGACCGTTTTTTACTCATCTCATTTTTGACACCTTTTGAAGCTGTTCATATTTTTCACACCTTTTGAAGCTCCTCATGTTTTTGAACACCGTTTCATGCTCCTCCTATTTTTCAGACCGTTTCATGCTCCTCATATATTTCACAACTTTTGAAGCTCTTCATATATTTCACACCTTTTCAGGAACTTCATGTTTTTCAACACCTCTTCATGATCCTCCTATTTTTAAGACCGTTTCATATTCCTCATATTTTTGACACCTTTTTAGGCTCTTCATGTTTTTTACACCTTTTCAGGCTCTTCATGTTTTTCAACACCGCTTCATGCTCCTCCTATTTTTCAGACCGTGTCATGCTCCTCCTATTTTTGACACATTTTGAAGCTCTTCATATTTTTCACACCTTTTGAAGCTCTTCATATTTTTCAAACCTTTACAGGCTCTTCATGTATTTCAACACCGCTTCATGCTCCTCCTATTTTTCAGACCGAGTCTTTCTCCTCTTATTTTTGACAAATTTTGAAGCTCTTCATATTTTTCACACCTTTTGAAGCTCTTCATATTTTTCAAACCTTTACAGGCTCTTCATGTATTTCAACACCGCTTCATGCTCCTCCTATTTTTCAGACAATTTCATGCTCCTCATATTTTTCACACCTTTTGAAACTCTTCATATTTTTCACACTTTTTGAAGCTCTTCATATTTTTCACAGTTTTCAGGCTCTTCATGCTTCTGAACACCGCTTCATGCTCCACCTATTTTTCAGACCGTTTCATGCTCTTCATATTTTTCACACCTTTTCAGGCTCTTCATGTTTTTCAACACGGCTTCATGCTACTCCTATTTTTGATACCTTTTGAAGCTCCTCATATTCTTCAAACCATTTCATGCTCTTCTTTTTTTTCATCACCGCTTCATGCTCCTCCTATTTTTCAGACCGTTTCATGCTCCTCCTATTTTGAGACCGTTTCATGCTCCTCATATTTTTCACACCTTTAGAAGCTCTTCTTATTTTTCTCACCTTTTCAGGCTCTTCATGTTTTTCAACACCGCTTCATGATCCTCCTATTTTTCTGACAGTTTCATGCTCCTCATATTTTTCATCCTTTTTGAAGCTCTTCATATTTTTCACACCTTTAGAAGCTCTTCGTATTTTTCTCACCTTTTCAGGCTCTTCATGTTTTTGAACACCACTTCATGCTCCTCCGATTTTTCAGACCATTACATGCTCCTCATATTTTTGACACGTTTTGAAGCTCCTCATAAGTTTCACACATTTTGAAGGTCTTCATATATTTCACACCATTTCAGGATCTTCATGTGTTTCAACACCACTTCATGCTCCTCCTATTTTTCAGACCGTTTCATGCTCCTCATAATTTTGACACCTTTTGAAGCTCTTTATATTTTTCACACCTTTTCAAGCTCTTCATGTTTTTCAACACCACTTCATGCTCCTCCAATTTTTCAGGCCGTTTCATTGTCCTCATATATTTGACACCTTTAGAAGATCTTCATATTTTTCACACATTTTCAGGCTCTGCATGTTTTTCAACATCGCTTCATGCCCCTCCTATTTTTTAGACCGTTTCAGGCTCCTCATATTTTTGACACCTTTAGAAGCTCTTCATATTTTTCACACCTTTTCAGGCTCTTCATTTTTTTCAACACCTCTTCATGCTCCTCGTATTTTTCAACACCGCTTCATGCTCCTCCTATTTTTCAGACCGTTACATGCTCCTCATAATTTTGACACTTTTTGAAGCTCCTCATATTTTTCACACGTTTTGAAGGTGTTCATATATTTCACACCATTTCAGGCTCTTCATGTTTTTCAACACCACTTCATGCTCCTCCTATTTTTCAGACCGTTTCATGCTCATCTAATTTTTGACAACTTTTGAAGCTCTTCATATTTTTCACACCTTTTCAGGCTCTTCATTTTTTTCAACACCTCTTCATGCTCCTCGTACTTTTCAACACCGCTTCATGCTCCTCCTATTTTTCAGACCGTTTCATGCTCCTCATAATTTTGACACTTTTTGAAGCTCCTCATATTTTTCACACGTTTTGAAGGTGTTCATATATTTCACACCATTTCAGGCTCTTCATGTTTTTGAACACCACTTCATGCACCTCCTATTTTTCAGACCGTTTCATGCTCATCTAATTTTTGACAACTTTTGAAGCTCTTCATATTTTTCACATTTTTGAAGCTCTTCATATTTCTCACACCTTTTCAGGCTCTTCATGTTTTTCAACACTGATTCATGCTCCTCCTATTTTTCAGACCGTTTCATGCTCATCTTTTTTTGTCACCTTTTGAAGCTGTTCATACTTTTCACAACTTTTCAGGATCTTCATGTTTTTGATCACCGCTTCATGATCCTCCTATTTTTCAAACCATTTCATGCTCTTCATATTTTTGACAACTTTTGAAGCTCTTCATTTTTTTCACAACTTTTCAGGCTCTTCATGTTTTTCCACACCACTTCATGCTTCCCCTAATTTTCAGACCGTTTCATGCTCCTCATGTATTTCACACGTTTTGAAGCTCTTCATATTTTTCACACCTTTCAGGCTCTTCATGTTTTTCAACACCGTTTCATGCTGCTTCTATTTTTCAGACCGTTTCATGGTCCTCATATTTTTCACACCTTTTGAAGCTCTTCATATTTTTCACACCTTTTCAGGCTCTTCATGTTTTTGAACACATCTTCATGCTCCTCCTATTTTTCACACCGTTTCATGCTCCTCATATTTTGACACATTTTGAAGCTCTTTATATTTTTCACAACTTTTCAGGCTCTTCATGTTTTTCAACACCGTTTCATGATCCTCCTATTGTTCAGACCGTTTCATGCTCATCTCATTTTTGACACCTCTTGAAGCTTTTCATATTTTTCACAACTTTTTAAGCTCTTCATGTTTTTGAAAACCGCTTCATGCTCCTCCTATTTTTCAGAGAGTTTCATGCTCCTCTTGTATTTCACACGATTTGAAGCTCTTCATATTTTTCACACCTTTTCAGGCTCTTCAAATTTTTCACACCTTTTCAGGCTCTTCAAATTTTTCACACCTTTTCAGGCTCTTCAAATGTTTCACACCTTTTCAGGCTCTTCAAATTTTTCACACCTTTTCAGGCTCTTCATATTTTTCACACCTTTTCAGGCTCTTCAAATTTTTCACACCTTTTCAGGCTCTTCAAATTTTTCCACACCACTTCATGCTTCTCCTATATTTCAGCCCGTTTCAAACTCCTCATGTATTTCACACCTTTTGAAGCTCTTCATATTTTTCACACCTTTTCAGGCTCTTCATGTTTTTGATCACCGTTTCATGCTCCTCCTATTTTTCAGACAGTTTCATGCTCATCTCAATTTTGACACCTTTTGAAGCTCTTCATATATTTCACACCTTTTCAAGCTCTTCATATTTTTCACACCTTTTCAGGCTCTTCATGTTTTTCAACACCGCTTCATGCTTCTCCTATTTTTCAGACCGTTACTTGCTCCTCATATTTTTGACACCTTTAGAAGTTCTTCATATTTTTCACACCTTTTCAGGCTCTTCATATTTTTCAGCACCGCTTCATGCTCCTCCTATTTTTCAGACCGTTTCAAGGTCCTCATATTTTTGACACCTTTTGAAGCTTGTCATATTTTTCACACACTTTCAGGCTCTTCATTTTTTTAAACAGTACTTCTTGCTCCTCCAATTTTTCAGACCGTTTCATGCTCATCTAATTTTTGACACCTTTTGAAGCTATGCATATTTTTCACAACTTTTCAGGCTCTTCATGTTTTTCAACACCACTGCATGCTCCTCGTATTTTTAAGACCGTTTCATGCTCCTCATATTTTTGACACCTTTAGAAGCTCTTCATATTTTTCACACCTTTTCAGGCTCTTCATGTTTTTCAACACCGCTTCATGCTCCTCTTCTTTTTCAGACCGTTTCATGCTCCTCATATTTTTGACACCTTTTTAAGCTCTTCATGTTTTTCACACATTTTCAGGCTCTTCATGTATTTCAACACCGCTTCATGCTCCTCCTATTTTTCAGAACGTTTCATGCTCCTCATATTTTTGACACATTTTGAAGCTCTTCATATTTTTCTCACCCTTTGAAGCTCTTCATATTTTTCATATTTTTGAAGCTCTTCATATTTTCACACGTTTTCAGGCTCTTCATGTTTTTCAAAACCGCTTCATGCTCCTCCTATTTTTAAAACTGTATCATGCTCCTCATATTTTTCATACCTTTTGAAGCTCTTCATATTTTTCACACCTTTTCAGGCTCTTCATGTTTTTCAACATCGCTTCATGCTCCGCCTATTTTTCAGACCGTTTCATGCTCCTCATATTTTTGACACCTTTTGAAGCTCTTCATATTTTTCTCACCCTTTGAAGCTCTTCATATTTTTCATATTTTTGAAGCTCTTCATATTTTCACAACTTTTCAGGCTCTTCATGTTTTTGAACACCACTTCATGCTCCTTCTATTTTTCAGAGAGTTTCATGCTCCTCATGTATTTCACACCTTTTGAAGCTTTTCATATTTTTCACACTTTTTCAGGCTCTTCATGTTTTTTAACACCACTTCATTCTTCTCCTATTTTTCAGCCCGTTTCATGCTCCTCATGTCTTTCACACCTTTTGAAGCTCTTCACATTTTTCACACCTTTTCAGGCTCTTCATGTTTTTGATCACCATTTCATGCTCCTCCCATTTTTCAGACCGTTTCATGCTCCTCATATTTTTGACACCTTTTGAAGCTGTTCATATTTTTCACACCTTTTCAGACTCTTCATGTTTTTGAACACCGCTTCATGCTCCTCCTATTATTCAGACAGTTTCATGCTTCTCATATTTTTGACACCTTTTGAAGCTCTTCATATTTTTCACACCCTTTCAGGCTCTTAATGTTTTTCAACACCACTTCATGCTCCTCCAATTTTTCATACGTTTTCATGCTCCTCATATTTTTGACACCTTTTGAAGCTCTTCATATTGTTCACACCTTTTCAGGCTCTTCATGTTTTTGAACACCGTTTCATGTTCCTCGTATTTTTCAGGCCATTTCATGCTCGTCATGTATTTCACACTTTTGAAGCTATGCATATTTTTCACAACTTTTCAGGCTCTTCATGTTTTTCAACACCACTGCATGCTCCTCGTATTTTTAAGACCGTTTCATGCTCCTCATATTTTTGACACCTTTAGAAGCTCTTCATATTTTTCACACCTTTTCAGGCTCTTCATGTTTTTCAACACCACTTCATGCTCCTCTTCTTTTTCAGACCGTTTCATGCTAGTCATATTTTTGACACCTTTTTAAGCTCTTCATGTTTTTCACACATTTTCAGGCTCTTCATGTATTTCAACACCGTTTCATGCTCCTCCTATTTTTCAGAACGTTTCATGCTCCTCATATTTTTGACACCTTTTGAAGCTCTTCATATTTTTCTCACCCTTTGAAGCTCTTCATATTTTTCATATTTTTGAAGCTCTTCATATTTTCACACGTTTTCAGGCTCTTCATGTTTTTCAACACCGATTCATGCTCCTCCTATTTTTGAGGCCATTTCATGCTCCTCATATTTTTGACACCTTTTGAATCTCTTCATATTTTTCACACCTTTTAGGCTCTTCAAGTTTTTGAACAGCGCTTCATGCTCCTCATATTTTTCAGACCGTTTCATGCTCCTCATATTTTTCACACCTTTTGAAGCTCTTCATATTTTTCATATTTTTGAAGCTCTTCATATTTTTCACACTTTTTCAGGCTCTGCATGTTTTGAGCACACCTTCTTGCTCCTCCTATTTTTCAGACCGTTTCATGCTCCTCATGTATTTCACACCATTTGAAGCTCTTCATGTTTTTCACACCTTTTCAGGCTCTTCAAATTTTTCACACAATTTCAGGCTCTTCAAATTTTTCACACCTTTTCAGGCTCTTCAAATTTTTCACACCTTTTCAGGCTCTTCAAAATTTTCACACCTTTTCAGGCTCTTCATATTTTTCACACCTTTTCAGGCTCTTCAAATTTTTCACACCTTTTCAGGCTCTTCAAATTTTTCCACACCACTTCATGCTTCTCCTATATTACAGCCCGTTTCAAACTCCTCATGTATTTCACACGTTTTGAAGCTCTTCATATTTTTCACACCTTTTCAGGCTCTTCATGTTTTTGATCACCGTTTCATGCTCCTCCTATTTTTCAGACAGTTTCATGCTCATCTCAATTTTGACACCTTTTGAAGCTCTTCATATATTTCACACCTTTTCAAGCTCTTCATATTTTTCACACCTTTTCAGGCTCTTCATGTTTTTCAACACCGCTTCATGCTTCTCCTATTTTTCAGACCGTTACTTGCTCCTCATATTTTTGACACCTTTAGAAGTTCTTCATATTTTTCACACCTTTTCAGGCTCTTCATATTTTTCAACACCGCTTCATGCTCCTCCTATTTTTCAGACCGTTTCAAGGTCCTCATATTTTTGACACCTTTTGAAGCTTTTCATATTTTTCACACCCTTTCAGGCTCTTCATTTTTTTAAACAGTACTTCTTGCTCCTCCAATTTTTCAGACCGTTTCATGCTCATCTAATTTTTGACACCTTTTGAAGCTATGCATATTTTTCACAACTTTTCAGGCTCTTCATGTTTTTCAACACCACTGCATGCTCCTCGTATTTTTAAGACCGTTTCATGCTCCTCATATTTTTGACACCTTTAGAAGCTCTTCATATTTTTCACACCTTTTCAGGCTCTTCATGTTTTTCAACACCGCTTCATGCTCCTCTTCTTTTTCAGACCGTTTCATGCTAGTCATATTTTTGACACCTTTTTAAGCTCTTCATGTTTTTCACACATTTTCAGGCTCTTCATGTATTTCAACACCGTTTCATGCTCCTCCTATTTTTCAGAACGTTTCATGCTCCTCATATTTTTGACACCTTTTGAAGCTCTTCATATTTTTCTCACCCTTTGAAGCTCTTCATATTTTTCATATTTTTGAAGCTCTTCATATTTTCACACGTTTTCAGGCTCTTCATGTTTTTCAACACCGCTTCATGCTCCTCCTATTTTTAAAACTGTATCATGCTCCTCATATTTTTCATACCTTTTGAAGCTCTTCATATTTTTCACACCTTTTCAGGCTCTTCATGTTTTTCAACATCGCTTCATGCTCCGCCTATTTTTCAGACCGTTTCATGCTCCTCATATTTTTGACACCTTTTGAAGCTCTTCATATTTTTCTCACCCTTTGAAGCTCTTCATATTTTTCATATTTTTGAAGCTCTTCATATTTTCACACGTTTTCAGGCTCTTCATGTTTTTCAACACCGCTTCATGCTCCTCCTATTTTTAAAACTGTATCCTGCTCCTCATATTTTCATACCTTTTGAAGCTCTTCATATTTTCACAACTTTTCAGACTCTTCATGTTTTTGAACACCGCTTCATGCTCCTCCTATTATTCAGACAGTTTCATGCTTCTCATATTTTTGACACCTTTTGAAGCTCTTCATATTGTTCACACCTGTTCAGGCTCTTCATGTTTTTGAACACCGTTTCATGTTCCTCGTATTTTTCAGGCCATTTCATGCTCGTCATGTATTTCACACGTTTTGAAGCTCTTCATATGTTTCACACCTTTTGAAGTTCTTCATATTTTTCACACCTTTTCAAGCTCTTCATATTTTTCACACCTTTTCAGGCTCTTCATGTTTTTCAACACCGCTTCATGCTCCTCCTATTTTTCAGACCGTTTCATGCTCCACACATTTTGAAACCTTTTGAAGCTCTTCATATTTTTCACACCTTTTCATGCTCTCCATGTTTTTCATCACCGATTCATGCTCCTCGTATTTTTGCGGCCGTTTCATGCTCCTCATATTTTTGAAACCTTTTGAATCTCTTCATATTTTTCACACCTTTTAGGCTCTTCATGTTTTTGAACAGCGCTTCATGCTCCTCATATTTTTCAGACCGTTTCATGCTCCTCATATTTTTCACACCTTTTGAAGCTCTTCATATTTTTCATATTTTTGAAGCTCTTCATATTTTTCACACTTTTTCAGGCTCTTCATGTTTTTGAGCACATCTTCTTGCTCCTCCTATTTTTCAGACCGTTTCATGCTCCTCATATTTTTCACACCATTTGAAGCTCTTCATGTTTTTCACACCTTTTCAGTCTCTTCATGTATTTGAACACCATTTCATGCTCCTCCGATTTTTTAGACCATTTCATGCTCCTCATATTTTTGACACCTTTTGAAGCTCTTCATATTTTTCACACCTTTTCAGGCTCTTCATGTTTTTGAACACCGCTTCATGCTCCTCCAATTTTTCAGACCGTTTCATGTTTCTCATATTTTTGACACCTTTTGAAGCTCTTCATATTTTTCACACATTTTGAAGCTCTTCATATTTTTCATATTTTTGAAGCTCTTCATATTTTTCACACCATTTCAGGCTTGTCATGTATTTGAACACCGGTTCATGCTCCTCCTATTTTTCAGACCGTTTCGTGCTCCTCATGTATTTCACACCTTTTGAAGCTCTTAGTATTTTGCACACATTTTCAGGCATTTCATGTTTTTCACAACCACTTCATGCTCCTCATATTTTTCAGACCGTTTCATGCACATTTCATTTTTGACTCCTTTTGAAGCTCTTCACATTTTTCACACCTTTTCAGTCTCTACATGTTTTTGAACACCGCTTCATGCTCCTCCTATTTCTCAGACCATTTCATGCTCCTCATGTATTTCACACCTTTTGAAGCTCTTAGTAATTTGCACACATTTTCAGGCTTTTCATGTTTTTCACAACCACTTCATGCTCCTCATATTTTTCAGACCGTTTCATGCACATTTCATTTTTGACTCCTTTTGAAGCTCTTCATATTTTTCACACCATTTTTAGGCTCTTCATGTTTTTCAACACCGCTTTATGATCCTCCTATTTTTCAGACCGTTTCAAATTCCTCATATTTTTGACATTTTTTGAGGCTCTTCATATTTTTCACACCTTTTCAGGCTCTTCATGTTTTTGAACACCGTTTCATGCTCCTCCTATTTTTCTGACCGTTTCATGCACATCTCATTTTTGACACTTTTTGAAGCCTTTGATATTTTTCACACCATTTTCAGGCTCTTCATATTTTTCAACACCGCTTTATGACCCTCCTATTTTTCAGACCGTTTCATGCTCCTCATATATTTGACACCTTTTGAAGTACTTCATATTTTTCACACCTTTTCAGGCTCTTCATATTTTTCACACATTTTCAGGCTGTTCATGTTTTTGAACACGGCTTCATGCTCCTCCAATTTTTCAGACCGTTTCATGTTCCTCATATTTTTGACACCTTTTGAAGCTCTTCATATTTTTCACACCTTTTGAAGTTCTTCATATTTTTTACACCATTTTCAGGCTCTTCATGTTTTTGAACACCGCTTCATGCTCCGCCTATTTTTCAGACCGTTTCATGCTCCTCATATTTTTGACACCTTTTGAAGGTCTTCATATTTTTCACACCCTTTCAGGCTCTTAATGTTTTTCAACACAACTTCATGCTCCTCCTATTTTTCAGACGTTTTCATGCTCCTCATATTTTTGACACCTTTAGAAATTCTTCATTTCTTTCACACCTTTTCAGGCTCTTCATGTTTTGCCACACCGCTTCATGCTCCTCCTATTTTTCAGCCCGTTTCATGCTCCTCATGTATTTCACACCTTTTGAAGCTCTTCATATATTTCACACATTTTAAGCCTCTTCATTTTTTTCAACACCGCTTCATGCTCCTCCTATTTTTCAGACCGTTTCATGTTTCTCATATTTTTGACACCTTTTGAAGCTCTTCATATTTTTCACACCTTTTGAAGCTCTTCATATTTTTCATATTTTTGAAGCTCTTCATATTTTTCACACCTTTTCAGGCTTTTCATGTATTTGAACACCGGTTCATGCTCCTCCTATTTTTCAGACCGTTTCATGCTCCTCCTATTTTTCACTCCTTTTGAAGCTCTTCATAATTTTCACACCTTTTCAGTCTCTACATGTTTTTGAACACCGCTTCATGCTCCTCCTATTTCTCAGATCATTTCATGCTCCTCATGTATTTCACACCTTTTGAAGCTCTTCATATTTTGCACACATTTTCAGGCTTTTCATGTTTTTCACAACCACTTCTTGCTCCTCATATTTTTCAGACAGTTTCATGCACATTTCATTTTTTACTCCTTTTGAAGCTCTTCATATTTTTCACACCATTTTCAGGCTCTTCATGTTTTTCAACACCACTTTATGATCCTCCTATTTTTCAGACCGTTTCATATTCCTCATATTTTTGACATTTTTTGAGGCTCTTCATATTTTTCACACCTTTTCAGGCTCCTCATGTTTTTGAACACCGTTTCATGCTCCTCCTAATTTTCAGACCGTTTCATGCTCATCTCTTTTTGACACATTTTGAAGCTCTTCATATTTTTCACACTTTTTGAAGTTCTTCATATTTTTCACACCTTTTCAGGGTCTCCATGTTAATGAACACCGCTTCATGCTCCTCCTATTATTCAGACCGTTACATGCTCCTCATATTTTTGACACCTTTTGAAGCTCTTCATATTTTTCAGACCTTTTCCGGCTCTTTATGTTTTCATCACCGCTTCATGCTCCTACTATTTTTCAAACTGTTTCATGCTCCTCATATTTTTGACACCTTTTAAAGCTCTACATATTTTTGACACCTTTTCAGGCTCTTCATATTTTTCACACCTTTTCTGGCTCTTCATGTTTTTCACCACCGCTTCATGCTCCTACTATGTTTCAGACTGTTTCATGCTCCTCCTATTTTTGACACCTTTTGAAACTCTTCATATTTTTCACACCTTCTCAGGCTCTTCATGTTTTTGAACTCCGTTTCATGCTCCTCCTATTTTTCAGACCGTTTCATGCTCCTCATATTTTTGACATCTTTTGAAGCTCTTCATATTTTTCATACCTTTTCAGGCTCTCCATATTTTTGAACACCTCTTCATGCTCCTCCTGTTTTTGAGACCGTTTCATGCTGCTCATATTTTTGACACCTTTTGAAGCTCTTCATATTTTTCACACCTTTTCAGGCTCTTCATGTTTTTGAACACCGCTTTATGCTCTTCCTATTTTTCAGATCGTTTCATGCTCTTAATATTTTTCACACCTTTTGAAGCTCTTCATATTTTTCACACCTTTTCAGGCTCTTCATGTTATTAAACACCACTTCATGCTCCTTCTATTTTTCAGACCGTTTCTTGTTCCTCATATTTTTGACACCTTTTGAAGCTCTTCCTTTTTTTCACACCTTTTCATGCTCTTCGTGTTTTTCACACCGTTTCATGCTCCCCTATTTTTAAGACCGTTCATGCTCCTCATATTTTTCACACCTTTTGAAGCTCTTTATATTTGTCACACCTTTTCAGGCTTTCATGTTTTTCTACACCGCTTCATGCTCCTCCAATTTTTCAGACCGTTTCATGCTCCTCATATTTTTGACACCTTTTGAAGCTCTTTACATATTTCACAACTTTTCAGGCTCTTCATATTTTTCAACACCGCTTCATGCTCCTCCTATTTTTCAGACCGTTTCATGCTCCTCATATACTTCTCACCTTTTGAAGCTCTTCCTATTTTTCACACCTTTTCAGGCTCTTCTTGTTTTTGAACACCGTTTTATGCTCCTCATATTTTACATACCGTTTCATGCTCTTCTTTTTTTGACATCTTTTGAAGCTCTTCATATATTTCACACCTTTTCATACTGTTCATGTTTTTCAACACCACTTCATGCTCCTCCTATTTTTCAGACCGTTTCATGCTCCTCATATTTTTGACACCTTTTGAAGCTCTTTACATATTTCACACCTTTTCAGGCTCCTCATATTTTTCAGACCGTTTCATGCCCCTAATATTTTTCACACATTTTCAGGCTCTTCATGTTTTTGAACACCGCTTCATGCTCCTCCTATTTTGCAGACCGTTTCATGCTCCTCATATTTTTGACACATTTTGAAGCTCTTCATATTTTTCACACCTTTTCAGGCTCTTCATGCTTTTCAACACCACTTCATGCTCCTCCTATTTTTCAGACCGTTTCCTGCTCCTCATATTTTTGACAACTTTTGAAGGTCTTCATATATTTCACACCTTTTCAGGCTCTTCATATTTTTCAACACCACTTCATGCTCCTCCTATTTTTCAGACCGTTTCTTGCTCCTCATATTTTTGACATTTTTGAAGCTCTTCATATTTTTCACACCTTTTCAGGCTCTTCATGTTCTTCAACACCGCTTCATGCTCCTCCAATATTTCAGATCATGTCATGTTTCTCATATTTTTCACACCTTTTGAGGCTCTTCATATTTTTTACACCTTTTCACGCTCTTCATATATTTCCACACCACTTCATGCTTCTCCTATTTTTCAGCCCGTTTCATGCTCCTCATGTATTTCACACCTTTTGAAGCTCTTCATATTTTTCACACCTTTTCACGCTCTTCATATTTTTCCACACCACTTCATGCTTCTCCTATTT
The DNA here is from genome assembly GCF_033118175.1 of Dama dama. NCBI lineage: Eukaryota > Metazoa > Chordata > Mammalia > Artiodactyla > Cervidae > Dama > Dama dama. Next base: position 1,151,257 of record NW_026870928.1, on the reverse strand, counting down.
TTCAACCCGTTTCATGCTCCTCATGTATTTCACACCTTTTGAAGCTCTTCATATTTTTCACAACTTTTGAAGCTCTTCATATTTTTCACACGTTTTCAGGCTCTCCATGTATTTCAACACCGCTTCATGCTCCTCCTATCTTTCAGACCATTTCATGCTTATCTCATTTTTGACACCTTTTGAAGCTCTTCATATATTTCACACCTTTTGAAGCTCTTCATAATTTTCACACGTTTTCAGGCTCTTCATGTTTTTCAACACGGCTTCATGATCCTCCTATTTTTCATACCGTTCATGCTCCTCATATTTTTGACACCTTTTGAAGTTCTTCCTATTTTTCACAACTCTTCATGCTCTTCATGTTTTTCGACACCGCTTCATGCTCCTCCTATTTTACAGCCTGTTTCATGCTCCTCATATTTTTGAAACCTTTTGAAGCTCTTCATATTTTTCACACCTTTTCCCGCTCTTCATGTTTGTTAAACCCGTTTCTTGCTCCTCCTATTTTTCAGACCGTTTCATGCTCCTCATATTTTTGACACCTTATGAAGCTCTTCATATTTTTCACTCCTTTTCAGATCTTCATGTTTTTCAACACCACCTCATGCTCCTTCTATTTTTCAGACCGATTCATGCTCCTCATATTTTTGACACGTTTTGAAGCTCTTCATATTCTTCACAGCTTTTGATGCTCTTCATGTTTTTCAACACCTTTTCATGCTCCTGATATATTTCAGACAGTTTCATGCTCCTCATATTTTGACACATTTAGAAGCTCTTCATATTTTTCACACCTTTTCAGGGTCTTCATGTCTTTCAACACCGCTTCATGCTCCTCGTATTTTTCATACCGTTTCATGCTCCTCATATTTTTGACACCTTTTGAAGCTTGTCTTATTTTCACAGCTTTTCAGGAACTTCATGTTTTTCAACACCGCTTCATGCTCCTCCCATTTTTCAGACCGATTCATGCTCCTCCTATTTTTCAGACCGTTTCATGCTCCTCATGTATTTCCAACCTTTTGAAGCTCTTCATATTTTTCACACCTTTTCAGGCTCTTCATGTTTTTGAACACCGCTTCATGCTCCTCCTATTTTTCAGACCGTTTCATGCTCCTCATAATTTTCACACCTTTTGAAGCTCTTCATATTTTTCACACCTTTTCCGGTTCTTCATGTTTTTGAACACAGCTTCATGCTCCTCCTATTTTTCAACTGTTTCATGCTCCTCATAATTTTGACATCTTTTGAAGTGCTTCATATTTTTCACAACTTTTCAGGCTCTTCATGTTTTTCAACACTGCATCATGCTCTTCCTATTCTTCAGAACTTTTCATGCTCCTCAAATTTTTGACACCTTCTGAAGCTCTTCATATTTTTCACACCTTTTCAGACTCTTCATGTTTTTCAACACCGCTTCATGCTCCTCCTATTTTTCAGACCGTTTCATGCTCCTCCTATTTTTCAGACCGTTTCATGCTCCTCCTACTTTTCAGACCGTATAATGCTCCTCATATATTTCATACGATTTGAAGCTATTCATATATTTCACACCTTTTCAGGCTCTTCATGTTTTTCAACACCGCTTCATGCTCCTCCTATTTTTCAGACCATTTCATGCTCATCTCTTTTTTGACACCTTTTGAAGCTCTTCATATTTTCACACTTTTTCAGGCTCTTCATGTTTTTCAACACCTTATCAGGCTCATCGTATTTTTCAGAACGTTTCATGCTCCTCATATTTTTGACACGTTTTCAGTCTCTTCATATTTTTCACACATTTTCAGGCTCTTCATGTTTTTGAACACCACTCATGCTCCTCATACTTTTCACACCTTTTGAAGCTCTTCATATTTTTCACACCTTTTCAGGCTCTTCATGTTTTTCAACACCACTTCATGCTCCTCGTATTTTTCAGACCGTTTCAGGCTCCTCATATTTTTCACACCTTTTGAAGCCGTTCTATTTCTCACACCTTTTCAGGCTCTTCATGTTTTTCACACCGTTTCATGATCCTCCTATTTTTCATACCGTTTCATGCTCCTCATATTTTTGACACCTTTTGAAGCTCTTCATATTTGTCACCCCTTTTCAGGCTCTTCATTTTTTTGAACACCTCTTTATCCTCCTCCTATTTTTCAGACCGTTCCATGCTCTTCATATTTTTCAAACCTTTTGAAGCTCTTCATATTTTTCACACCTTTTCAGGCTCTTCATGTTTTTAAACACCGCTTCATGCTCTTCCTATTTTTCAGACCGTTTCATGCTCCTCATATTTTTCACACCTTTTGAAGCCGTTCTATTTCTTACACCTTTTCAGGCTCTTCATGTTTTTCAACACCACTTCATGCTCCTCCTATTTTTCAGACCGTTTCAGGCTCCTCATATTTTTCACACCTTTTGAAGCCGTTCTATTTCTCACACCTTTTCAGGCTCTTCATGTTTTTCACACCGTTTCATGCTCCTCATACTTTTGACACGTTTTGGGGCTCTCATATTTTTCACACCATTCCAGGCTCTTCATATTTTTGAACACCGCTTCATGCCCCTCCTATCTTTCAGACCATTTCATGCTCATCTCATTTTTGACACCTTTTGAAGCTCTTCATATATTTCACACCTTTTGAAGCTCTTCATAATTTTCACACGTTTTCAGGCTCTTCATGTTTTTCAACAAGATTTCATGCTCCTCCGGTTTCTCAGACCATTTCAAGGTCCTCATGTATTTCACACCATTTGAAGCTCTTCATATTTTTCACACCTTTTCAGACTCTTCATGTTTTTCAACACCGCTTCATGCCCCTCCTATCTTTCAGACCATTTCATGCTCATCTCATTTTTGACACCTTTTGAAGCTCTTCATATATTTCACAGCTTTTGAAGCTCTTCATAATTTTCACACGTTTTCAGGCTCTTCATGTTTTTCAACACGGCTTCATGATCCTCCTATTTTTCATACCGTTCATGCTCCTCATATTTTTGACACCTTTTGAAGTTCTTCCTATTTTTCACAACTCTTCATGCTCTTCATGTTTTTCAACACCGCTTCATGCTCCTCCTATTTTACAGCCTGTTTCAGGCTCCTCATATTTTTGACACCTTTTGAAGCTCTTCATATATTTCACACCTTTTGAAGCTCTTCATATTTTTCATACCTTTTCAGGCTCTCCATATTTTTGAACACCGCTTCATGCTCCTACTATTTTTGAGACCGTTTCATGCTCCTCATATTTTTGACACCTTTTGAAGCTCTTCATATTTGTCACACCTTTTCAGGCTCTTCATGTTTTTGAACACCGCTTCATGCTCCTCCTATTTTTGAGACTGTTTCATGCTCCTCATATTTTTGACACCTTTTGAAGCTCTTCATATTTGTCACACCTTTTCAGGCTCTTCATGTTTTTGAACACCGCTTTATCCTCCTCCTATTTTTCAGACCGTTCCATGTTCTTCATATTTTTCAAACCTTTTGAAGCTCTTCATATTTTTCACACCTTTTCCCGCTCTTCATGTTTGTTAAAACCGTTTCTTGCTCCTCCTATTTTTCAGACCGATTCATGCTCCTCATATTTTTGACAGGTTTTGAAGCTCTTCATATTCTTCACAGCTTTTCATGCTCTTCATGTTTTTCAACACCGCTTCATGCTCCTCCTATTTTTCAGACCGTTTCATGCTCCTCATATTTTTGACACCTTTTGAAGCTCTTCATATATTTCACACCTTTTCAGGCTCTTCATGTTTTTCAGCACCAGTTCATGCTCCTCCTATTTTTCAGACCGTTTCATGCTCATCTCATTTTTTACACCTTTTGAAGCTCTTCATATTTTGCACACATTTTCAGGCTCTTCATGTTTTTCAGCTCCACTTCATGTTCCTCCTATTTTTCAGACCGTTTCTTGCTCCTCATATTTTTGACACTTTTTGAAGCTCTTCTTATTTTTCACACCTTTTCTGGCTCTTCATGTTTTTGAACACAGCTTCATGCTCCTCCTATTTTTCAGACCGTTTCATTCTCCTCATGTTTTTGACACCTGTTGAAGCTCTTCACATTTTTCACACCTTTTCAGGCTCTTCACGATTTTCAACATCGCTTCATGATCCTCCTATTTTTCAGACCGTTTCATACTCTTCCTATTTTTGAGACTGTTTCAGGCTCCTCATATTTTTGACAGGTTTTGAATCTCTTCATATTTTGCACACCTTTTGAAGCTCTTCATATTTTTCACACCTTTTCAGGCTCATTATGATTTTCAACACAGCTTAATGCTCCTCCTATTTTTCAGACCGTTTCATGCTCATCTCATTTTTGACACCTTTTGAAGCTCTTCATATTTTTCACATTTTTGAAGCTCTTCATATTTTTCACACCTTTTCAGGCTCGTTATGATTTTCAACACAGCTTAATGCTCCTCCTATTTTTCAGACCGTTTCATGCTCATCTCAATTTGACACCTTTTGAAGCTCTTCATATTTTTCACACCTTTTGAAGCTCTTCATATTTTTCACACATTTTCAGGCTCTTCATGTTTTTCAACACCGCTTCTTGCTCCTCCTATTTTTCCGACCGTTTCATGCTCCTCATATTTTTGACACGTTTTGAAGCTCTTCATATTTTTCACACCTTTTCAGGCTCTTCATGTTTTTCAACACCGGTTCATGCTCCTTCTATTTTTCAGAAAGTTTCTTGCTCCTCATATTTTTGAAACCTTTTGAAGCTCTTCATATTTTTCTCACATTTTCAGGTTCCTACTGTTTTTCAACACCATTTCATGCTCCTCTTATTTTTCAGACCGTTTCATGCTCCTCCTATTTTTCAGACCGTTTCATGATCCTCATATATTTGAAACCTTTTGAAGCTCTTCATATTTTTCACACCTTTTCAAGCTCTTCAAGATTTTCAACAACGCTTCATGCTCCTGCTTTTTTTCAGACCGTTTCGTGCTCCTCATATATTTGACAGCTTTTGAAGCTCTTCATATTTTTCACACCTTTTCAGGCTCTTCATGTTTTTGAACATCACTTCATGCTCTTCCTTTTTTTCAGACCATTTCTTTCCCCTCATATATTTGACACATTTTGAAGCTGTTCATACTTTTCACAACTTGTCAGGCTCTTCATGTTTTTGAACACCGCTTCATGCTCCTCCTATTTTTCAGACCGTTTCATGCTCGTCATATTTTTCACACCTTTTAAAGCTCTTCATATTTTTCACACCTTTTCAGGCTCTTCATGTTTTTCAACACCACTTCATGCTCCTCCTATCTTTCAGACCATTTCATGCTCATCTCATTTTTGACACCTTTTGAAGCTCTTCATATATTTCACACCTTTTGAAGCTCTTCATAATTTTCACACGTTTTCAGGCTCTTCATGTTTTTCAACAAGATTTCATGCTCCTCCTGTTTTTCAGACCGTTTCAAGCTCCTCATGTTTTTCACACCATTTGAAGCTCTTCATATTTTTCACACCTTTTCAGGCTCTTCATGTTTTTCAACACCGCTTCATGCTCCTCCTATCTTTCAGACCATTTCATGCTCATCTCATTTTTGACACCTTTTGAAGCTCTTCATATATTTCACACCTTTTGAAGCTCTTCATAATTTTCACACGTTTTCAGGCTCTTCATGTTTTTCAACACGGCTTCATGATCCTCCTATTTTTCATACCGTTCATGCTCCTCATATTTTTGACACCTTTTGAAGTTCTTCCTATTTTTCACAACTCTTCATGCTCTTCATGTTTTTCGACACCGCTTCATGCTCCTCCTATTTTACAGCCTGTTTCATGCTCCTCATATTTTTGAAACCTTTTGAAGCTCTTCATATTTTTCACACCTTTTCCCGCTCTTCATGTTTGTTAAACCCGTTTCTTGCTCCTCCTATTTTTCAGACCGTTTCATGCTCCTCATATTTTTGACACCTTATGAAGCTCTTCATATTTTTCACTCCTTTTCAAATCTTCATGTTTTTCAACACCACCTCATGCTCCTTCTATTTTTCAGACCGATTCATGCTCCTCATATTTTTGACACGTTTTGAAGCTCTTCATATTCTTCACAGCTTTTGATGCTCTTCATGTTTTTCAACACCTTTTCATGCTCCTGATATATTTCAGACAGTTTCATGCTCCTCATATTTTGACACATTTAGAAGCTCTTCATATTTTTCACACCTTTTCAGGGTCTTCATGTCTTTCAACACCGCTTCATGCTCCTCGTATTTTTCATACCGTTTCATGCTCCTCATATTTTTGACACCTTTTGAAGCTTGTCTTATTTTCACAGCTTTTCAGGAACTTCATGTTTTTCAACACTGCTTCATGCTCCTCCCATTTTTCAGACCGTTTCATGCTCCTCCTATTTTTCAGACCGTTTCATGCTCCTCATATTTTTGACACCTTTTGAAGCTTGTCTTATTTTCACAGCTTTTCAGGAACTTCATGTTTTTCAACACCGCTTCATGCTCCTCCCATTTTTCAGACCGATTCATGCTCCTCCTATTTTTCAGACCGTTTCATGCTCCTCATGTATTTCCAACCTTTTGAAGCTCTTCATATTTTTCACACCTTTTCAGGCTCTTCATGTTTTTGAACACCGCTTCATGCTCCTCCTATTTTTCAGACCGTTTCATGCTCCTCATAATTTTCACACCTTTTGAAGCTCTTCATATTTTTCACCCCTTTTCCGGTTCTTCATGTTTTTGAACACAGCTTCATGCTCCTCCTATTTTTCAACTGTTTCATGCTCCTCATAATTTTGACATCTTTTGAAGTGCTTCATATTTTTCACACCTTTTCAGGCTCTTCATGTTTTTCAACACTGCATCATGCTCTTCCTATTCTTCAGAACTTTTCATGCTCCTCAAATTTTTGACACCTTCTGAAGCTCTTCATATTTTTCACACCTTTTCAGACTCTTCATGTTTTTCAACACCGCTTCATGCTCCTCCTATTTTTCAGACCGTTTCATGCTCCTCCTATTTTTCAGACCGTTTCATGCTCCTCCTACTTTTCAGACCGTATAATGCTCCTCATATATTTCATACGATTTGAAGCTATTCATATATTTCACACCTTTTCAGGCTCTTCATGTTTTTCAACACCGCTTCATGCTCCTCCTATTTTTCAGACCATTTCATGCTCATCTCTTTTTTGACACCTTTTGAAGCTCTTCATATTTTCACACTTTTTCAGGCTCTTCATGTTTTTCAACACCTTATCAGGCTCATCGTATTTTTCAGAACGTTTCATGCTCCTCATATTTTTGACACGTTTTCAGTCTCTTCATATTTTTCACACATTTTTAGGCTCTTCATGTTTTTGAACACCACTTCATGCTCCTCATACTTTTCACACCTTTTGAAGCTCTTCATATTTTTCACACCTTTTCAGGCTCTTCATGTTTTTCAACACCGGTTCATGCTTCTCCTATTTTTCAGAGAGTTTCATGCTCCTCATGTATTTCTCACCTTTTGAAGCTCTTCAAATTTTACACACCTTTTCAGGCTCTTCATGTTTTTCAACACCACTTCATGCTCCTCCTATTTTTCAGACCGTTTCATGCTCCTCATATTTTTGACATCTTTAGAAACTCTACATATCTTTCACACTTTTCAGACTCTTCATGTTTTTCAACACCGCTTCATGATCCTCCTATTTTTCAGACCGTTTCATTCTCCTCATATTTTTGACACCTTTTGAAGCTCTTCTTATTTTTCACAAGTTCTCAGGCTCTGCATGTTTTTCAACACCGCTTCATGCTCCTCATATTTTTCAGACCGTTTCATGCTTCTCATATTTTTGACACCTTTTGAAGCTCTTCCTTTTTTTCACACCTTTTCACGCTCTTCATGTTTTTGAACACCGCTTAATGCTCCTCCTATTTTTCAGACCGTTTCATGCTTCTCATATTTTTGACACCTTTTATAGCTCTTCATATTTTCACACCTTTTCAGGCTCTTCATGTTTTTGAACACCGCTTCGTGCTCCTCCTATTTTTCAGACCGTTTCATGCTCCTAATATTTTTGACACCTTTTGAAGCTCTTCATATTTTTCACACCTTTTCAGGCTCTTCATGTTTGAACACCGCTTCATGCTCCTTCTATGTTTCAGAGAGTTTCATGCTCCTCATGTATTTCACACCTTTTGAAGCTCTTCATATTTTTCACACCTTTTCAGGCTCTTCATGTTTTTCCACACCACTTCATGCTTCTCCTATTTTTCAGACCGTTGCATGCTCCTCATGTATTTCACACCTTTTGAAGCTCTTCATATTTTTCACACCTTTTCAGGCTCTTCACGTTTTGATCACCATTTCATGCTCCTCTTATTTTTCAGACCGTTTCATGCTCATCTCATTTTTGACACCTTTTGAAGCTCTTCATATATTTCACACATTTTCAACCTCTTCATATTTTTCACACCTTTTCATGCTCTTCATGTTTTTCAACACCGCTTCATGCTTCTCCTATTTTTCAGACAGTTTCATGCTCCTCCTATTTTTCAGACTGTTTCATGCACCTCTCATTATTGACACCTTTTGAAGCTCTCATACTTTTCACACCTTTTCAGGCTCTTCATGTTTCTCAACACCGCTTCATGCTCCTCCTATTTTTGCGACCGTTTCATGCTCCTCATATATTTGACACCTTTGAAGCTCTTCATATTTTATCACACGTTTTCAGGCTTTTCATGTTTTTCATCACCGCTTCACGCTCCTCCTATTTTTGAGACCGTTTCACGCTCCACATATTTTTGACAACTTTTGGGACTCTTCATATTTTTCACACCTTATCAGCCTCTTCATGTTTTTTAACCGCTGCATACTCCTCCTATTTTTCAGACCGTTTCATGCTCCTCATATATTTCACACCTTTTGAAGCTCTTCATATTTTTCACACCTTTTCAGGCTCTTCATTTTTTTCACACCACTCCATGCTCCTCCTATTTTTCAAACCGTTTCTTGCTCATCTCATTTTTGACACCTTTTGAAGCTCTTCATATTTTTCACACCTTTTGATGCTCTTCATATTTTTCACAAGTTCTCAGCCTCCTCATGTTTTTAAACACCGCTTCATGCTCCTCCTATTTTTCAGACCGTTTCATGCTCCTCATATTTTTCACACCTTTTGAAGCTCTTCCTTTTTTTCACACCTTTTCACGCTCTTCATGTTTTTGAACACCGCTTCATGCTCCTCCTATTTTTCCCGACCCTTTCATGCTCCTCATAATTTTGACACCTTTTGAAGCTCTTCATATGTTTCACAACTTTTCAGGCTCTTCATTTTTTTCAACACCACTCCATGCTCCTCCTATTTTTCAGACGGTTTCATGCTCATCTCATTTTTTACACCTTTTGAAGCTCTTCATATTTTTCACACCTTTTGATGCTCTTCATATTTTTCACACGTTTTCAGGCTCTTCATGTTTTTCAACACCGCTTCATGCTATTTCTATTTTTCAGAGAGTTTCATGCTCCTCATGTATTTCACACCTTTAGAAGCTCTTCATATTTTTCAAACCTTTTCAGGCTCTTCATGTTTTTCCACACCCCTTCATGCTTCTCCTATTTTTCAGCCCGTTTCATGCTCCTCATGTATTTCACACCTTTTGAAGCTCTTCATATTTTTCACACCTTTTCAGGCTCCTCATGTTTTTCACACCTTTTCAGGCTCTTCATGTTTTTGAACACCATTTCAGGCTTCTCCTAATTTGCAGACCGTTTCATTCTCCTCATATTTTTGACACCTTTTGAAGCTCTTTATATATTTCACACCTTTTCAGGCTCTTCATTTTTTTCAACACCACTTCATGCTCCTCCTATTTTTCAGACCGTTTCATGCTCATCTCATTTTGACACCTTTTGAAGCTCTTCAAATTTTTCACGTCTTTTGAAGCTCTTCATATTTTTCACAACTTTTCAGGCTCTTTATGATTTTCAACACCGCTTCATGCTCCTCCTATTTTTCAGACCGTTTCATGCTCATCTCATTTTGACACCTTTTGAAGCTCTTCAAATTTTTCACACCTTTGGAAGCTCTTCATATTTTCCATATTTTTGAAGCTCTTCATATTTTCACACGTTTTCAGGCTCTTCATGTTTTTCAACAATGCTTCATGCTATTTCTATTTTTCAGAGAGTTTCATGCTCCTCATGTATTTCACACCTTTTGAAGCTCTTCATATTTTTCAACCCTTTTCAGGCTCTTCATGTTTTTCCACACCCCTTCATGCTTCTCCTATTTTTCAGCCCGTTTCATGCTCCTCATATGTTTCACACCTTTTGAAGCTCTTCATATTTTTTTAACACCTTTTCACGCTCCTCCTATATTTCAGACCGTTTCAAGCTCCTCATATTTTTGACACTTTTTGTAGCTCTTCATATTTTTCACACCTTTTCAGGCTCTTCATGTTTTTAAACACCGCTTCATGCTCTTCCTATTTTTCAGACCGTTTCATGCTCCTCATATTTTTCACACCTTTTGAAGCCGTTCTATTTCTTACACCTTTTCAGGCTCTTCATGTTTTTCAACACCACTTCATGCTCCTCCTATTTTTCAGACCGTTTCAGGCTCCTCATATTTTTCACACCTTTTGAAGCCGTTCTATTTCTCACACCTTTTCAGGCTCTTCATGTTTTTCACACCGTTTCATGCTCCTCATACTTTTGACACGTTTTGGGGCTCTCATATTTTTCACACCATTCCAGGCTCTTCATATTTTTGAACACCGCTTCATGCCCCTCCTATCTTTCAGACCATTTCATGCTCATCTCATTTTTGACACCTTTTGAAGCTCTTCATATATTTCACACCTTTTGAAGCTCTTCATAATTTTCACGCGTTTTCAGGCTCTTCATGTTTTTCAACAAGATTTCATGCTCCTCCGGTTTCTCAGACCATTTCAAGGTCCTCATGTATTTCACACCATTTGAAGCTCTTCATATTTTTCACACCTTTTCAGACTCTTCATGTTTTTCAACACCGCTTCATGCCCCTCCTATCTTTCAGACCATTTCATGCTCATCTCATTTTTGACACCTTTTGAAGCTCTTCATATATTTCACAGCTTTTGAAGCTCTTCATAATTTTCACACGTTTTCAGGCTCTTCATGTTTTTCAACACGGCTTCATGATCCTCCTATTTTTCATACCGTTCATGCTCCTCATATTTTTGACACCTTTTGAAGTTCTTCCTATTTTTCACAACTCTTCATGCTCTTCATGTTTTTCGACACCGCTTCATGCTCCTCCTATTTTACAGCCTGTTTCAGGCTCCTCATATTTCTGACACCTTTTGAAGCTCTTCATATATTTCACACCTTTTGAAGCTCTTCATATTTTTCATACCTTTTCAGGCTCTCCATATTTTTGAACACCGCTTCATGCTCCTACTATTTTTGAGACCGTTTCATGCTCCTCATATTTTTGACACCTTTTGAAGCTCTTCATATTTGTCACACCTTTTCAGGCTCTTCATGTTTTTGAACACCGCTTCATGCTCCTCCTATTTTTGAGACTGTTTCATGCTCCTCATATTTTTGACACCTTTTGAAGCTCTTCATATTTGTCACACCTTTTCAGGCTCTTCATGTTTTTGAACACCGCTTTATCCTCCTCCTATTTTTCAGACCGTTCCATGTTCTTCATATTTTTCAAACCTTTTGAAGCTCTTCATATTTTTCACACCTTTTCCCGCTCTTCATGTTTGTTAAAACCGTTTCTTGCTCCTCCTATTTTTCAGACCGATTCATGCTCCTCATATTTTTGACAGGTTTTGAAGCTCTTCATATTCTTCACAGCTTTTCATGCTCTTCATGTTTTTCAACACCGCTTCATGCTCCTCCTATTTTTCAGACCGTTTCATGCTCCTCATATTTTTGACACCTTTTGAAGCTCTTCATATATTTCACACCTTTTCAGGCTCTTCATGTTTTTCAGCACCAGTTCATGCTCCTCCTATTTTTCAGACCGTTTCATGCTCATCTCATTTTTTACACCTTTTGAAGCTCTTCATATTTTGCACACATTTTCAGGCTCTTCATGTTTTTCAGCTCCACTTCATGTTCCTCCTATTTTTCAGACCGTTTCTTGCTCCTCATATTTTTGACACTTTTTGAAGCTCTTCTTATTTTTCACACCTTTTCTGGCTCTTCATGTTTTTGAACACAGCTTCATGCTCCTCCTATTTTTCAGACCGTTTCATTCTCCTCATGTTTTTGACACCTGTTGAAGCTCTTCACATTTTTCACACCTTTTCAGGCTCTTCACGATTTTCAACATCGCTTCATGATCCTCCTATTTTTCAGACCGTTTCATACTCTTCCTATTTTTGAGACTGTTTCAGGCTCCTCATATTTTTGACAGGTTTTGAATCTCTTCATATTTTGCACACCTTTTGAAGCTCTTCATATTTTTCACACCTTTTCAGGCTCATTATGATTTTCAACACAGCTTAATGCTCCTCCTATTTTTCAGACCGTTTCATGCTCATCTCATTTTTGACACCTTTTGAAGCTCTTCATATTTTTCACATTTTTGAAGCTCTTCATATTTTTCACACCTTTTCAGGCTCGTTATGATTTTCAACACAGCTTAATGCTCCTCCTATTTTTCAGACCGTTTCATGCTCATCTCAATTTGACACCTTTTGAAGCTCTTCATATTTTTCACACCTTTTGAAGCTCTTCATATTTTTCACACATTTTCAGGCTCTTCATGTTTTTCAACACCGCTTCTTGCTCCTCCTATTTTTCCGACCGTTTCATGCTCCTCATATTTTTGACACGTTTTGAAGCTCTTCATATTTTTCACACCTTTTCAGGCTCTTCATGTTTTTCAACACCGGTTCATGCTCCTTCTATTTTTCAGAAAGTTTCTTGCTCCTCATATTTTTGAAACCTTTTGAAGCTCTTCATATTTTTCTCACATTTTCAGGTTCCTACTGTTTTTCAACACCATTTCATGCTCCTCTTATTTTTCAGACCGTTTCATGCTCCTCCTATTTTTCAGACCGTTTCATGATCCTCATATATTTGAAACCTTTTGAAGCTCTTCATATTTTTCACACCTTTTCAAGCTCTTCAAGATTTTCAACAACGCTTCATGCTCCTGCTTTTTTTCAGACCGTTTCGTGCTCCTCATATATTTGACAGCTTTTGAAGCTCTTCATATTTTTCACACCTTTTCAGGCTCTTCATGTTTTTGAACATCACTTCATGCTCTTCCTTTTTTTCAGACCATTTCTTTCCCCTCATATATTTGACACATTTTGAAGCTGTTCATACTTTTCACAACTTGTCAGGCTCTTCATGTTTTTGAACACCGCTTCATGCTCCTCCTATTTTTCAGACCGTTTCATGCTCGTCATATTTTTCACACCTTTTAAAGCTCTTCATATTTTTCACACCTTTTCAGGCTCTTCATGTTTTTCAACACCACTTCATGCTCCTCCTATCTTTCAGACCATTTCATGCTCATCTCATTTTTGACACCTTTTGAAGCTCTTCATATATTTCACACCTTTTGAAGCTCTTCATAATTTTCACACGTTTTCAGGCTCTTCATGTTTTTCAACAAGATTTCATGCTCCTCCTGTTTTTCAGACCGTTTCAAGCTCCTCATGTTTTTCACACCATTTGAAGCTCTTCATATTTTTCACACCTTTTCAGGCTCTTCATGTTTTTCAACACCGCTTCATGCTCCTCCTATCTTTCAGACCATTTCATGCTCATCTCATTTTTGACACCTTTTGAAGCTCTTCATATATTTCACACCTTTTGAAGCTCTTCATAATTTTCACACGTTTTCAGGCTCTTCATGTTTTTCAACACGGCTTCATGATCCTCCTATTTTTCATACCGTTCATGCTCCTCATATTTTTGACACCTTTTGAAGTTCTTCCTATTTTTCACAACTCTTCATGCTCTTCATGTTTTTCGACACCGCTTCATGCTCCTCCTATTTTACAGCCTGTTTCATGCTCCTCATATTTTTGAAACCTTTTGAAGCTCTTCATATTTTTCACACCTTTTCCCGCTCTTCATGTTTGTTAAACCCGTTTCTTGCTCCTCCTATTTTTCAGACCGTTTCATGCTCCTCATATTTTTGACACCTTATGAAGCTCTTCATATTTTTCACTCCTTTTCAAATCTTCATGTTTTTCAACACCACCTCATGCTCCTTCTATTTTTCAGACCGATTCATGCTCCTCATATTTTTGACACGTTTTGAAGCTCTTCATATTCTTCACAGCTTTTGATGCTCTTCATGTTTTTCAACACCTTTTCATGCTCCTGATATATTTCAGACAGTTTCATGCTCCTCATATTTTGACACATTTAGAAGCTCTTCATATTTTTCACACCTTTTCAGGGTCTTCATGTCTTTCAACACCGCTTCATGCTCCTCGTATTTTTCATACCGTTTCATGCTCCTCATATTTTTGACACCTTTTGAAGCTTGTCTTATTTTCACAGCTTTTCAGGAACTTCATGTTTTTCAACACTGCTTCATGCTCCTCCCATTTTTCAGACCGTTTCATGCTCCTCCTATTTTTCAGACCGTTTCATGCTCCTCATATTTTTGACACCTTTTGAAGCTTGTCTTATTTTCACAGCTTTTCAGGAACTTCATGTTTTTCAACACCGCTTCATGCTCCTCCCATTTTTCAGACCGATTCATGCTCCTCCTATTTTTCAGACCGTTTCATGCTCCTCATGTATTTCCAACCTTTTGAAGCTCTTCATATTTTTCACACCTTTTCAGGCTCTTCATGTTTTTGAACACCGCTTCATGCTCCTCCTATTTTTCAGACCGTTTCATGCTCCTCATAATTTTCACACCTTTTGAAGCTCTTCATATTTTTCACCCCTTTTCCGGTTCTTCATGTTTTTGAACACAGCTTCATGCTCCTCCTATTTTTCAACTGTTTCATGCTCCTCATAATTTTGACATCTTTTGAAGTGCTTCATATTTTTCACACCTTTTCAGGCTCTTCATGTTTTTCAACACTGCATCATGCTCTTCCTATTCTTCAGAACTTTTCATGCTCCTCAAATTTTTGACACCTTCTGAAGCTCTTCATATTTTTCACACCTTTTCAGACTCTTCATGTTTTTCAACACCGCTTCATGCTCCTCCTATTTTTCAGACCGTTTCATGCTCCTCCTATTTTTCAGACCGTTTCATGCTCCTCCTACTTTTCAGACCGTATAATGCTCCTCATATATTTCATACGATTTGAAGCTATTCATATATTTCACACCTTTTCAGGCTCTTCATGTTTTTCAACACCGCTTCATGCTCCTCCTATTTTTCAGACCATTTCATGCTCATCTCTTTTTTGACACCTTTTGAAGCTCTTCATATTTTCACACTTTTTCAGGCTCTTCATGTTTTTCAACACCTTATCAGGCTCATCGTATTTTTCAGAACGTTTCATGCTCCTCATATTTTTGACACGTTTTCAGTCTCTTCATATTTTTCACACATTTTTAGGCTCTTCATGTTTTTGAACACCACTTCATGCTCCTCATACTTTTCACACCTTTTGAAGCTCTTCATATTTTTCACACCTTTTCAGGCTCTTCATGTTTTTCAACACCGGTTCATGCTTCTCCTATTTTTCAGAGAGTTTCATGCTCCTCATGTATTTCTCACCTTTTGAAGCTCTTCAAATTTTACACACCTTTTCAGGCTCTTCATGTTTTTCAACACCACTTCATGCTCCTCCTATTTTTCAGACCGTTTCATGCTCCTCATATTTTTGACATCTTTAGAAACTCTACATATCTTTCACACCTTTTCAGACTCTTCATGTTTTCCAACACCGCTTCATGATCCTCCTATTTTTCAGACCGTTTCATTCTCCTCATATTTTTGACACCTTTTGAAGCTCTTCTTATTTTCACACCTTTTCAGGCTCTTCATGTTTTTGAACACCGCTTAATGCTCCTCCTATTTTTCAGACCGTTTCATGCTTCTCATATTTTTGACACCTTTTATAGCTCTTCATATTTTCACACCTTTTCAGGCTCTTCATGTTTTTGAACACCGCTTCGTGCTCCTCCTATTTTTCAGACCGTTTCATGCTCCTAATATTTTTGACACCTTTTGAAGCTCTTCATATTTTTCACACCTTTTCAGGCTCTTCATGTTTGAACACCGCTTCATGCTCCTTCTATGTTTCAGAGAGTTTCATGCTCCTCATGTATTTCACACCTTTTGAAGCTCTTCATATTTTTCACACCTTTTCAGGCTCTTCATGTTTTTCCACACCACTTCATGCTTCTCCTATTTTTCAGACCGTTGCATGCTCCTCATGTATTTCACACCTTTTGAAGCTCTTCATATTTTTCACACCTTTTCAGGCTCTTCACGTTTTGATCACCATTTCATGCTCCTCTTATTTTTCAGACCGTTTCATGCTCATCTCATTTTTGACACCTTTTGAAGCTCTTCATATATTTCACACATTTTCAACCTCTTCATATTTTTCACACCTTTTCATGCTCTTCATGTTTTTCAACACCGCTTCATGCTTCTCCTATTTTTCAGACAGTTTCATGCTCCTCCTATTTTTCAGACTGTTTCATGCACCTCTCATTATTGACACCTTTTGAAGCTCTCATACTTTTCACACCTTTTCAGGCTCTTCATGTTTCTCAACACCGCTTCATGCTCCTCCTATTTTTGCGACCGTTTCATGCTCCTCATATATTTGACACCTTTGAAGCTCTTCATATTTTATCACACGTTTTCAGGCTTTTCATGTTTTTCATCACCGCTTCACGCTCCTCCTATTTTTGAGACCGTTTCACGCTCCACATATTTTTGACAACTTTTGGGACTCTTCATATTTTTCACACCTTATCAGCCTCTTCATGTTTTTTAACCGCTGCATACTCCTCCTATTTTTCAGACCGTTTCATGCTCCTCATATATTTCACACCTTTTGAAGCTCTTCATATTTTTCACACCTTTTCAGGCTCTTCATTTTTTTCACACCACTCCATGCTCCTCCTATTTTTCAAACCGTTTCTTGCTCATCTCATTTTTGACACCTTTTGAAGCTCTTCATATTTTTCACACCTTTTGATGCTCTTCATATTTTTCACAAGTTCTCAGCCTCCTCATGTTTTTAAACACCGCTTCATGCTCCTCCTATTTTTCAGACCGTTTCATGCTCCTCATATTTTTCACACCTTTTGAAGCTCTTCCTTTTTTTCACACCTTTTCACGCTCTTCATGTTTTTGAACACCGCTTCATGCTCCTCCTATTTTTCCCGACCCTTTCATGCTCCTCATAATTTTGACACCTTTTGAAGCTCTTCATATGTTTCACAACTTTTCAGGCTCTTCATTTTTTTCAACACCACTCCATGCTCCTCCTATTTTTCAGACGGTTTCATGCTCATCTCATTTTTTACACCTTTTGAAGCTCTTCATATTTTTCACACCTTTTGATGCTCTTCATATTTTTCACACGTTTTCAGGCTCTTCATGTTTTTCAACACCGCTTCATGCTATTTCTATTTTTCAGAGAGTTTCATGCTCCTCATGTATTTCACACCTTTAGAAGCTCTTCATATTTTTCAAACCTTTTCAGGCTCTTCATGTTTTTCCACACCCCTTCATGCTTCTCCTATTTTTCAGCCCGTTTCATGCTCCTCATGTATTTCACACCTTTTGAAGCTCTTCATATTTTTCACACCTTTTCAGGCTCCTCATGTTTTTCACACCTTTTCAGGCTCTTCATGTTTTTGAACACCATTTCAGGCTTCTCCTAATTTGCAGACCGTTTCATTCTCCTCATATTTTTGACACCTTTTGAAGCTCTTTATATATTTCACACCTTTTCAGGCTCTTCATTTTTTTCAACACCACTTCATGCTCCTCCTATTTTTCAGACCGTTTCATGCTCATCTCATTTTGACACCTTTTGAAGCTCTTCAAATTTTTCACGTCTTTTGAAGCTCTTCATATTTTTCACAACTTTTCAGGCTCTTTATGATTTTCAACACCGCTTCATGCTCCTCCTATTTTTCAGACCGTTTCATGCTCATCTCATTTTGACACCTTTTGAAGCTCTTCAAATTTTTCACACCTTTGGAAGCTCTTCATATTTTCCATATTTTTGAAGCTCTTCATATTTTCACACGTTTTCAGGCTCTTCATGTTTTTCAACAATGCTTCATGCTATTTCTATTTTTCAGAGAGTTTCATGCTCCTCATGTATTTCACACCTTTTGAAGCTCTTCATATTTTTCAACCCTTTTCAGGCTCTTCATGTTTTTCCACACCCCTTCATGCTTCTCCTATTTTTCAGCCCGTTTCATGCTCCTCATATGTTTCACACCTTTTGAAGCTCTTCATATTTTTTTAACACCTTTTCACGCTCCTCCTATATTTCAGACCGTTTCAAGCTCCTCATATTTTTGACACTTTTTGTAGCTCTTCATATTTTTCACACCTTTTCAGGCTCTTCATGTTTTTAAACACCGCTTCATGCTCTTCCTATTTTTCAGACCGTTTCATGCTCCTCATATTTTTCACACCTTTTGAAGCCGTTCTATTTCTTACACCTTTTCAGGCTCTTCATGTTTTTCAACACCACTTCATGCTCCTCCTATTTTTCAGACCGTTTCAGGCTCCTCATATTTTTCACACCTTTTGAAGCCGTTCTATTTCTCACACCTTTTCAGGCTCTTCATGTTTTTCACACCGTTTCATGCTCCTCATACTTTTGACACGTTTTGGGGCTCTCATATTTTTCACACCATTCCAGGCTCTTCATATTTTTGAACACCGCTTCATGCCCCTCCTATCTTTCAGACCATTTCATGCTCATCTCATTTTTGACACCTTTTGAAGCTCTTCATATATTTCACACCTTTTGAAGCTCTTCATAATTTTCACACGTTTTCAGGCTCTTCATGTTTTTCAACAAGATTTCATGCTCCTCCGGTTTCTCAGACCATTTCAAGGTCCTCATGTATTTCACACCATTTGAAGCTCTTCATATTTTTCACACCTTTTCAGACTCTTCATGTTTTTCAACACCGCTTCATGCCCCTCCTATCTTTCAGACCATTTCATGCTCATCTCATTTTTGACACCTTTTGAAGCTCTTCATATATTTCACAGCTTTTGAAGCTCTTCATAATTTTCACACGTTTTCAGGCTCTTCATGTTTTTCAACACGGCTTCATGATCCTCCTATTTTTCATACCGTTCATGCTCCTCATATTTTTGACACCTTTTGAAGTTCTTCCTATTTTTCACAACTCTTCATGCTCTTCATGTTTTTCGACACCGCTTCATGCTCCTCCTATTTTACAGCCTGTTTCAGGCTCCTCATATTTTTGACACCTTTTGAAGCTCTTCATATATTTCACACCTTTTGAAGCTCTTCATATTTTTCATACCTTTTCAGGCTCTCCATATTTTTGAACACCGCTTCATGCTCCTACTATTTTTGAGACCGTTTCATGCTCCTCATATTTTTGACACCTTTTGAAGCTCTTCATATTTGTCACACCTTTTCAGGCTCTTCATGTTTTTGAACACCGCTTCATGCTCCTCCTATTTTTGAGACTGTTTCATGCTCCTCATATTTTTGACACCTTTTGAAGCTCTTCATATTTGTCACACCTTTTCAGGCTCTTCATGTTTTTGAACACCGCTTTATCCTCCTCCTATTTTTCAGACCGTTCCATGTTCTTCATATTTTTCAAACCTTTTGAAGCTCTTCATATTTTTCACACCTTTTCCCGCTCTTCATGTTTGTTAAAACCGTTTCTTGCTCCTCCTATTTTTCAGACCGATTCATGCTCCTCATATTTTTGACAGGTTTTGAAGCTCTTCATATTCTTCACAGCTTTTCATGCTCTTCATGTTTTTCAACACCGCTTCATGCTCCTCCTATTTTTCAGACCGTTTCATGCTCCTCATATTTTTGACACCTTTTGAAGCTCTTCATATATTTCACACCTTTTCAGGCTCTTCATGTTTTTCAGCACCAGTTCATGCTCCTCCTATTTTTCAGACCGTTTCATGCTCATCTCATTTTTTACACCTTTTGAAGCTCTTCATATTTTGCACACATTTTCAGGCTCTTCATGTTTTTCAGCTCCACTTCATGTTCCTCCTATTTTTCAGACCGTTTCTTGCTCCTCATATTTTTGACACTTTTTGAAGCTCTTCTTATTTTTCACACCTTTTCTGGCTCTTCATGTTTTTGAACACAGCTTCATGCTCCTCCTATTTTTCAGACCGTTTCATTCTCCTCATGTTTTTGACACCTGTTGAAGCTCTTCACATTTTTCACACCTTTTCAGGCTCTTCACGATTTTCAACATCGCTTCATGATCCTCCTATTTTTCAGACCGTTTCATACTCTTCCTATTTTTGAGACTGTTTCAGGCTCCTCATATTTTTGACAGGTTTTGAATCTCTTCATATTTTGCACACCTTTTGAAGCTCTTCATATTTTTCACACCTTTTCAGGCTCATTATGATTTTCAACACAGCTTAATGCTCCTCCTATTTTTCAGACCGTTTCATGCTCATCTCATTTTTGACACCTTTTGAAGCTCTTCATATTTTTCACATTTTTGAAGCTCTTCATATTTTTCACACCTTTTCAGGCTCGTTATGATTTTCAACACAGCTTAATGCTCCTCCTATTTTTCAGACCGTTTCATGCTCATCTCAATTTGACACCTTTTGAAGCTCTTCATATTTTTCACACCTTTTGAAGCTCTTCATATTTTTCACACATTTTCAGGCTCTTCATGTTTTTCAACACCGCTTCTTGCTCCTCCTATTTTTCCGACCGTTTCATGCTCCTCATATTTTTGACACGTTTTGAAGCTCTTCATATTTTTCACACCTTTTCAGGCTCTTCATGTTTTTCAACACCGGTTCATGCTCCTTCTATTTTTCAGAAAGTTTCTTGCTCCTCATATTTTTGAAACCTTTTGAAGCTCTTCATATTTTTCTCACATTTTCAGGTTCCTACTGTTTTTCAACACCATTTCATGCTCCTCTTATTTTTCAGACCGTTTCATGCTCCTCCTATTTTTCAGACCGTTTCATGATCCTCATATATTTGAAACCTTTTGAAGCTCTTCATATTTTTCACACCTTTTCAAGCTCTTCAAGATTTTCAACAACGCTTCATGCTCCTGCTTTTTTTCAGACCGTTTCGTGCTCCTCATATATTTGACAGCTTTTGAAGCTCTTCATATTTTTCACACCTTTTCAGGCTCTTCATGTTTTTGAACATCACTTCATGCTCTTCCTTTTTTTCAGACCATTTCTTTCCCCTCATATATTTGACACATTTTGAAGCTGTTCATACTTTTCACAACTTGTCAGGCTCTTCATGTTTTTGAACACCGCTTCATGCTCCTCCTATTTTTCAGACCGTTTCATGCTCGTCATATTTTTCACACCTTTTAAAGCTCTTCATATTTTTCACACCTTTTCAGGCTCTTCATGTTTTTCAACACCACTTCATGCTCCTCCTATCTTTCAGACCATTTCATGCTCATCTCATTTTTGACACCTTTTGAAGCTCTTCATATATTTCACACCTTTTGAAGCTCTTCATAATTTTCACACGTTTTCAGGCTCTTCATGTTTTTCAACAAGATTTCATGCTCCTCCTGTTTTTCAGACCGTTTCAAGCTCCTCATGTTTTTCACACCATTTGAAGCTCTTCATATTTTTCACACCTTTTCAGGCTCTTCATGTTTTTCAACACCGCTTCATGCTCCTCCTATCTTTCAGACCATTTCATGCTCATCTCATTTTTGACACCTTTTGAAGCTCTTCATATATTTCACACCTTTTGAAGCTCTTCATAATTTTCACACGTTTTCAGGCTCTTCATGTTTTTCAACACGGCTTCATGATCCTCCTATTTTTCATACCGTTCATGCTCCTCATATTTTTGACACCTTTTGAAGTTCTTCCTATTTTTCACAACTCTTCATGCTCTTCATGTTTTTCGACACCGCTTCATGCTCCTCCTATTTTACAGCCTGTTTCATGCTCCTCATATTTTTGAAACCTTTTGAAGCTCTTCATATTTTTCACACCTTTTCCCGCTCTTCATGTTTGTTAAACCCGTTTCTTGCTCCTCCTATTTTTCAGACCGTTTCATGCTCCTCATATTTTTGACACCTTATGAAGCTCTTCATATTTTTCACTCCTTTTCAAATCTTCATGTTTTTCAACACCACCTCATGCTCCTTCTATTTTTCAGACCGATTCATGCTCCTCATATTTTTGACACGTTTTGAAGCTCTTCATATTCTTCACAGCTTTTGATGCTCTTCATGTTTTTCAACACCTTTTCATGCTCCTGATATATTTCAGACAGTTTCATGCTCCTCATATTTTGACACATTTAGAAGCTCTTCATATTTTTCACACCTTTTCAGGGTCTTCATGTCTTTCAACACCGCTTCATGCTCCTCGTATTTTTCATACCGTTTCATGCTCCTCATATTTTTGACACCTTTTGAAGCTTGTCTTATTTTCACAGCTTTTCAGGAACTTCATGTTTTTCAACACTGCTTCATGCTCCTCCCATTTTTCAGACCGTTTCATGCTCCTCCTATTTTTCAGACCGTTTCATGCTCCTCATATTTTTGACACCTTTTGAAGCTTGTCTTATTTTCACAGCTTTTCAGGAACTTCATGTTTTTCAACACCGCTTCATGCTCCTCCCATTTTTCAGACCGATTCATGCTCCTCCTATTTTTCAGACCGTTTCATGCTCCTCATGTATTTCCAACCTTTTGAAGCTCTTCATATTTTTCACACCTTTTCAGGCTCTTCATGTTTTTGAACACCGCTTCATGCTCCTCCTATTTTTCAGACCGTTTCATGCTCCTCATAATTTTCACACCTTTTGAAGCTCTTCATATTTTTCACCCCTTTTCCGGTTCTTCATGTTTTTGAACACAGCTTCATGCTCCTCCTATTTTTCAACTGTTTCATGCTCCTCATAATTTTGACATCTTTTGAAGTGCTTCATATTTTTCACACCTTTTCAGGCTCTTCATGTTTTTCAACACTGCATCATGCTCTTCCTATTCTTCAGAACTTTTCATGCTCCTCAAATTTTTGACACCTTCTGAAGCTCTTCATATTTTTCACACCTTTTCAGACTCTTCATGTTTTTCAACACCGCTTCATGCTCCTCCTATTTTTCAGACCGTTTCATGCTCCTCCTATTTTTCAGACCGTTTCATGCTCCTCCTACTTTTCAGACCGTATAATGCTCCTCATATATTTCATACGATTTGAAGCTATTCATATATTTCACACCTTTTCAGGCTCTTCATGTTTTTCAACACCGCTTCATGCTCCTCCTATTTTTCAGACCATTTCATGCTCATCTCTTTTTTGACACCTTTTGAAGCTCTTCATATTTTCACACTTTTTCAGGCTCTTCATGTTTTTCAACACCTTATCAGGCTCATCGTATTTTTCAGAACGTTTCATGCTCCTCATATTTTTGACACGTTTTCAGTCTCTTCATATTTTTCACACATTTTTAGGCTCTTCATGTTTTTGAACACCACTTCATGCTCCTCATACTTTTCACACCTTTTGAAGCTCTTCATATTTTTCACACCTTTTCAGGCTCTTCATGTTTTTCAACACCGGTTCATGCTTCTCCTATTTTTCAGAGAGTTTCATGCTCCTCATGTATTTCTCACCTTTTGAAGCTCTTCAAATTTTACACACCTTTTCAGGCTCTTCATGTTTTTCAACACCACTTCATGCTCCTCCTATTTTTCAGACCGTTTCATGCTCCTCATATTTTTGACATCTTTAGAAACTCTACATATCTTTCACACCTTTTCAGACTCTTCATGTTTTTCAACACCGCTTCATGATCCTCCTATTTTTCAGACCGTTTCATTCTCCTCATATTTTTGACACCTTTTGAAGCTCTTCTTATTTTTCACAAGTTCTCAGGCTCTGCATGTTTTTCAACACCGCTTCATGCTCCTCATATTTTTCAGACCGTTTCATGCTTCTCATATTTTTGACACCTTTTGAAGCTCTTCCTTTTTTTCACACCTTTTCACGCTCTTCATGTTTTTGAACACCGCTTAATGCTCCTCCTATTTTTCAGACCGTTTCATGCTTCTCATATTTTTGACACCTTTTATAGCTCTTCATATTTTCACACCTTTTCAGGCTCTTCATGTTTTTGAACACCGCTTCGTGCTCCTCCTATTTTTCAGACCGTTTCATGCTCCTAATATTTTTGACACCTTTTGAAGCTCTTCATATTTTTCACACCTTTTCAGGCTCTTCATGTTTGAACACCGCTTCATGCTCCTTCTATGTTTCAGAGAGTTTCATGCTCCTCATGTATTTCACACCTTTTGAAGCTCTTCATATTTTTCACACCTTTTCAGGCTCTTCATGTTTTTCCACACCACTTCATGCTTCTCCTATTTTTCAGACCGTTGCATGCTCCTCATGTATTTCACACCTTTTGAAGCTCTTCATATTTTTCACACCTTTTCAGGCTCTTCACGTTTTGATCACCATTTCATGCTCCTCTTATTTTTCAGACCGTTTCATGCTCATCTCATTTTTGACACCTTTTGAAGCTCTTCATATATTTCACACATTTTCAACCTCTTCATATTTTTCACACCTTTTCATGCTCTTCATGTTTTTCAACACCGCTTCATGCTTCTCCTATTTTTCAGACAGTTTCATGCTCCTCCTATTTTTCAGACTGTTTCATGCACCTCTCATTATTGACACCTTTTGAAGCTCTCATACTTTTCACACCTTTTCAGGCTCTTCATGTTTCTCAACACCGCTTCATGCTCCTCCTATTTTTGCGACCGTTTCATGCTCCTCATATATTTGACACCTTTGAAGCTCTTCATATTTTATCACACGTTTTCAGGCTTTTCATGTTTTTCATCACCGCTTCACGCTCCTCCTATTTTTGAGACCGTTTCACGCTCCACATATTTTTGACAACTTTTGGGACTCTTCATATTTTTCACACCTTATCAGCCTCTTCATGTTTTTTAACCGCTGCATACTCCTCCTATTTTTCAGACCGTTTCATGCTCCTCATATATTTCACACCTTTTGAAGCTCTTCATATTTTTCACACCTTTTCAGGCTCTTCATTTTTTTCACACCACTCCATGCTCCTCCTATTTTTCAAACCGTTTCTTGCTCAACTCATTTTTGACACCTTTTGAAGCTCTTCATATTTTTCACACCTTTTGATGCTCTTCATATTTTTCACAAGTTCTCAGCCTCCTCATGTTTTTAAACACCGCTTCATGCTCCTCCTATTTTTCAGACCGTTTCATGCTCCTCATATTTTTCACACCTTTTGAAGCTCTTCCTTTTTTTCACACCTTTTCACGCTCTTCATGTTTTTGAACACCGCTTCATGCTCCTCCTATTTTTCCCGACCCTTTCATGCTCCTCATAATTTTGACACCTTTTGAAGCTCTTCATATGTTTCACAACTTTTCAGGCTCTTCATTTTTTTCAACACCACTCCATGCTCCTCCTATTTTTCAGACGGTTTCATGCTCATCTCATTTTTTACACCTTTTGAAGCTCTTCATATTTTTCACACCTTTTGATGCTCTTCATATTTTTCACACGTTTTCAGGCTCTTCATGTTTTTCAACACCGCTTCATGCTATTTCTATTTTTCAGAGAGTTTCATGCTCCTCATGTATTTCACACCTTTAGAAGCTCTTCATATTTTTCAAACCTTTTCAGGCTCTTCATGTTTTTCCACACCCCTTCATGCTTCTCCTATTTTTCAGCCCGTTTCATGCTCCTCATGTATTTCACACCTTTTGAAGCTCTTCATATTTTTCACACCTTTTCAGGCTCCTCATGTTTTTCACACCTTTTCAGGCTCTTCATGTTTTTGAACACCATTTCAGGCTTCTCCTAATTTGCAGACCGTTTCATTCTCCTCATATTTTTGACACCTTTTGAAGCTCTTTATATATTTCACACCTTTTCAGGCTCTTCATTTTTTTCAACACCACTTCATGCTCCTCCTATTTTTCAGACCGTTTCATGCTCATCTCATTTTGACACCTTTTGAAGCTCTTCAAATTTTTCACGTCTTTTGAAGCTCTTCATATTTTTCACAACTTTTCAGGCTCTTTATGATTTTCAACACCGCTTCATGCTCCTCCTATTTTTCAGACCGTTTCATGCTCATCTCATTTTGACACCTTTTGAAGCTCTTCAAATTTTTCACACCTTTGGAAGCTCTTCATATTTTCCATATTTTTGAAGCTCTTCATATTTTCACACGTTTTCAGGCTCTTCATGTTTTTCAACAATGCTTCATGCTATTTCTATTTTTCAGAGAGTTTCATGCTCCTCATGTATTTCACACCTTTTGAAGCTCTTCATATTTTTCAACCCTTTTCAGGCTCTTCATGTTTTTCCACACCCCTTCATGCTTCTCCTATTTTTCAGCCCGTTTCATGCTCCTCATATGTTTCACACCTTTTGAAGCTCTTCATATTTTTTTAACACCTTTTCACGATCCTCCTATATTTCAGACCGTTTCAAGCTCCTCATATTTTTGACACTTTTTGTAGCTCTTCATATTTTTCACACCTTTTCAGGCTCTTCATGTTTTTCAACACCGCTTCATGCTCCTACTATTTTTCAGACCCTTTCATGCTCCTCATATTTTTGACACCTTTTTAAGCTCTTCATATTTTTCACACCTTTTCACGCTCTTCATGTTTTTCAACATCGCTTGCTGCTCCTCCTCTTTTTCAGAGCGTTTCATGCTCCTCATAATTTTGACACCTTTGAAGCTCTTCATATTTTTCACACCTTTTCAGGCTCTTCATATTTTTCAACACCACTTCATGCTTCTCGTATTTATCAGACCGTTTAATGCTCCTCATATTTTTGACACTTTTTGAAGCTCTTCATATTTTTCACACTTCTCCAGGCTCTTCATTTTTTTGAACACCGATTCATGGTCCTCCTATTTTTCAGACCTTTTCATGCTCCTCATGTTTTTGACACCTTTTGAAGCACTTCATATTTTTCACACCTTTTCAGGCTCTTCATGTTTTTCAACAACGCTTCATGCTCCTCCTATTTTTCAGACTGTTTCATGCTCCTCATATGTTTCACACCTTTTGAAGCTCTTCATATTTTTTTTAACACCATTTCACGTTCCTCCTATATTTCAGACCGTTTCAAGCTCCTCATATTTTTGACACTTTTTGCAGCTCTTCATATTTTTCACACCTTTTCAGGGTCTTCATGTTTTTCTACACCACTTCATGCTCCTCCTATTTTTCAGACAGTTTTATTCTACTCATATGTTTCACACCTTTTTCAAGCTCTTCATGTTTTTCAACACCACTTCATGCTCCTCCTAATTTTCAGACCGTTTCATTCTCCTCATATTTTTGACACCATTTGAAGCTGTTCATCTTTTTCACACCTTTTCAGGCTCTTCATGTTTTTTAACACCTTTTCATCCTCCTGCTATATTTCAGACCGTTTCATGCTCCTTATATTTTTGACACCTTTTGAAGCTCTTCATATTTTTCATACGTTTTCAGGCTCTTCATATTTTTCAACACCGCTTCATGCTCCTCCTATTTTTCAGACCGTATCATGCTCCTCATATGTTTCACACCTTTTTCAGGCTCTTCATGTTTTTCAACAACACTTCATGCTCCTCCTATGTTTCAGACCGTTTCATGCTCCTCATATTTTTGACACAGTTTGAAGCTATTCACATTGTTCACACCTTTTGAGGCTCTTCATGTTTTTGAAAACAGTTTCTTGCTCCTCATATTTTTCAGACCGTTACACCCTCTATATATTTGACACCTTTTTGAAGCTCTTCATATTTTTCACACCTTTTGAGGCTCTTCATGTTTTTGAAAACAGTTTCTTGCTCCTCATATTTTTCAGACCGTTTCACCCTCTATGTATTTGACACCTTTTTGAAGCTCTTCATATTTTTCACACCTTTTCAGGCTCTTCATGTTTTTCAACACCACTTCATGCTCCTCCTTTTTTGCAGACAGTTTCATGCTCCTCATATATTTGACACCTTTTGAAGCTCTTCATATTTCTCACACCTTTTCAGGCTCTTCATGTTTTTCAACACCGCTTCATGCACCTCCGATTTTTCAGACCGTTTCATGCTCCTCATATTTTTGACACCTTTTGAAGCTCTTCATATTTCTCAAACCTTTTCAGGCTCTTCATGTTTTTCAACACCGCTTAATGCACCTCCTATTTTTCAGACCGTTTCAGGCTCATCTCATTTTTGACACCTTTTGAAGCTTTTCATATTTTTCACATATTTTCAGGCTCTTCATGGTTTTGAACACCGCTTCATGCTAATCCTATTTTTCAAACCATATCATGCACCTCATATTTTTGACACATTTTGAAGCTCTTCATATTTTTCACACCTTTTCAGGCTCTTCATGGTTTTCAACACAACTTCATGCTTCTCGTATTTTTCAGACCGTTACATGCTCCTCATATTTTTGACACTTTTTGAAGCTCTGCATATTTTTCACACCTTTTCAGGCTCTTCATGTTTTTCAACACCACTTCAGGCTCCTCCTATTTTTCAGACACTTTCATGCTAATCTAATTTTTGACACTTTTTGAAGCTCTTCATATTTTTCACACCTTTTCAGTCTCTGCATGTTTTTGAACACCGTTTTATGCTCCTCATATATTTCACACCCTTTGAAGCTCTTCATATTTTGCTCACCTTTTCAGGCTCTTCATGTTTTTGAACACCGCTTCATCCTCCTCCTATTTGTAAGAGGGTTTCATGCTCGTCATATTTTTGACATATTTTGAAGCTCTTCTTAATTTTCACACCTTTTCAGGCTCTTCATGTTTTTGAACCCCGGTTCAGGCTCCTCCTATTTTTCAGACCGTTTCATGCTCCTCATATTTTTCACACCTTTTGAAGCTCTTCATATATTTCACACCTTTTCAGGGTCTTCATGGTTTTGAACACCACTTCATGCTCCTCCTATTTTTCAGACCGTTTCATGCTCCTCATATTTTTGACACCTTTTGAAGCTCTTCATATTTTTCACACCTTTTCAGGCTCTTCATGGTTTTCAACACAACTTCATGCTCCTCGTATTTTTCAGACCGTTACATGCTCCTCATATTTTTGACACCTTTTGAAGCTCTGCATATATTTCACACATTTTCAGGCTCTTCATGATTTTCAACACCACTTCATGCTCCTCCTATTTTTCAGACCGTTTCATGCTCATCTCATTTTTGACATCTTTTGAAGCTCTTCATATTTTTCACACCTTTTCAGTCTCTGCATGATTTTGAACACCGTTTCATGCTCCTCATATATTTCACACCTTTTGAAGCTCTTCATATTTTGCACACCTTTTCAGGCTCTTCATGTTTTTGAACACCGCTTCATCCTCCTCCTATTTTTAAGAGGGTTTCATGCTCGTCATATTTTTGACATATTTTGAAGCTCTTCATAATTTTCACACCTTTTCAGGCTCTTCATGTTTTTGAACACCGCTTCATGCTCGTCCTATTTTTCAAACCGTTTCATGCTCCTCATATTTTTGACACCATTTGAAGCTCTTGATATTTTTCACACCTTTTCAGGCTCTTCATTTTTTTCAACACCACTTCATGCTCCTCCTATTTTTCAGACCGTTTCATGCAGATCTCCTTTTTGACACTTTTTGAAGCTCTTCATATTTTTCAAACCTTTTGAAGCTCTTCATATTTTTCACACGTTTTCAGGCTCTTCATGTTTTTCAACACCGCTTCATGCTCCTCCTATTTTTCAGACCGTTTCATGCTCCTCATATTTTTGACACCTTTTGAAGCTCTATATATTTTTCACACATTTTCAGGCTCTTCATGTTTTTCAACACCGCTTCATGCTCCTCCTATTTTTCAGACCGTTTCATGCTCCTCATATTTTTGACACCTTTTGAAGCTTTTCATATTTCTCACTCATTTTCAGGCTCTTCATGTTTTTGAACATCACTTCATGCTCCTCCTATTTTTCAGACCGTTTCATGCTCCTCATGTATTTCACACCTTTTGAAGCTCTTCATATTTTTCACACCTTTTCAGGCTCTTCATGTTTTTGAACCCCGGTTCAGGCTCCTCCTATTTTTCAGAACGTTTCATGCTCCTCATATTTTTCACACCTTTTGAAGCTCTTCATATATTTCACACCTTTTCAGACTCTTCATGATTTTGAACACCACTTCATGCTCCTCCTATTTTTCAGACTGTTTCATGCTCCTCATATTTTTGACACATTTTGAAGCTCTTCATTTTTTTCACACCTTTTCAGGCTCTTCATGTTTTTCAACACCGCTTCATGGTCCTCCTATGTTTCAGAACGTTTCATGCTCCTCATGTATTTCACACCTTTTGAAACTCTTCATATTTTTTACACCTTTTCAAGCTCTTCATGTTTTTGAACACCGTTTCATGCTCCTCCTATTTTTCAGACCTTTTCATGCTCCTCATATTTTTGACAAATTTTGAAGCTCTTAATATTTTGCACACCTTTCATTCTCTTAATATTTTTCAACACCACTTCATGCTCCTCCAAATTTTCAGTCCGTTTCATGCACATCTCATTTTTGACACCTTTTGAAACTATTCATATTTTTCACACCTTTTCAGGCTCTTCCGGGTTTTCAACACCGCTTCATGATCCTCCTATTTTTCAGACCGTTTCATGCTCCTCATATTTTTACACCTTTTGAAGCTCTTCATATATTTCACACCTTTTCAGGCTCTTCCGGGTTTTCAACACCGCTTCATCCTCCTCCTATTTTTCAGACCATTTCATGCAGATCTCATTTTTGACACCTTTTGAAGCTCTTCTTATTTTTCAAAACTTTTGAAGCTCTTCATATTTTTCACACGTTTTCAGGCTCTTCATGTTTTTGAACACTGCTTCATGCTCCTCCTATTTTTCAGACAGTTTCATGCTCCTGATATTTTTGACATCTTTTGAAGCTCTATATATTTTTCACACCTTTCAGGCTCTTCATGTGTTTCAACACCACTTCATGCTCCTCCTATTTTTCAGAATGTTTCATGCTCCTCATATTTTTGACATCTTTTGAAGCTCTTCATATTTTTCACACATTTTCAGGCTCTTTATGTTTTTGAACACCGCTTCATGGTCCTCATAATTTTCAGAACTTTTCATGCTCCTAATATAATTCACACCTTTTGAAGCTCTTCATATTTTTCACACCTTTTCAGGCTCTTCATGTTTTTCAACACCGTTTCATGCTCCTCCTATTTTTCAGACCGTTTCATGCTCCTCATAATTTTGACACCTTTTGAAGCTCTTCATAATTTTCACACCTTTTGAAGCTGTTCATATATTTCACACCTTTTCAGGCTCTTGATGATTTTCAACACCACTTCATGCTCCTCCTAATTTTCACACCCTTTCATGCTAATCTAATTTTTGACACCTTTTGAAGCTCTTCATATTTTTCACACATTTTGAAGGTCTTCATATTTTTCACACCTTTTCAGGCTGTTCATGTTTTTGAACACCGCTTATGCTCGTCCTATTTTTCAGACCGTTTCATGCTCCTCATATTTTTGACACCTTTTGAAGCTCTTCATATTTTTCACACCTTTTCAGGCTCTTCATGTTTTTCAACAACACTTCATGCTCCTCGTATTTTTCAGACGGTTTCATTCTCCTCATATTTTTGACACCTTTTGAAGCTCTGCATATATTTCACACCTTTTCAGGCTCTTCATGATTTTCAACACCACTTCATGCTCCTCCATTTTTCAGACCGTTTCATGCTCATCTCATTTTTGACATCTTTTGAAGCTCTTCATATTTTTCACACCTTTTGAAGCTCTTCATAATTTTCATATTTTTGAAGCTCTTCATATTTTTCACACTTTTTCAACCTCTTCATGTTTTTCAACACCTGTTCAGGCTCCTCCTATTTTTCAGACCCTTTCATGCTAATCTAATTTTTGACACTTTTTGAAGCTCTTCATACTTTTCGCACCTTTTAAGTCTCTGTATGTTTTTGAACACCTTTTCATGCTCCTCATGTATTTCACTCCTTTTGAAGCTCTTCATATTTTGCAGACATTTTCAGGCTCTTCATGTTTTTGAACACCGCTTCATCCTCCTCCTATTTTTTAGAGGGTTTCGTGCTCGTCATATTTTGGACACATTTTGAAGCTCTTCATATTTTTCACACCTTTTCAGGCTCTTCATGTTTTTGAACACTGCTTCATCCTCCTCCTATTTTTAAGAGGGTTTCATGCTCGTCATATTTTTGACACCTTTTGAAGCTCTTCATATTTTTCACACCTTTTCAGGCTCTTCATGTTTTTCAGCACCAGTTCATGCTCCTCCTATTTTTCAGACCATTTCATGCAGATCTCATTTTTGACACCTTTTGAAGCTCTTCTTATTTTTCAAAACTTTTGAAGCTCTTCATATTTTTCACACGTTTTCAGGCTCTTCATGTTTTTGAACACTGCTTCATGCTCCTCCTATTTTTCAGACAGTTTCATGCTCCTCATATTTTTGACATCTTTTGAAGCTCTTCATATTTTTCACACATTTTCAGGCTCTTTATGTTTTTGAACACCGCTTCATGGTCCTCATAATTTTCAGAACTTTTCATGCTCCTGATATAATTCACACCTTTTGAAGCTCTTCATATTTTTCACACCTTTTCAGGCTCTTCATGTTTTTCAACACCGTTTCATGCTCCTCCTATTTTTCAGACCGTTTCATGCTCCTCATAATTTTGACACCTTTTGAAGCTCTTCATAATTTTCACACCTTTTGAAGCTGTTCATATATTTCACAACTTTTCAGGCTCTTGATGATTTTCAACACCACTTCATGCTCCTCCTAATTTTCACACCCTTTCATGCTAATCTAATTTTTGACACCTTTTGAAGCTCTTCATATTTTTCACACCTTTTGAAGGTCTTCATATTTTTCACACCTTTTCAGGCTGTTCATGTTTTTGAACACCGCTTATGCTCGTTCTATTTTTCAGACCGTTTCATGCTCCTCATATTTTTGACACCTTTTGAAGCTCTTCATATTTTTCACACCTTTTCAGGCTCTTCATGTTTTTCAACACCGCTTCATGATCCTCCTATTTTTCGGACCGTTTCATGCTCCTCATATTTTTGACACCTTTTGAAGCTCCTCATATTTTTCACACCTTTTCAGGCTCTTCATGTTTTTCAACAACACTTCATGCTCCTCGTATTTTTCAGACGGTTTCATTGTCCTCATATTTTTGACACCTTTTGAAGCTCTGCATATATTTCACACCTTTTCAGGCTCTTCATGATTTTCAACACCACTTCATGCTCCTCCATTTTTCAGACCGTTTCATGCTCATCTCATTTTTGACATCTTTTGAAGCTCTTCATATTTTTCACACCTTTTGAAGCTCTTCATAATTTTCATATTTTTGAAGCTCTTCATATTTTTCACACTTTTTCAGCCTCTTCATGTTTTTCAACACCTGTTCAGGCTCCTCCTATTTTTCAGACCCTTTCATGCTAATCTAATTTTTGACACTTTTTGAAGCTCTTCATACTTTTCGCACCTTTTAAGTCTCTGTATGTTTTTGAACACCTTTTCATGCTCCTCATGTATTTCACTCCTTTTGAAGCTCTTCATATTTTGCAGACATTTTCAGGCTCTTCATGTTTTTGAACACCGCTTCATCCTCCTCCTATTTTTTAGAGGGTTTCATGCTCGTCATATTTTGGACATTTTGAAGCTCTTCATATTTTTCACACCTTTTCAGGCTCTTCATGTTTTTGAACACCGCTTCATCCTCCTGCTATTTTTAAGAGGGTTTCATGCTCGTCATATTTTTGACACATTTTGAAGCTCTTCATATTTTTCACACCTTTTCAGGCTCTTCATGTTTTTGAACACCACTTTATGTTCCTCCTATTTTTCAGACCGTTTCATGCTCCTCATATTTTTGTCACCTTTTGAAGCTTTCATATTTTTCACACCTTTTTAAGCTTCATGTTTTTCAACACCACTTCATGCTCCTCCTTTTTTGCAGACCGTTTCATGCTACTCATATATTTGACACCTTTTGAAGCTCTTCATATTTCTCACACCTTTTCAGGCTCTTCATGTTTTACAACACCGCTTCATGCACCTCCGATTTTTCAGACCGTTTCATTCTCCTCATATTTTCGACACCTTTTGAAGCTCTTCATATTTTTCACAACTTTTCAGGCTCTTCATGTTTTTGAACAGCATTTCATGCTCCTCCTATTTTGCAGACCGTTTCATTCTCCTCATATTTTTGACACCTTTTGAAGCTCTTAATATATTTCACACCTTTTCAGATTTTTCATTTTTTTCAGCACGACTTCATGCTCCTCCTGTTTTTCAGACCGTTTCATGCTCATCTCATTTTGATACCTTTTGAAGCGCTTCATGTTTTTCACATCTTTTGAAGCTCTTCATATTTTTCACAACTTTTCAGGCTCTTTATGATTTTCAACAGCCCTTCATGCTCCTCATATTTTTCAGATCGTTTCATGCTCCTCATATTTTTGACACCTTTTTCAGCTTTCATATTTTTCACACCTTTTCAGGCTCTTCATGTTTTGAACACCACTTCATGCTGCTCCTATTTTTCATAGACTTTCATTCTCCTCATATTTTTGACATCTTTTGAAGCTCTTCATATTTTTCACACCTTTTGAATCTCTTCATATATTTCACACCTTTTCAGGCTCTTCATTTTTTTGAACACAGCTTCATGCTCCTCCTATTTTGCAGACCGTTTCATGCTCCTCATATATTTGACAACTTTTGAAGCTCTTCATATTTTTCACATCTTTTCAGGCTCTCATGTTTTTCAACACCGCTTCATGCTCCTCCTATTTTTCAGAGAGTTTCATGCTCCTCATATTTTTGACACCTTTTGAAGCTCTTCATATTTTTCACACCTTTTCAGCTCTTCATGTTTTGAACACCGTTTCATGCTCCTCCTATTTTTCAGACCGTTTCATTCTCCTATATTTTTGACAGCTTTTGAAGGTCTTCATATTTTTCTCACCTTTTCAAGCTCTTCATTCTTTTCAACACCGCTTCATGCTCCTCCTATTTTTCAGCCGGTTTCATGCTCCTCATAGTTTTGACACCTTTTGAAGCTCTTCATATTTTTCACACCTTTTCAGCTCTTCATGTTTTTGAACACCACTTCATGATCTTCCTATTTTTCAGACCGTTTCATGCTCCTCATATATTTTACATTCTTTGAGGCTCTTCATATTTTTCACACCTTTTGAAGCTCTTCATATTTTTCACACCTTTTCAGGCTCTTCATGTTTTTCAACATCGTTTCATGCTCCTCCTATTTTTCAGACCGTTTCATGCTCCTCATAATTTTGACACCTTTTGAAGCTCTTCATCATTTTCACACCTTTTGAAACTGTTCATATTTTTCACACCTTTTCAGGCTCTTCATGTTTCTCAACAACACTTCATGCTCCTCGTATTTTTCAGACGGTTTCATTCTCCTCATATTTTTGACACCTTTTGAAGCTCTGCATATATTTCACACCTTTTCAGGCTCTTCATGATTTTCAACACCACTTCATGCTCCTCCATTTTTCAGACCGTTTCATGCTCATCTCATTTTTGACATCTTTTGAAGCTCTTCATATTTTTCACACTTTTTGAAGCTCTTCATATTTTTCACACTTTTTCAGCCTCTTCATGTTTTTCAACACCTCTTCAGGCTCCGCCTATTTTTCAGACCCTTTTATGCTAATCTAATTTTTGACACTTTTTGAAGCTCTTCATACTTTTTGCACCTTTTAAGTCTCTGCATGTTTTTGAACACCTTTTCATGCTCCTCATGTATTTCACTCCTTTTGAAGCTCTTCATATTTTGCACACATTTTCAGGCTCTTCATGTTTTTGAACACCGCTTCATCCTCCTCCTATTTTTCAGATTGTTTCATGCACATCTCATTTTTTACCCCTTTTGAGGCTCTTCATATTTTTCACACCTTTTCAGGCTCTTCATGTTTTTGAACACCACTTCATGATCTTCCTATTTTTCAGACCGTTTCATGCTCCTCATATATTTGACATTCTTTGAGGCTCTTCATATTTTTCACACCTTTTCAGGCTCGTCATGTTTTTGAATACCGTTTCATGCTCCTCCTATTTTTCAGACCGTTTCATGCTCCTCATATTTTTGACACCTTTTGAAGCTCTTCATATTTTTCACACCTTTTCAGGCTCTTCATGTTTTTCAACACCGCTTCATGCTCCTCCTGTTTTTCAGACCGTTTCATGCTAGTCATATTTTTGACACCTTTTGAAGCTCTTCATATTTCTCACACCTTTTCAGGCTCTTCATGTTTTTCAACAACGCTTCATGCTCCTCCAATTTTTCAGACGGTTTCATGCTCCTCATATTTTTGACACCTTTTGAAGCTCTTCATATTTTTCACACCTTTTCAGGCTCTTCATGTTTTTCAACACCGCTTCATGCACCTCATATTTTTCAGAACGTTTCATGCTCATCTCATTTTTGACACCTTTTGAATCTTTTCATATTTTTCACATATTTTCAGGCTCTTCATGTTTTTGAACACCGCTTCATCCTAATCCTATTTTTCAAACCATATCATGCTCCTCATGTTTTTCACACCTTTTGAAGCTCTTCATATTTTTCACACCTTTTCAGGCTCTTCTTGTTTTTGAACACCACTTCATGCTCCTTCTATTTTTCAGAGAGTTTCATGCTCCTCATGTATTTCACACCTTTTGAAGCTCTTCATATTTTTCACACCTTTTCAGGCTTTTCATATTTTTGAACACCGTTTCATGCTCCTCCTATTTTTCAGGCCGTTTCATGCTCCTCATATTTTTGACACCTTTTGAAGCTCTTCATATTTTTCAAACCTTTTCAGGCTCTTCATGTTTTTCAACACCGCTTCATGCTCCTCCGATTTTTCGGACCGTTTCATGCTCCACATATTTTTGACACCTTTTGAAGCTCTTCGTATAATTCACAACTTTTCAGGCTCTTCATTTTTTTCAACACCACTTCATGCTCCTCCTATTTTTCAGACCATTTCATGCAGATCTCATTTTTGACACCTTTTGAAGCTCTTCTTATTTTTCAAAACTTTTGAAGCTCTTCATATTTTTCACACGTTTTCAGGCTCTTCATGTTTTTCAACACCGCTTCATGCTCCTCCTATTTTTCAGACGGTTTCATGCTCATCTCATTTTTGACACCTTTTGAATCTCTTCATATTTTTCACATCTTTTAAAGCTGTTCATATTTTTCACACTTTTTCAGGCTCTGCATGTTTTTCAACAACCTTTCTTGCTCCTCCTATTTTTCAGACGGTTTCATGCTCATCTCATTTTTGACACCTTTTGAAGCTCTTCATATTTTTCACACTTTTTGAAGATCTTCTTATTTTTCACGTTTTTGAAGCTCTTCATATTTTTCACACGTTTTCAGCCTCTTCATGTTTTTCAACACCGCTTCTTGCTCCTGCTATTTTTCAGACCGTTTCATACTCCTCATATTTTTGACACGTTTTGAGGCTCTTCATATTTTTCACACCTTTTCAGGCTCTTCATGTTTTTGAACACCGCTTCATGCTCCTCCTATTTTTCAGACCGTTTCATGCTCCTCATGTATTTCACACCTTTTGAAGCTCTTCATATTTTGCACACCTTTTCAGGCTCTTTATGTTTTTCACAACCACTTCATGCTCCTCCTATTTTTCCGATCGTTTCATGCACATCTCATTTTTTACACCTTTTGAGTCTCTTCATATTTTTCACACCTTTTCAGGCTCTTCATGTTTTTCAACACCGCTTCATGCACCTCCTATTTTTCAGAACGTTTCATGCTCATCTCATTTTTGACACCTTTTGAAGCTTTTCATATTTTTCAAAACTTTTCAGGCTTTTCATGTTTTGAACACCGCTTCATGGTAATCCTATTTTTGAAACCATATCATGCTCCTCATATTTTTCACACATATTGAAGCTCTTCATATTTTTCAAACCTTTTCAGACTCTTCATGTTTTTGAACACCACTTCATGCTCCTTCTATTTTTCAGAGAGTTTCATTCTCCTCATGTATTTCACACCTTTTGAAGCTCTTCATATTTTGCACACCTTTTCAGGCTCTTCATGTTTTTGAACACCGTTTCTTGCTCCTCCTATTTTTCAGACGGTTTCATGCTCCTCATATTTTGACACCTTTTGAAGCTCTTCATATTTTTCACACTTTTTCAAGCTCTTCATGTTTTTCAACACCACTTCATGCTCCTCCTATTTTTCAGACGTTTCATGTTCCTCATATTTTTGACACCTTTAGAAACTTTTCATATTTTTCACACTTTTTCAGGCTCTTCATGTTTTTCCACACCGCTTCAGCTCCTCCTATTTTTCAGACCGTTTCATTCTCCTCATAAATTTGACACATTTTAAAGCTCTTCATATATTTCACACCTTTTCAGGCTCTTCATTTTTTCAACACCACTTCATGCTCCTCCTATTTTTCAGACCGTTTCATGCTCATCTATTTTGACACCTTTTGAAGCTCTTCATATTTTTACACCTTTTAAGCTCTTCACATTTTTCACACCTTTTCAGGCTCTTCATGTTTTGAACACCGTTTCTTGCTCCTCTTATTATTCAGACCGTTTCATGATCCTGATATATTTGACACCTCTTGAAGCTCTTCATATTTTTCACACCTTTTCAGGCTCTTCAAGATTTTCAACACCGCTTCATGCTCCTCCGATTTCTCAGACCGTTTCATGCTCATCTCATTTTTGACATCTTTTGAAGCACTTCGTATTTTTCACACCTTTTGAAGCTCTTCCTATTTTTCATATTTTTGAACCACTTCATGTTTTTCACACCTTTTCAGGCTCTTCAAGATTTTCAACACCGCTTCATGCTCCTCCGATTTTTCAGACCGTTTCATGCTCATCTAATTTTTGACACCTTTTGAAGCTCTTCATATTTTTCACACCTTTTCAGGCTCTTCATATTTTTCAACACAACTTCATGCATCTCCTATTTTTCGGACCATTTCATGCTCCTCATATTTTTCAAACCTTTTGAAACTCTTCATATTTTTCACACCTTTTCAGGCTCTTCATGTTTTGAACACCACTTCATGCTCCTCCTATTATTCAGAGAGTTTCATGCTCCTCATGTATTTCACACCTTTTGAAGCTCTTCATATTTTTCACACCTTTTGAAGCTCTTCATATATTTCACATCTTTTCAGGCTCTTCATGTTTATTTAACAACGTTTCATCCTCCTCCTATTTTTGACACATTTTGAAGCTCTTCATATTTTTCACATCTTTTAAGACTCTTCATGTTTTTCAACACAGCTTCATGCTCCTCCGTTTTTTCAGACCGTTTCATCCTCCTCCTATTTTTGACACATTTTGAAGCTCTTCATATTTTTCACATCTTTTAAGACTCTTCATGTTTTTCAACACCGCTTCATGCTCCTCCGTTTTTTCAGACCGTTTCATGCTCCTCTCATTTTTGACACCTTTTGAAGCTCTTCATATTTTTCACACCTTTTGAAGCTCTTCATATTTTTCACAACTTTTAAGGCTCTTCATGTTTTTCAACACCGCTTCATGGTCCTCCTATTTTTCAGAACGTTTCATGCTCCTCATATTTTTGACACCGTTTCAAGCTCTTCATATATTTCACACCTTTTCAGGCTCTGAATGTTGTCAACACCGCTTCATGCTCATCCTATTTTTCGGACCGCTTCATGCTCCTCAGATTTTTGACATCTTTGGAGCACTTCATATTTTTCACACGTTTTCAGCCTCTTCATGTTTTTCAACACTGCATCATGCTCTTCCTATTTTTCAGATCGTTTCATGCTCCTCAATGTTTGACATGTTTTGAATCTCTTTATATTTTTCACACCATTTCAGGCTCTTCATGTTTTGAACAACGTTTCATGCTCCTCCTATTTTTCAGAAAATTTCATGATCCTCATATATTTGAGACCTTTTAACGCTCTTCATATTTTTCACAGCTTTTCAGCTCTTCATGTTTGTCAACACCACTTCATGCTCCTCCTATTTTTCAGACCGTTTCTTTCTCCTCATATTTTTGACACCTTTTGAAGCTCTTCATATATTTCACAGATTTTCAGGCTCTTCATCTTTTTGCACACCGCTTCATGCTCCTCCTATTTTTCACACCGTTTCATGCTGCTCTCATTATTGACACATTTCGAAGCTATTCATATTTTTCACACCTTTGGAAGCTCTTCATATTTTTCACACATTTTCAGGCTTTTCATGTTTTCAACACCTCTTCATACTCCTCCTTTTTTTCAGTCCGTTTCATGTTCCTCATATTTTTCACACCTTTTAATGCTCTTCATATTTTTCACACCTTTTCAGGCTTTTCATGTTTTTCAACACCGCTTCATGCTCCTCCTATTTTTCAGACTGTTTCATGCTCCTCATATTTTTGACAGCTTTTGAAGCTGTTCATATTTTTCACACCTTTTCAGGCTCTTCATGTTTTTCAACCGTGCTTCATGTTCCTCCTATTTTTCACACCGTTTCATGCTCCTCATATTTTTGACACCTTTTGAAGATCTTAATATTTTTCACACCTTTTCAGGCTCTTCATGTTTTTGAACACCATTTCATGCTCCTCCTTTTTTTTGACACATTTTGAACGTCTTCATAATTTTCACACCTTTCAGGCTCTTCATGTTTTACAACACTGTTTCATGCTCCTCCTATTTTTCAGATCATTTCATGCTCCTCATATATTTCACATCTTTTGTAGCTCTTCATATTTTTCACACCTTTTCAGTCTCTTCAGGTTTCTCAACATCACTTCATGCTTCTCCTATTTTTCACACCGTTTCATGCTCCTCATATTTTTGACACCTTTTGAACCTCCTCATTTTTTCACAACTTTGGAAACTCTTCATATATTTCCCACCTTTTCAGGCTCTTAAAGTTTTCAACACCGCTTCATGCTCATCCTATTTTTCAGACCGTTTCATGCTCCTCATATTTTTGACACGTTTTGAGGCTCTTCATGTTTTTCACACCTTTTCAGGCTCTTCATGTTTTTCAACACTGTTTCATGCTGCTCCTATTTTTCAGACCGTTTCATGTTCCTCATATTTTTCACACCTTTTGAAGCTCTTCATATTTTACAAAACTTTTCAGGTTCTTCATGTTTTTGACGACTGCTTCATGCTCCTCCTATTTTTCAGACCGTTTCATGCTCCTTATATATTTGACACCTTGTGAAGCTCCTCCTATTTTTCACACCTTTTCAGGCTCTTCATGTATTTCAACACCTTTTCATGCTCCTCCTATTTTTCAGACCGCTTCAGTCTCCTCATGTATTTCACACCTTTTCAAGCTCTTCATATTTTTCACACCTTTTCAGGCTCTTCATGTTTTTGAACACCGTTTCATGCTCCTCCTATTTTTCAGACCGTTTCATGCTCCTCATATTTTTGACACCTTTTGAACCTCCTCATTTTTTCACAACTTTGGAAACTCTTCATATATTTCACACCTTTTCAGGCACTTCATGATTTCCACGACCACTTCATGCTCCTCCTATTTTTCAGACCGTTTCATGCTCATCTCATTTTTGACACCTTTGGAAGCTCTTCATATATTTCACACCTTTTGAAGCTCTTCATATTTTTCACACCTTTTCAGGCTCTTCATGTTTTTCAACACCGCTTCATGCTCCTCCTATTTTTCAGACCGTTTCATGCTCCTCATATTTTTGACACGTTTTGAGGCTCTTCATGTTTTTCACACCTTTTCAAGCTCTTCATGTTTTTGAACACCACTTCATGCTCCTCCTATTTTTAAGATCGTTTCATGCTCCTCATATTTTTGACCCTTTTTGAAGATCTTCATGTTTTTTCACACCTTTTCAGGCTCTTCATATTTTTGAACACCGTATCATGCTCCTCCTATTTTTCAGACCGTTTCAGGCTCCTCATATTTTTGACACCTTTTGAAGCTCCTCATATTTTTCACACCTTTTGAAGCTCTTCATATATTTCACAACTTTTCAGGCACTTCATGTTTTTCAACATCACTTCATGCTCCTCCTATATTTCAGACCGGTTCATGCTCCTCATATTTTTGACACCTTTTGTAGCTCTTCATATATTTCACACCTTTTGAAGCTCTTCATATTTTTCACACGTTTTCAGGCTATTCATATTTTTCAACGCCGCTTCATGCTCCTACTATTTTCAGACCGTTTCCACCTCCTCATGTATTTCACACCTTTTGAAGCTCTTCATATATGTCACACCTTTTAGGCTCTTCGTCTTTTTAAAACCGTTTCATGCTCATCCTATTTTTCACACTGTTTCATGCTCCTCATATATTTGACACCTTTTGAAGCTCTTCATATTTTTCACACCTTTTCAGGCTCTTCATGTTTATCAACACAGTTTCATGCTCTTCCTAAATTTCAGACCGTTTCATGCTCCTCATATTGTTGACACCTTTTGAAGCTCTTCATATTTTTCCACCTTTTCAGGCTTTTCATGTTTTTCAACACCGCTTCATGCTCCTCCAATTTTTCAGAAAGTTTCATGCTCCTCATATTTTTAACATCTTTTGAAGCTCTTCATTTTTTTCACACCTTTTCATGCTCTTCATCTTTTTCAAAAAAGTTTCATGCTCATCCTATGTTTCATACTGTTTCACGCTCCTAATATTTTTGACACCTTTTGAAGCTCTTTATATTTTTCACACCTTTTCAGGCTCTTCATGTTTTTGACCACCGCATCATGCTCCTCCTATTTTTCAGTCGTTTCATGCCTCTCATATTTTTTACACCTTTTGAAGCTCTTCATGTTTTTCACACCTTTTCATGCTCTTCATCTTTTTCAAAACCGTCTCATTCTCATCCTATTTTAAAGACTGTTTCATGCTCCTCATATTTTTGACACCTTTAGAACCTCTTCATATTTTTCACACCTTTTCATCTCTTCATGTTTTCAACACCGTTTCATGCTCCTCCTATTTTTCAGACCGATTCATGCTCCTCATATTTTTGACACCTTTTGAAGCTCTTCTTTTTTTTTCACACATTTTGAAGCTCTTCATATTTTTCACAACTTTTCAGGCTCTTCATGTTTTTGAACACCGCTTCATGCTCCTCTTATTTTTTAGAGAGTTTCATGCTCCTCATGTATTTCACACCTTTTGAAGCTCTTCATATTTTTCACACCTTTTCAGGCTCTTCATATTTTGAACACCATATCATGCTTCTCTTATTT
This sequence comes from Dama dama, assembly GCF_033118175.1. Classification (NCBI taxonomy): domain Eukaryota; kingdom Metazoa; phylum Chordata; class Mammalia; order Artiodactyla; family Cervidae; genus Dama; species Dama dama. Next base: position 1,107,820 of record NW_026870928.1, on the reverse strand, counting down.
TTCAGACCATTTCTTGCTCCTCATATTTATGACACCTTTTGAAGCTCTTCATATTTTTCACACCTTTTGAAGCTGTTCATATTTTTCACACCATTTGAAGCTTTTCATATTTTTCACACGTTTTCAGGTTCTTCATGTTTTTCAACACCGCTTCATGCTCCTGCTAATTTTCAGACCCTTTCATGCTCCACATATTTTTGACACGTTTTGAAGCTCTTCATGTTTTTCACACCTTTTCAGGCTCTTCATGTCTTTCAACACCGTTTCATGCTCCTCCTATTTTTCAGAACTTTTAATGCTCCTCACATTTTTGACACCTTTTGTAGTTCTTCATATATTTCATACATTTTCAGGATCTTTATGTTTTTCAACAACACTTCATGCTCCTCCTATTTTTAAGACCGCTTCATGCTCATCTCATTTTTCACACTTTTGAAACGGTTCATATTTTTCACACCTTTTGAAGATCTTCATATTTTTACAAGTTTTCAGGTTCTTCATGTTTTTCAACACCGCTTCATGCTCCTCCTATTTTTCAGACTATTTCATGCTCCACATATTTTTGACACGTTTTGAAGCTCTTCATATTTTTCACACCTTTTCAGGCTTTTTATGTTTCTGAACACCGCTTCAAGCTGCTCCTATATTTCACATCTTTTGAAGCTCTTCATTATTTTCACACCTTTTCAGGCTCTTCATGTTTTTGAACACAGCTTCATGCTCCTCCTATTTTTCAGACAGTTTAATGCTCCTCATGTATTTCAAACCTTTTGAAGCTCATCATATATTTCACATCTTCTCAGGCTCTTCATGTTTTGAACACCGTTTCATGCTCCTCCTATTTTTTAGACCGTTTTATACTCCTCATAATTTTGACACCTTTTGAAGCTCTTCATATTTTTCACAACTTTTCAGGCTCTTCATGTTTTTCAACACCGTCTCATTCTACTCCTATTTTTCAGACCGTTTCATGCTCCTCATGTATTTCACACCTTTTGAAGCTTTTCACATTTTTCACACCTTTTCAGGCTCTTCATGTTATTCAACACCGCTTCATGATCTTCCTATTTTTCAGTCCATTTCATGCTCCTCATATTTTTGACACCTGTTGAAGTTCTTCATATTTTTCCACCTTTTCAGCTCTTCAAGTTTTTCAACACCACTTCATGCTCCTCCTATATTTCAGAGCGTTTCATGCTCCTCATATTTTTGACACCTGTTGAAGCTCTTCATATTTTTCACACCTTTTCAGGCACTTCATATTTTTCAACACCGCTTCATGCTCCTCCTATTTTTCAGATCGTTTCATGCTCCTCATATTTTGACACCTTTTGAAGCTCTTCATATTTTTCACAAGTTTTCAGGTTCTTCATGTTTTTCAACACCGCTTCATGCTCCTCCTATTTTTCACACCGTTTCATGCTCCACATATATTTGACACGTTTTGAAGCTCTTCATATTTTTCACACCTTTACAGGCTTTTTATGTTTTTAACACCACTTCATGCTGCTCCTATATTTCATACCTTTTGAAGCTCTTCATATTTTCCACACCTTTTGAAGCTCTTCATATTTCTCAAACGTTTTCAGGCTCTTCATGTTTTTCAACACCCCTTCTTGCTCATCTATTTTTCAGACCGTTTCATGCTTCTCTCATTTCTGACATCTTTTGAAGCTCTTCATATATTTCACACATTTTCAGGCTCTTCATGTTTTTCAACACCACTTCATGCTCCTCCTATTTTTCAGACCGTTTCATGCTCATCTCACTTTTGACACATTTTGAAGCTCTTCATATTTTCCACACCTTTTGAAGCTCTTCATATTTTTCAAACGTTTTCAGGCTCTTCATGTTTTTCCACACCGCTTCATGCTCCTCCTTTTTTTCAGATAGTTTCATGCCCCCTTTATTTTTGACACCTTTTGAAGCTCTTCATATTTTTCAAACCGTTTCAGGCTCTTCATGTTTTTCAACACCGCTTCATGCTCCTCCTATTTTTCAAACCGTTTCATGCTCCTCATATTTTTGACACCTTTTGAAGCTATTCATATATTTCACACCTTTTCCACCTCTTCATGTTTTTCAACACTGCTTTTTGCTCCTCCAATTTTTCAGACCGTTTCATGCTCCTCCTATTTTTGATACCTTTTGAAGCTGTTCATATATTTCACACCTTTTCAGGCGTTTCATGTCTTTGAAAACCGTTTCATGCTCGTCATATTTTGACAGTTTTTGATGCTCTTCATATTTTTCACAGCTTTTCAGGCTCTTCATGTTTTTCAACACCACTTCATGCTCCTATTTTTCAGACCGTTTCCTGCTCCTCATATTTTTGACACATTTTCAAACTCTTCATATTTTTCACACCTTTTCAGGCTCTTCTTGTTTTTCAACACCGCTTCATGCTCCTCGTATTTTTCAGACAGTTTCATGTGCCTCCTCTTTTTAACATCTTTTGAAGGTCTTCATATTTTTCACACCTTTTCAGGCTCTTCATGTTTTTCCGCACCGCGTCCTGCTCTTCCTTTTTTTCAGACCGTTCCATGCTCCTCATATTTTTGACACCTTTTGAAGCTCTTCATATTTTGCACACCTTTTGAGGCTCTTTATGTTTTTCAACACCACTTCATGCTCGTCCTATTTTCAGACCGTTTAATGCTCCTCTTATTTTTGACACCTTTTGAAGCTCTTCATATTTTTCAAACCTCTTCAGGTTCTTCATATTTTTCAACACCGCTTCATGCTCCTCCTATTTTTCAGATAGTTTCATGCCCCCTCTATTTTTGACACATTTTGAAGCTCTTCATATTTTTCAAGCCTTTTCAGGCTCTTCATGTTTCTCAACACCGCTTCATGCTCCTCCTATTTTTCAAACCGTTTCATGCTCCTCATATTTTTGACACCTTTTGAAGCTCTTCATATATTTCACACCTTTTCCACCCCTTCATGGTTTTCAACACTGCTTCTTGCTCCTCCAATTTTTCAGACCGTTTCATGCTCCTCCTATTTTTGATACCTTTTGAAGCTGTTCATATATTTCACACATTTTCAGGCGTTTCATGTCTTGAACACCGTTTCATGCTCCTCATATTTTGGCAGTTTTTGATGCTCTTCATATTTTTCACAGCTTTTCAGGCTCTTCATGTTTTTCAACACCACTTCATGCTCCTATTTTTTAGACCGTTTCCTGCTCCTCATATTTTTGACACATTTTCAAACTCTTCATATTTTTCACACCTTTTCAGGCTCTTCTTGTTTTTCAACACCGGTTCATGCTCCTCCTATTTTTCATACCATTTCATGCTCCTCATATTTTTGACACCTTTTGAAGCTCTCCATATTTTTCAAACCTTTTCAAGCTCTTCATGTTTTTAAACAGAGCTTCATTTTCCTCCTATTTTTCAGACCGTTTCATGCTCCACATATTTTTGACACCTTTTGAAGCTCTTCATATTTTTCAACCTTTTCTTGCTTTCCATGTTTTTGAACACCGTTCCATGCTCCTCATATTTTTGACACCTTTGAAGCTCTTCAAAATTTTGACACCTTTTGAAGCTCTTCATATTTTTCAAACCTTTTCAAGCTCTTCATGTTTTTCAACACCGCTTCTTGCTCCTCCTATTTTTCAGACCGTTTCATGCTCCTCATATTTTTGACACCTTTTGAATCTCTTCATATATTTCACACCTTTTCAGGCTCTTCATGTTTTTGAACACCGCTTCATGATCCTCCTATTTTTCAGACCGTTTCATACACCTCATATTTTTTTCACCTTTTGAAGCTCTTCATATTTTTCACACCTTTTCAGGCTCCTCATGTTTTGCAACACCGCTTCATGGTCCTCCTATTTTTCAGACCATTTCATACTCGTCATATTTTTGACACCTTTTACTGCTCTTCATATTTTTCACACCTTTTCAGGCTCTTCATTTTTTCAACACCGCTTCTTGCTCCTCCTATTTTTCAGACTGTTTCATGCTCATCTCATTTTTGACACCTTTGAAAGCTTTTCATATTTTTCACAACTTTTCAGGCTCTTCATGTTTTGAACACCGCTTCATGCTCCTCCTATTTTTCAGACCGTATCATGCTCCTCATATTTTTCACATCTTTTGAAGCTCTTCATATTTTTCACACCTTTTCAGGCTCTTCATATTTTTGAACACCTCTTCATCTTCCTCCTATTTTTCAGACCGTTTCTTGCTCCTCATGTATTTCACACCTTTGGAAGCCCTTCATATTTTTCACACCTTTTCAGGCTCTTGATGTTTTTCCACACCACTTCATGCTTCTCCTATTTTTCAACACGTTTCATGCTCCTCATGTATTTCACACCCTTTGAAGCTCTTCATATTTTTCACACCTTTTCAGGCTCTTCATGTTTTTCAACACCGCTTCATGCTCCTCCTATTTTTCAGACCGTTTCATGCACCTCATATTTTTCTCACCTTTTGAAGCTCTTCATATTTTTCACACCTTTTCAGGCTCCTCATGTTTTGCAACACCGCTTCATGGTCCTCCTATTTTTCAGACCGTTTCATACTCCTCATATTTTTGACAACTTTTGATGCTCTTCATATATTTCACACCTTTTCAGGCTCTTCATTTTTTCAACACCACTTCATGCTCCTCCTATTTTTCAGACCGTTTCATGCTCATCTCATTTTTGACACCTTTTGAAGCTCTTCATATTTTTCACACCTTTTCAGGCTCTTCATGTTTTTGAACACCGCTTCATTCTCCTCCTATTTTTCAGACTGCTTCATACTCCTCTCATTTTTGACACCTTTTGAAGCTCTTCATATTTTTGACACCTTTTGAAGCTCTTCATATTTCTCACACTTTTTCAGGCTCTTCATGTTTTTCAACACCGATTCATGCTCCTCCTCTTTTTCAGACCGTTTCATGCTCCTCATATTTTTGATACCTTTTGAATCTCCTCATATTTTTTACACCTTTTGAACCTCTTCATATATTTCACACTTTTTCAGGCTCTTCATGTTTTTCAACACGGCTTCATGCTCCTCCTATTTTTCAGACCGTTTCATGCTCCTCATATTTTTCACACCTTTTGAAGCTCTTCATATTTTTCACACCTTTTAAGCCTCTTCATGTTTTTTAACACCGCTTCATGCTCCTCCTATTTTCAAGACAGTTTCATACTCCTCATGTATTTCATACCTTTTGAAGCTCCTCATATTTTTCACACCTTTTCAGGCTCTTCATATTTTTGAAAACCGCTTCATGCTCCTCCTATTTTTAAGACCATTTCATGCTCCTCATATATTTCACACCTTTTGAAGTTCTTCATATTTTTCACACCTTTTCAGGCTCTGCATGTTTTTCAACACCGTTTCATGCTTCTCCTATTTTTCAGACCGTTTCATGCTCCTCATATTTTTGACACATTTTGAAGTCTTGATATATTTCACACCTTCTCAGGCTCTTCATTTTTTGGAACACGACTTCTTGCTCCTCCTATTTTTCAGACCGTTTCATGCTCATCTCATTTTTGACACCTTTTGAAGCTCTTCATATATTTGACACCATTTGAAGCTCTTCATATTTTTCACAACTTTTCAGGCTCTGCATGTATTTGAACACCGTTTCATGCTACTCCTATATTTCAGACCGATTCTTGCTGCTCATATATTTGACACCTTTTGAAACTCTTCATATTTTTAACACCTTTTTAGGCTCTTCATGTTTTTCAACACCGCTTCATGCTCCTCCTATTTTTCAGACCGTTTCATGCTCCTCATATTTTTGACACCTTTTGATGCTCTTCATATTTTTCACACCTTTTCAGGCTTTTCATGTTTTTGCACACCGCTTCATGCTCCTCCTATTTTTCACACCTTTTGAAGCTCTTCATATTTTTCACCCTTTTCAGTCTCTTCATGTTTTTAACACGGTTTCATGCTCCTCCTATTTTTCAGACCGTTTCATGCTCCTCATATTTTTGACACCTTTTGAAGCTCTTCATATTTTTCACATCTTTTCAGGCTCTTCATGTTTTTCAACACCGCTTCATGCTCCACCTATTTTTCAGACGGGTTCATGCTCCTCATATTTTTGACACCTTTTGAAGCTCTTCATATTTTTCAAACCTTTTCAGGCTCTTCATGTTTTTGATCACTGCTTCATGCTCCTCGTATTTTTCAAACCATTTCATGATCCTCATGTATTTCACACCTTTGAACCTCTTCATATTTTTCACACCTTTTCAGGCTCTTCATGTGTTTCAACACCACTTCATGCTCCTCAGCTTTTTCAGACCGTTTCATGCTCATTTCATTTTTGAAACATTTTGAAGCTCTTCATATTTTTCACACCTTTTGAATCTCTTCATATTTTTGACACCTTTTCAGGCTCTTCATGTTTTTGAACACCTCTGCATGCTCCTCCTATTTTTCAGGGCGTTTAATGCTCCTCATGTATTTCACACCTTTTGAAGCTCTTCATATTTTTCTCACCTTTTCAGGCTCTTCATGTTTTTGAACACCGCTTCATGCTCCTCATATTTTTCAGACCGTTTCATGCTCCTCATATATTTCAAACCTTTTGCACCTCTTCATATTTTTCACACCTTTTCAATGTCTTCATGTTTTTGAACACCGTTTCATGCTGCTCCTATTTTTCACAACGTTTCATGCTCCTCATATTTTTGACACCTTTTGAAGCTCTTCATATTTTTCACACCTTTTCAGGCTCTTCATATTTTTGAACATCTCTTCCTCTTCCTCCTATTTTTCAGACCGTTTCTTGCTCCTCATGTATTTCACACCTTTTGAAGCCCTTCATATTTTTCACACCTTTTCAGGCTCTTGATGTTTTTCCACACCACTTCATGCTTCTCCTATTTTTCAACACGTTTCATGCTCCTCATGTATTTCACACCTTTTGAAGCTCTTCATATTTTTCACACCTTTTCAGGCTCTTCATGTTTTTCAACACCGCTTCATGCTCCTCCTATTTTTCAGACCGTTTCATGCACCTCATATTTTTCTCACCTTTTGAAGCTCTTCATATTTTTCACACCTTTTCAGGCTCCTCATGTTTTGCAACACCGCTTCATGGTCCTCCTATTTTTCAGACCGTTTCATACTCCTTATATTTTTGACAACTTTTGATGCTCTTCATATTTTTCACACCTTTTCAGGCTCTTCATTTTTTCAACACCGCTTCATGCTCCTCCTATTTTTCAGAGCGTTTCATGCTCATCTCATTTTTGACACCTTTGGAAGCTTTTCATATTTTTCACAATTTTTCAGGCTCTTCATGGTTTGAACACCGCTTCATGCTCCTCCTATTTTTCAGACCGTATCATGCTCCTCATATTTTGACACCTTTTGAAGCTCTTCATATATTTCACACCTTTTCAGTCTCTTATTTTTCTTCAACACCACTTCATGCACCTCCTATTTTTCAGACCGTTTCATGATCATCTCATTTTTGACACCTTTTGAAGCTCTTCATATTTTTCACACCTTTTCAGGCTCCTCATTTTTTTCAACACCACTTCATTCTCCTCCTATTTTTCAGACCGTTTCATGCTCATCTCTTTTTTGACACCTTTTGAAGCTCTTCATATTTTTCACACATTTTGAAGCTCTTAATATTTTTCACACCTTTTCTGGCTCTTCATGTTTTTCAACACCGGTTCATGGTACTCCTATTTTTTAGACCGTTTCATGCTCCTCATATTGTTGACAACTTTTGAAGCTGTTCATATTTTTCACACCTTTTCAGGCTCTTCATTTTTTTCAACACTGCTTCATGCTCCTCCTATTTTTCAGAACGTTTCATGCTCCTTATAATTTTGACACCTTTTGAAGCTCTTCATATTTTTCACACCTTTTCAGGCTCTTCATGTTTTTCAACACTGCTTCATGCTCCTCCGATTTTTCAGACCGTTTCTTGCACCTCATATATTTCACACCTTTAGAAGCTCTTCATATTTTTCACACATTTTCAGGCTCTTCATGTTTCTCAACACCGCTTCCTGCTCCTCCTCTTTTTCAGACCGTTTCATGCTCCTCATATTTTTGACACATTTTGAAGCTCTTCATGTTTCTCACAGCTTTTCAGGTTCTTCATGTTTTTCAACACTACTTCATGCTCCTCCTATTTTTCAGACGGTTTCATGCTCATCTCATTTTTGACACCTTTTGAAGCTCTTCATATTTTTCACATCTTTTGAAGCTCTTCATATTTTTCACACGTTTTCAGGCTCTTCATTTTGTTCAACACCCTTTCTTGCTCCTCCTATTTTTCAGACCATTTCATGCTCCTCATATTTTTGACACGTTTTGAAGCTCTTCATATTTTTCACACCTTTTCAGGCTCTTCATGTTTTTGAACACCATTTCATAGTCCTCCTATTTTTCAGACCGTTTCATGCTCCTCATATTTTTGACACCTTTTGAAGCTCTTCATATTTTTCACTACTTTTCAGGGTCTTCCTGTTTTGAACACCGCTTCATGCTCCTCCTATTTTTCAGAACTTTTCATGCTCCTCATATTTTTGACACCTTTTGAAGCTCTTCATATTTTTCACACCTTTTCAGGCTCTTCATGTTTTTGAACACCATTTCATGCTCCTCCTATTTTACAGACCGTTTCATTCTCCTCATATTTTTGACACCTTTTGAAGCTCTTCATATATTTCACACCTTTTCAGGCTTTTCATTATTTTCAACACCACTTCATGCTCCTCTTATTTTTCAGACCGTTTCATGCTCATCTCATTTTGACACCTTTTGAAGCTCTTCATGTTTTTCACATCTTCTGAAGCTCTTCATATTTTTCACAAATTTTCAGGCTCTTTATGATTTTCAACACCGCTTCATGCTCCTCCTATTTTTCAGACCGTTTCATGTTCATCTCATTTTGACACCTTTTGAAGCTCTTCATATTTTTCACACCTTTTGAAGCTCTTCATATTTTGCATATTTTTGAAGTTCTTCATAATTTCACACGTTTTCAGACTCTTCATGTTTTTCAACACCACTTCATGCTCCTCCTATTTTTCAGACCGTTTCATGCTCCTCATATTTTTGACACCTTTTGAAGCTCTTCATATTTTTCACACCTTTTCAGGCTCTTCATGTTTTTGAACACCGCTTCATGCTCCTCCTATTTTTCAGACCGTTTCATGCTCCTCATATTTTTGACAACTTTTGAAGCTTTTCATATTTTTCACACCTTGTCAGGCTCTTGAATTTTTTCAACACCACTTCATGCTCCTCCTTTTTTGCAGACCGTTTCATGCTCCTCATATTTTTGACACCTTTTGAAGCTCTTCATATTTTGCACACCTTTTCAGGCTCTTCATGTTTTTGAACACCGCTTCATGATCCTCCTATTTTTCTGACCTTTTCATGCTCCTCATATTTTTGACAACTTTTGAAGCTCTTCATATTTTTCACAACTTTTCAGGCTTTTCCTGTTTTTGAACACCGCTTCATGCTCCTCCTATTTTTCAAACCGTTTCATGCTCCTCATATTTTTGACACCTTTTGAAGCTCTTCATATTTTTCACACCTTTTCAGGCTCTTCATGTTTTTGAACACCGCTTCATGCTCCTCCTATTTTCAGACCGTTTCATTCTCCTCATATTTTTGACACCTTTTGAAGCCCTTCATATATTTCACACCTTTTCCGTCTCTTCTTTTTTTTCAACACCACTTCATGCTCCTCCTATTTTTCAGACCGTTTCATGCTCATCTCATTTTTGACACCTTTTGAAGCTCTTCATATTTTTCACACCTTTTCAAGCTCTTCATGTTTTTGAACACCGCTTCATGCTCCTCCTATTTTTCAGACTGCTTCATACTCCTCTCATTTTTGACACCTTTTGAAGCTCTTCATATTTTTGACACCTTTTGAAGCTCTTCATATTTCTCACACGTTTTCAGGCTCTTCATGATTTTCAACACCGATTCATGCTCCTTCTCTTTTTCAGACCGTTTCATGCTCCTCATATTTTTGATACCTTTTGAATCTCCTCATATTTTTTACACCTTTTGAAGCTCCTCATATTTTTCACACCTTTTCAGGCTCTTCATATTTTTGAAAACCGCTTCATGCTCCTCCTATTTTTAAGACCATTTCATGCTCCTCATATATTTCACACCTTTTGAAGTTCTTCATATTTTTCACACCTTTTCAGGCTCTGCATGTTTTTCAACACCGTTTCATGCTCCTCCTATTTTTCAGACCGTTTCATGCTCCTCATATTTTTGACACATTTTGAAGTTCTTGATATATTTCACACCTTCTCAGGCTCTTCATTTTTTGGAACACGACTTCTTGCTCCTCCTATTTTTCAGACCGTTTCATGCTCATCTCATTTTTGACACCTTTTGAAGCTCTTCATATATTTGACACCATTTGAAGCTCTTCATATTTTTCACAACTTTTCAGGCTCTGCATATATTTGAACACCGTTTCATGCTACTCCTATATTTCAGACCGATTCTTGCTCTTCATATATTTGACACCTTTTGAAACTCTTCATATTTTTAACACCTTTTCAGGCTCTTCATGTTTTTCAACACCGCTTCATGCTCCTCCTATTTTTCAGACCGTTTCATGCTCCTCATATTTTTGACACCTTTTGAAGCTCTTCATATTTTTCACACCTTTTCAGGCTCTTCATATTTTTGAACACCTCTTCCTCTTCCTCCTATTTTTCAGACCGTTTCTTGCTCCTCATGTATTTCACACCTTTGGAAGCCCTTCATATTTTTCACACCTTTTCAGGCTCTTGATGTTTTTCCACACCACTTCATGCTTCTCCTATTTTTCAACACGTTTCATGCTCCTCATGTATTTCACACCTTTTGAAGCTCTTCATATTTTTCACACCTTTTCAGGCTCTTCATGTTTTTCAACACCGCTTCATGCTCCTCCTATTTTTCAGACCGTTTCATGCACCTCATATTTTTCTCCCCTTTTGAAGCTCTTCATATTTTTCACACCTTTTCAGGCTCCTCATGTTTTGCAACACCGCTTCATGGTCCTCCTATTTTTCAGACCGTTTCATACTCCTCATATTTTTGACAACTTTTGATGCTCTTCATATTTTTCACACCTTTTCAGGCTCTTCATTTTTTCAACACCGCTTCATGCTCCTCCTATTTTTCAGAGCGTTTCATGCTCATCTCATTTTTAACACCTTTGGAAGCTTTTCATATTTTTCACAATTTTTCAGGCTCTTCATGTTTTGAACACCGCTTCATGCTCCTCCTATTTTTCAGACCGTATCATGCTCCTCATATTTTGACACCTTTTGAAGCTCTTCATATATTTCACACCTTTTCAGTCTCTTCTTTTTCTTCAACACCACCTCATGCACCTCCTATTTTTCAGACCGTTTCATGATCATCTCATTTTTGACACCTTTTGAAGCTCTTCATATTTTTCACACCTTTTCAGGCTCCTCATTTTTTTCAACACCACTTCATTCTCCTCCTATTTTTCAGACCGTTTCATGCTCATCTCTTTTTTGACACCTTTTGTAGCTCTTCATATTTTTCACACATTTTGAAGCTCTTAATATTTTTCACACCTTTTCTGGCTCTTCATGTTTTTCAACACCGGTTCATGGTACTCCTATTTTTTAGACCGTTTCATGCTCCTCATATTTTTGACAACTTTTGAAGCTGTTCATATTTTTCACACCTTTTCAGGTTCTTCATTTTTTTCAACACTGCTTCATGCTCCTCCTATTTTTCAGAACGTTTCATGCTCCTTATAATTTTGACACCTTTTGAAGCTCTTCATATTTTTCACACCTTTTCAGGCTCTTCATGTTTTTCAACACTGCTTCATGCTCCTCCTATTTTTCAGACCGTTTCTTGCACCTCATATATTTCACACCTTTAGAAGCTCTTCATATTTTTCACACATTTTCAGGCTCTTCATGTTTCTCAACACCGCTTCCTGCTCCTCCTCTTTTTCAGACCGTTTCATGCTCCTCATATTTTTGACACATTTTGAAGCTCTTCATGTTTCTCACAGCTTTTCAGGTTCTTCATGTTTTTCAACACTACTTCATGCTCCTCCTATTTTTCAGACGGTTTCATGCTCATCTCATTTTTGACACCTTTTGAAGCTCTTCATATTTTTCACATCTTTTGAAGCTCTTCATATTTTTCACACGTTTTCAGGCTCTTCATGTTGTTCAACACCCTTTCTTGCTCCTCCTATTTTTCAGACCATTTCATGCTCCTCATATTTTTGACACGTTTTGAAGCTCTTCATATTTTTCACACCTTTTCAGGCTCTTCATGTTTTTGAACACCGTTTCATAGTCCTCCTATTTTTCAGACCGTTTCATGCTCCTCATATTTTTGACACCTTTTGAAGCTCTTCATATTTTTCACTACTTTTCAGGGTCTTCCTGTTTTGAACACCGCTTCATGCTCCTCCTATTTTTCAGAACTTTTCATGCTCCTCATATTTTTGACACCTTTTGAAGCTCTTCATATTTTTCACACCTTTTCAGGCTCTTCATGTTTTTGAACACCATTTCATGCTCCTCCTATTTTACAGACCGTTTCATTCTCCTCATATTTTTGACACCTTTTGAAGCTCTTCATATATTTCACACCTTTTCAGGCTTTTCATTATTTTCAACACCACTTCATGCTCCTCTTATTTTTCAGACCTTTTCATGCTCATCTCATTTTGACACCTTTTGAAGCTCTTCATGTTTTTCACATCTTCTGAAGCTCTTCATATTTTTCACAAATTTTCAGGCTCTTTATGATTTTCAACACCGCTTCATGCTCCTCCTATTTTTCAGACCGTTTCATGTTCATCTCATTTTGACACCTTTTGAAGCTCTTCATATTTTTCACACCTTTTGAAGCTCTTCATATTTTGCATATTTTTGAAGTTCTTCATAATTTCACACGTTTTCAGACTCTTCATGTTTTTCAACACCACTTCATGCTCCTCCTATTTTTCAGACCGTTTCATGCTCCTCATATTTTTGACACCTTTTGAAGCTCTTCATATTTTTCACACCTTTTCAGGCTCTTCATGTTTTTGAACACCGCTTCATGCTCCTCCTATTTTTCAGACCGTTTCATGCTCCTCATATTTTTGACAACTTTTGAAGCTTTTCATATTTTTCACACCTTGTCAGGCTCTTGAATTTTTTCAACACCACTTCATGCTCCTCCTTTTTTGCAGACCGTTTCATGCTCCTCATATTTTTGACACCTTTTGAAGCTCTTCATATTTTGCACACCTTTTCAGGCTCTTCATGTTTTTGAACACCGCTTCATGATCCTCCTATTTTTCTGACCTTTTCATGCTCCTCATATTTTTGACAACTTTTGAAGCTCTTCATATTTTTCACAACTTTTCAGGCTTTTCCTGTTTTTGAACACCGCTTCATGCTCCTCCTATTTTTCAAACCGTTTCATGCTCCTCATATTTTTGACACCTTTTGAAGCTCTTCATATTTTTCACACCTTTTCAGGCTCTTCATGTTTTTGAACACCGCTTCATGCTCCTCCTATTTTCAGACCGTTTCATTCTCCTCATATTTTTGACACCTTTTGAAGCCCTTCATATATTTCACACCTTTTCCGTCTCTTCTTTTTTTTCAACACCACTTCATGCTCCTCCTATTTTTCAGACCGTTTCATGCTCATCTCATTTTTGACACCTTTTGAAGCTCTTCATATTTTTCACACCTTTTCAAGCTCTTCATGTTTTTGAACACCGCTTCATGCTCCTCCTATTTTTCAGACTGCTTCATACTCCTCTCATTTTTGACACCTTTTGAAGCTCTTCATATTTTTGACACCTTTTGAAGCTCTTCATATTTCTCACACGTTTTCAGGCTCTTCATGATTTTCAACACCGATTCATGCTCCTCCTCTTTTTCAGACCGTTTCATGCTCCTCATATTTTTGATACCTTTTGAATCTCCTCATATTTTTACACCTTTTGAACCTCTTCATATATTTCACACTTTTTCAGGCTCTTCATGTTTTTCAACACGGCTTCATGCTCCTCGTATTTTTCAGACCGTTTCATGCTCCTCATATTTTTCACACCTTTTGAAGCTCTTCATATTTTTCACACCTTTTAAGCCTCTTCATGTTTTTTAACACCGCTTCATGCTCCACCTATTTTCAAGAAAGTTTCATACTCCTCATGTATTTCATACCTTTTGAAGCTCCTCATATTTTTCACACCTTTTCAGGCTCTTCATGTTTTTGAACACCACTTCATGCTGCTCAGCTTTTTCAGACCGTTTCATGCTCATTTCATTTTTGAAACATTTTGAAGCTCTTCATATTTTTCACACCTTTTGAATCTCTTCATATTTTTGACACCTTTTCAGGCTCTTCATGTTTTTGAACACCTCTGCATGCTCCTCCTATTTTTCAGGGCGTTTAATGCTCCTCATGTATTTCACACCTTTTGAAGCTCTTCATATTTTTCTCACCTTTTCAGGCTCTTCATGTTTTTGAACACCGCTTCATGCTCCTCATATTTTTCAGACCGTTTCATGCTCCTCATATATTTCAAACCTTTTGCACCTCTTCATATTTTTCACACCTTTTCAGGCTCTTCATATTTTTGAACACCTCTTCCTCTTCCTCCTATTTTTCAGACCGTTTCTTGCTCCTCATGTATTTCACACCTTTTGAAGCCCTTCATATTTTTCACACCTTTTCAGGCTCTTGATGTTTTTCCACACCACTTCATGCTTCTTCTATTTTTCAACACGTTTCATGCTCCTCATGTATTTCACACCTTTTGAAGCTCTTCATATTTTTCACACCTTTTCAGGCTCTTCATGTTTTGAACACCGCTTCATGCTCCTCCTATTTTTCAGACCGTATCATGCTCCTCATATTTTGACACCTTTTGAAGCTCTTCATATATTTCACACCTTTTCAGTCTCTTCTTTTTCTTCAACACCACCTCATGCACCTCCTATTTTTCAGACCGTTTCATGATCATCTCATTTTTGACACCTTTTGAAGCTCTTCATATTTTTCACACCTTTTCAGGCTCCTCATTTTTTTCAACACCACTTCATTCTCCTCCTATTTTTCAGACCGTTTCATGCTCATCTCTTTTTTGACACCTTTTGAAGCTCTTCATATTTTTCACACATTTTGAAGCTCTTAATATTTTTCACACCTTTTCTGGCTCTTCATGTTTTTCAACACCGGTTCATGGTACTCCTATTTTTCAGACCGTTTCTTGCACCTCATATATTTCACACCTTTAGAAGCTCTTCATATTTTTCACACATTTTCAGGCTCTTCATGTTTCTCAACACCGCTTCCTGCTCCTCCTCTTTTTCAGAACGTTTCATGCTCCTCATATTTTTGACACCTTTTGAAGCTCTTCATGTTTCTCACAGCTTTTCAGGTTCTTCATGTTTTTCAACACTACTTCATGCTCCTCCTATTTTTCAGACGGTTTCATGCTCATCTCATTTTTGACACCTTTTGAAGCTCTTCATATTTTTCACATCTTTTGAAGCTCTTCATATTTTTCACACGTTTTCAGGCTCTTCATGTTGTTCAACACCCTTTCTTGCTCCTCCTATTTTTCAGACCATTTCATGCTCCTCATATTTTTGACACGTTTTGAAGCTCTTCATATTTTTCACACCTTTTCAGGCTCTTCATGTTTTTGAACACCGTTTCATAGTCCTCCTATTTTTCAGACCGTTTCATGCTCCTCATATTTTTGACACCTTTTGAAGCTCTTCATATTTTTCATACCTTTTGAAGCTCTTCATATTTTTCACTCGTTTTCACGCTCTTCATGTTTTTCAACACCGCTTCATGCTCCTCCTATTTTTCAGACGGTTTCATGCTCCTCATATTTTTGACACCTTTTGAAGCTCTTCATATTTTTCAAACCTTTTCAGGCTCTTCATGTTTTTGAACACTGCTTCATGCTCCTCCTATTTTTCAAACCATTTCATGATCCTCATGTATTTCACACCTTTGAACCTCTTCATATTTTTCACACCTTTTCAGGCTCTTCATGTGTTTCAACACCACTTCATGCTCCTCAGCTTTTTCAGACCGTTTCATGCTCATTTCATTTTTGAAACATTTTGAAGCTCTTCATAATTTTCACACCTTTTGAATCTCTTCATATTTTTGACACCTTTTCAGGCTCTTCATGTTTTTGAACACCTCTGCATGCTCCTCCTATTTTTCAGGGCGTTTAATGCTCCTCATGTATTTCACACCTTTTGAAGCTCTTCATATTTTTCTCACCTTTTCAGGCTCTTCATGTTTTTGAACACCGCTTCATGCTCCTCATATTTTTCAGACCGTTTCATGCTCCTCATATATTTCAAACCTTTTGCACCTCTTCATATTTTTCACACCTTTTCAATGTCTTCATGTTTTTGAACACCGTTTCATGCTGCTCCTATTTTTCACAACGTTTCATGCTCCTCATATTTTTGACACCTTTTGAAGCTCTTCATATTTTTCACACCTTTTCAGGCTCTTCATATTTTTGAACACCTCTTCCTCTTCCTCCTATTTTTCAGACCGTTTCTTGCTCCTCATGTATTTCACACCTTTGGAAGCCCTTCATATTTTTCACACCTTTTCAGGCTCTTGATGTTTTTCCACACCACTTCATGCTTCTCCTATTTTTCAACACGTTTCATGCTCCTCATGTATTTCACACCTTTTGAAGCTCTTCATATTTTTCACACCTTTTCAGGCTCTTCATGTTTTTCAACACCGCTTCATGCTCCTCCTATTTTTCAGACCGTTTCATGCACCTCATATTTTTCTCACCTTTTTAAGCTCTTCATATTTTTCACACCTTTTCAGGCTCCTCATGTTTTGCAACACCGCTTCATGGTCCTCCTATTTTTCAGACCGTTTCATACTCCTCATATTTTTGACAACTTTTGATGCTCTTCATATTTTTCACACCTTTTCAGGCTCTTCATTTTTTCAACACCGCTTCATGCTCCTCCTATTTTTCAGAGCGTTTCATGCTCATCTCATTTTTAACACCTTTGGAAGCTTTTCATATTTTTCACAATTTTTCAGGCTCTTCATGTTTTGAACACCGCTTCATGCTCCTCCTATTTTTCAGACCGTATCATGCTCCTCATATTTTGACACCTTTTGAAGCTCTTCATATATTTCACACCTTTTCAGTCTCTTCTTTTTCTTCAACACCACCTCATGCACCTCCTATTTTTCAGACCGTTTCATGATCATCTCATTTTTGACACCTTTTGAAGCTCTTCATATTTTTCACACCTTTTCAGGCTCCTCATTTTTTTCAACACCACTTCATTCTCCTCCTATTTTTCAGACCGTTTCATGCTCATCTCTTTTTTGACACCTTTTGAAGCTCTTCATATTTTTCACACATTTTTAAGCTCTTAATATTTTTCACACCTTTTCTGGATCTTCATGTTTTTCAACACCGGTTCATGGTACTCCTATTTTTTAGACCGTTTCATGCTCCTCATATTTTTGGCAACTTTTGAAGCTGTTCATATTTTTCACACCTTTTCAGGTTCTTCATTTTTTTCAACACTGCTTCATGCTCCTCCTATTTTTCAGAACGTTTCATGCTCCTTATAATTTTGACACCTTTTGAAGCTCTTCATATTTTTCACACCTTTTCAGGCTCTTCATGTTTTTCAACACTGCTTCATGCTCCTTCTATTTTTCAGACCGTTTCTTGCACCTCATATATTTCACACCTTTAGAAGCTCTTCATATTTTTCACACATTTTCAGGCTCTTCATGTTTCTCAACACCGCTTCCTGCTCCTCCTCTTTTTCAGACCGTTTCATGCTCCTCATATTTTTGACACATTTTGAAGCTCTTCATGTTTCTCACAGCTTTTCAGGTTCTTCATGTTTTTCAACACTACTTCATGCTCCTCCTATTTTTCAGACGGTTTCATGCTCATCTCATTTTTGACACCTTTTGAAGCTCTTCATATTTTTCACATCTTTTGAAGCTCTTCATATTTTTCACACGTTTTCAGGCTCTTCATGTTGTTCAACACCCTTTCTTGCTCCTCCTATTTTTCAGACCATTTCATGCTCCTCATATTTTTGACACCTTTTGAAGCTCTTCATATTTTTCACACCTTTTCAGGCTCTTCATGCTTTTGAACACCGTTTCATAGTCCTCCTATTTTTCAGACCGTTTCATGCTCCTCATATTTTTGACACCTTTTGAAGCTCTTCATATTTTTCACTACTTTTCAGGGTCTTCCTGTTTTGAACACCGCTTCATGCTCCTCCTATTTTTCAGAACTTTTCATGCTCCTCATATTTTTGACACCTTTTGAAGCTCTTCATATTTTTCACACCTTTTCAGGCTCTTCATGTTTTTGAACACCATTTCATGCTCCTCCTATTTTACAGACCGTTTCATTCTCCTCATATTTTTGACACCTTTTGAAGCTCTTCATATATTTCACACCTTTTCAGGCTTTTCATTATTTTCAACACCACTTCATGATCCTCTTATTTTTCAGACCGTTTCATGCTCATCTCATTTTGACACCTTTTGAAGTTCTTCATGTTTTTCACATCTTCTGAAGCTCTTCATATTTTTCACAAATTTTCAGGTTCTTTATGATTTTCAACACCGCTTCATGCTCCTCCTATTTTTCAGACCGTTTCATGTTCATCTCATTTTGACACCTTTTGAAGCTCTTCATATTTTTCACACCTTTTCAGGCTCTTCATGTTTTTGAACACCGCTTCATGCTCCTCCTATTTTTCAGACCGTTTCATGCTCCTCATATTTTTGACAACTTTTGAAGCTTTTCATATTTTTCACACCTTGTCAGGCTCTTGAATTTTTTCAACACCACTTCATGCTCCTCCTTTTTTGCAGACCGTTTCATGCTCCTCATATTTTTGACACCTTTTGAAGCTCTTCATATTTTGCACACCTTTTCAGGCTCTTCATGTTTTTGAACACCGCTTCATGATCCTCCTATTTTTCTGACCTTTTCATGCTCCTCATATTTTTGACAACTTTTGAAGCTCTTCATATTTTTCACAACTTTTCAGGCTTTTCCTGTTTTTGAACACCGCTTCATGCTCCTCCTATTTTTCAAACCGTTTCATGCTCCTCATATTTTTGACACCTTTTGAAGCTCTTCATATTTTTCACACCTTTTCAGGCTCTTCATGTTTTTGAACACCGCTTCATGCTCCTCCTATTTTTCAGACCGTTTCATGCTCCTCATATTTTTGACAACTTTTGAAGCTTTTCATATTTTTCACACCTTGTCAGGCTCTTGAATTTTTTCAACACCACTTCATGCTCCTCTTTTTTGCAGACCGTTTCATGCTCCTCATATTTTTGACACCTTTTGAAGCTCTTCATATTTTGCACACCTTTTCAGGCTCTTCATGTTTTTGAACACCGCTTCATGATCCTCCTATTTTTCTGACCTTTTCATGCTCCTCATATTTTTGACAACTTTTGAAGCTCTTCATATTTTTCACAACTTTTCAGGCTTTTCCTGTTTTTGAACACCGCTTCATGCTCCTCCTATTTTTCAAACCGTTTCATGCTCCTCATATTTTTGACACCTTTTGAAGCTCTTCATATTTTTCACACCTTTTCAGGCTCTTCATGTTTTTGAACACCGCTTCATGCTCCTCCTATTTTCAGACCGTTTCATTCTCCTCATATTTTTGACACCTTTTGAAGCCCTTCATATATTTCACACCTTTTCCGTCTCTTCTTTTTTTTCAACACCACTTCATGCTCCTCCTATTTTTCAGACCGTTTCATGCTCATCTCATTTTTGACACCTTTTGAAGCTCTTCATATTTTTCACACCTTTTCAGGCTCTTCATGTTTTTGAACACCGCTTCATGCTCCTCTTATTTTTCAGACTGCTTCATACTCCTCTCATTTTTGACACCTTTTGAAGCTCTTCATATTTTTGACACCTTTTGAAGCTCTTCATATTTCTCACACGTTTTCAGGCTCTTCATGATTTTCAACACCGATTCATGCTCCTCCTCTTTTTCAGACCGTTTCATGCTCCTCATATTTTTGATACCTTTTGAATCTCCTCATATTTTTTACACCTTTTGAACCTCTTCATATATTTCACACTTTTTCAGGCTCTTCATGTTTTTCAACACGGCTTCATGCTCCTCCTATTTTTCAGACCGTTTCATGCTCCTCATATTTTTCACACCTTTTGAAGCTCTTCATATTTTTCACACCTTTTAAGCCTCTTCATGTTTTTTAGCACCACTTCATGCTCCTCCTATTTTCAAGACAGTTTCATACTCCTCATGTATTTCATACCTTTTGAAGCTCCTCATATTTTTCACACCTTTTCAGGCTCTTCATATTTTTGAAAACCGCTTCATGCTCCTCCTATTTTTAAGACCGTTTCATGCTCCTCATATATTTCACACCTTTTGAAGTTCTTCATATTTTTCACACCTTTTCAGGCTCTGCATGTTTTTCAACACCGTTTCATGCTCCTCCTATTTTTCAGACCGTTTCATGCTCCTCATATTTTTGACACATTTTGAAGTTCTTGATATATTTCACACCTTCTCAGGCTCTTCATTTTTTGGAACACGACTTCTTGCTCCTCCTATTTTTCAGACCGTTTCATGCTCATCTCATTTTTGACACCTTTTGAAGCTCTTCATATATTTGACACCATTATTTGAAGCTCTTCATATTTTTCACAACTTTTCAGGCTCTGCATGTATTTGAACACCGTTTCATGCTACTCCTATATTTCAGACCGATTCTTGCTGCTCATATATTTGACACCTTTTGAAACTCTTCATATTTTTAACACCTTTTCAGGCTCTTCATGTTTTTCAACACCGCTTCATGCTCCTCCTATTTTTCAGACCGTTTCATGCTCCTCATATTTTTGACACCTTTTGATGCTCTTCATATTTTTCACACCTTTTCAGGCTTTTCATGTTTTTGCCCACCGCTTCATGCTCCTCCTATTTTTCACACCTTTTGAAGCTCTTCATATTTTTCACCCTTTTCAGTCTCTTCATGTTTTTGAACACGGTTTCATGCTCCTCCTATTTTTCAGACCGTTTCATGCTCCTCATATTTTTGACACCTTTTGAAGCTCTTCATATTTTTCACATCTTTTCAGGCTCTTCATGTTTTTCAACACCGCTTCATGCTCCACCTATTTTTCAGACGGTTTCATGCTCATCTCTTTTTTGACACCTTTTGAAGCTCTTCATATTTTTCATACCTTTTGAAGCTCCTCATATTTTTCACTCGTTTTCACGCTCTTCATGTTTTTCAACACCGCTTCATGCTCCTCCTATTTTTCAGACGGTTTCATGCTCCTCATATTTTTGACACCTTTTGAAGCTCTTCATATTTTTCAAACCTTTTCAGGCTCTTCATGTTTTTGAACACTGCTTCATGCTCCTCGTATTTTTCAAACCATTTCATGATCCTCATGTATTTCACACCTTTGAACCTCTTCATATTTTTCACACCTTTTCAGGCTCTTCATGTGTTTCAACACCACTTCATGCTCCTCAGCTTTTTCAGACCGTTTCATGCTCATTTCATTTTTGAAACATTTTGAAGCTCTTCATATTTTTCACACCTTTTGAATCTCTTCATATTTTTGACACCTTTTCAGGCTCTTCATGTTTTTGAACACCTCTGCATGCTCCTCCTATTTTTCAGGGCGTTTAATGCTCCTCATGTATTTCACACCTTTTGAAGCTCTTCATATTTTTCTCACCTTTTCAGGCTCTTCATGTTTTTGAACACCGCTTCATGCTCCTCATATTTTTCAGACCGTTTCATGCTCCTCATATATTTCAAACCTTTTGCACCTCTTCATATTTTTCACACCTTTTCAGGCTCTTCATATTTTTGAACACCTCTTCCTCTTCCTCCTATTTTTCAGACCGTTTCTTGCTCCTCATGTATTTCACACCTTTTGAAGCCCTTCATATTTTTCACACCTTTTCAGGCTCTTGATGTTTTTCCACACCGCTTCATGCTCCTCCTATTTTTCAGAACTTTTCATGCTCCTCATATTTTTGACACCTTTTGAAGCTCTTCATATTTTTCACACCTTTTCAGGCTCTTCATATTTTTGAACACCTCTTCCTCTTCCTCCTATTTTTCAGACCGTTTCTTGCTCCTCATGTATTTCACACCTTTGGAAGCCCTTCATATTTTTCACACCTTTTCAGGCTCTTGATGTTTTTCCACACCACTTCATGCTTCTCCTATTTTTCAACACGTTTCATGCTCCTCATGTATTTCACACCTTTTGAAGCTCTTCATATTTTTCACACCTTTTCAGGCTCTTCATGTTTTTCAACACCGCTTCATGCTCCTCCTATTTTTCAGACCGTTTCATGCACCTCATATTTTTCTCACCTTTTTAAGCTCTTCATATTTTTCACACCTTTTCAGGCTCCTCATGTTTTGCAACACCGCTTCATGGTCCTCCTATTTTTCAGACCGTTTCATACTCCTCATATTTTTGACAACTTTTGATGCTCTTCATATTTTTCACACCTTTTCAGGCTCTTCATTTTTTCAACACCGCTTCATGCTCCTCCTATTTTTCAGAGCGTTTCATGCTCATCTCATTTTTAACACCTTTGGAAGCTTTTCATATTTTTCACAATTTTTCAGGCTCTTCATGTTTTGAACACCGCTTGATGCTCCTCCTATTTTTCAGACCGTATCATGCTCCTCATATTTTGACACCTTTTGAAGCTCTTCATATATTTCACACCTTTTCAGTCTCTTCTTTTTCTTCAACACCACCTCATGCACCTCCTATTTTTCAGACCGTTTCATGATCATCTCATTTTTGACACCTTTTGAAGCTCTTCATATTTTTCACACCTTTTCAGGCTCCTCATTTTTTTCAACACCACTTCATTCTCCTCCTATTTTTCAGACCGTTTCATGCTCATCTCTTTTTTGACACCTTTTGAAGCTCTTCATATTTTTCACACATTTTTAAGCTCTTAATATTTTTCACACCTTTTCTGGCTCTTCATGTTTTTCAACACCGGTTCATGGTACTCCTATTTTTTAGACCGTTTCATGCTCCTCATATTTTTGGCAACTTTTGAAGCTGTTCATATTTTTCACACCTTTTCAGGTTCTTCATTTTTTTCAACACTGCTTCATGCTCCTCCTATTTTTCAGAACGTTTCATGCTCCTTATAATTTTGACACCTTTTGAAGCTCTTCATATTTTTCACACCTTTTCAGGCTCTTCATGTTTTTCAACACTGCTTCATGCTCCTCCTATTTTTCAGACCGTTTCTTGCACCTCATATATTTCACACCTTTAGAAGCTCTTCATATTTTTCACACATTTTCAGGCTCTTCATGTTTCTCAACACCGCTTCCTGCTCCTCCTCTTTTTCAGACCGTTTCATGCTCCTCATATTTTTGACACATTTTGAAGCTCTTCATGTTTCTCACCGCTTTTCAGGTTCTTCATGTTTTTCAACACTACTTCATGCTCCTCCTATTTTTCAGACGGTTTCATGCTCATCTCATTTTTGACACCTTTTGAAGCTCTTCATATTTTTCACATCTTTTGAAGCTCTTCATATTTTTCACACGTTTTCAGGCTCTTCATGTTGTTCAACACCCTTTCTTGCTCCTCCTATTTTTCAGACCATTTCATGCTCCTCATATTTTTGACACCTTTTGAAGCTCTTCATATTTTTCACACCTTTTCAGGCTCTTCATGTTTTTGAACACCGTTTCATAGTCCTCCTATTTTTCAGACCGTTTCATGCTCCTCATATTTTTGACACCTTTTGAAGCTCTTCATATTTTTCACTACTTTTCAGGGTCTTCCTGTTTTGAACACCGCTTCATGCTCCTCCTATTTTTCAGAACTTTTCATGCTCCTCATATTTTTGACACCTTTTGAAGCTCTTCATATTTTTCACACCTTTTCAGGCTCTTCATGTTTTTGAACACCATTTCATGCTCCTCCTATTTTACAGACCGTTTCATTCTCCTCATATTTTTGACACCTTTTGAAGCTCTTCATATATTTCACACCTTTTCAGGCTTTTCATTATTTTCAACACCACTTCATGCTCCTCTTATTTTTCAGACCGTTTCATGCTCATCTCATTTTGACACCTTTTGAAGTTCTTCATGTTTTTCACATCTTCTGAAGCTCTTCATATTTTTCACAAATTTTCAGGCTCTTTATGATTTTCAACACCGCTTCATGCTCCTCCTATTTTTCAGACCGTTTCATGTTCATCTCATTTTGACACCTTTTGAAGCTCTTCATATTTTTCACACCTTTTGAAGCTGTTCATATTTTGCATATTTTTGAAGTTCTTCATAATTTCACACGTTTTCAGACTCTTCATGTTTTTCAACACCACTTCATGCTCCTCCTATTTTTCAGACCGTTTCATGCTCCTCATATTTTTGACACCTTTTGAAGCTCTTCATATTTTTCACACCTTTTCAGGCTCTTCATGTTTTTGAACACCGCTTCATGCTCCTCCTATTTTTCAGACCGTTTCATGCTCGTCATATTTTTCACACCTTTTGAAGCTCTTCATATTTTTCACACCTTGTCAGGCTCTTGAATTTTTTCAACACCACTTCATGCTCCTCCTTTTTTGCAGACCGTTTCATGCTCCTCATATTTTTGACACCTTTTGAAGCTCTTCATATTTTGCACACCTTTTCAGGCTCTTCATGTTTTTGAACACCGCTTCATGATCCTCCTATTTTTCTGACCTTTTCATGCTCCTCATATTTTTGACAACTTTTGAAGCTCTTCATATTTTTCACAACTTTTCAGGCTTTTCCTGTTTTTGAACACCGCTTCATGCTCCTCCTATTTTTCAAACCGTTTCATGCTCCTCATATTTTTGACACCTTTTGAAGCTCTTCATATTTTGCACACCTTTTCAGGCTCTTCATGTTTTTGAACACCGCTTCATGCTCCTCCTATTTTCAGACCGTTTCATTCTCCTCATATTTTTGACACCTTTTGAAGCCCTTCATATATTTCACACCTTTTCCGTCTCTTCTTTTTTTTCAACACCACTTCATGCTCCTCCTATTTTTCAGACCGTTTCATGCTCATCTCATTTTTGACACCTTTTGAAGCTCTTCATATTTTTCACACCTTTTCAGGCTCTTCATGTTTTTGAACACCGCTTCATGCTCCTCTTATTTTTCAGACTGCTTCATACTCCTCTCATTTTTGACACCTTTTGAAGCTCTTCATATTTTTGACACCTTTTGAAGCTCTTCATATTTCTCACACGTTTTCAGGCTCTTCATGATTTTCAACACCGATTCATGCTCCTCCTCTTTTTCAGACCGTTTCATGCTCCTCATATTTTTGATACCTTTTGAATCTCCTCATATTTTTTACACCTTTTGAACCTCTTCATATATTTCACACTTTTTCAGGCTCTTCATGTTTTTCAACACGGCTTCATGCTCCTCCTATTTTTCAGACCGTTTCATGCTCCTCATATTTTTCACACCTTTTGAAGCTCTTCATATTTTTCACACCTTTTAAGCCTCTTCATGTTTTTTAGCACCACTTCATGCTCCTCCTATTTTCAAGACAGTTTCATACTCCTCATGTATTTCATACCTTTTGAAGCTCCTCATATTTTTCACACCTTTTCAGGCTCTTCATATTTTTGAAAACCGCTTCATGCTCCTCCTATTTTTAAGACCGTTTCATGCTCCTCATATATTTCACACCTTTTGAAGTTCTTCATATTTTTCACACCTTTTCAGGCTCTGCATGTTTTTCAACACCGTTTCATGCTCCTCCTATTTTTCAGACCGTTTCATGCTCCTCATATTTTTGACACATTTTGAAGTTCTTGATATATTTCACACCTTCTCAGGCTCTTCATTTTTTGGAACACGACTTCTTGCTCCTCCTATTTTTCAGACCGTTTCATGCTCATCTCATTTTTGACACCTTTTGAAGCTCTTCATATATTTGAAACCATTTGAAGCTCTTCATATTTTTCACAACTTTTCAGGCTCTGCATGTATTTGAACACCGTTTCATGCTACTCCTATATTTCAGACCGATTCTTGCTGCTCATATATTTGACACCTTTTGAAACTCTCCATATTTTTAACACCTTTTCAGGCTCTTCATGTTTTTCAACACCGCTTCATGCTCCTCCTATTCTTCAGACCGTTTCATGCTCCTCATATTTTTGACACCTTTTGATGCTCTTCATATTTTTCACACCTTTTCAGGCTTTTCATGTTTTTGCACACCGCTTCATGCTCCTCCTATTTTTCACACCTTTTGAAGCTCTTCATATTTTTCACCCTTTTCAGTCTCTTCATGTTTTTGAACACGGTTTCATGCTCCTCCTATTTTTCAGACCGTTTCATGCTCCTCATATTTTTGACACCTTTTGAAGCTCTTCATATTTTTCACATCTTTTCAGGCTCTTCATGTTTTTCAACACCGCTTCATGCTCCACCTATTTTTCAGACGGTTTCATGCTCATCTCTTTTTTGACACCTTTTGAAGCTCTTCATATTTTTCATACCTTTTGAAGCTCCTCATATTTTTCACTCGTTTTCACGCTCTTCATGTTTTTCAACACCGCTTCATGCTCCTCCTATTTTTCAGACGGTTTCATGCTCCTCATATTTTTGACACCTTTTGAAGCTCTTCATATTTTTCAAACCTTTTCAGGCTCTTCATGTTTTTGAACACTGCTTCATGCTCCTCGTATTTTTCAACCCATTTCATGATCCTCATGTATTTCACACCTTTGAACCTCTTCATATTTTTCACACCTTTTCAGGCTCTTCATGTGTTTCAACACCACTTCATGCTCCTCAGCTTTTTCAGACCGTTTCATGCTCATTTCATTTTTGAAACATTTTGAAGCTCTTCATATTTTTCACACCTTTTGAATCTCTTCATATTTTTGACACCTTTTCAGGCTCTTCATGTTTTTGAACACCTCTGCATGCTCCTCCTATTTTTCAGGGCGTTTAATGCTCCTCATGTATTTCACACCTTTTGAAGCTCTTCATATTTTTCTCACCTTTTCAGGCTCTTCATGTTTTTGAACACCGCTTCATGCTCCTCATATTTTTCAGACCGTTTCATGCTCCTCATATATTTCAAACCTTTTGCACCTCTTCATATTTTTCACACCTTTTCAGGCTCTTCATATTTTTGAACACCTCTTCCACTTCCTCCTATTTTTCAGACCGTTTCTTGCTCCTCATGTATTTCACACCTTTTGAAGCCCTTCATATTTTTCACACCTTTTCAGGCTCTTGATGTTTTTCCACACCACTTCATGCTTCTCCTATTTTTCAACACGTTTCATGCTCCTCATGTATTTCACACCTTTTGAAGCTCTTCATATTTTTCACACCTTTTCAGGCTCTTCATGTTTTTCAACACCGCTTCATGCTCCTCCTATTTTTCAGACCGTTTCATGCACCTCATATTTTTCTCACCTTTTGAAGCTCTTCATATTTTTCACACCTTTTCAGGCTCCTCATGTTTTGCAACACCGCTTCATGGTCCTCCTATTTTTCAGACCGTTTCATACTCCTCATATTTTTGACAACTTTTGATGCTCTTCATATTTTTCACACCTTTTCAGGCTCTTCATTTTTTCAACACCGCTTCATGCTCCTCCTATTTTTCAGACCGTTTCATGCTCATCTCATTTTTGACACCTTTGGAAGCTTTTCATATTTTTCACAATTTTTCAGGCTCTTCATGTTTTGAACACCGCTTCATGCTCCTCCTATTTTTCAGACCGTATCATGCTCCTCATAATTTGACACCTTTTGAAGCTCTTCATATATTTCACACCTTTTCAGTCTCTTCTTTTTCTTCAACACCACCTCATGCACCTCCTATTTTTCAGACCGTTTCATGATCATCTCATTTTTGACACCTTTTGAAGCTCTTCATATTTTTCAACCTTTTCAGGCTCCTCATTTTTTTCAACACCACTTCATTCTCCTCCTATTTTTCAGACCGTTTCATGCTCATCTCTTTTTTGACACCTTTTGAAGCTCTTCATATTTTTCACACATTTTGAAGCTCTTAATATTTTTCACACCTTTTCTGGCTCTTCATGTTTTTCAACACCGGTTCATGGTACTCCTATTTTTCAGACCGTTTCTTGCACCTCATATATTTCACACCTTTAGAAGCTCTTCATATTTTTCACACATTTTCAGGCTCTTCATGTTTCTCAACACCGCTTCCTGCTCCTCCTCTTTTTCAGAACGTTTCATGCTCCTCATATTTTTGACACCTTTTGAAGCTCTTCATGTTTCTCACAGCTTTTCAGGTTCTTCATGTTTTTCAACACTACTTCATGCTCCTCCTATTTTTCAGACGGTTTCATGCTCATCTCATTTTTGACACCTTTTGAAGCTCTTCATATTTTTCACATCTTTTGAAGCTCTTCATATTTTTCACACGTTTTCAGGCTCTTCATGTTGTTCAACACCCTTTCTTGCTCCTCCTATTTTTCAGACCATTTCATGCTCCTCATATTTTTGACACGTTTTGAAGCTCTTCATATTTTTCACACCTTTTCAGGCTCTTCATGTTTTTGAACACCGTTTCATAGTCCTCCTATTTTTCAGACCGTTTCATGCTCCTCATATTTTTGACACCTTTTGAAGCTCTTCATATTTTTCATACCTTTTGAAGCTCTTCATATTTTTCACTCGTTTTCACGCTCTTCATGTTTTTCAACACCGCTTCATGCTCCTCCTATTTTTCAGACGGTTTCATGCTCCTCATATTTTTGACACCTTTTGAAGCTCTTCATATTTTTCAAACCTTTTCAGGCTCTTCATGTTTTTGAACACTGCTTCATGCTCCTCGTATTTTTCAAACCATTTCATGATCCTCATGTATTTCACACCTTTGAACCTCTTCATATTTTTCACACCTTTTCAGGCTCTTCATGTGTTTCAACACCACTTCATGCTCCTCAGCTTTTTCAGACCGTTTCATGCTCATTTCATTTTTGAAACATTTTGAAGCTCTTCATATTTTTCACACCTTTTGAATCTCTTCATATTTTTGACACCTTTTCAGGCTCTTCATGTTTTTGAACACCTCTGCATGCTCCTCCTATTTTTCAGGGCGTTTAATGCTCCTCATGTATTTCACACCTTTTGAAGCTCTTCATATTTTTCTCACCTTTTCAGGCTCTTCATGTTTTTGAACACCGCTTCATGCTCCTCATAGTTTTCAGACCGTTTCATGTTCCTCATATATTTCAAACCTTTTGCACCTCTTCATATTTTTCACACCTTTTCAATGTCTTCATGTTTTTGAACACCGTTTCATGCTGCTCCTATTTTTCACAACGTTTCATGCTCCTCATATTTTTGACACCTTTTGAAGCTCCACATATTTTTCACACCTTTTCAGGCTCTTCATATTTTTGAACACCTCTTCCTCTTCCTCCTATTTTTCAGACCGTTTCTTGCTCCTCATGTATTTCACACCTTTGGAAGCCCTTCATATTTTTCACACCTTTTTAGGCTCTTGATGTTTTTCCACACCACTTCATGCTTCTCCTATTTTTCAACACGTTTCATGCTCCTCATGTATTTCACACCTTTTGAAGCTCTTCATATTTTTCACACCTTTTCAGGCTCTTCATGTTTTTCAACACCGCTTCATGCTCCTCCTATTTTTCAGACCGTTTCATGCACCTCATATTTTTCTCACCTTTTGAAGCTCTTCATATTTTTCACACCTTTTCAGGCTCCTCATGTTTTGCAACACCGCTTCATGGTCCTCCTATTTTTCAGACCGTTTCATACTCCTCATATTTTTGACAACTTTTGATGCTCTTCATATTTTTCACACCTTTTCAGGCTCTTCATTTTTTCAACACCGCTTCATGCTCCTCCTATTTTTCAGACCGTTTCATGCTCATCTCATTTTTAACACCTTTGGAAGCTTTTCATATTTTTCACAATTTTTCAGGCTCTTCATGTTTTGAACACCGCTTCATGCTCCTCCTATTTTTCAGACCGTATCATGCTCCTCATATTTTGACACCTTTTGAAGCTCTTCATATATTTCACACCTTTTCAGTCTCTTCTTTTTCTTCAACACCACCTCATGCACCTCCTATTTTTCAGACCGTTTCATGATCATCTCATTTTTGACACCTTTTGAAGCTCTTCATATTTTTCACACCTTTTCAGGCTCCTCATTTTTTTCAACACCACTTCATTCTCCTCCTATTTTTCAGACCGTTTCATGCTCATCTCTTTTTTGACACCTTTTGAAGCTCTTCATATTTTTCACACATTTTTAAGCTCTTAATATTTTTCACACCTTTTCTGGCTCTTCATGTTTTTCAACACCGGTTCATGGTACTCCTATTTTTTAGACCGTTTCATGCTCCTCATATTTTTGGCAACTTTTGAAGCTGTTCATATTTTTCACACCTTTTCAGGTTCTTCATTTTTTTCAACACTGCTTCATGCTCCTCCTATTTTTCAGAACGTTTCATGCTCCTTATAATTTTGACACCTTTTGAAGCTCTTCATATTTTTCACACCTTTTCAGGCTCTTCATGTTTTTCAACACTGCTTCATGCTCCTCCTATTTTTCAGACCGTTTCTTGCACCTCATATATTTCACACCTTTAGAAGCTCTTCATATTTTTCACACATTTTCAGGCTCTTCATGTTTCTCAACACCGCTTCCTGCTCCTCCTCTTTTTCAGACCGTTTCATGCTCCTCATATTTTTGACACATTTTGAAGCTCTTCATGTTTCTCACAGCTTTTCAGGTTCTTCATGTTTTTCAAGACTACTTCATGCTCCTCCTATTTTTCAGACGGTTTCATGCTCATCTCATTTTTGACACCTTTTGAAGCTCTTCATATTTTTCACATCTTTTGAAGCTCTTCATATTTTTCACACGTTTTCAGGCTCTTCATGTTGTTCAACACCCTTTCTTGCTCCTCCTATTTTTCAGACCATTTCATGCTCCTCATATTTTTGACACCTTTTGAAACTCTTCATATTTTTCACACCTTTTCAGGCTCTTCATGTTTTTGAACACCGTTTCATAGTCCTCCTATTTTTCAGACCGTTTCATGCTCCTCATATTTTTGACACCTTTTGAAGCTCTTCATATTTTTCACTACTTTTCAGGGTCTTCCTGTTTTGAACACCGCTTCATGCTCCTCCTATTTTTCAGAACTTTTCATGCTCCTCATATTTTTGACACATTTTGAAGCTCTTCATATTTTTCACACCTTTTCAGGCTCTTCATGTTTTTGAACACCATTTCATGCTCCTCCTATTTTACAGACCGTTTCATTCTCCTCATATTTTTGACACCTTTTGAAGCTCTTCATATATTTCACACCTTTTCAGGCTTTTCATTATTTTCAACACCACTTCATGCTCCTCTTATTTTTCAGACCGTTTCATGCTAATCTCATTTTGACACCTTTTGAAGTTCTTCATGTTTTTCACATCTTCTGAAGCTCTTCATATTTTTCACAAATTTTCAGGCTCTTTATGATTTTCAACACCGCTTCATGCTCCTCCTATTTTTCAGACCGTTTCATGTTCATCTCATTTTGACACCTTTTGAAGCTCTTCATATTTTTCACACCTTTTGAAGCTCTTCATATTTTGCATATTTTTGAAGTTCTTCATAATTTCACACGTTTTCAGACTCTTCATGTTTTTCAACACCACTTCATGCTCCTCCTATTTTTCAGACCGTTTCATGCTCCTCATATTTTTGACACCTTTTGAAGCTCTTCATATTTTTCACACCTTTTCAGGCTCTTCATGTTTTTGAACACCGCTTCATGCTCCTCCTATTTTTCAGACCGTTTCATGCTCCTCATATTTTTGACAACTTTTGAAGCTTTTCATATTTTTCACACCTTGTCAGGCTCTTGAATTTTTTCAACACCACTTCATGCTCCTCCTTTTTTGCAGACCGTTTCATGCTCCTCATATTTTTGACACCTTTTGAAGCTCTTCATATTTTGCACACCTTTTCAGGCTCTTCATGTTTTTGAACACCGCTTCATGATCCTCCTATTTTTCTGACCTTTTCATGCTCCTCATATTTTTGACAACTTTTGAAGCTCTTCATATTTTTCACAACTTTTCAGGCTTTTCCTGTTTTTGAACACCGCTTCATGCTCCTCCTATTTTTCAAACCGTTTCATGCTCCTCATATTTTTGACACCTTTTGAAGCTCTTCATATTTTTCACACCTTTTCGGGCTCTTCATGTTTTGAACACCGCTTCATACTCCTCCTATATTTCAGACAGTTTCATGCTCATCTCATTTTTGACACCTTTTGAAGCTCTTCATATTTTTCACATCTTTTCAGGCTCTTCATGTTTTTCAACACCGCTTCATGCTCCACCTATTTTTCAGACGGTTTCATGCTCATCTCTTTTTTGACACCTTTTGAAGCTCTTCATATTTTCACACCTTTTCAGGCTCTTCATATTTTTGAACACCGCTTCATGCTCCTCCTATTTTTCAGAGTGTTTCATGCTCCTCATTTATTTCACACCTTCTGAAGCTCTTCATATTTTTCACACCTTTTCAGGCTCTTCATGTTTTTCCACACCACTTCATGCTTCTCCTAATTTTCAGCTCTTTCATGCTCCTCATGTATTTCACACCTTTGAAGCTTTTCATATTTTTCACACCTTTTCAGGCTCTTCATGTTTTTCAACGCCGCTTCATGCTCCTCCTCTTTTTCAGCCCGTTTCATGCTCCTCATATTTTTGACACCTTTTGAAGCTCTTCATATTTTTCACACCTTTTCGGGCTCTTCATGTTTTGAACACCGCTTCATACTCCTCCTATATTTCAGACAGTTTCATGCTCATCTCATTTTTGACACCTTTTGAAGCTTTTCATATTTTTCACAACTTTTCAGGCTCTTCATGTTTTTGAACACCTCTTCATGCTAATCCTATTTTTCAAGCCATAACATGCTCCTCATATTTTTCACACCTTTTGAAGCTCTTCATATTTTTTACACCTTTTCAGGCTCTTCATGTTTTTGAACACCACTTCATGCTCCTTATATTTTTCAGAGAGTTTCATGCTCCTCATGTATTTCACACCTTCAGAAGCTCTTCATATTTATCACACCTTTTCAGGCTCTTCATGTTTTTCCACACCACTTCATGCTTCTCCAAATTTTCAGCTCTTTCATGCTCCTCATGTATTTCACACCTTTTGAAGCTTTTCATATTTTTCACACGTTTTCAGGCTCTTCATGTTTTTCAACACCGCTTCATGCTCCTCCTCTTTTTCAGACCGTTTCATGCTCCTCATATTTTTGACACCTTTTGAAGCTCTTCATATTTCTCACACCTTTTCAGGCTCTTCCTGTTTTTCAACACCGCTTCATGCTCCTCCTATTTTTCAGACCGTTTCATGCTCCTCATATTTTTGACACCTTTTGAAGCTCTTCATATTTTTCACACCTTTTCAGGCTCTTCATATTTTTGAACACCGCTTCATGCTCCTCCTTTTTTTTAGACCGTTTCATGCTGCTCATATTTTTCACACCTTTTGAAGCTCTTCATATTTTTCACACGATTTCAGGCTCTTCATGTTTTTGAACACCATTTCATGCTCCTCCTATTTTGCAGACCGTTTCTTGCTCCTCATATTTTTGACACCTTCTGAAGCTCTTCATATTTTTCACACCTTTTGAATCTCTTCATATTTTTGACACCTTTTCAGGCTCTTCATGTTTTTGAACACCTCTGCATGCTCCTCCTATTTTTCAGGGCGTTTAATGCTCCTCATGTATTTCACACCTTTTGAAGCTCTTCATATTTTTGACACCCTTTCAGGCTCTTCATGTTTTGCAACACCGCTTCATGCTCCACCTATTTTTCAGACCGTTTCATGCTCCTCATATTTTTGAGACCTTTTGAAGCTCTTCATATCATTCACACCTTTTCAGGCTCTTCATGTTTTTCAATACCACTTCATGCTCCACCTATTTTTCAGACCGTTTCATGCTCATCTCATTTTTGACACCTTTTAAAGCTCTTCATATTTTTCACACCTTTTGAAGCTCTTCATATTCTTCATACGTTTTCATGCTCTTTATGTTTTTCAACACCGCTTCTTGCTCCTCCTATTTTTCAGACCGTTTCATGCTCATCTCATTTTTGACACCTTTTAAAGCTCTTCATATTTTTCACACCTTTTGAGGCTCTTCATATTTTTCACACCTTTTGAGGCTCTTCATATTTTTCATATTTTTGAAGCTCTTCATATTTTTCACACCTTTTCAGGCTCTTCATATTTTTGAACACCGCTTCATGCTCCTCCTATTTTTCAGAGAGTTTCATGCTCCTCATGTATTTCACACCTTATGAAGCTCTTCATATTTTTCACACCTTTTCAGGCTCTTCATATTTTTGAACACCGCTTCATGCTCCTCCTATCTTTCAGACCGTTTCATGCTCATCTCTTTTTTGACAACTTTTGAAGTTCTTCGTATTTTCATACCTTTTGAAGCTCTTCATATTTTTCACACGTTTTCAGGCTCTTCATGTTTTTCAACACCGCTTCATGCTCCTCCTATTTTTCAGACCGTTTCATGCTCCTCATATTTTTGACACCTTTTGAAGCACTTCATATTTTTCACACCTTTTCAGGTTCTTCATATTTTTGAACACCGCTTCATGTTCCTCCTGTTTTTCACACCTTTTGAAGCTCTTCATATTTTTCACACCTTTTCAGGCTGTACATGTTTTTGAAGACCACTTCATGCTCCTCATCTTTTTTAGACCGTTTCATGCTCCTGATATTTTTCACACCGTTTGAAGCTCATCATATTTTTCACACGTTTTCAGATTCTTCATGTTTTTGATCAGCGTTTCATGCTCCTCCTATTTTTCAGACCGTTTCATGCTCCTCATATTTTTGACTCCTTTTGAAGCTCTTCACATTTTTCACACCTTTTCCGGCTCTTCATGTTTTTCAACACCGCTTCATGATCCACCTATATTTCAGAGCGTTTCATGCTCCTCATATTTTTGACACCTTTTGAAGCTCTTCACATTTTTCACACCTTTTCCGGCTCTTCATGTTTTTCAACACCGCTTCATGCTCCTCCTATTTTTCAGATCGTTTCAGGCTCCGCATATTTTTGACTCCTTTTGAAGCTCTTCATATTTTTCACACGTTTTCAGGCCCTTCATGTTTTTGAACACCGCTTCATGCTCCTCCTATTTTTCAAACCTTTTGAAGCTCTTCATGTTTTTCACACCTTATCAGCCTCTTCATGTTTTTGAACATCTCTTCATGCTCCTCATATTTTTGACAATTTTATAAGCTCTTCATATTTTTCACACTTTTTGAGGCTCTTCATGTTTTTGAGCACCGCTTCATGCTCCTCCTATTTTTCAAACCTTTTGAAGCTCTTCATGTTTTTCACACCTTATCAGCCTCTTCATGTTTTTGAACATCTCTTCATGCTCCCCATATTTTTGACAGTTTTATAAGCTCTTTATATATTTCACTCATTTTCAGGCTCTTCATGTTTTTGAACACCGCTTCATGCTCCTCCTATTTTTCAAACCTTTTGAAGCTCTTCATATTTTTCACACTTTTTCAGGCTCTTCATGTTTTGAACACCGCTTCATGCTCCTCCTATTTTTCAGACCGTTTCATGCTCCTCAGGTATTTCACACCTTTTCAAGCTCTTCATATTTTTCACACCTTTTCAAGCTCTTCACGTTTTTGAACAACACTTCATGCTCCTCCTACTTTTCAGACTGTTTCATGCTCATCTCATTTTTGACACCTTTTCAGGGTCTTCATATTTTTCAAACTTTTGAAGATCTTCATATTTTTCACACTTTTTCAGGCTCTTCATGTTTTGAACACTGCTTCATGCTCCTCCTATTTTTCAGACCGTTTCATTCTCCTCATGTTTTTCACACCTTTTGAAGCTCTTCATAATTTTCACACCTTTTCATGCTCTTCATGTTTTTGAACACCGTTTCATGCTCGTCCTATTTTTCAGACCATTTCAAGCTCCTCATATTTTTGAAACCTTTTGAAGCTCTTCATATTTTTCACACCTTTTCCGTCTCTTCTTGTTTTTCAACACCGCTTCTTGCTCCTCCTATTTTTCAGACCGTTTCATGCTCCTCATATTGTTGACACCTTTTGAAGCACTTCATATTTTTCACACCTCTTCAGGCTCTTCATATTTTTGAACGCCGCTTCAGGTTCCTCCTCTTTTTCACACCTTTTGAAGCTCTTCATATTTTTCACACCTTTTCAGGCTGTACATGTTTTTGAAGACCACTTCATGCTCCTCATCTTTTTCAGATCGTTTCATGCTCCTGATATATTTCACACCGTTTGAAGCTCTTCATATTTTTCACACGTTTTCAGATTCTTCATGTTTTTGAACACCGTTTCATGCTCCTCCTATTTTTCAGACCGTTTCATGCTCCTCATATTTTTGACACCTTTTGAAGCTCTTCACATTTATCACACCTTTTCAGGCTCTTCATGTTTTTCAACACCGCTTCATGATCCTTCTATGTTTCAGAGCGTTTCATGCTCCTCATATTTTTGACACCTTTTGAAGCTCTTCACATTTTTCACACCTTTTCCGGCTCTTCATGTTTTTCAACTCCGCTTCATGCTCCTCCTATTTTTCAGATCGTTTCAGGCTCCGCATATTTTTGACTCCTTTTGAAGCTCTTCATATTTTTCACACATTTTCAGGCCCTTCATGTTTTTGAACACCGCTTCATGCTCCTCCTATTTTTCAGACGCTTCAGGCTGCTCGTATTTTTCAGACCGTTTCATGCTCCTCATATTTTTGACAATTTTATAAGCTCTTCATATTTTTCACACTTTTTCAAGCTCTTCATGTTTTTGAGCACCGCTTCATGCTCCTCCTATTTTTCAAACGTTTTGAAGCTCTTCATGTTTTTCACACTTTTTCAGGCTGTTTATAGTTTTCAACACCGCTGCATGATTCTCCTATATTTGAGACCATTTCATGCTCCTCATATTTTTGACATTTTTTGAAGCTCTTCATATTTTTCACACCTTTTGAAGCTCTTCCTGTTTTTCACAGGTTTTCAGGCTCTTCATGTTTTACAACACCGCTTCATGCTCCTCCTATTTTTCCGACCGTTTCATGCTCTTTTCATTTTTGACACCTTTTGAAGGTCTTCATATTTTTCACACCTTTTGAAGCTCTTCATATTTTGCACTTCTTTTCAGGCTCTTCATGTTTTTTAACACCGCTTCATGCTCCTCATATTTTTCAGACCGTTTCATGCTCCTCATATTTTTGACACCTTTTGAAGCTCTTCATATTTTTCACACCTTTTCAGACTCTTCATGTTTTTCAACACCGCTTCATGCTGCTCCTATTTTTCAGACCGTTTCATGCTCATCTCTTTTTTGACAACTTTTGAAGCTCTTCATATTTTCATACCTTTTGAAGCTCTTCATATTTTCCACACGTTTTCAGGCTCTTCATGTTTTTCAACACCGCTTCATGCTCCTCCTATTTTTCAGACCGTTTCACTCTCCTCATATTTTTGACACGTTTTGAAGCTCTTCATATTTTCACACCTTTTCCGTCTCTTCTTGTTTTTCAACACCGCTTCTTGCTCCTCCTATTTTTCAGACCGTTTCATGCTCCTCATATTGTTGACACCTTTTGAAGCACTTCATAGTTTTCACACCTTTTCAGGCTCTTCATATTTTTGAACACCACTTCATGTTCCTCCTGTTTTTCACACCTTTTGAAGCTCTCCATATTTTTCACACCTTTTCAGGCTGTACATGTTTTTGAAGACCACTTCATGCTCCTCATCTTTTTCAGACCATTTCATGCACCTCATATTTTTCACACCGTTTGAAGCTCTTCATATTTTTCACACGTTTTCAGATTCTTCATGTTTTTGATCACCGTTTCATGCTCCTCCTATTTTTCAGACCGTTTCATGCTCCTCATATTTTTGACACCTTTTGAAGCTCTTCACATTTATCACACCTTTTCAGGCTCTTCATGTTTTTCAACACCACTTCTTGATCCACCTATATTTCAGAGCGTTTCATGCTCCTCATATTTTTGACACCTTTTGAAGCTCTTCACATTTTTCACACCTTTTCTGGCTCTTCATGTTTTTCAACACCGCTTCATGCTCCTCCTATTTTTCAGATCGTTTCAGGCTCCGCATATATTTGACTCCTTTTTAAGCTCTTCATATTTTTCACACATTTTCAGGCCCTTCATGTTTTTGAACACCGCTTCATGCTCCTCCTATTTTTCAGACGGTTTCAGGCTGCTCGTATTTTTCAGACCGTTTCATGCTCCTCATATTTTTGACAATTTTATAAGCTCTTCATATTTTTCACACTTTTTCAGGCTCTTCATGTTTTTGAGCACCGCTTCATGCTCCTCCTATTTTTCAAACCTTTTGAAGCTCTTCATGTTTTTCACACCTTATCAGCCTCTTCATGTTTTTGAACATCTCTTCATGCTCCTCTTATTTTTGACAATTTTATAAGCTCTTCATATTTTTCACAATTTTTCAGGCTCTTCATGTTTTTGAACACCGCTTCATGCTCCTCCTATTTTTCAAACCTTTTGAAGCTCTTCATATTTTTCACACTTTTTCAGGCTCTTCATGTTTTGAACACCGCTTCATGCTCCTCCTATTTTTCAGACCGTTTCATGCTCCTCAGGTATTTCACACCTTTTCATCTCTTCATATTTTTCACACCTTTTCAGGCTCTTCACGTTTTTGAACAACACTTCATGCTCCTCCTACTTTTCAGACTGTTTCATGCTCATCTCATTTTTGACACCTTTTCAGGGTCTTCATATTTTTCAAACTTTTGAAGATCTTCATATTTTTCACACTTTTTCAGGCTCTTCATGTTTTGAACACTGCTTCATGCTCCTCCTATTTTTCAGACCGTTTCATTCTCCTCATGTTTTTCACAACTTTTGAAGCTCTTCATAATTTTCACACCTTTTCATGCTCTTCATGTTTTTGAACACCGTTTCATGCTCGTCCTATTTTTCAGATCATTTCAAGCTCCTCATATTTTTGAAACCTTTTGAAGCTCTTCATATTTTTCACACCTTTTCCGTCTCTTCTTGTTTTTCAACACCGCTTCTTGCTCCTCCTATTTTTCAGACTGTTTCATGCTCCTCATATTGTTGACACCTTTTGAAGCACTTCATATTTTTGACACCTTTTCAGGCTCTTCATATTTTTGAACGCTGCTTCATGTTCCTCCTGTTTTTCACACCTTTTAAAGCTCTTCATATTTTTCACACCTTTTCAGGCTGTACATGTTTCTGAAGACCACTTCATGCTCCTCATCTTTTTCAGACCGTTTCATGCTCCTGATATTTTTCACACCGTTTGAAGCTCTTCATATTTTTCACACGTTTTCAGATTCTTCATGTTTTTGATCACCGTTTCATGCTCCTCCTATTTTTCAGACCGTTTCATACTCCTCATATTTTTGACACCTTTTGAAGGTCTTCACATTTATCACACCTTTTCAGGCTCTTCATGTTTTTCAACCCCGCTTCATGATCCTCCTATATTTCAGAGCGTTTCATGCTCCTCATATTTTTGACACCTTTTGAAGCTCTTCACATTTTTCACACCTTTTCCGGCTCTTCATGTTTTTCAACTCCGCTTCATGCTCCTCGTATTTTTCAGATCGTTTCAGGCTCCGCATATTTTTGACTCCTTTTGAAGCTCTTCATATTTTTCACACGTTTTCAGGCCCTTCATGTTTTTGAACACCGCTTCATGCTCCTCCTATTTTTCAGACGGTTTCAGGCTGCTCGTATTTTTCAGACCGTTTCATGCTCCTGATATTTTTGACAATTTTATAAACTCTTCATATTTTTCACACTTTTTCAGGCTCTTCATGTATTTGAACACCGCTTCATGCTCCTCACATTTCTCACACCTTTTGAAGCTCTTCATATTTTTCTCACCTTTTCAGGCTCCTCATGTTTTTGAACACCGCTTCATGCTCCTCCTATTTTTCAAACTTTTTGAAGCTCTTCATGTTTTTCACACCTTATCAGCCTCTTCATGTTTTTGAACACCTCTTCATGCTACTCCTATTTTTCAGACCTTTTCATGCTCCTCATGTATTTCACACGTTTTGAAGCTCTTCATATTTTTCACACCTTTTGAAGCTCTTCATATTTTTCACAGCTTTTCAGGCTCTTCAATTTTTCAACACCGTTTCATTCTTCTCCTATTTTTCAGACCGTTTCATGCTCATCTCATTTTTGACACCTTTTGAAGCTCTTCATATTTTTCACATATTTTGAAGCTCCTCATATTTTTCACACCTTTTCAGGCTGTACATGTTTTTGAAGACCACTTCATGCTCCTCATCTTTTTCAGACCGTTTCATGCTCCTGATATTTTTCACACCGTTTGAAGCTCTTCATATTTTTCACACGTTTTCAGACTCTTCATGTTTTTCAACACCGCTTCATGATCCTCTTATATTTCAGACCGTTTCATGCTCCTCATATTTTTGACACCTTTTGAAGCTCTTCACATTTTTCACACCTTTTCCGTCTCTTCATGTTTTTCAACACCGCTTCATGATCCTCTTATATTTCAGACCGTTTCATGCTCCTCATATTTTTGACACCTTTTGAAGCTCTTCACATTTTTCACACCTTTTCCGGCTCTTCATGTTTTTCAACACCGCTTCATGCTCCTCCTATTTTTCAGATCGTTTCAGGCTTCGCATATTTTTGACTCCTTTTGAAGCTCTTCATATTTTTCACACGTTTTCAGGCCCTTCATGTTTTTGAACACCGCTTCATGCTCCTCCTATTTTTCACACGTTTTCAGACTATTCATGTTTTTCAACACCGCTTCATGATCCTCTTATATTTCAGACCGTTTCATGCTCCTCATATTTTTGACAATTTTATAAGCTATTCATATTTTTCACACATTTTCAGGCTCTTCATGTTTTTGAACACCGCTTCATGCTCCTCCTATTTTTCAAACCTTTTGAAGCTCTTAATGTTTTTCACGCCTTAACATCCTCTTCATGTTTTTGAACATCTCTCCATGCTCCTCATATTTTTGACAATTTTATAAGCTCTTCATATTTATCACACTTTTTCAGGCTCTTCATGTTTTTGAACACCGCTTCATCCTCCTCCTATTTTTCAAACCTTTTGAAGCTCTTCATATTTTTCACATTTTTTCAGGCTCTTCATGTTTTGAACACCACTTCATGCTCCTCCTATTTTTCAGACCGTTTCATGCTCCTCAGGTATTTCATACCTTTTGAAGCTCTTCATAATTTTCACACCTTTTCATGGTCTTCATGTTTTTGAACACCATTTCATGCTCCTCCTATTTTTCAGACCTTTTCATGCTCCTCATGTATTTCACACGTTTTGAAGCTCTTCATATTTTTCACACCTTTTCAGGCTCTTCATGTTTTTGAACACTGCTTCATGCTCATCCTATTTTTCAGACAGTTTCAAACTCCTCATACTTTTGACACCTTTTGAAGCTCTTCATATTTTTCACACCTTTTTAGGCTCTCCATGTTTCTGAACACCACTTCATGCTCCTCCTATTTTTCAGATCGTATCATGCTTCTCATATTTTTCACACCTTTTGGAGCTCTTCATATTTTTCACATCTTTTCAGGCTCTTCATGTTTTTCAACACCACTTCATGCTCCTCCTATTTTTCAGAGAGATTCATGCTCCACATATATTTCACACCTTTTGAAGCTCTTCATATTTTTCACACCTTTTCAGGCTCTTCATTTTTTTCCACACCACTTCATGCTTCTCCTATTTTTCAGACTGTTTCATGCTCCTCATGTATTTCAAACCTTTGAAGCTTTTCATATTTTTCACACATTTTCAGGCTCTTCATGTTTTTGAACACCATTTCATGCTCCTCCTATTTTTCAGACCGTTTCATGCTTTTCATATTTTTGACATCTTTTGAAGCTCTTCATATTTTTCACACCTTTTCAGGCTGTTCATGTTTTTCCACATCACTTCATGCTTCTCCTATTTTTCAGACCGTTTCATGCTCCTCATGTATATCACACATTTGAAACTTTTCATATTTTTCACACCTTTTCAGGCTCTTCATGTTTTTGAACACCATTTAATGCTCCTCCTATTTTTCAGACAGTTTCATGCTCTTCATATTTTTGACACCTTTTGAAGCTCTTCATATTTTTCACACCTTTTCAGGCTCTTCATATATTTCACACCTTTTCAGGCTCTTCATGTTTTTGAACACCATTTCATGCTCCCCCTATTTTTCAGACCGTTTCATGCTCTTCATATTTTTGACACCTTTTGAAGCTCTCCATATTTTTCACACCTTTTGAAGCTCTTCATATATTTCACACCTTTTCAGGCTCTTCATGTTTTTAAACACCGCTTCATGCTCCTCCTACTTTTCAGACTGTTTCATGCTCATCTCATTTTTGACACCTTTTCAGGGTCTTCATATTTTTCAAACTTTTGACGATCTTCATATTTTTCACACTTTTTCAGGCTCTTCATGTTTTGAACACTGCTTCATGCTCCTCCTATTTTTCAGACCGTTTCATTCTCCTCATGTTTTTCACACCTTTTGAAGCTCTTCATAATTTTCACACCTTTTCATGCTCTTCATGTTTTTGAACACCGTTTCATGCTCGTCCTATTTTTCAGACCATTTCAAGCTCCTCATATTTTTGAAACCTTTTGAAGCTCTTCATATTTTTCACCTTTTCCGTCTCTTCTTGTTTTTCAACACCGCTTCTTGCTCCTCCTATTTTTCAGACCGTTTCATGCTCCTCATATTGTTGACACCTTTTGAAGCACTTCATATTTTTCACACCTTTTCAGGCTCTTCATAATTTTGCCGCCGCTTCATGTTCCTCCTGTTTTTCACACCTTTTGAAGCTCTTCATATTTTTCACACCTTTTCAGGCTGTACATGTATCTGAAGACCACTTCATGCTCCTCATCTTTTTCAGACCGTTTCATGCTCCTGATATTTTTCACACCGTTTGAAGCTCTTCATATTTTTCACACGTTTTCAGATTCTTCATGTTTTTGATCACCGTTTCATACTCCTCCTATTTTTCAGACCTTTTCATACTCCTCATATTTTTGACACATTTTGAAGCTCTTCACATTTATCACACCTTTTCAGGCTCTTCATGTTTTTCAACACCGCTTCATGATCCTCCTATATTTCAGAGCGTTTCATGCTCCTCATATTTTTGACACCTTTTGAAGCTCTTCACATTTTTCACACCTTTTCCGGCTCTTCATGTTTTTCAACTCC
Source organism: Dama dama (assembly GCF_033118175.1). Classification (NCBI taxonomy): domain Eukaryota; kingdom Metazoa; phylum Chordata; class Mammalia; order Artiodactyla; family Cervidae; genus Dama; species Dama dama. The sequence goes on along the minus strand of NW_026870928.1, from coordinate 1,064,369 downwards.
GCTTCATGCTCCTCCTATTTTTCAGATCGTTTCAGGCTCCGCATATTTTTGACTCCTTTTGAAGCTCTTCATATTTTTCACCCGTTTTCAGGCCCTTCATGTTTTTGAACACCGCTTCATGCTCCTCCTATTTTTCAGACCGTTTCAGGCTGCTGTATTTTTCAGACCGTTTCATGCTCCTCATATTTTTGACAATTTTATAAGCTCTTCATATTTTTCACACTTTTTCAGGCTCTTCATGTTTTGAACACCGCTTCATGCTCCTCCTATTTTTCAGACCGTTTCATGCTCCTCAGGTATTTCACAACTTTTCAAGCTCTTCATATTTTTCACACCTTTTCAGGCTCTTCACGTTTTTGAACAACACTTCATGCTCCTCCTACTTTTCAGACTGTTTCATGCTCATCTCATTTTTGACACCTTTTCAGGGTCTTCATATTTTTCAAACTTTTGAAGATCTTCATATTTTTCACACTTTTTCAGGCTCTTCATGTTTTGAACACTGCTTCATGCTCCTCCTATTTTTCAGACCGTTTCATTCTCCTCCTGTTTTTCACACCTTTTGAAGCTCTTCATAATTTTCACACCTTTTCATGCTCTTCATGTTTTTGAACACCGTTTCATGCTCGTCCTATTTTTCAGACCATTTCAAGCTCCTCATATTTTTGAAACCTTTTGAAGCTCTTCATATTTTTCACACCTTTTCCGTCTCTTCTTGTTTTTCAACACCGCTTCTTGCTCCTCCTATTTTTCAGACCGTTTCATGCTCCTCATATTGTTGACACCTTTTGAAGCACTACATATTTTTCACACCTTTTCAGGCTCTTCATATTTTTGAACACCGCTGCATGTTCCTCCTGTTTTTCACACCTTTTGAAGCTCTTCATATTTTTCACACCTTTTCAGGCTGTACATGTTTTTGAAGACCACTTCATGCTCGTCATCTTTTTCAGACCGTTTCATGTTCCTGATATTTTTCACACCGTTTGAAGCTCTTCATATTTTTCACACGTTTTCAAATTCTTCATGTTTTTGATCACCGTTTCATGCTCCTACTATTTTTCAGACCGTTTCATGCTCCTCATATTTTTGACACCTTTTGAAGCTCTTCACATTTATCACACCTTTTCAGGCTCTTCATGTTTTTCAACACCGCTTCATGATCCTCCTATATTTCAGAGCGTTTCATGCTCGTCATATTTTTGACACCTTTTGAAGCTCTTCACATTTTTCACACCTTTTCCGGCTCTTCATGTTTTTCAACTCCGCTTCATGCTCCTCCTATTTTTCAGATCGTTTCAGGCTCCGAATATTTTTGACTCCTTTGAAGCTCTTCATATTTTTCACACGTTTTCAGGCCCTTCATGTTTTTGAACACCGCTTCATGCTCCTCCTATTTTTCAGACGGTTTCAGGCTGCTCGTATTTTTCAGACCGTTTCATGCTCCTCATATTTTTGACAATTTTATAAGCTCTTCATATTTTTCACACTTTTTCAGGCTCTTCATGTTTTTGAACACCGCTTCATGCTCCTCTTATTTTTCAAACCTCTTGAAGCTGTTCATATTTTTCACACTTTTTCAGGCTCTTCATGTTTGAACACCGCTTCATGCTCCTCCTATTTTTCAGATCGTTTCATGCTCCTCAGGTATTTCACACCTTTTGAAACTCTTCATATTTTTCACACCTTTTCAGGCTCTTCACGTTTTTGAACACCGCTTCATGCTCCTCCTATTTTTCAGACGGTTTCAGGCTGCTCGTATTTTTCAGACCGTTTCATGCTCCTCATATTTTTGACAATTTTATAAGCTCTTCATATTTTTCACACTTTTTCAGGCTCTTCATGTTTTGAACACTGCTTCATGCTCCTCCTATTTTTCAGACCGTTTCATTCTCCTCATGTTTTTCACCCCGTTTGAAGCTCTTCATATTTTTCACACGTTTTCAGATTCTTCATGTTTTTGATCACCGTTTCATACTCCTCCTATTTTTCAGACCTTTTCATACTCCTCATATTTTTGACACCTTTTGAAGCTCTTCACATTTATCACACCTTTTCAGGCTCTTCATGTTTTTCAACACCGCTTCATGATCCTCCTATATTTCAGAGCGTTTTATGCTCCTCATATTTTTGACACCTTTTGAAGCTCTTCACATTTTTCACACCTTTTCCGGCTCTTCATGTTTTTCAACTCCGCTTCATGCTCCTCCTATTTTTCAGATCGTTTCAGGCTCCGCATATTTTTGACTCCTTTTGAAGCTCTTCATATTTTTCACCCGTTTTCAGGCCCTTCATGTTTTTGAACACCGCTTCATGCTCCTCCTATTTTTCAGACCGTTTCAGGCTGCTGTATTTTTCAGACCGTTTCATGCTCCTCTTATTTTTGACAATTTTATAAGCTCTTCATATTTTTCACACTTTTTCAGGCTCTTCATGTTTTGAACAACGCTTCATGCTCCTCCTATTTTTCAGACGGTTTCAGGCTGCTTGTATTTTTCAGACCGTTTCATGCTCCTCATATTTTTGACAATTTTATAAGCTCTTCATATTTTTCACACTTTTTCAGGCTCTTCATGTTTTGAACACCGCTTCATGCTCCTCCTATTTTTCAGACGGTTTCAGGCTGCTCGTATTTTTCAGACCGTTTCATGCTCCTCATATTTTTGACAATTTTATAAGCTCTTCATATTTTTCACACATTTTCAGGCCCTTCATGTTTTTGAACACCGCTTCATGCTCCTCCTATTTTTCAGACGGTTTCAGGCTGCTCGTATTTTTCAGACCGTTTCATGCTCCTCATATTTTTGAAAATTTTATAAGCTCTTCATATTTTTCACACTTTTTCAGGCTCTTCATGTTTTGAACACCGCTTCATGCTCCTCCTATTTTTCAGACCGTTTCATGCTCCTCAGGTATTTCGCACCTTTTCAAGCTCTACATATTTTTCACACCTTTTCAGGCTCTTCATGTTTTTAAACACCGCTTCATGCTCCTCCTACTTTTCAGACTGTTTCATGCTCATCTCATTTTTGACACCTTTTCAGGGTCTTCATATTTTTCAAACTTTTGAAGATCTTCATATTTTTCACACTTTTTCAGGCTCTTCATGTTTTGAACACTGCTTCATGCTCGTCCTATTTTTCAGACCATTTCAAGCTCCTCATATTTTTGAAACCTTTTGAAGCTCTTCATATTTTTCACACCTTTTCAGGCTTTTCATGTATTTGAACACCGCTTCATGCTCCTCACATTTCTCACACCTTTTGAAGCTCTTCATATTTTTCTCACCTTTTCAGGCTCCTCATGTTTTTGAACACCGCTTCATGCTCCTCATATTTTTCAGACCGTTTCATGATCCTCAAGTATTTCACACCTTTTGAACCTCTTCATATTTTTCACACCTTTTCAATGTATTCATGTTTTTGAACACTGTTTCATGCTGCTCCTGTTTTTCAGACCATTTCATGATACTCATATTTTTGACACCTTTTGAAGCTCTTCATATTTTTCACACTTTTTCAGGCTGTTTATAGTTTTCAACACCGCTGCATGATTCTCCTATATTTGAGACCATTTCATGCTCCTAATATTTTTGACATTTTTTGAAGCTCTTCATATTTTTGACACCTTTTGAAGCTCTTCCTATTTTTCACAGGTTTTCAGGCTCTTCATGTTTTTCAACACCGCTTCATGCACGTCCTATTTTTCAGGCCGTTTCATGCTCATCTCATTTTTGACACCTTTTGAAGGTCTTCATGTTTTTCACACCTTTTGAAGCTCTTCATATTTTTCACTTCTTTTCAGGCTCTTCATGTTTTTTAACACCGCTTCATGCTCCTCATTTTTTTCAGACCGTTTCATGCTCCTCATATTTTTGACATCTTTTGAAGCTCTTCACGTTTTTCACACATTTTCAGGCTCTTCCTGTTTTTCAACACCGCTTGATGATCCTCCTATATTTCCGACCGTTTCATGCTCCTCATATTTTTGACACCTTTTGAAGCTCTTCATATTTTTCACACCTTTTCAGACTCTTCATGTTTTTCAACACCGCTTCATGCTGCTCCTATTTTTCAGACCGTTTCATGCTCATCTCTTTTTTGACAACTTTTGAAGCTCTTCATATTTTCATACCTTTTGAAGCTCTTCATATTTTTCACACGTTTTCAGGCTCTTCATGTTTTTCAACACCGCTTCATGCTCCTCCTATTTTTCAGACCGTTTCGTGCTCCTCATATTATTGACACGTTTTGAATCTCTTCATATTTTTCACACCTTTTCCGTCTCTTCTTGTTTTTCAACACCGCTTCTTGCTCCTCCTATTTTTCAGACCGTTTCATGCTCCACATATTGTTGACACCTTTTGAAGCACTTCATATTTTTCACACCTTTTCAGGCTCTTCATATTTTTGAACATAGCTTCATGTTCCTCCTGTTTTTCACACCTTTTGAAGCTCTTCATATTTTTCACACCTTTTCAGGCTCTTCAGGTTTTTGAACACCTCTTCATGCTCCTCCTATTTTTCAGACCGTTTCATGCTCCTCATGTATTTCACACCTTTTGAAGCTCTTCATATTTTTCACACCTTTTCAGGCTCTCCATGTTTCTGAACACCACTTCCTGCTCCTCCTATTTTTGAGGCCGTTTCATGCTCATCTCATTTTTGACACCTTCTGAAGCTCTTCATTTTTTTCACACCTTTTGAGCTCTTCATATTCTTCACACGTTTTCAGGCTGTTCATGTATTTCAATAACGCTTCTTACTCCTACTATTTTTCAGACCGTATCATGCTCCTCATATTTTTGACACCTTTTGAAGCTCTTCATATTTTTCACACCTTTTCAGGCTCTTCATATTTTTGAACACCACTTCATGTTCCTCCTGTTTTTCACACCTTTTGAAGCTCTCCATATTTTTCACACCTTTTCAGGCTGTACATGTTTTTGAAGACCACTTCATGCTCCTCATCTTTTTCAGACCATTTCATGCACCTCATATTTTTCACACCGTTTGAAGCTCTTCATATTTTTCACACGTTTTCAGATTCTTCATGTTTTTGATCACCGTTTCATGCTCCTCCTATTTTTCAGACCGTTTCCTGCTCCTCATATTTTTGACACCTTTTGAAGCTCTTCACATTTATCACACCTTTTCAGGCTCTTCATGTTTTTCAACACCACTTCATGATTCACCTACATTTCAGAGCGTTTCATGCTCCTCATATTTTTGACACCTTTTGAAGCTCTTCACATTTTTCACACCTTTTCCGGCTCTTCATGTTTTTCAACACCGCTTCATGCTCCTCCTATTTTTCAGATCGTTTCAGGCTCCGCATATATTTGACTCCTTTTTAAGCTCTTCATATTTTTCACACGTTTTCAGGCCCTTCATGTTTTGGAACACCGCTTCATGCTCCTCCTATTTTTCAGACGGTTTCAGGCTGCTCGTATTTTTCAGACCGTTTCATGCTCCTCATATTTTTTACAATTTTATAAGCTCTTCATATTTTTCACACTTTTTCAGGCTCTTTATGTTTTTGAGCACCGCTTCATGCTCCTCCTATTTTTCAAACCTTTTGAAGCTCTTCATGTTTTTCACACCTTATCAGCCTCTTCATGTTTTTGAACATCTCTTCATGCTCCTCTTATTTTTGACAATTTTATAAGCTCTTCATATTTTTCACACTTTTTCAGGCTCTTCATGTTTTTGAACACCGCTTCATGCTCCTCCTATTTTTCAAACCTTTTGAAGCTCTTCATATTTTTCACACTTTTTCAGGCTCTTCATGTTTTGAACACCGCTTCATGCTCCTCCTATTTTTCAGACCGTTTCATGCTCCTCAGGTATTTCACACCTTTTCAAGCTCTTCATATTTTTCACACCTTTTCAGGCTCTTCACGTTTTTGAACAACACTTCATGCTCCTCCTACTTTTCAGACTGTTTCATGCTCATCTCATTTTTGACACCTTTTCAGGGTCTTCATATTTTTCAAAGTTTTGAAGATCTTCATATTTTTCACACTTTTTCAGGCTCTTCATGTTTTCAACACTGCTTCATGCTCCTCCTATTTTTCAGACCGTTTCATTCTCCTCATGTTTTTCACACCTTTTGAAGCTCTTCATAATTTTCACACCTTTTCATGCTCTTCATGTTTTTGAACACCGTTTCATGCTCGTCCTATTTTTCAGATCATTTCAAGCTCCTCATATTTTTGAAACCTTTTGAAGCTCTTCATATTTTTCACACCTTTTCCGTCTCTTCTTGTTTTTCAACACCGCTTCTTGCTCCTCCTATTTTTCAGACTGTTTCATGCTCCTCATATTGTTGACACCTTTTGAAGCACTTCATATTTTTGACACCTTTTCAGGCTCTTCATATTTTTGAACGCTGCTTCATGTTCCTCCTGTTTTTCACACCCTTTGAAGCTCTTCATATTTTTCACACCTTTTCAGGCTGTACATGTTTCTGAAGACCACTTCATGCTCCTCATCTTTTTCAGACCGTTTCATGCTCCTGATATTTTTCACACCGTTTGAAGCTCTTCATATTTTTCACACGTTTTCAGATTCTTCATGTTTTTGATCACCGTTTCATGCTCCTCCTATTTTTCAGACCATTTCATACTCCTCATATTTTTGACACCTTTTGAAGGTCTTCACATTTATCACACCTTTTCAGGCTCTTCATGTTTTTCAACCCCGCTTCATGATCCTCCTATATTTCAGAGCGTTTCATGCTCCTCATATTTTTGACACCTTTTGAAGCTCTTCACATTTTTCACACCTTTTCCGGCTCTTCATGTTTTTCAACTCCGCTTCATGCTCCTCGTATTTTTCAGATCGTTTCAGGCTCCGCATATTTTTGACTCCTTTTGAAGCTCTTCATATTTTTCACACGTTTTCAGGCCCTTCATGTTTTTGAACACCGCTTCATGCTCCTCCTATTTTTCAGACGGTTTCAGGCTGCTCGTATTTTTCAGACCGTTTCATGCTCCTGATATTTTTGACAATTTTATAAGCTCTTCATATTTTTCACACTTTTTCAGGCTCTTCATGTATTTGAACACCGCTTCATGCTCCTCACATTTCTCACACCTTTTGAAGCTCTTCATATTTTTCTCACCTTTTCAGGCTCCTCATGTTTTTGAACACCGCTTCATGCTCCTCCTATTTTTCAAACTTTTTGAAGCTCTTCATGTTTTTCACACCTTATCAGCCTCTTCATGTTTTTGAACACCTCTTCATGCTACTCCTATTTGTCAGACCTTTTCATGCTCCTCATGTATTTCACACGTTTTGAAGCTCTTCATATTTTTCACACCTTTTGAAGCTCCTCATATTTTTCACAGCTTTTCAGGCTCTTCAATTTTTCAACACCGTTTCATTCTTCTCCTATTTTTCAGACCGTTTCATGCTCATCTCATTTTTGACACCTTTTGAAGCTCTTCATATTTTTCACATCTTTTGAAGCTCTTCATATTTTTCACACCTTTTCAGGCTGTACATGTTTTTGAAGACCACTTCATGCTCCTCATCTTTTTCAGACCGTTTCATGCTCCTGATATTTTTCACACCGTTTGAAGCTCTTCATATTTTTCACACGTTTTCAGACTCTTCATGTTTTTCAACACCGCTTCATGATCCTCTTATATTTCAGACCGTTTCATGCTCCTCATATTTTTGACACCTTTTGAAGCTCTTCACATTTTTCACACCTTTTCCGGCTCTTCATGTTTTTCAACACCACTACATGATCCTCTTATATTTCAGACCGTTTCATGCTCCTCATATTTTTGACACCTTTTGAAGCTCTTCACATTTTTCACACCTTTTCCGGCTCTTCATGTTTTTCAACACCGCTTCATGCTCCTCCTATTTTTCAGATCGTTTCAGGCTTCGCATATTTTTGACTCCTTTTGAAGCTCTTCATATTTTTCACACGTTTTCAGGCCCTTCATGTTTTTTCACACCGCTTCATGCTCCTCCTATTTTTCAGACGTTTTCAGGCTGCTCGTATTTTTCAGACCGTTTCATGCTCCTCATATTTTTGACAATTTTATAAGCTATTCATATTTTTCACACATTTTCAGGCTCTTCATGTTTTTGAACACCGCTTCATGCTCCTCCTATTTTTCAAACCTTTTGAAGCTCTTAATGATTTTCACGCCTTAACATCCTCTTCATGTTTTTGAACATCTCTCCATGCTCCTCATATTTTTGACAATTTTATAAGCTCTTCATATTTATCACACTTTTTCAGGCTCTTCATGTTTTTGAACACCGCTTCATCCTCCTCCTATTTTTCAAACCTTTTGAAGCTCTTCATATTTTTCACACTTTTTCAGGCTCTTCATGTTTTGAACACCGCTTCATGCTCCTCCTATTTTTCAGACCGTTTCATGCTCCTCAGGTATTTCATACCTTTTCAAGCTCTTCATATTTTTCACACCTTTTCAGGCTCTTCACGTTTCTGAACAACACTTCATGCTCCTCCTACTTTTCAGACTTTTTCATGCTCATCTCATTTTTGACACCTTTTCAGGGTCTTCATATTTTTCAAAGTTTTGAAGATCTTCATATTTTTCACACTTTTTCAGGCTCTTCATGTTTTGAACACTGCTTCATGCTCCTCCTATTTTTCAGACCGTTTCATTCTCCTCATGTTTTTCACACCTTTTGAAGCTCTTCATATTTTTCACACCTTTTCATGCTCTTCATGTTTTTGAACACCATTTCATGCTCCTCCTATTTTTCAGACCTTTTCATGCTCGTCATGTATTTCACACGTTCTGAAGCTCTTCATATTTTTCACACCTTTTCAGGCTCTTCATGTTTTTGAACACTGCTTCATGCTCCTCCTATTTTTCAGACAGTTTCAAGCTCCTCATATTTTTGACACCTTTTGAAGCTCTTCATATTTTTCACACCTTTTTAGGCTCTCCATGTTTCTGAACACCACTTCATGCTCCTCCTATTTTTCAGATCGTATCATGCTTCTCATATTTTTCACACCTTTTGGAGCTCTTCATATTTTTCACATCTTTTCAGGCTCTTCATGTTTTTCAACACCACTTCATGCTCCTCCTATTTTTCAGAGAGATTCATGCTCCACATATATTTCACACCTTTTGAAGCTCTTCATATTTTTCACACCTTTTCAGGCTCTTCATTTTTTTCCACACCACTTCATGCTTCTCCTATTTTTCAGACTGTTTCATGCTCCTCATGTATTTCAAACCTTTGAAGCTTTTCATATTTTTCACACATTTTCAGGCTCTTCATGTTTTTGAACACCATTTCATGCTCCTCCTATTTTTCAGACCGTTTCATGCTTTTCATATTTTTGACATCTTTTGAAGCTCCTCATATTTTTCACACCTTTTGAAGCTCCTCATATATTTCACACCTTTTCATCTCTTCATATTTTTCACACCTTTTCAGGCTCTTCACGTTTTTGAACAACACTTCATGCTCCTCCTAATTTTCAGACTGTTTCATGCTCATCTCATTTTTGACACCTTTTCAGGGTCTTCATATTTTTCAAAGTTTTGAAGATCTTCATATTTTCCACACTTTTTCAGGCTCTTCATGTTTTGAACACTGCTTCATGCTCCTCCTATTTTTCAGACCGTTTCATTCTCCTCATGTTTTTCACACATTTTGAAGCTCTTCATAATTTTCACACCTTTTCATGCTCTTCATGATTTTGAACACCGTTTCATGCTCGTCCTATTTTTCAGATCATTTCAAGCTCCTCATATTTTTGAAACCTTTTGAAGCTCTTCATATTTTTCACACCTTTTCCGTCTCTTCTTGTTTTTCAACACCGCTTCTTGCTCCTCCTATTTTTCAGACTGTTTCATGCTCCTCATATTGTTGACACCTTTTGAAGCACTTCATATTTTTGACACCTTTTCAGGCTCTTCATATTTTTGAAGGCTGCTTCATGTTCCTCCTGTTTTTCACACCTTTTGAAGCTCTTCATATTTTTCACACCTTTTCAGGCTGTACATGTTTCTGAAGACCACTTCTTGCTCCTCATCTTTTTCAGACCGTTTCATGCTCCTGATATTTTTCACACCGTTTGAAGCTCTTCATATTTTTCACACGTTTTCAGATTCTTCATGTTTTTGATCACCGTTTCATGCTCCTCCTATTTTTCAGACCGTTTCATACTCCTCATATTTTTGACACCTTTTGAAGGTCTTCACATTTATCACACCTTTTCAGGCTCTTCATGTTTTTCAACCCCGCTTCATGATCCTCCTATATTTCAGAGCGTTTCATGCTCCTCATATTTTTGACACCTTTTGAAGCTCTTCACATTTTTCACACCTTTTCCGGCTCTTCATGTTTTTCAACTCCGCTTCATGCTCCTCGTATTTTTCAGATCGTTTCAGGCTCCGCATATTTTTGACTCCTTTTGAAGCTCTTCATATTTTTCACACGTTTTCAGGCCCTTTATGTTTTTGAACACCGCTTCATGCTCCTCCTATTTTTCAGACCGTTTCAGGCTGCTCATATTTTTCAGACCGTTTCATGCTCCTGATATTTTTGACAATTTTATAAGCTCTTCATATTTTTCACACTTTTTCAGGCTCTTCATGTATTTGAACACCGCTTCATGCTCCTCACATTTCTCACACCTTTTGAAGCTCTTCATATTTTTCTCACCTTTTCAGGCTCCTCATGTTTCTGAACACCGCTTCATGCTCCTCCTATTTTTCAAACTTTTTGAAGCTCTTCATGTTTTTCACACCTTATCAGCCTCTTCATGTTTTTGAACACCTCTTCATGCTACTCCTATTTTTCAGACCTTTTCATGCTCCTCATGTATTTCACACGTTTTGAAGCTCTTCATATTTTTCACACCTTTTGAAGCTCTTCATATTTTTCACAGCTTTTCAGGCTCTTCAATTTTTCAACACCGTTTCATTCTTCTCCTATTTTTCAGACCGTTTCATGCTCATCTCATTTTTGACACCTTTTGAAGCTCTTCATATTTTTCACATCTTTTGAAGCTCTTCATATTTTTCACACCTTTTCAGGCTGTACATGTTTTTGAAGACCACTTCATGCTCCTCATCTTTTTCAGACCGTTTCATGCTCCTGATATTTTTCACACCGTTTGAAGCTCTTCATATTTTTCACACGTTTTCAGACTCTTCATGTTTTTCAACACCGCTTCATGATCCTCTTATATTTCAGACCGTTTCATGCTCCTCATATTTTTGACACCTTTTGAAGCTCTTCACATTTTTCACACCTTTTCCGGCTCTTCATGTTTTTCAACACCGCTTCATGATCCTCTTATATTTCAGACCGTTTCATGCTCCTCATATTTTTGACACCTTTTGAAGCTCTTCACATTTTTCACACCTTTTCCGGCTCTTCATGTTTTTCAACACCGCTTCATGCTCCTCCTATTTTTCAGATCGTTTCAGGCTTCACATATTTTTGACTCCTTTTGAAGCTCTTCATATTTTTCACACGTTTTCAGGCCCTTCATGTTTTTGAACACCGCTTCATGCTCCTCCTATTTTTCAGACGTTTTCAGGCTGCTCGTATTTTTCAGACCGTTTCATGCTCCTCATATTTTTGACAATTTTATAAGCTATTCATATTTTTCACACATTTTCAGGCTCTTCATGTTTTTGAACACCGCTTCATGCTCCTCCTATTTTTCAAACCTTTTGAAGCTCTTAATGATTTTCACGCCTTAACATCCTCTTCATGTTTTTGAACATCTCTCCATGCTCCTCATATTTTTGACAATTTTATAAGCTCTTCATATTTATCACACTTTTTCAGGCTCTTCATGTTTTTGAACACCGCTTCATCCTCCTCCTATTTTTCAAACCTTTTGAAGCTCTTCATATTTTTCACACTTTTTCAGGCTCTTCATGTTTTGAACACCGCTTCATGCTCCTCCTATTTTTCAGACCGTTTCATGCTCCTCAGGTATTTCATACCTTTTCAAGCTCTTCATATTTTTCACACCTTTTCAGGCTCTTCACGTTTCTGAACAACACTTCATGCTCCTCCTACTTTTCAGACTTTTTCATGCTCATCTCATTTTTGACACCTTTTCAGGGTCTTCATATTTTTCAAAGTTTTGAAGATCTTCATATTTTTCACACTTTTTCAGGCTCTTCATGTTTTGAACACTGCTTCATGCTCCTCCTATTTTTCAGACCGTTTCATTCTCCTCATGTTTTTCACACCTTTTGAAGCTCTTCATATTTTTCACACCTTTTCATGCTCTTCATGTTTTTGAACACCATTTCATGCTCCTCCTATTTTTCAGACCTTTTCATGCTCGTCATGTATTTCACACGTTCTGAAGCTCTTCATATTTTTCACACCTTTTCAGGCTCTTCATGTTTTTGAACACTGCTTCATGCTCCTCCTATTTTTCAGACAGTTTCAAGCTCCTCATATTTTTGACACCTTTTGAAGCTCTTCATATTTTTCACACCTTTTTAGGCTCTCCATGTTTCTGAACACCACTTCATGCTCCTCCTATTTTTCAGATCGTATCATGCTTCTCATATTTTTCACACCTTTTGGAGCTCTTCATATTTTTCACATCTTTTCAGGCTCTTCATGTTTTTCAACACCACTTCATGCTCCTCCTATTTTTCAGAGAGATTCATGCTCCACATATATTTCACACCTTTTGAAGCTCTTCATATTTTTCACACCTTTTCAGGCTCTTCATTTTTTTCCACACCACTTCATGCTTCTCCTATTTTTCAGACTGTTTCATGCTCCTCATGTATTTCAAACCTTTGAAGCTTTTCATATTTTTCACACATTTTCAGGCTCTTCATGTTTTTGAACACCATTTCATGCTCCTCCTATTTTTCAGACCGTTTCATGCTTTTCATATTTTTGACATCTTTTGAAGCTCCTCATATTTTTCACACCTTTTGAAGCTCCTCATATATTTCACACCTTTTCATCTCTTCATATTTTTCACACCTTTTCAGGCTCTTCACGTTTTTGAACAACACTTCATGCTCCTCCTAATTTTCAGACTGTTTCATGCTCATCTCATTTTTGACACCTTTTCAGGGTCTTCATATTTTTCAAAGTTTTGAAGATCTTCATATTTTCCACACTTTTTCAGGCTCTTCATGTTTTGAACACTGCTTCATGCTCCTCCTATTTTTCAGACCGTTTCATTCTCCTCATGTTTTTCACACCTTTTGAAGCTCTTCATAATTTTCACACCTTTTCATGCTCTTCATGATTTTGAACACCGTTTCATGCTCGTCCTATTTTTCAGATCATTTCAAGCTCCTCATATTTTTGAAACCTTTTGAAGCTCTTCATATTTTTCACACCTTTTCCGTCTCTTCTTGTTTTTCAACACCGCTTCTTGCTCCTCCTATTTTTCAGACTGTTTCATGCTCCTCATATTGTTGACACCTTTTGAAGCACTTCATATTTTTGACACCTTTTCAGGCTCTTCATATTTTTGAAGGCTGCTTCATGTTCCTCCTGTTTTTCACACCTTTTGAAGCTCTTCATATTTTTCACACCTTTTCAGGCTGTACATGTTTCTGAAGACCACTTCTTGCTCCTCATCTTTTTCAGACCGTTTCATGCTCCTGATATTTTTCACACCGTTTGAAGCTCTTCATATTTTTCACACGTTTTCAGATTCTTCATGTTTTTGATCACCGTTTCATGCTCCTCCTATTTTTCAGACCGTTTCATACTCCTCATATTTTTGACACCTTTTGAAGGTCTTCACATTTATCACACCTTTTCAGGCTCTTCATGTTTTTCAACCCCGCTTCATGATCCTCCTATATTTCAGAGCGTTTCATGCTCCTCATATTTTTGACACCTTTTGAAGCTCTTCACATTTTTCACACCTTTTCCGGCTCTTCATGTTTTTCAACTCCGCTTCATGCTCCTCGTATTTTTCAGATCGTTTCAGGCTCCGCATATTTTTGACTCCTTTTGAAGCTCTTCATATTTTTCACACGTTTTCAGGCCCTTTATGTTTTTGAACACCGCTTCATGCTCCTCCTATTTTTCAGACCGTTTCAGGCTGCTCATATTTTTCAGACCGTTTCATGCTCCTGATATTTTTGACAATTTTATAAGCTCTTCATATTTTTCACACTTTTTCAGGCTCTTCATGTATTTGAACACCGCTTCATGCTCCTCACATTTCTCACACCTTTTGAAGCTCTTCATATTTTTCTCACCTTTTCAGGCTCCTCATGTTTCTGAACACCGCTTCATGCTCCTCCTATTTTTCAAACTTTTTGAAGCTCTTCATGTTTTTCACACCTTATCAGCCTCTTCATGTTTTTGAACACCTCTTCATGCTACTCCTATTTTTCAGACCTTTTCATGCTCCTCATGTATTTCACACGTTTTGAAGCTCTTCATATTTTTCACACCTTTTGAAGCTCTTCATATTTTTCACAGCTTTTCAGGCTCTTCAATTTTTCAACACCGTTTCATTCTTCTCCTATTTTTCAGACCGTTTCATGCTCATCTCATTTTTGACACCTTTTGAAGCTCTTCATATTTTTCACATCTTTTGAAGCTCTTCATATTTTTCACACCTTTTCAGGCTGTACATGTTTTTGAAGACCACTTCATGCTCCTCATCTTTTTCAGACCGTTTCATGCTCCTGATATTTTTCACACCGTTTGAAGCTCTTCATATTTTTCACACGTTTTCAGACTCTTCATGTTTTTCAACACCGCTTCATGATCCTCTTATATTTCAGACCGTTTCATGCTCCTCATATTTTTGACACCTTTTGAAGCTCTTCACATTTTTCACACCTTTTCCGGCTCTTCATGTTTTTCAACACCGCTTCATGATCCTCTTATATTTCAGACCGTTTCATGCTCCTCATATTTTTGACACCTTTTGAAGCTCTTCACATTTTTCACACCTTTTCCGGCTCTTCATGTTTTTCAACACCGCTTCATGCTCCTCCTATTTTTCAGATCGTTTCAGGCTTCACATATTTTTGACTCCTTTTGAAGCTCTTCATATTTTTCACACGTTTTCAGGCCCTTCATGTTTTTGAACACCGCTTCATGCTCCTCCTATTTTTCAGACGTTTTCAGGCTGCTCGTATTTTTCAGACCGTTTCATGCTCCTCATATTTTTGACAATTTTATAAGCTATTCATATTTTTCACACATTTTCAGGCTCTTCATGTTTTTGAACACCGCTTCATGCTCCTCCTATTTTTCAAACCTTTTGAAGCTCTTAATGTTTTTCACGCCTTAACATCCTCTTCATGTTTTTGAACATCTCTCCATGCTCCTCATATTTTTGACAATTTTATAAGCTCTTCATATTTATCACACTTTTTCAGGCTCTTCATGTTTTTGAACACCGCTTCATCCTCCTCCTATTTTTCAAACCTTTTGAAGCTCTTCATATTTTTCACACTTTTTCAGGCTCTTCATGTTTTGAACACCGCTTCATGCTCCTCCTATTTTTCAGACCGTTTCATGCTCCTCAGGTATTTCATACCTTTTCAAGCTCTTCATATTTTTCACACCTTTTCAGGCTCTTCACGTTTCTGAACAACACTTCATGCTCCTCCTACTTTTCAGACTGTTTCATGCTCATCTCATTTTTGACACCTTTTCAGGGTCTTCATATTTTTCAAACTTTTGAAGATCTTCATATTTTTCACACTTTTTCAGGCTCTTCATGTTTTGAACACTGCTTCATGCTCCTCCTATTTTTCAGACCGTTTCATTCTCCTCATGTTTTTCACACCTTTTGAAGCTCTTCATAATTTTCACACCTTTTCATGGTCTTCATGTTTTTGAACACCATTCATGCTCCTCCTATTTTTCAGACCTTTTCATGCTCCTCATGTATTTCACACGTTTTGAAGCTCTTCATATTTTTCACACCTTTTCAGGCTCTTCATGTTTTTGAACACTGCTTCATGCTCCTCCTATTTTTCAGACAGTTTCAAGCTCCTCATATTTTTGACACCTTTTGAAGCTCTTCATATTTTTCACACCTTTTTAGGCTCTCCATGTTTCTGAACACCACTTCATGCTCCTCCTATTTTTCAGATCGTATCATGCTTCTCATATTTTTCACACCTTTTGGAGCTCTTCATATTTTTCACATCTTTTCAGGCTCTTCATGTCTTTCAACACCACTTCATGCTCCTCCTATTTTTCAGAGAGATTCATGCTCCACATATATTTCACACCTTTTGAAGCTCTTCATATTTTTCACACCTTTTCAGGCTCTTCATTTTTTTCCACACCACTTCATGCTTCTCCTATTTTTCAGACTGTTTCATGCTCCTCATGTATTTCAAACCTTTGAAGCTTTTCATATTTTTCACACATTTTCAGGCTCTTCATGTTTTTGAACACCATTTCATGCTCCTCCTATTTTTCAGACCGTTTCATGCTTTTCATATTTTTGACATCTTTTGAAGCTCTTCATATTTTTCACACCTTTTGAAGCTCCTCATATATTTCACACCTTTTGAAGCTCTTCATATTTTTCACACATTTTCAGGCTCTTCATGTTTTTGAACACCACTTCATGCTCCTTTTATTTTTCAGAGAGTTTCATGCTCCTCATGTATTTCACACCTTTTGAAGCTCTTCATATTTTTCACACATTTTCAGGCTCTTCATGTTTTTCAACACCGCTTCATGCTCCTCCTATTTTTCAGATCGTTTCAGGCTTCGCATATTTTTGACTCCTTTTGAAGCTGTTCATATTTTTCACACGTTTTCAAGCCCTTCATGTTTTTGAACATCGCTTCATGCTCCTCCTATTTTTCAAACCTTTTGAAGCTCTTAATGTTTTTCACGCCTTATCATCCTCTTCATGTTTTTGAACATCTCTCCATGCTCCTCATATTTTTGACAATTTTATAAGCTCTTCATATTTATCACACTTTTTCAGGCTCTTCATGTTTTTGAACACCGCTTCATCCTCCTCCTATTTTTCAAACCTTTTGAAGCTCTTCATATTTTTCACACTTTTTCAGGCTCTTCATGTTTTGAACACCGCTTCATGCTCCTCCTATTTTTCAGACCGTTTCATGCTCCTCAGGTATTTCATACCTTTTCAAGCTCTTCATATTTTTCACACCTTTTCAGGCTCTTCACGTTTCTGAACAACACTTCATGCTCCTCCTACTTTTCAGACTGTTTCATGCTCATCTCATTTTTGACACCTTTTCAGGGTCTTCATATTTTTCAAACTTTTGAAGATCTTCATATTTTTCACACTTTTTCAGGCTCTTCATGTTTTGAACACTGCTTCATGCTCCTCCTATTTTTCAGACCGTTTCATTCTCCTCATGTTTTTCACACCTTTTGAAGCTCTTCATAATTTTCACACCTTTTCATGCTCTTCATGTTTTTGAACACCATTTCATGCTCCTCCTATTTTTCAGACCTTTTCATGCTCCTCATGTATTTCACACGTTTTGAAGCTCTTCATATTTTTCACACCTTTTCAGGCTCTTCATGTTTTTGAACACTGCTTCATGCTCCTCCTATTTTTCAGACAGTTTCAAGCTCCTCATATTTTTGACACATTTTGAAGCTCTTCATATTTTTCACACCTTTTCAGGCTCTTCATATATTTCACACCTTTTCAGGCTCTTCATGTTTTTGAACACCATTTCATGCTCCCCCTATTTTTCAGACCGTTTCATGCTCTTCATATTTTTGACACCTTTTGAAGCTCTTCATATTTTTCACACCTTTTCAGGCTCTTCATATATTTCACACCTTTTCAGGCTCTTCATGTTTTTGAACACCATTTCATGCTCCCCCTATTTTTCAGACCGTTTCATGCTCTTCATATTTTTGACACCTTTTGAAGCTCTCCATATTTTTCACACCTTTTGAAGCTCTTCATATATTTCACACCTTTTCAGGCTCTTCATGTTTTTAAACACCGCTTCATGCTCCTCCTACTTTTCAGACTGTTTCATGCTCATCTCATTTTTGACACCTTTTCAGGGTCTTCATATTTTTCAAACTTTTGACGATCTTCATATTTTTCACACTTTTTCAGGCTCTTCATGTTTTGAACACTGCTTCATGCTCCTCCTATTTTTCAGACCGTTTCATTCTCCTCATGTTTTTCACACCTTTTGAAGCTCTTCATAATTTTCACACATTTTCATGCTCTTCATGTTTTTGAACACCGTTTCATGCTCGTCCTATTTTTCAGACCATTTCAAGCTCCTCATATTTTTGAAACCTTTTGAAGCTCTTCATATTTTTCACCTTTTCCGTCTCTTCTTGTTTTTCAACACCGCTTCTTGCTCCTCCTATTTTTCAGACCGTTTCATGCTCCTCATATTGTTGACACCTTTTGAAGCACTTCATATTTTTCACACCTTTTCAGGCTCTTCATATTTTTGAACGCCGCTTCATGTTCCTCCTGTTTTTCACACCTTTTGAAGCTCTTCACATTTTTCAAACCTTTTCAGGCTGTACATGTTTCTGAAGACCACTTCATGCTCCTCATCTTTTTCAGACCGTTTCATGCTCCTGATATTTTTCACACCGTTTGAAGCTCTTCATATTTTTCACACGTTTTCAGATTCTTCATGTTTTTGATCACCGTTTCATACTCCTCCTATTTTTCAGACCTTTTCATACTCCTCATATTTTTGACACCTTTTGAAGCTCTTCACATTTATCACACCTTTTCAGGCTCTTCATGTTTTTCAACACCGCTTCATGATCCTCCTATATTTCAGAGCGTTTCATGCTCCTCATATTTTTGACACCTTTTGAAGCTCTTCACATTTTTCACACCTTTTCCGGCTCTTCATGTTTTTCAACTCCGCTTCATGCTCCTCCTATTTTTCAGATCGTTTCAGGCTCCGCATATTTTTGACTCCTTTTGAAGCTCTTCATATTTTTCACCCGTTTTCAGGCCCTTCATGTTTTTGAACACCGCTTCATGCTCCTCCTATTTTTCAGACCGTTTTAGGCTGCTGTATTTTTCAGACCGTTTCATGCTCCTCATATTTTTGACCATTTTATAAGCTCTTCATATTTTTCACACTTTTTCAGGCTCTTCATGTTTTGAACACCGCTTCATGCTCCTCCTATTTTTCAGACGGTTTCAGGCTGCTCGTATTTTTCAGACCGTTTCATTCTCCTCATATTTTTGACAATTTTATAAGCTCTTCATATTTTTCACACTTTTTCAGGCTCTTCATGTTTTGAACACCGCTTCATGCTCCTCCTATTTTTCAGACGGTTTCAGGCTGCTCGTATTTTTCAGACCGTTTCATGCTCCTCATATTTTTGACAATTTTATAAGCTCTTCATATTTTTCACACATTTTCAGGCCCTTCATGTTTTTGAACACCGCTTCATGCTCCTCCTATTTTTCAGACGGTTTCAGGCTGCTCGTATTTTTCAGACCGTTTCATGCTCCTCATATTTTTGACAATTTTATAAGCTCTTCATATTTTTCACACTTTTTCAGGCTCTTCATGTTTTGAACACCGCTTCATGCTCCTCCTATTTTTCAGACCGTTTCATGCTCCTCAGGTATTTCACACCTTTTCAAGCTCTTCATATTTTTCACACCTTTTCAGGCTCTTCACGTTTTTGAACAACACTTCATGCTCCTCCTACTTTTCAGACTGTTTCATGCTCATCTCATTTTTGACACCTTTTCAGGGTCTTCATATTTTTCAAACTTTTCAAGATCTTCATATTTTTCACACTTTTTCAGGCTCTTCATGTCTTGAACACTGCTTCATGCTCCTCCTATTTTTCAGACCGTTTCATTCTCCTCATGTTTTTCACACCTTTTGAAGCTCTTTATAATTTCACACCTTTTCATGCTCTTCATGTTTTTGAACACCGTTTCATGCTCGTCCTATTTTTCAGACCATTTCAAGCTCCTCATATTTTTGAAACCTTTTGAAGCTCTTCATATTTTTCACACCTTTTCCGTCTCTTCTTGTTTTTCAACACCGCTTCTTGCTCCTCCTATTTTTCAGACCGTTTCATGCTCCTCATATTGTTGACACCTTTTGAAGCACTACATATTTTTCACACCTTTTCAGGCTCTTCATATTTTTGAACACCGCTGCATGTTCCTCCTGTTTTTCACACCTTTTGAAGCTCTTCATATTTTTCACACCTTTTCAGGCTGTACATGTTTATGAAGACCACTTCATGCTCCTCATCTTTTTCAGACCGTTTCATGCTCCTGATATTTTTCACACCGTTTGAAGCTCTTCATATTTTTCACACGTTTTCAAATTCTTCATGTTTTTGATCACCGTTTCATGCTCCTACTATTTTTCAGACCGTTTCATGCTCCTCATATTTTTGACACCTTTTGAAGCTCTTCACATTTATCACACCTTTTCAGGCTCTTCATGTTTTTCAACACCGCTTCATGATCCTCCTATATTTCAGAGCGTTTCATGCTCCTCATATTTTGACACCTTTTGAAGCTCTTCACATTTTTCACACCTTTTCCGGCTCTTCAGGTTTTTCAACTCCGCTTCATGCTCCTCCTATTTTTCAGATCGTTTCAGGCTCCGCATATTTTTGACTCCTTTTGAAGCTCTTCATATTTTTCACCCGTTTTCAGGCCCTTCATGTTTTTGAACACCGCTTCATGCTCCTCCTATTTTTCAGACCGTTTCAGGCTGCTGTATTTTTCAGACCGTTTCATGCTCCTCATATTTTTGACAATTTTATAAGCTCTTCATATTTTTCACACTTTTTCAGGCTCTTCATGTTTTGAACACCGCTTCATGCTCCTCCTATTTTTCAGACGGTTTCAGGCTGCTCGTATTTTTCAGACCGTTTCATGCTCCTCATATTTTTGACAATTTTATAAGCTCTTCATATTTTTCACACTTTTTCAGGCTCTTCATGTTTTTAACACCGCTTCATGCTCCTCCTATTTTTCAGACGGTTTCAGGCTGCTCGTATTTTTCAGACCGTTTCATGCTCCTCATATTTTTGACAATTTTATAAGCTCTTCACATTTTTCACACCTTTTCCGGCTCTTCATGTTTTTCAACACCGCTTCATGCTCCTCCTATTTTTCAGATCGTTTCAGGCTGCTCGTATTTTTCAGACCGTTTCATGCTCCTCATATTTTTGACAATTTTATAAGCTCTTCATATTTTTCACACTTTTTCAGGCTCTTCATGTTTTGAACACAGCTTCATGCTCCTCCTATTTTTCAGACCTTTTCATGCTCCTCATGTATTTCACACGTTTTGAAGCTCTTCATATTTTTCACACATTTTCAGGCTCTTCATGTTTTTGAACAAAGCTTCATGCTCCTCCTATTTTTCAAACCTTTTGAAGCTCTTAATGTTTTTCACACCTTATCAGCCTCTTCATGTTTTTGAACATCTCTCCATGCTCCTCATATTTTTGACAATTTTATAAGCTCTTCATATTTATCACACTTTTTCAGGCTCTTCATGTTTTTGAACACCGCTTCATCCTCCTCCTATTTTTTAAACCTTTTGAAGCTCTTCATATTTTTCACACTTTTTCAGGCTCTTCATGTTTTGAACACCGCTTCATGCTCCTCCTATTTTTCAGACCGTTTCATGCTCCTCAGGTATTTCACACCTTTTCAAGCTCTTCATATTTTTCACAACTTTTCAGGCTCTTCACGTTTTTGAACAACACTTCATGCTCCTCCTACTTTTCAGACTGTTTCATGCTTATCTCATTTTTGACACCTTTTCAGGGTCTTCATATTTTTCAAACTTTTGAAAATCTTCATATTTTTCACACTTTTTCAGGCTCTTCATGTTTTGAACACTGCTTCATGCTCCTCCTATTTTTCAGACCGTTTCATTCTCCTCATGTTTTTGACACCTTTTGAAGCTCTTCATAATTTTCACACCTTTTCATGCTCTTCATGTTTTTGAACACCATTTCATGCTCCTCCTATTTTTCAGACCTTTTCATGCTCCTCATGTATTTCACACGTTTTGAAGCTCTTCATATTTTTCACACCTTTTCAGGCTCTTCATGTTTGTGAACACTGCTTCATGCTCCTCCTATTTTTCAGACCGTTTCTAGCTCCTCATATTTTTGACACTTTTTGAAGCTCTTCATATTTTTCACACCTTTTTAGGCTCTCCATGTTTCTGAACACCACTTCATGCTCCTCCTATTTTTCAGACCGTATCATGCTTCTCATATTTTTCACACCTTTTGGAGCTCTTCATATTTTTCACATCTTTTCAGGCTATTCATGTTTTTCAACACCACTTCATGCTCCTCCTATTTTTCAGAGAGATACATGCTCCACATATATTTCACACCTTTTGAAGCTCTTCATATTTTTCACACTTTTTCAGGCTCTTCATTTTTTTCCACACCACTTCATGCTTCTCCTATTTTTCAGACCGTTTCATGCTCCTCATGTATTTCAAACCTTTGAAGCTTTTCAAATTTTTCACACATTTTCAGGCTCTTCATGTTTTTGAACACCATTTCATGCTCCTCCTATTTTTCAGACCGTTTCATGCTTTTCATATTTTTGACATCTTTTGAAGCTCTTCATATTTTTCACACCTTTTGAAGCTCCTCATATATTTCACACCTTTTGAAGCTCTTCATATTTTTCACACATTATCAGGCTCTTCATGTTTTTGAACACCACTTCATGCTCCTCCTATTTTTCAGAGAGTTTCATGCTCCTCATGTATTTCACACCTTTTGAAGCTCTTCATATTTTTCACACCTTTTCAGGCTGTTCATGTTTTTCCACATCACTTCATGCTTCTCCTATTTTTCAGACCGTTTCATGCTCCTCATGTATATCACACCTTTGAAGCTTTTCATATTTTTCACACCTTTTCAGGCTCTTCATGTTTTTGAACACCATTTAATGCTCCTCCTATTTTTTCAGACAGTTTCATGCTCTTCATATTTTTGACACCTTTTGAAGCTCTTCATATTTTTCACACCTTTTCAGGCTCTTCATATATTTCACACCTTTTCAGGCTCTTCATGTTTTTGAACACCATTTCATGCTCCCCCTATTTTTCAGACCGTTTCATGCTCTTCATATTTTTGACACCTTTTGAAGCTCTCCATATTTTTCACACCTTTTGAAGCTCTTCATATATTTCACACCTTTTCAGGCTCTTCATGTTTTTAAACACCGCTTCATGCTCCTCCTATTTTTCAGACCGTTTCAGGCTCTTCATATTTTTTTTACACCTTTTGACGCTCTTCATATTTTTCACATCTTTTCAGGCTCTTCAGGTTTTTCAACACCACTTAATGCTCCTGCTATTTTTCAGACCGTTTAATGCTCCTCATGTAGTTCAAACCTTTTGAAGCTCTTCATATTTTTCACACCTTTTCAGGCTCTTCATGTTTTTGAACACCGCTTCATGCTCCTCCTATTTTTCAGACGGTTTCATGCTCTTCATATTTTAGACAACTTTTGAAGCTCGTCATATTTTTCACACCTTTTCAGGCTCTTCATGTTTTTGAACATCGCTTCATGCTCCTTTATTTTTCAGACAATTTCTTGCTCCTCATATTTTTAAAACCTTTTGAAGCTCTTCAGATTTTTCACACCTTTTCAGGCACTTCATGTTTTTGAACACCGCTTCATGCTCCTCCTATTTTTCAGACCGTTTCATGCTCATCTCATTTTTGACACATTTTGAACTTCTTCATATTTTTCACACCTTTAAAGCTCTTCATATTTTTCACAACTTTTCAGTCTCTGCATTTTTTTGAACACCGCTTCATGCTCCTCCTATTTTTCAGACCGTTTCATGCTCCTCATGTATTTCACACCTTTTGAAGCTCTTCAAATTTTTCACACCTTTTCAGGCTCTTCATGTTTTTGATTACCGTTTCATCCTCCTCCTATTTTTCAGACCATTTCATGCTCCTCATATTTTTCACACCTTTTGAAGCTCTTCATATTTTTCCCACCTTTTCAGGCTCTTCATGTTTTTCAACACCAGTTCATGCTCCTCCTATTTTTCAGACCGTTTCAAGCTCCTCATAATTTTCACACCTTTTAAAGCTCTTCTTATTTTTCACACCTTTTCAGGCTCTTCATGTTTTTCAACACCGCTTCATGCTGCTCCTATTTTTCAGACCGTTTCATGCTCATCTCTTTTTTGACAACTTTTGAAGCTCTTCATATTTTCATACCTTTTGAAGCTCTTCATATTTTTCACACGTTTTCAGGCTCTTCATGTTTTTCAACACCGCTTCATGCTCCTCCTATTTTTCAGACCGTTTCGTGCTCCTCATATTTTTGACACGTTTTGAAGCTCTTCATATTTTTCACACCTTTTCCGTCTCTTCTTGTTTTTCAACACCGCTTCTTGCTCCTCCTATTTTTCAGACCGTTTCATGCTCCTCATATTGTTGACACCTTTTGAAGCACTTCATATTTTTCACACCTTTTCAGGCTCTTCATATTTTTGAACACCGTTTCATGTTCCTCCTGTTTTTCACACCTTTTGAAGCTCTTCATATTTTTCACACCTTTTCAGGCTCTCCATGTTTCTGAACACCACTTCCTGCTCCTCCTATTTTTGAGGCCGTTTCATGCTCATCTCATTTTTGACACCTTCTGAAGCTCTTCATTTTTTTCACACCTTTTGAGCTCTTCATATTCTTCACACGTTTTCAGGCTCTTCATGTATTTCAATAACGCTTCTTACTCCTCCTATTTTTCAGACCGTTTCATGCTCATCTCTTTTTTGTCAACTTTTGAAGCTCTTCATATTTTCATACCTTTTGAAGCTCTTCATATTTTTCACACGTTTTCAGGCTCTTCATGTTTTTCAACACCGCTTCATGCTCCTCCTATTTTTCAGACCGTTTCGTGCTCCTCATATTTTTGACACGTTTTGAAGCTCTTCATATTTTTCACACCTTTTCCGTCTCTTCTTGTTTTTCAACACCGCTTCTTGCTCCTCCTATTTTTCAGACCGTTTCATGCTCCTCATATTGTTGACACCTTTTGAAGCACTTCATATTTTTCACACCTTTTCAGGCTCTTCATATTTTTGAACACCGTTTCATGTTCCTCCTGTTTTTCACACCTTTTGAAGCTCTTCATATTTTTCACACCTTTTCAGGCTCTCCATGTTTCTGAACACCACTTCCTGCTCCTCCTATTTTTGAGGCCGTTTCATGCTCATCTCATTTTTGACACCTTCTGAAGCTCTTCATTTTTTTCACACCTTTTGAGCTCTTCATATTCTTCACACGTTTTCAGGCTCTTCATGTATTTCAATAACGCTTCTTACTCCTCCTATTTTTCAGACCGTTTCATGCTCCTCATATTTTTGACACATTTTGAAGCTCTTCACATTTATCAGACCTTTTCAGGCTCTTCATGTTTTTCAACACCGCTTCATGATCCTCTTATATTTCAGACCGTTTCATGCTCCTCATATTTTTGACACCTTTTGAAGCTCTTCACATTTTTCACACCTTTTCCGGCTCTTCATGTTTTTCAACACCGCTTCATGCTCCTCCTATTTTTCAGATCGTTTCAGGCTCCGCATATTTTTGACTCCTTTTGAAGCTCTTCATATTTTTCACACGTTTTCAGGCCCTTCATGTTTTTGAACACCGCTTCATGCTCCTCCTATTTTTCAGACGTTTTCAGGCTGCTCGTATTTTTCAGACCGTTTCATGGTCCTCATATTTTTGACAATTTTATAAGCTCTTCATATTTTTCACACATTTTCAGGCTCTTCATGTTTTGAACACCGCTTAATGCTCCTCCTATTTTTCAAACCTTTTGAAGCTCTTAATGTTTTTCACACCTTATCAGCCTCTTCATGATTTTGAACATCTCTCCATGCTCCTCATATTTTTGACAATTTTATAAGCTCTTCATATTTATCACACTTTTTCAGGCTCTTCATGTTTTTGAACACCGCTTCATCCTCCTCCTATTTTTTAAACCTTTTGAAGCTCTTCATATTTTTCACACTTTTTCAGGCTCTCCATGTTTTGAACACCACTTCATGCTCCTCCTATTTTGTAGACCGTTTCATGCTCCTCAGGTATTTCACACCTTTTCAAGCTCTTCATATTTTTCACAACTTTTCAGGCTCTTCACGTTTTTGAACAACACTTCATGCTCCTCCTACTTTTCAGACTGTTTCATGCTCATCTCATTTTTGACACCTTTTCAGGGTCTTCATATTTTTCAAACTTTTGAAGATCTTCATATTTTTCACACTTTTTCAGGCTCTTCATGTTTTGAACACTGCTTCATGCTCCTCCTATTTTTCAGACCGTTTCATTCTCCTCATGTTTTTGACACCTTTTGAAGCTCTTCATAATTTTCACACCTTTTCATGCTCTTCATGTTTTTGAACACCATTTCATGCTCCTCCTATTTTTCAGACCTTTTCATGCTCCTCATTTATTTCACACGTTTTGAAGCTCTTCATATTTTTCACACCTTTTCAGGCTCTTCATGTTTGTGAACACTGCTTCATGCTCCTCCTATTTTTCAGACCGTTTCAAGCTCCTCATATTTTTGACACTTTTTGAAGCTCTTCATATTTCTCACACCTTTTTAGGCTCTCCATGTTTCTGAACACCACTTCATGCTCCTCCTATATTTCAGACCGTATCATGCTTCTCATTTATTTCACACCTTTTGGAGCTCTTCATATTTTTCACACCTTTTCAGGCTCTTCATGTTTTTCAACACCACTTCATGCTCCTCCTATTTTTCAGAGAGATACATGCTCCACATATATTTCACACCTTTTGAAGCTCTTCATATTTTTCACACTTTTTCAGGCTCTTCATTTTCTTCCACACCACTTCATGCTTCTCCTATTTTTCAGACCGTTTCATGCTCCTCATGTATTTCAAACCTTTGAAGCTTTTCAAATTTTTCACACATTTTCAGGCTCTTCATGTTTTTGAACACCATTTCATGCTCCTCCTATTTTTCAGACCGTTTCATGCTTTTCATATTTTTGACATCTTTTGAAGCTCTTCATATTTTTCACACCTTTTGAAGCTCCTCATATATTTCACACCTTTTGAAGCTCTTCATATTTTTCACACATTTTCAGGCTCTTCATGTTTTTGAACACCACTTCATGCTCCTCCTATTTTTCAGAGAGTTTCATGCTCCTCATGTATTTCACACCTTTTGAAGCTCTTCATATTTTTCACACCTTTTCAGGCTGTTCATGTTTTTCCACATCACTTCATGCTTCTCCTATTTTTCAGACCGTTTCATGCTCCTCATGTATATCACACCTTTGAAGCTTTTCATATTTTTCACACCTTTTCAGGCTCTTCATGTTTTTGAACACCATTTAATGCTCCCCCTATTTTTCAGACCGTTTCATGCTCTTCATATTTTTGACAACTTTTGAAGCTCTCCATATTTTTCACACCTTTTGAAGCTCTTCATATATTTCACACCTTTTCAGGCTCTTCATGTTTTAAACACCGCTTCATGCTCCTCCTATTTTTCAGACCGTTTCAGGCTCTTCATATTTTTTTTACACCTTTTGACGCTCTTCATATTTTTCACATCTTTTCAGGCTCTTCAGGTTTTTCAACACCACTTAATGCTCCTGCTATTTTTCAGACCGATTAATGCTCCTCATGTAGTTCAAACCTTTTGAAGCTCTTCAAATTTTTCACACCTTTTCAGGCTCTTCATGTTTTTGAACACCGCTTCATGCTCCTCCTATTTTTCAGACGGTTTCATGCTCTTCATATTTTAGACAACTTTTGAAGCTCGTCATATTTTTCACACCTTTTCATGCTCTTCATGTTTTTGAACACCATTTCATGCTCCTCCTATTTTTCAGACCTTTTCATGCTCCTCATGTATTTCACACGTTTTGAAGCTCTTCATATTTTTCACACCTTTTCAGGCTCTTCATGTTTGTGAACACTGCTTCATGCTCCTCCTATTTTTCAGACCGTTTCAAGCTCCTCATATTTTTGACACTTTTTGAAGCTCTTCATATTTTTCACACCTTTTTAGGCTCTCCATGTTTCCGAACACCACTTCATGCTCCTCCTATTTTTCAGACCGTATCATGCTTCTCATATTTTTCACACCTTTTGGAGCTCTTCATATTTTTCACATCTTTTCAGGCTCTTCATGTTTTTCAACACCACTTCATGCTCCTCCTATTTTTCAGAGAGATACATGCTCCACATATATTTCACACCTTTTGAAGCTCTTCATATTTTTCACACTTTTTCAGGCTCTTCATTTTTTTCCACACCACTTCATGCTTCTCCTATTTTTCAGACCGTTTCATGCTCCTCATGTATTTCAAACCTTTGAAGCTTTTCAAATTTTTCACACATTTTCAGGCTCTTCATGTTTTTGAACACCATTTCATGCTCCTCCTATTTTTCAGACCGTTTCATGCTTTTCATATTTTTGACATCTTTTGAAGCTCTTCATATTTTTCACACCTTTTGAAGCTCCTCATATATTTCACACCTTTTGAAGCTCTTCATATTTTTCACACATTTTCAGGCTCTTCATGTTTTTGAACACCACTTCATGCTCCTCCTATTTTTCAGAGAGTTTCATGCTCCTCATGTATTTCACACCTTTTGAAGCTCTTCATATTTTTCACACCTTTTCAGGCTGTTCATGTTTTTCCACATCACTTCATGCTTCTCCTATTTTTCAGACCGTTTCATGCTCCTCATGTATATCACACCTTTGAAGCTTTTCATATTTTTCACACCTTTTCAGGCTCTTCATGTTTTTGAACACCATTTAATGCTCCTCCTATTTTTCAGACAGTTTCATGCTCTTCATATTTTTGACACCTTTTGAAGCTCTTCATATTTTTCACACCTTTTCAGGCTCTTCATATATTTCACACCTTTTCAGGCTCTTCATGTTTTTGAACACCATTTCATGCTCCCCCTATTTTTCAGACCGTTTCATGCTCTTCATATTTTTGACACCTTTTGAAGCTCTCCATATTTTTCACACCTTTTGAAGCTCTTCATATATTTCACACCTTTTCAGGCTCTTCATGTTTTTAAACACCGCTTCATGCTCCTCCTATTTTTCAGACCGTTTCAGGCTCTTCATATTTTTTTTACACCTTTTGACGCTCTTCATATTTTTCACATATTTTCAGGCTCTTCAGGTTTTTCAACACCACTTAATGCTCCTGCTATTTTTCAGACCGTTTAATGCTCCTCATGTAGTTCAAACCTTTTGAAGCTCTTCATATTTTTCACACCTTTTCAGGCTCTTCATGTTTTTGAACACCGCTTCATGCTCCTCCTATTTTTCAGACGGTTTCATGCTCTTCATATTTTAGACAACTTTTGAAGCTCGTCATATTTTTCACACCTTTTCAGGCTCTTCATGTTTTTGAACATCGCTTCATGCTCCTTTATTTTTCAGACAATTTCTTGCTCCTCATATTTTTAAAACCTTTTGAATCTCTTCAGATTTTTCACACCTTTTCAGGCACTTCATGTTTTTGAACACCGCTTCATGCTCCTCCTATATTTCAGACCGTTTCATGCTCCTCATATATTTGACACCTTTTCAAGCTCTTCATATTTTTCACAACTTTTCAGGCTCTTCATGTTTTTGAACACCGCTTCATGCTCCTCCTATTTTTCAGACCGTTTCATGCTCATCTCATTTTTGACACATTTTGAACTTCTTCATATTTTTCACACCTTTAAAGCTCTTCATATTTTTCACAACTTTTCATTCTCTGCATTTTTTTGAACACCGCTTCATGCTCCTCCTATTTTTCAGACCGTTTCATGCTCCTCATGTATTTCACACCTTTTGAAGCTCTTCAAATTTTTCACACCTTTTCAGGCTCTTCATGTTTTTGATTACCGTTTCATCCTCCTCCTATTTTTCAGACCGTTTCATGCTCCTCATATTTTTCACACCTTTTGAAGCTCTTCATATTTTTCCAACCTTTTCAGGCTCTTCATGTTTTTCAACACCAGTTCATGCTCCTCCTATTTTTCAGACCGTTTCAAGCTCCTCATAATTTTCACACCTTTTAAAGCTCTTCTTATTTTTCACACCTTTTCAGGCTCTTCATGTTTTTCAACACCGCTTCATGCTGCTCCTATTTTTCAGACCGTTTCATGCTCATCTCTTTTTTGACAACTTTTGAAGCTCTTCATATTTTCATACCTTTTGAAGCTCTTCATATTTTTCACACGTTTTCAGGCTCTTCATGTTTTTCAACACCGCTTCATGCTCCTCCTATTTTTCAGACCGTTTCGTGCTCCTCATATTTTTGACACGTTTTGAAGCTCTTCATATTTTTCACACCTTTTCCGTCTCTTCTTGTTTTTCAACACCGCTTCTTGCTCCTCCTATTTTTCAGACCGTTTCATGCTCCTCATATTGTTGACACCTTTTGAAGCACTTCATATTTTTCACACCTTTTCAGGCTCTTCATATTTTTGAACACCGTTTCATGTTCCTCCTGTTTTTCACACCTTTTGAAGCTCTTCATATTTTTCACACCTTTTCAGGCTCTCCATGTTTCTGAACACCACTTCCTGCTCCTCCTATTTTTGAGGCCGTTTCATGCTCATCTCATTTTTGACACCTTCTGAAGCTCTTCATTTTTTTCACACCTTTTGAGCTCTTCATATTCTTCACACGTTTTCAGGCTCTTCATGTATTTCAATAACGCTTCTTACTCCTCCTATTTTTCAGACCGTTTCATGCTCCTCATATTTTTGACACATTTTGAAGCTCTTCACATTTATCAGACCTTTTCAGGCTCTTCATGTTTTTCAACACCGCTTCATGATCCTCTTATATTTCAGACCGTTTCATGCTCCTCATATTTTTGACACCTTTTGAAGCTCTTCACATTTTTCACACCTTTTCCGGCTCTTCATGTTTTTCAACACCGCTTCATGCTCCTCCTATTTTTCAGATCGTTTCAGGCTCCGCATATTTTTGACTCCTTTTGAAGCTCTTCATATTTTTCACACGTTTTCAGGCCCTTCATGTTTTTGAACACCGCTTCATGCTCCTCCTATTTTTCAGACGTTTTCAGGCTGCTCGTATTTTTCAGACCGTTTCATGCTCCTCATATTTTTGACAATTTTATAAGCTCTTCATATTTTTCACACATTTTCAGGCTCTTCATGTTTTTGAACACCGCTTCAAGCTCCTCCTATTTTTCAAACCTTTTGAAGCTCTTAATGTTTTTCACACCTTATCAGCCTCTTCATGATTTTGAACATCTCTCCATGCTCCTCATATTTTTGACAATTTTATAAGCTCTTCATATTTATCACACTTTTTCAGGCTCTTCATGTTTTTGAACACCGCTTCATCCTCCTCCTATTTTTTAAACCTTTTGAAGCTCTTCATATTTTTCACACTTTTTCAGGCTCTTCATGTTTTGAACACCACTTCATGCTCCTCCTATTTTTCAGACCGTTTCATGCTCCTCAGGTATTTCACACCTTTTCAAGCTCTTCATATATTTCACATCTTTTCAGGCTCTTCATGTTTTTCAACACCTCTTCATGCACCTCCTATATTTCAGACCGTTTCATGCTCCTCATAATTTTGACACCTTTGAAGCTCTTCATATTTTTCAAACCTTTTCAGGCTCTTCATGTTTTTCAACACCACTTCATGCACCTCCTATATTTCAGACCGTTTCATGCTCCTCATATTTTGTCACGTTTTGAAGCTCTTCATATTTTTCGCACATTTCAGTCTCTTCATGTTTTTGAATACTGCTTCATGCTCCTCCTATTTTTCAGAGCGATTCATGCTCCTCATATTTTTGACACGTTTTGAAGCTCTTCATATTTTTCACACCTTTTCAGGCTCTTCATGTTTTTGAACACTGCTTAATGCTCCTCCTATTTTTCAGATTGTTTCATGCTCCTCATATTTTTGACACGTTTTGAAGCTCTTCATATTTTTCACACCTTTTCAGGCTCTTCATGTTTTTGAACACCGTTTCATGCTCCTCTTATTTTTTTTTTATTGTTATTTTTTTTTATTTTTTTTTTTTATTTTTATTTTTTTTTCCAGTGGGTTTTGTCATACTTTGATATGAATCAGCCATGGATTTACATGTATTCCCAGTCCCGATTCCCCCTCCCACCTCCCTCTCCACCCGATTCCTCTGGGTCTTCCCAGTGCACCAAGCCGGAGCACTTGTCTCGTGCATCCTACCTGGGCTGGTGATTTGTTTCACCATAGATAGCATACATGCTGTTCTTTTGAAATATCCCACCCTCACATTCTCCCACAAAGTTTAAAAGTCTGTTCTGTATTTCTGTGTCTCTTTTTCTGTTCTGCATATAGGGTTATCGTTGTCACCTTTCTAAATTCCATATACATGTGTCAGTATGCTGTAATGTTCTTTATCTTTCTGGCTTACTTCACTCTGTAAAATGGGCTCCAGCTTCATCCATCTCATTAGGACTGATTCAAATGAATTCTTTTTAATGGCTGAGTAATATTCCATGGTGTATATGTACCACAGCTTTCTTATCCATTCATCTGCTGACGGGCATCTTGGTTGCTTCCATGTCCTGGCTATTATAAACAGTGCTGCGATGAACATTGGGGTGCACGTGTCTCTTTCAGACGAACCTATGGACACCTTATCTTTGACAAAGGAGGCAAGGATATGCAATGGAAAAAAGACAACCTCTTTAACAAGTGGTGCTGGGAAAACTGGTCAACCACTTGTAAAAGAATGAAAATAGAACACTTTCTAACACCATACACAAAAATAAACTCAAAATGGATTAAAGATCTAAATGTAAGACCAGAAACTATAAAACTCCTAGAGGAGAAGATAGGCAAAACACTCTCCGACATAAATCAAAGCAAGATCCTCTATGACCCACCTCCCAGAATATTGGAAATAAAAGCAAAACTAAACAAATGGGACCTAATGAAACTTAAAAGCTTTTGCACTACAAAGGAAACTATAAGTAAGGTGAAAAGACAGCCCTCAGATTGGGAGAAAATAATAGCAAATGAAGAAACAGACAAAGGATTAATCTCAAAAATATACAAGCAAATCCTGCAGCTCAATTCCAGAAAAATAAATGACCCAATAAAAAATGAGCCAAAGAACTAAACAGACATTTCTCCAAAGAAGACATACAGATGGATAACAAACACATGAAAAGATGCTCAACATCACTCATTATTAGAGAAATGCAAATGAAAACCACAATGAGGTACCATTACATGCCAGTCAGGATGGCTGCTATCCAAAAGTCTACAAGCAATAAATGCTGGAGAGGGAGTGGAGAAAAGGGAACCCTCTTATATTGTTGGTGGGAATGCACACTAGTACAGCGGCTATGGAAAACGGTGAAGAGATTTCTTAAAAAACTGGAAATAGAACTGCCATATGACCCAGCAATTCCACTTCTGGGCATACACAATGAGGAAACCAGATCCTCATATTTTTCAGACCGTTTCAAACTCCTCATATTTTTTACACCTTTTGAAGCTCTTCATATATTTCACACCTTTTCAGACTCTTCATGTTTTTCAACACCGCTTCATGCTCCTCCTATTTTTCAGACCGTTTCATGGTCCGCATATTTTTGACACCTTTTGAAGCTCTTCATATTTTTCACACCTTTTCAGGCTCTTCATGTTTTTGAACACCGTTTCATGCTTCTCATATTTTTGACACCTTTTGAAGCTCTTCATATTTTTCAAACTTTTTCAGGCTCTTCAAGTTTTTAAACAACGCTTCATGCTCCTCCTAATTTTCAGACCGTTTCATGATCCTCATATTTTTGACACCTTTTGAAGCTCTTCATATTTTTCACACCTTTTCAGGCTCTTCATGTTTTTGAAAACCGTTTCCTGCTCCTCCGATTATTCAGATCGTTTCATGCTCCTCATATTTTTGACACCTTTTGAAGCTCTTCATATTTTTCACACCTTTTCAGGCTCTTCATGTTTTTCAACACCACTTCATGCTCCTCCTATTTTTCAGACCGTTTCATGCTCCTCATATTTTTGACATCTTTTGAAGCTTTTCATATTTTTCACACTTTTTCAGGCTCTTCAAGTTTTTCAACACCACTTCATGCTCCTCCTTTTTTGCAGACCGTTTCATGCTGCTCATATTTTTGATACATTTTGATGATCTTCATATTTTTCACACCTTTTCAGGCTCTTCATTTTTTCAACACCACTTCATGCTCTTCCTATTTTTCAGACCGTTTCATGCTCATCTCTTTTTTGAAACCTTTTCAAGCTTTTCATATTTTTCACAACGTTTCAGGCTCTTCAAGTTTTTGAACACCGCTTCATGCTCCTCCTATTTTTCAGACCGTTTCATGCTCATCTCATTTTTGACACCTTTTGAAGCTTTTCATATTTTTCACAACTTTTCAGGCTCTTCATGTTTTTGAACACCGCTTCATGCTCCTCCTATTTTTCAGACCGTTTCATGCTCCTCATATTTTACACCTTTTGAAGCTCTTCATATTTTTCACACCTTTTCAGGCTCTTCATGTTTTTGATCACCGTTACATTCTCCTCCTATTATTCAGACCGTTTCATGCTCCTCATATTTTGACACTTTTTGAAGCTCTTTATATATTTCACACCTTTTCAGGCTCTTCATGTTTTTGAACACAGCTTCATGCTCCTCCTATTTTTCAGACAGTTTCATGCTCCTCATATTTTTGACACCTTTTGAAGCTCTTCGTATTTTTCACATCTTTTGAAGCTCTTTATATTTTTTACACATTTTCAGGCTCTTCATGTATTTCAACACCCCTTGTTGCTCCTCCTATTTTTCAGACCGTTTCATGCTCCTCATATTTTTGACACCTTTTGAAGCTCTTCATATTTCTGACACCTCGTCAGTCTCTTCATGTTTTTCAACACCGTTTCTTGCTCCTCCTATTTTTCAGACCGTTTCATGCTCCTCATGTATTTCACACCTTTTGAAGCTCTTCATATTTTGCACGCGTTTTCAGGCTCTTCATGTTTTTTCACAACCAATTCATGCTCCTCCTATTTTTCAGACCGTATCATGCTCCTCTTTTTTTTCACACCTTTTGAAGCTCTTCATATATTTCACACCTTTTCAGGCTCTTCAT
Organism: Dama dama; assembly: GCF_033118175.1. NCBI lineage: Eukaryota > Metazoa > Chordata > Mammalia > Artiodactyla > Cervidae > Dama > Dama dama. The sequence goes on along the minus strand of NW_026870928.1, from coordinate 1,029,231 downwards.
TATTTTCAACACCACTTCATGCTCCTCCCACATTTCAGACCGTTTTACACTCATCTCATTTTTGACACCTTTTGAAGCTCTTCATATTTTTCACACCTTTTGAAGCTCTTCATTTTTTTCACACGTTTTCAGGCTCTTCATGTTTTTCAACACCACTTCATGCTCCTCCTATTTTGCAGACCGTTTCATGGTCCTCATATTTTTGACACCTTTTGAAGCTTTTCATATTTTTCACACCTTTTGAAGCTCTTCATATTTATCAAACCTTTTGAAGCTCTTCATATTTTTCACCCCTTTTCAGACTCTGCATGTTTTTGAACACCGCTTCATGCTCCTCCTATTTTTGAGACCGTTTCATGCTCCTCATGTATTTCCCACCTTTTGAAGCTCTTCATATTTGTCACACCTTTTCAGGCTCCTCATGTTTTTCAACACCGCTTCATGCTCCTCCTATTTTTCAGACCGTTTCATGCTCCTCATATTTTTCACACCTTTTGAAGCTGTTCATATTTTTCACACCTTTTCAGGCTCTTCATGTTTTTGAACACCGGTTCATGCTCCTCCTATTTTTCAGACCGTATCATGCTCCTCATATTTTTCACACCTTTTGGAGCTCTTCATATTTTTCACACCTTTTCAGGCTCTTCAGGTTTTTCGACACCGGTTCATGCTCCTCATATTTTTCAGACCGTTTCATGCTTCTCATATTTTTCACACCTTTTGAAGCTCTTCATATATTTCACACCTGTTCAGGCTCTTCATTTTTTTCAACACTACATCATGCTCCTCCTATTTTTCAGACCGTTTCATGCTCATCTCATTTTTGACATCTTCTGAAGCTCTTCATATTTTTCACACCTTTTGAAGCTCTTCATATTTTTCACAAGATTTCAGTCTCAGCATGTTTTTGAACACCGCTTCATGCTCCTCCTATTTTCAGACCGTTTCATGCTCCTCATGTATTTCACACCTTTTGAAGCTCTTCATATTATTCACAACTTTTCAGGCTCCTCATGTTTTTCAACACCGCTTCATGCTCCTCCTATTTTTCAGACCGTTTCATGCTCCTCATATTTTTCACACCTTTTGAAGCTCTTCATATTTTTAACACCTTTTCAGGCTCTTCATGTTTTTGAACACCGCTTCATGCTCCTCCTAATTTTTAAACCGTTTAATGCTCCTCATGTATTTCACACCTTTTGAAGCTCTTCATATTTTTCACACCTTTTCAGGCTCTTCATGTGTTTGAACACCATTTCATGCTCCTCCTATTTTTCAGACCGTTTCATGCTCCTCATGTATTTCCCACCTTTTGAAGCTCTTCATATTTGTCACACCTTTTCAGGCTCTTCATGTTTTTCAACACCGCTTCATGCTCCTCCTATTTTTCAGACCGTTTCATGATCCTCATATTTTTCACACTTTTTGAAGCTCTTCATATTTTTCACACATTTTAAGGCTCTTCATGTTTTTCAACATCGCTTCATGCTCCTCCTATTTTTCAGACCGTTTCAAGCTTCTCATGTATTTCACACCTTTTGAAGCTCGTCATATTTTGCACACGTTTTCAGGCTCTTCATGTTTTTTCACTACCACTTCATGCTCCTCCTATTTTTCAGACCGTATCATGCTCCTCATATTTTTCACACCTTTTCAGGCTCTTCATTATTTTCAACACAACTTCATGCTCCTCCCATTTTTCAGACCGTTTTTTACTCATCTCATTTTTGACACCTTTTGAAGCTGTTCATATTTTTCACACCTTTTGAAGCTCTTCATGTTTTTGAACACCGTTTCATGCTCCTCCTATTTTTCAGACCGTTTCATGCTCCTCATATATTTCACAACTTTTGAAGCTCTTCATATATTTCACACCTTTTCAGGAACTTCATGTTTTTCAACACCTCTTCATGATCCTCCTATTTTTCAGACCGTTTCATATTCCTCATATTTTTGACACCTTTTTAGGCTCTTCATGTTTTTTACACCTTTTCAGGCTCTTCATGTTTTTCAACACCGCTTCATGCTCCTCCTATTTTTCAGACCGTGTCATGCTCCTCCTATTTTTGACACATTTTGAAGCTCTTCATATTTTTCACACCTTTTGAAGCTCTTCATATTTTTCAAACCTTTACAGGCTCTTCATGTATTTCAACACCGCTTCATGCTCCTCCTATTTTTCAGACCGTGTCTTTCTCCTCTTATTTTTGACAAATTTTGAAGCTCTTCATATTTTTCACACCTTTTGAAGCTCTTCATATTTTTCAAACCTTTACAGGCTCTTCATGTATTTCAACACCGCTTCATGCTCCTCCAATTTTTCAGAAAATTTCATGCTCATCATATTTTTCAAACCTTTTAAAGCTCTTCATAATTTTCACACCTATTCATGCTCTTCATTTTTTACACACTGTTTCATGCTCCTCCTATTTTTCAGACCGTTTCATGCTCCTCATATTTTTCACACCTTTTGAAACTCTTCATATTTTTCACACTTTTTGAAGCTCTTCATATTTTTCACAGTTTTCAGGCTCTTCATGCTTCTGAACACCACTTCATGCTCCACCTATTTTTCAGACCGTTTCATGCTCTTCATATTTTTCACACCTTTTCAGGCTCTTCATATTTTTGAACACCTCTTCATGCTACTCCTATTTTTGATACCTTTTGAAGCTCTTCATATTTTTCACACCTTTTCAGGCTCTTCATGTTTTTCAACACGGCTTCATGCTACTCCTATTTTTGATACCTTTTGAAGCTCTTCATATTTTTCACACCATTTCATGCTCTTCTTTTTTTTCATCACCGCTTCATGCTCCTCTTATTTTTCAGACCGTTTCATGCTCCTCATATTTTGACACCTTTTAACCTGTTCATATTTTACACATTTTCAGGCTCTTCAAGTTTTTCAACACCGTTTCATGCTACTACTATTTTTGAGACCTTTTGAAGCTCCTTATATTCTTCAAACCATTTCATGCTCTTCTATTTTTTCATCACCGCTTCATGCTCCTCCTATTTTTCAGACCGTTTCATGCTCCTCCTATTTTGAGACCGTTTCATGCTCCTCATATTTTTCACACCTTTAGAAGCTCTTCGTATTTTTCTCACCTTTTCAGGCTCTTCATGTTTTTCAACACCGCTTCATGATCCTCCTATTTTTCTGACAGTTTCATGCTCCTCATATTTTTCATCCTTTTTGAAGCTCTTCATATTTTTGACACCTTTTGAAGCTCTTCTTATTGTTCACACCTTTTCAGGCTCTTCATGTTTTTGAACACCGTTTCATGTTCCTCGTATTTTTCAGGCCATTTCATGCTCGTCATGTATTTCACACTTTTGAAGCTCTTCATATTTTTCACACCTTTTCAGGATCTTCATGTTTTTAAACACCACTTCATGCTTCTCCTGTTTTTCAGCCCGTTTCATGCTCCTCATATTTTTGACACCTTTTGAAGCTTTTCATATTTTTCACACCTTTTCAGGCTCTTCATGTTTTTGAACACCACTTCATGCTCCTTCTATTTTTCAGAGAGTTTCATGCTCCTCATGTATTTCACACGTTTTGAAGCTCTTCATATGTTTCACACCTTTTGAAGTTCTTCATATTTTTCACACCTTTTCAAGCTCTTCATATTTTTCAAACCTTTTCAGGCTCTTCATGTTTTTCAACACCGCTTCATGCTCCTCCTATTTTTCAGACCGTTTCATGCTCCACACATTTTGAAACCTTTTGAAGCTCTTCATATTTTTCACACCTTTTCAGGCTCTCCATGTTTTTCATCACCGATTCATGCTCCTCCTATTTTTGAGGCCATTTCATGCTCCTCATATTTTTGACACCTTTTGAAGCTCTTCATATTTTTCACACCTTTTAGGCTCTTCATGTTTTTGAACAGCGCTTCATGCTCCTCATATTTTTCAGACCGTTTCATGCTCCTCATATTTTTCACACCTTTTGAAGCTCTTCATATTTTTCATATTTTTGAAGCTCTTCATATTTTTCACACTTTTTCAGGCTCTTCATGTTTTTGAGCACACCTTCTTGCTCCTCCTATTTTTCAGACCGTTTCATGCTCCTCATGTATTTCACACCATTTGAAGCTCTTCATGTTTTTCACACCTTTTCTGTCTCTTCATGTGTTGAACACCATTTCATGCTCCTCCGATTTTTTAGACCATTTCATGCTCCTCATATTTTTGACACCTTTTGAAGCTCTTCATATTTTTCACACCTTTTCAGGCTCTTCATGTTTTTGAACACCGCTTCATGCTCCTCCAATTTTTCAGACCGTTTCATGTTTCTCATATTTTTGACACCTTTTGAAGCTCTTCATATTTTTCACACCTTTTGAAGCTCTTCATATTTTTCATATATTTGAAGCTCTTCATATTTTTCACACCATTTCAGGCTTTTCATGTGTTTGAACACCGGTTCATGCTACTCCTATTTTTCAGACCGTTTCGTGCTCCTCCTATTTTTCACTCCTTTTGAAGCTCTTCACATTTTTCACAACTTTTCAGTCTCTACATGTTTTTCAACACCGCTTCATGCTCCTCCTATTTCTCAGACGATTTCATGCTCCTCATGTATTTCACACCTTTTGAATCTCTTAATATTTTGCACACATTTTCAGGCTTTTCATGTTTTTCACAACCACTTCATGCTCCTCATATTTTTCAGACCGTTTCATGCACATTTCATTTTTGACTCCTTTTGAAGCTCTTCATATTTTTCACACCATTTTCAGGCTCTTCATGTTTTTCAACACCGCTTTATGATCCTCCTATTTTTCAGACCGTTTCATATTCCTCATATTTTTGACATTTTTTGAGGCTCTTCATATTTTTCACACCTTTTCAGGCTCTTCATGTTTTTGAACACCGTTTCATGCTCCTCCTATTTTTCTGACCGTTTCATGCACATCTCATTTTTGACACTTTTTGAAGCCTTTGATATTTTTCACACCATTTTCAGGCTCTTCATGTTTTTCAACACCGCTTTATGATCCTCCTATTTTTCAGACCGTTTCATGCTCCTCATATATTTGACACCTTTTGAAGTACTTCATATTTTTCACACCTTTTCAGGCTCTTCATGTTTTTGAACACCGTTTCATGCTCCTCCTATTTTTCTGACCGTTTCATGCACATCTCATTTTTGACACTTTTTGAAGCCTTTGATATTTTTCACACCATTTTCAGGCTCTTCATGTGTTTGACACCGTTTCATGCTCCTCCTATTTTTCAGACCGTTTCATGCTCCTCTTATGTTTGAAACCTTTTGAAGCTTTTCATATTTTTCACACCTTTTCACGCTCTTCATGTTTTTGAACACCGCTTCATGCTCCGCCTATTTTTCAGACCGTTTCATGCTCCTCATATTTTTGACACCTTTTGAAGCTCTTCATATTTTTCACACCCTTTCAGGCTCTTAATGTTTTTCAACACAACTTCATGCTCCTCCTATTTTTCAGACCGTTTCATGCTCCTCATATTTTTGACACCTTTAGAAACTCTTCATATCTTTCACACCTTTTCAGGCTCTTCATGTTTTGCCACACCGCTTCATGCTCCTCCTATTTTTCAGTCCGTTTCATGCTCCTCATGTATTTCACACCTTTTGAAGCTCTTCATATATTTCACACATTTTCAGGCTCTTCATGTTTTTGAACACCGTTTCATGCTCCTCCTATTTTTCAGACCGTTTCATGCTCCTCATATTTTTGACACCTTTTGAAGCTCTTCATATTTTTCATACCTTTTCAGGCTCTTCATGTTTTTGAACACCGCTTCATGCTCCTCCAATTTTTCAGACCGTTTCATGTTTCTCATATTTTTGACACCTTTTGAAGCTCTTCATATTTTTCACACCTTTTGAAGCTCTTCATATTTTTCATATTTTTGAAGCTCTTCATATTTTTCACCCCTTTTCAGGCTTTTCATGTATTTGAACACCGGTTCATGTTCCTCCTATTTTTCAGACCGTTTCATGCTCCTCCTATTTTTCACTCATTTTGTAGCTCTTCATATTTTTCACACCTTTTCAGTCTCTACATGTTTTTGAACACCGCTTCATGCTCCTCCTATTTCTCAGACCATTTCATGCTCCTCATGTATTTCACACCTTTTGAAGCTCTTCGTATTTTGCACACATTTTCAGGCTTTTCATGTTTTTCACAACCACTTCATGCTCCTCATATTTTTCAGACCGTTTCATGCACATTTCATTTTTGACTCCTTTTGAAGCTCTTCATATTTTTCACACCATTTTCAGGCTCTTCATGTTTTTCAACACCGCTTTATGATCCTCCTATTTTTCAGACCGTTTCATATTCCTCATATTTTTGACATTTTTTGAGGCTCTTCATATTTTTCACACCTTTTCAGGCTCTTCATGTTTTTGAACACCGTTTCATGCTCCTCCTATTTTTCAGACCGTTTCATGCACATCTCATTTTTGACACCTTTTGAAGCTCTTGATATTTTTCACACCATTTTCAGGCTCTTCATGTTTTTCAACACCGCTTTATGATCCTCCTATTTTTCAGACCGTTTCATGCTCCTCATATATTTGACACCTTTTGAAGCTCTTCGTATTTTTCATAACTTTTCAGGCTCTTCATATTTTTCACACATTTTCAAGCTGTTCATGTTTTTGAACACGGCTTCATGCTCCTCCAATTTTTCAGACCATTTCATGTTCCTCATATTTTTGACACCTTTTGAAGCTCTTCATTCTTTTCACACCTTTTGAAGCTCTTCATATTTTTCACACCTTTTGAATCTCTTCATATTTTTCACACGTTTTCAGGCTCTTTATCTATTTCAACACTGCTTCATGCTGCTTCTAATTTTCAGACCGTTTCATGCTCCTCATATTTTTGACACCTTTTGAAGCTCTTCATATTTTTCACATCTTTTCAGGCTCTTCATGTTTTTGAACACCGTTTCATGCTCCTCGTATTTTTCAGACCGTTTCATTCTCCTCATACCTTTGACACCTTTTGAAGGTCTTCATATATTCCACACCTTTTCAGACTCTTCATGTTTTTGAACACCGCTTCATGCTCCTCTTATTTTTCAGACCGTTTCAGTCTCCTCATATTTTTGATACCTTTTGAAACTCTTCATATTTCTCACACCTTTTCAGGCTCTTCAGGTTTTTCAAAGCCACTTCATGTTCCTCCTATTTTTCAGAACGTTTCATGCTCATCTCTTTTTGACACATTTTGAAGCTCTTCATATTTTTCACACCTTTTGAAGTTCTTCATATTTTTCACAACTTTTCAGGGTCTCCATGTTTATGAACACCGCTTCATGCTCCTCCTATTATTCAGACCGTTACATGCTCCTCATATTTTTCACACCTTTTGAAGTTCTTCATATTTTTCACACCTTTTCAGGTTCTTCATGTTTTTCAACACCGCTTCTTACTCCTCCTATTTTTCAGACCGTATCATGCTCCTCATATTTTTGACACGTTTTGAAGCTCGTCATATTTTTCACACCTTTTCAGGCTCTTCAGGTTTTTGAACACCGCTTCATGCTCCTCCGATTTTTCAGACCATTTCATGCTACTCATTTTTTTGAGACCTTTTGAAGCTCTTCACTTTTTTCACACCTTTTCAGGCTCTTCATGTTTTTGAATACCGCTTCATGCTCCTCCTACTTTTCAGACCGTTTCATGCTCTTCATATTTTTGATTTCTTTTGAAAGTCTGCATATTTTTCACACCTTTTTAGGCTCTTCATTTTTTTGAACACCACTTCATGCTCCTCCCATTTTTCAGACAGTTTCATGCTCATCTCATTTTTGACACCTTTTGAAGCTCTTCATATTTTTCACACCTTTTGAAGATCTTCATATTTTCACACGTTTTCAGGCTCTTCATGTTTTTCAACATCTTTTCATGCTCCTCCTATTTTTCAGACCGTTTCATGCTCCTCATATTTTTGACAAGTTTTGAGTCTCTTCATATTTTTCAACACCTTTTCAGGCTCTTCATGTTTTTAAACACCGCTTCATTCTCCTCCTATTTTTCAGACCATTTCATGCTCCTCATATTTTTGACAGCTTTTGAAGCTCTTCATCTTTTTCACACCTTTTCAGGCTCTTCATGTTTTTGAACACCGCTTCTTGCTCCTCCTATTTTTCAGACCATTTCATGCTCATCATATTTTTCACACCTTTTGAAACTCTTGATATTTTTCACACCATTTCAGGCTCTTCATGTTTTTGAACATCGCTTCATGCTCTTCCTATTTTTCAGACGGTTTCATGCTCCTCATGTATTTCACACCTTTTGAAGCTCATCGTATTTTTCACACCTTTTCAGGATCTTCATGTTTTTGAACACCGCTTCATGCTCCTCCTATTTTTCAAACCGTTACTTGCTCCACATATTTTTGAAACATTTTGAAGCTCTTCTTATTTTTCACACCTTTTCAGGCTCTTCATGTTTTTCAACACCGCTTCATGCTCCTCCTATTTTTCAGACCGTTCATTCTCCTCATAATTTTGAAACATTTTGAAGCTCTTCTTATTTTTCACACCTTTTCAGGCTCTTCATGGTTTTCAAGACCGCTTCATGCTCCTGCTATTTTCCGGACCGTTCATGCTCATCATATTTTTGACAACTTTTGAAGCTCTTCATATTTTTCACACCTTTTCAGGCTCTTCATGTTTTTCAACACCGCTTCATGCTCCTCCTATTTTTCAGACCGTTTCATGCTCCTCTTATTTTTGACACCTTTTGAAGATCTTCATATATTTCACACTTTTTCAGGCTCATCATGTTTTTCAACACCACTTCATGCTCCTCCTATTTTTCAGGCCGTTTCATGCTCATCTCATTTTTGACACCTTTTGAAGCTCTTCATATTTTTCACACCTTTAGAAGCTCTTCATATTTTTCACACGTTCTCAGGCTCTTCATGTTTTTCGACACCGCTTCATGCACCTCCTATTTTTCAGACCGTTTCATGCTCCTCATATTTTTCACACCTTTTGAAGCTTGTCTTATTTTCACAGCTTTTCAGGAACTTCATGTTTTTCAACACCGCTTCATGCTCCTCCCATTTTTCAGACCATTTCATGCTCCTCCTATTTTTCAGACCGTTTCATGCTCCTCATATTTTTGACACCTTTTGAAGCTTGTCTTATTTTCGCAGCTTTTCAGGAACTTCATGTTTTTCAACACCGCTTCATGCTCCTCCCATTTTTCAGACGGATTCATGCTCCTCCTATTTTTCAGACCGTTTCATGCTCCTCATGTATTTCCAACCTTTTGAAGCTCTTCATATTTTTCACACCTTTTCAGGCTCTTCATGTTTTTGAACACCCCTTCATGCTCCTCCTATTTTTCAGACCGTTTCATGCTCTTCACAATTTTCACACCTTTTGAAGTCTTCATATTTTTCACAACTTTTCCGGTTCTTCATGTTTTTGAACACAGCTTCATGCTCCTCCTATTTTTCAACTGTTTCATGCTCCTCATAATTTTGACATCTTTTGAAGTGCTTCATATTTTTCACACCTTTTCAGGCTCTTCATGTTTTTCAACACTGCATCATGCTCTTCCTATTCTTCAGAACTTTTCATGCTCCTCAAATTTTTGACACCTTTTGAAGCTCTTCATATTTTTCACAACTTTTCAGACTCTTCATGTTTTTCAACACCGCTTCATGCTCCTCCTATTTTTCAGACCGTTTCATGCTCCTCCTATTTTTCAGACCGTTTTATGCTTTTCATATTTTTCACAACTTTTGAAGCTCTTCATATTTTTCACACCTTTTAAACTCTTCATGTTTTTGAACACCGCTTCACACTCCTCCTATTTTTCATACCGTTTCATGCTCCTCAAATTTTTGACAGCTTTTGAAGCTCTTCATATACTTTCCACCTTTTCAGGCTCTTCATTTTTGTGGATTCCGCTTCATGCTCCTCCTATTTTTCAACCCGTTTCATGCTCCTCCTATTTTTCACACCGTTTCATTCTCCTCATAATTTGACACCTTTTGAAGCTCTTCATATTTTTCACACCTTTTCAGGCTCTTCATGTTTTTGAACATGGCTTCATGCTCCTCCTATTTTTCAGACCGTTTCATGCTCCTCACATTTTTGACACCTTTTGAAGCTCTTCATATTTCACACCTTTTCATGATCTTCATGTTTTTCAATAACACTTCATGCTCCTCCTAGATTTCAGACCGTTTCATACTCCTCCTATTTTTGACACCTTTTGAAGCTCTTCATATATTTCACCCCATTTCAAGCTCTTCATGTTTTTCAACACCGCTTCATGCTCCTCCTATTTTTCAGACCGTTACAGGCGCCTCATATTTTTGACATCTTTTAAAGCCCTTCATATTTTTCACACATTTTCAGGCTCTTCATGTTTTTCAACACCGCTTCATGCTCCTCCTATTTTTCAGACCGTTTCTTGCTCCTAATATTTTTGACACCTTTTGAAGCTCTTCATATTTTTCACACCTCTTCATGCTCTTCATGTTTTCAACATCGATTCATGCTCCTATTATTTTTCAGACCGTTTCATCCTCCTCCTATTTTCACACCGTTTCATGCTCCTCATATTTTTGACACCTTTTGAAGCTCTTCATATATTTCACACCTTTTCAGGCTCTTCATGTTTTTCAACAACACTTCATGCTTCTCCTATTTTTCAGACCGTTTCATGATCCTCGTATTTTTGACACTTTTTGAAGCTCTTCATATTTTTCACAACTTTTGAGGCTCTTCATATTTTTGACACCGCTTCATGCTCCTCCTATTTTTCTGACCGTTTCATGCTCCTCACATTTTTGACACCTTTTGAAGCTCTTCATATTTTTCACATCTTTACAGTTTCTTCATGTTTTTCAGTACCACTTCATGCTCCTCCTAGATTTCAGACCGTTTCAGACTCCTCCTATTTTTGACACCTTTTGAAGCTCTTCAAGTATTTCACACCTTTTCAGGCTCTTCATGTTTTTCAACATCGCTTCATGCTCCTCCTATTTTTCCGACCGTTTCATGCTGCTCCCATTTTTGATACCTTTTGAAGCTCTTCATATTTTTGGCACCTTTTCATGCTCTTCATGTTTTTCAACACCGCTTCATGCTCCTCCTATACTTCAGAACGTTTTATGCTCCTCATATTTTTAACACCATTTGAAGCTCTTCATGTTTTGGGCATCTTTTCATGCTCTTCATGTTTTTCAACACCGCTTCATGCTCCTCCTGTTTTTCAGACGGTCTCTTGCTCCTCAAATTTTTGACACCTTTTGAAGCTCTTCATATTTTTCACACCTTTTGAAGCTCTTCATATTTTTTCACACGTTTTCAGGCTCTTCATGTTTTTCAACACCGCTTCATGCTCCTCCTATTTTTCAGACCGTTTCATGCTCCTCATATTTTTGACACCTTTTGAAGCTCTTCATATTTTTCACACTTTTCAAGCTCTTTTTTTTTTCAACACCACTTCATGCTTCTCCTATTTTTCAGACCTTTTCATGCTCCTCATATTTTTGACACCTTTAGAAGCTCTTCATATTTTTCACACTTTTCAAGCTCTTCATGTTTTTCAACACCACTTCATTCTCCTCCTATTTTTAGACCGTTTCATTCTCCTCATACTTTTGACACCTTTTGAAGCTCTTCCTATATTTCACACCTTTTCAGGCTCTTCATGTTTTTAACACCACTTCATGCTCCTCCTATTTTTCAGACCATTTCCTGCTCTTCGATTTTTGATACCTTTTGAAGTTCTTCATATTTTTCACACCTTTTGAAGCTCTTAATATTTTTCACACATTTTCAGGCTCTTCACGTTTTTCAACAACGCTTCATGCTCCTCCTATTTTTCAGACCGATTCATGCTCCTAATATTTTTCACACCTTTTGAAGCTCTTAATATTTTTCACACCTTTTCAGGCTCTTCATGTTTTTAATCACCGTTTCATGCTCCTCCTATTTTTCAGGCCGTTTCATGCTCCTCATATATTTGACACATTTTGAAGCTCTGAATATTTTTCACACATTTTCAGGCTCTTCATGTTTTTGAACACTGCTTCATGATCCTCCTATTTTTCAGACCGTTTCATGTTCTTCATATGTTTGACACCTTTTGAAGCTCTTCATATTTTTCACTCCTTTTCAGGCTCTTCATGTTTTTCAACACCACTTCATACTTCTCCTATTTTTCAGACCGTTTCATGCTCCTCAAATTTTTGACACCTTTTGAAGCTCTTCATATATTTCACACCTTTTCAGGCTCTTCATGTTTTTCAACACCGCTTCATGCTCCTCCTATTTTTCAGACCGTTCATTCTCCTCATAATTTTGAAACATTTTGAAGCTCTTCTTATTTTTCACACCTTTTCAGGCTCTTCATGATTTTCAAGACCGCTTCATGCTCCTGCTATTTTCCGGACCGTTCATGCTCATCATATTTTTGACAACTTTTGAAGCTCTTCATATTTTTCACACCTTTTCAGGCTCTTCATGTTTTTCAACACCGCTTCATGCTCCTCCTATTTTTCAGACCGTTTCATGCTCCTCATATTTTTGACACCTTTTTAAGCTCTTCATATATTTCACACTTTTTCAGGCTCATCATGTTTTTCAACACCACTTCATGCTCCTCCTATTTTTCAGGCCGTTTCATGCTCATCTCATTTTTGACACCTTTTGAAGCTCTTCATATTTTTCACACCTTTAGAAGCTCTTCATATTTTTCACACGTTCTCAGGCTCTTCATGTTTTTCGACACCGCTTCATGCACCTCCTATTTTTCAGACCGTTTCATGCTCCTCATATTTTTGACACCTTTTGAAGCTTTTCATATTTTTCACACCTTTTCAGGCTCTTCATTTTTTTCAACACCGCTTCATGCTTCTCCTATTTTTCAGACAGATTCATGCTCCTCCTATTTTTCAGACTGTTTCATGCACCTCTTATTATTGACACCTTTTGAAGCTCTCATATTTTTCACACCTTTTCAGGCTCTTCATGTTTTTCAACACCGGTTCATGCTTTCCTATTTTTCAGAGAGTTTCATGCTCCTCATGTATTTCTCACCTTTTGAAGCTCTTCAAATTTTTCACACCTTTTCAGGCTCTTCATGTTTTTCAACACCACTTCATGCTCCTCCTATTTTTCAGACCGTTTCATGCTCCTCATATTTTTGACATCTTTAGAAACTCTACATATCTTTCACACCTTTTCAAACTCTTCATGTTTTTCAACACCGCTTCATGTTCCTCCTATTTTTCAGACCGTTTCATTCTCCTCATATTTTTGACACCTTTTGAAGCTCTTCACATTTTTCACAAGTTCTCAGGCTCTGCATGTTTTTCAACACCGCTTCATGCTCCTCATATTTTTCAGACCGTTTCATGCTTCTCATATTTTTGACACCTTTTGAAGCTCTTCTTTTTTTCACACCTTTTCACGCTCTTCATGTTTTTGAACACCGCTTAATGCTCCTCCTATTTTTCAGACCGTTTCATGCTTCTCATATTTTTACACCTTTTGAAGCTCTTCATATTTTCACACCTTTTCAGGCTCTTCATGTTTTTGAACACCGCTTCGTGCTCCTCCTATTTTTCAGACCGTTTCATGCTCCTAATATTTTTGACACCTTTTGAAGCTCTTCATATTTTTCACACCTTTTCAGGCTCTTCATGTTTGAACACCGCTTCATGCTCCTTCTATTTTTCAGAGAGTTTCATGCTCCTCATGTATTTCACACCTTTTGAAGCTCTTCATATTTTTCACACCTTTTCAGGCTCTTCATGTTTTTCCACACCACTTCATGCTTCTCCTATTTTTCAGCCCGTTTCATGCTCCTCATGTATTTCACACCTTTTGAAGCTCTTCATATTTTTCACACCTTTTCAGGCTCTTCACGTTTTGATCACCATTTCATGCTCCTCTTATTTTTCAGACCGTTTCATGCTCATCTCATTTTTGACACCTTTTGAAGCTCTTCATATATTTCACACATTTTCAACCTCTTCATATTTTTCACACCTTTTCATGCTCTTCATGTTTTTCAACACCGCTTCATGCTTCTCCTATTTTTCAGACACTTTCATGCTCCTCCTATTTTTCAGACTGTTTCATGCACCTCTTATTATTGACACCTTTTGAAGCTCTCATACTTTTCACACCTTTTCAGGCTCTTCATGTTTTTCAACACCGCTTCATGCTCCTCCTATTTTTGCGACCGTTTCTTGCTCCTCATATGTTTGACACCTTTGAACCTCTTCATATTTTATCACACTTTTTCAGGCTTTTCATGTTTTTCATCACCGCTTCACGCTCCTCCTATTTTTGAGACCGTTTCACGCTCCACATATTTTTGACAACTTTTGGAGCTCTTCATATTTTTCACACCTTTTCAGGCTCTTCATGTTTTTTAACCGCTGCATACTCCTCCTATTTTTCAGACCGTTTCATGCTCCTCATGTATTTCACACCTTTTGAAGCTCTTCATATTTTTCACACCTTTTCAGGCTCTTCATTTTTTTCAAATCCACTTCATGCTCCTCCTATTTTTCAGACCGTTTCATGCTCATCTCTTTTTTGACACCTTTTGAAGCTCTTCATATTTTTCACAAGTTCTCAGCCTCCTCATGTTTTTAAACACCGCTTCATGCTCCTCCTATTTTTCAGACCGTTTCATGCTCCTCATATTTTTCACACATTTTGAAGCTCTTCCTTTTTTTCACACCTTTTCACGCTCTTCATGTTTTTGAACACCGCTTCATGCTCCTCCTATTTTTCAGACCCTTTCATGCTCCTCATATTTTTGACACCTTTTGAAACTCTTCATATTTTTCACACCTTTTCAGGCTCTTCATATTTTTGAACACCGCTTCATGCTCCTCCAATTTTTCAGGCCGTTTCATGCTCCTCATAATTTTGACACCTTTTGAAGCTCTTCATATGTTTCACAACTTTTCAGGCTCTTCATTTTTTTCAACACCACTTCATGCTCCTCCTATTTTTCAGACGGTTTCATGCTCATCTCATTTTTTACACCTTTTGAAGCTCTTCATATTTTTCACACCTTTTGATGCTCTTCATATTTTTCACACGTTTTCAGGCTCTTCATGTTTTTCAACACCGCTTCATGCTATTTCTATTTTTCAGAGAGTTTCATGCTCCTCATGTATTTCACACCTTTAGAAGCTCTTCATATTTTTCAAAACTTTTCAGGCTCTTCATGTTTTTCCACATCCCTTCATGCTTCTCCTATTTTTCAGCCCGTTTCATGCTCCTCATGTATTTCACACCTTTTGAAGCTCTTCATATTTTTCACACCTTTTCAGGCTCTTCATGTTTTTCACACCTTTTCAGGCTCTTCATGTTTTTGAACACCATTTCAGGCTTCTCCTAATTTGCAGACCGTTTCATTCTCCTCATATTTTTGACACCTTTTGAAGCTCTTTATATATTTCACACATTTTCAGGCTCTTCATTTTTTTCAACACCACTTCATGCTCCTCCTATTTTTCAGACCGTTTCATGCTCATCTCATTTTGACACCTTTTGAAGCTCTTCAAATTTTTCACGTCTTTTGAAGCTCTTCATATTTTTCACAACTTTTCAGGCTCTTTATGATTTTCAACACCGCTTCATGCTCCTCCTATTTTTCAGACCGTTTCATGCTCATCTCATTTTGACACCTTTTGAAGCTCTTCAAATTTTTCACACCTTTTGAAGCTCTTCATATTTTTCATATTTTTGAAGCTCTTCATATTTTCACACGTTTTCAGGCTCTTCATGTTTTTCAACACCGCTTCATGCTATTTCTATTTTTCAGAGAGTTTCATGCTCCTCATGTATTTCACACCTTTTGAAGCTCTTCATATTTTTCATATTTTTGAAGCTCTTCATATTTTCACACGTTTTCAGGCTCTTCATGTTTTTCAACAACGCTTCATGCTATTTCTATTTTTCAGAGAGTTTCATGCTCCTCATGTATTTCACACCTTTTGAAGCTCTTCATATTTTTCAAACCTTTTCAGGCTCTTCATGTTTTTCCACACCCCTTCATGCTTCTCCTATTTTTCAGCCCGTTCCATGCTCCTCATGTATTTCACACCTTTTGAAGCTCTTCATATTTTTCACATCTTTTCAGGCTCTTCATGTTTTTTATCACCGTTTCATGCTCCTCCTATTTTTCAGGCCGTTTCATGCTCCTCATATTTTTGACACCTTTTGAAGCTTTTCATATTTTCACACCTTTTCAGGCTCTTCATGTTTTTCAACACCGCTTCATGCTTCTCCTATTTTTCAGACAGTTTAATGCTCCTCCAATTTTTCCGACTGTTTCATGCACCTCTTATTATTGACACCTTTTGAAGCTCTCATATTTTTCACACCATTTCAGGCTCTTCATGTTTTTCACCACCGCTTCATGCTCCTCCTATTTTTGCGAGCGTTTCATGCTCCTCATATTTCTGACACCTTTGAAGCTCTTCATGTTTTATCACACGTTTTCAGGCTCTTCATGTTTTTCATCACCGCTTCCCGCTCCTCCTATTTTTGAGACCGTCTCACGCTCCACATATTTTTGACAACTTTTGGAGCTCTTCATATTTTTCACACCTTTTCAGGCTCTTCATGTTTTTTATCACCGTTTCATGCTCCTCCTATTTTTCAGGCCGTTTCATGCTCCTCATATTTTTGACACCTTTTGAAGCTTTTCATATTTTCACACCTTTTCAGGCTCTTCATATTTTTCAACACCGCTTCATGCTTCTCCTATTTTTCATACAGTTTCATGCTCCTCCTAATTTTCAGACTGTTTCATGCACCTCTTATTATTGATACCTTTTGAAGCTCTCATATTTTTCACACCCTTTCAGGCTCTTCATGTTTTTCAACACCGCTTCATGCTTCTCCTATTTTTCAGACAGTTTAATGCTCCTCCAATTTTTCCGACTGTTTCATGCACCTCTTATTATTGACACCTTTTGAAGCTCTCATATTTTTCACACCATTTCAGGCTCTTCATGTTTTTCACCACCGCTTCATGCTCCTCCTATTTTTGCGAGCGTTTCATGCTCCTCATATTTCTGACACCTTTGAAGCTCTTCATGTTTTATCACACGTTTTCAGGCTCTTCATGTTTTTCATCACCGCTTCCCGCTCCTCCTATTTTTGAGACCGTCTCACGCTCCACATATTTTTGACAACTTTTGGAGCTCTTCATATTTTTCACACCTTTTCAGGCTCTTCATGTTTTTTAACCGCTGCATGCTCCTCCTATTTTTCAGACCGTTTCATGCTCCTCATATTTTTGACACCTTTTGAAGCTCTTCATATTTTTCACACATTTTCAGGCTCTTCATGTTTTTGAACACAGCTTCATGCTCCTCCTATTTTTCAGACCGTTTCATGCTCCTCATATTTTTGACAGCTTTGGAAGCTCTTCATATTTTTCACACCTTTTCAGACTCTTCATGTTTTTCAACACCGTTGCATGATCCTCCTATTTTTCAGACCGTTTCATGCTCATCTCATTTTTGACAGCTTTGGAAGCTCTTCATATTTCTCACACCTTTTCAGGCTGTTCATGGTTTTCAACAACGCTTCATGCACCTCCTATTTTTCAGAACGTTTCATGCTCATCTCATTTTTGACACCTTTTGAAGCTTTTCATATTTTTCACACCTTTTCAGGCTCTTCATGTTTTTGAACACCGCTTCATGCTAATCCTATTTTTCAAACCATATCATGCTCCTCATATTTTTCACACCTTTTTAAGCTCTTCATATTTTTCACACCTTTTCAGGCTCTTCATGTTTTTGAACACTACTTCATGCTCCTTCTATTTTTCAGAGAGTTTCATGCTCCTCATGTATTTCACACCTTTTGAAGCTCTTCATATTTTTCACACCTTTTCAGGCTCTTCATGTTTTTCCACACCACTTCATGCTTCTCCTATTTTTCAGCCCGTTTCATGCTCCTCATGTATTTCACACCTTTTGAAGCTCTTCATATTTTTCACACCTTTTCAGGCTCTTCACGTTTTGATCACCATTTCATGCTCCTCTTATTTTTCAGACCGTTTCATGCTCATCTCATTTTTGACACCTTTTGAAGCTCTTCATATATTTCACACATTTTCAACCTCTTCATATTTTTCACACCTTTTCATGCTCTTCATGTTTTTCAACACCGCTTCATGCTTCTCCTATTTTTCAGACACTTTCATGCTCCTCCTATTTTTCAGACTGTTTCATGCACCTCTTATTATTGACACCTTTTGAAGCTCTCATACTTTTCACACCTTTTCAGGCTCTTCATGTTTTTCAACACCGCTTCATGCTCCTCCTATTTTTCCGACCGTTTCTTGCTCCTCATATGTTTGACACCTTTGAACCTCTTCATATTTTATCACACTTTTTCAGGCTTTTCATGTTTTTCATCACCGCTTCACGCTCCTCCTATTTTTGAGACCGTTTCACGCTCCACATATTTTTGACAACTTTTGGAGCTCTTCATATTTTTCACACCTTTTCAGGCTCTTCATGTTTTTTAACCGCTGCATACTCCTCCTATTTTTCAGACCGTTTCATGCTCCTCATGTATTTCACACCTTTTGAAGCTCTTCATATTTTTCACACCTTTTCAGGCTCTTCATTTTTTTCAAATCCACTTCATGCTCCTCCTATTTTTCAGACCGTTTCATGCTCATCTCTTTTTTGACACCTTTTGAAGCTCTTCATATTTTTCACAAGTTCTCAGCCTCCTCATGTTTTTAAACACCGCTTCATGCTCCTCCTATTTTTCAGACCGTTTCATGCTCCTCATATTTTTCACACATTTTGAAGCTCTTCCTTTTTTTCACACCTTTTCACGCTCTTCATGTTTTTGAACACCGCTTCATGCTCCTCCTATTTTTCAGACCCTTTCATGCTCCTCATATTTTTGACACCTTTTGAAACTCTTCATATTTTTCACACCTTTTCAGGCTCTTCATATTTTTGAACACCGCTTCATGCTCCTCCAATTTTTCAGGCCGTTTCATGCTCCTCATAATTTTGACACCTTTTGAAGCTCTTCATATGTTTCACAACTTTTCAGGCTCTTCATTTTTTTCAACACCACTTCATGCTCCTCCTATTTTTCAGACGGTTTCATGCTCATCTCATTTTTTACACCTTTTGAAGCTCTTCATATTTTTCACACCTTTTGATGCTCTTCATATTTTTCACACGTTTTCAGGCTCTTCATGTTTTTCAACAACGCTTCATGCTATTTCTATTTTTCAGAGAGTTTCATGCTCCTCATGTATTTCACACCTTTAGAAGCTCTTCATATTTTTCAAAACTTTTCAGGCTCTTCATGTTTTTCCACATCCCTTCATGCTTCTCCTATTTTTCAGCCCGTTTCATGCTCCTCATGTATTTCACACCTTTTGAAGCTCTTCATATTTTTCACACCTTTTCAGGCTCTTCATGTTTTTCACACCTTTTCAGGCTCTTCATGTTTTTGAACACCATTTCAGGCTTCTCCTAATTTGCAGACCGTTTCATTCTCCTCATATTTTTGACACCTTTTGAAGCTCTTTATATATTTCACACCTTTTCAGGCTCTTCATTTTTTTCAACACCACTTCATGCTCCTCCTATTTTTCAGACCGTTTCATGCTCATCTCATTTTGACACCTTTTGAAGCTCTTCAAATTTTTCACGTCTTTTGAAGCTCTTCATATTTTTCACAACTTTTCAGGCTCTTTATGATTTTCAACACCGCTTCATGCTCCTCCTATTTTTCAGACCATTTCATGCTCATCTCATTTTGACACCTTTTGAAGCTCTTCAAATTTTTCACACCTTTTGAAGCTCTTCATATTTTTCATATTTTTGAAGCTCTTCATATTTTCACACGTTTTCAGGCTCTTCATGTTTTTCAACACCGCTTCATGCTATTTCTATTTTTCAGAGAGTTTCATGCTCCTCATGTATTTCACACCTTTTGAAGCTCTTCATATTTTTCATATTTTTGAAGCTCTTCATATTTTCACACGTTTTCAGGCTCTTCATGTTTTTCAACAACGCTTCATGCTATTTCTATTTTTCAGAGAGTTTCATGCTCCTCATGTATTTCACACCTTTTGAAGCTCTTCATATTTTTCAAACCTTTTCAGGCTCTTCATGTTTTTCCACACCCCTTCATGCTTCTCCTATTTTTCAGCCCGTTCCATGCTCCTCATGTATTTCACACCTTTTGAAGCTCTTCATATTTTTCACATCTTTTCAGGCTCTTCATGTTTTTTATCACCGTTTCATGCTCCTCCTATTTTTCAGACCGTTTCATGCTCCTCATATTTTTGACACCTTTTGAAGCTTTTCATATTTTCACACCTTTTCAGGCTCTTCATATTTTTCAACACCGCTTCATGCTTATCCTATTTTTCATACAGTTTCATGCTCCTCCTAATTTTCAGACTGTTTCATGCACCTCTTATTATTGATACCTTTTGAAGCTCTCATATTTTTCACACCCTTTCAGGCTCTTCATGTTTTTCAACACCGCTTCATGCTTCTCCTATTTTTCAGACAGTTTAATGCTCCTCCAATTTTTCCGACTGTTTCATGCACCTCTTATTATTGACACCTTTTGAAGCTCTCATATTTTTCACACCATTTCAGGCTCTTCATGTTTTTCAACACCGCTTCATGCTCCTCCTATTTTTGCGAGCGTTTCATGCTCCTCATATTTCTGACACCTTTGAAGCTCTTCATGTTTTATCACACGTTTTCAGGCTCTTCATGTTTTTCATCACCGCTTCCCGCTCCTCCTATTTTTGAGACCGTCTCACGCTCCACATATTTTTGACAACTTTTGGAGCTCTTCATATTTTTCACACCTTTTCAGGCTCTTCATGTTTTTTAACCGCTGCATGCTCCTCCTATTTTTCAGACCGTTTCATGCTCCTCATATTTTTCACACCTTTTGAAGCTCTTCATATTTTTCACACATTTTCAGGCTCTTCATGTTTTTGAACACAGCTTCATGCTCCTCCTATTTTTCAGCTCATTTCATGCTCCTCATGAATTTCACACCTTTTGAAGCTCTTCATATTTTTCACACTTTTTCAGGCTCTTCATGTTTTTGAACACAGCTTCATGCTTCTCCTATTTTTCAGCTCATTTCATGCTCCTCATGAATTTCACACCTTTTGAAGCTCTTCATATTTTTCACACTTTTTCAGGCTCTTCATGTATTTGATCACCGTTTCATGCTCCTCCTATTTTTCAGACCGTTTCATGCTCCTCATATTTTTGACACCTTTTGAAGCTCTTCATATTTTTCACACCTTTTCAGGCTCTTCATGTTTTTGAACACCGCCTCATGCTCCTCCTATTTTTCAGACCATTTCATGCTCCTCATATTTTTGACACATTTTGAAGCTCTTCATATTTTTCACACCTTTTCAGGCTCTTCATGTTTTTGGACACCACTTCATTCTCCTCCTGTTTTTCAGACCGTTTCCTGCTCTTCAAATTTTTACACCTTTTGAAGCTCTTCATATTTTTCACACATTTATAGGCTCTTCATGATTTTGAAAACAGCTTCATTCTCCTCCTATTTTTCAGACCTTTTCATGCTCCTCAAATTTTGACACCTTTTGAAGCTCTTCATATTTTTCACACCTTTTCAGGCTCTTATTGTTTTTCAACACCGTTTCATCATCCTCCTATTTTTCAGACCGTTTCATGCTCCTCATATATTTGACACATTTTTAAGCTCTTCATATATTTCACACATTTTCAGGCTATTCATGTTTTTCAACACCGCTTCATGCTCCTCCTATTTTTCAGACCGTTTCATGCTAATCATATTTTTGACACCTGTTGAAGCTCTTCATATTTCTCACACATTTTCAGGCTATTCATGTTTTTCAACACCGCTTCATGCTCCTCCTATTTTTCAGACAGTTTCATGCTCCTCATATTTTTGACACCTTTTGAAGCTCTTCATATTTTTCACATCTTTTGAAGCTCTTTATATTTTTCACACATTTTCAGGCTCTTCATGTATTTCAACACCCCTTGTTGCTCCTCCGATTTTTCAGACCGTTTCATGCTCCTCATATCTTTGACACCTTTTGAAGTTCTTCATATTTCTGACACCTCGTCAGTCTCTTCATGTTTTTCAACACCGTTTCTTGCTCCTCCTATTTTTCAGACCGTTTCATGCTCCTCATGTATTTCACACCTTTTGAAGCTCTTCATATTTTGCACGCGTTCTCAGGCTCTTCATGTTTTTTCACAACCAATTCATGCTCCTCCTATTTTTCAGACCGTATCATGCTCCTCTTTATTTTCACACCTTTTGAAGCTCTTCATATATTTCACACATTTTCAGGCTCTTCATTATTTTCAACACCACTTCATGCTCCTCCCACATTTCAGACCGTTTTACACTCATCTCATTTTTGACACCTTTTGAAGCTCTTCATATTTTTCACACCTTTTGAAGCTCTTCATTTTTTTCACACGTTTTCAGGCTCTTCATGTTTTTCAACACCACTTCATGCTCCTCCTATTTTGCAGACCGTTTCATGCTCCTCATATTTTTGACACCTTTTGAAGCTCTTCATATTTTTCCCACCTTTTCAGGCTCTTCATGTTTTTGAACACCGCTTCATGCTCCTCCTATTTTTCAGACCGTTTCATGCTCCTCATATTTTTGACAGCTTTGGAAGCTCTTCATATTTTTCACACCTTTTCAGACTCTACATGTTTTTCAACACCGTTGCATGATCCTCCTATTTTTCAGACCGTTTCATGCTCCTCATATACTTGACACATTTTGAAGCTCTTCATATATTTCACACATTTTCAGGCTATTCATGTTTTTCAACACCGCTTCATGCTCCTTGTATTTTTAAGACCGTTTCATGCTCCTCATATTTTTGACACCTTTTGAAGCTCTTCATATATTTCACACATTTTCAGGCTCTTCATTATTTTCAACACCACTTCATGCTCCTCCCACATTTCAGACCGTTTTACACTCATCTCATTTTTGACACCTTTTGAAGCTCTTCATATTTTTCACACCTTTTGAAGCTCTTCATTTTTTTCACACGTTTTCAGGCTCTTCATGTTTTTCAACACCACTTCATGCTCCTCCTATTTTGCAGACCGTTTCATGCTCCTCATAGTTTTGACACCTTTTGAAGCTCTTCATATTTTTCCCACCTTTTCAGGCTCTTCATGTTTTTGAACACCGCTTCATGCTCCTCCTATTTTTCAGACCGTTTCATGCTCCTCATATTTTTGACAGCTTTGGAAGCTCTTCATATTTTTCACACCTTTTCAGACTCTACATGTTTTTCAACACCGTTGCATGATCCTCCTATTTTTCAGACCGTTTCATGCTCCTCATATACTTGACACATTTTGAAGCTCTTCATATATTTCACACATTTTCAGGCTATTCATGTTTTTCAACACCGCTTCATGCTCCTTGTATTTTTAAGACCGTTTCATGCTCCTCATATTTTTGACACCTTTTGAAGCTCTTCATATTTTTCACACATTTTCTGGCTCTTCATGTTTTTCAACAACTCTTCATGCACCTCCAATTTTTCAGACCGTTTCATGCTCATCTCATTTTTGACACTTTTTGAAGCTCTTCATATTTTTCACACCTTTTCAGGCTCTTCATGTTTTTGAACACCGCGTCATGCTCCTCCTATTTTTAAGACCGTTTCATGCTCCTCATATATTTGAGACATTTTGAAGCTCTTCATATTTCTCACACCTTTTCAGGCTCTTCATGGTTTTCAACAACGCTTCTTGCACCTCCTATTTTTCAGAACGTTTCATGCTCATCTCATTTTTGACACCTTTTGAAGCTTTTCATATTTTTCACACCTTTTCAGGCTCTTCATGTTTTTGAACACCACTTCATGCTAATCCTATTTTTCAAACCATATCATGCTCCTCATATTTTTCACACCTTTTTAAGCTCTTCATATTTTTCACACCTTTTCAGGCTCTTCATGTTTTTGAACACTACTTCATGCTCCTTCTATTTTTCAGAGAGTTTCATGCTCCTCATGTATTACACACCTTTTGAAGCTCTTCATATTTTTCACACCTTTACAGGCTCTTCATGTTTTTCCACACCACTTCATGCTTCTCCTATTTTTCAGCTCATTTCATGCTCCTCATGAATTTCACACCTTTTGAAGCTCTTCATATTTTTCACACTTTTTCAGGCTCTTCATGTATTTGATCACCGTTTCATGCTCCTCCTATTTTTCAGACCGTTTCATGCTCCTCATATTTTTGACACCTTTTGAAGCTCTTCATATTTTTCACACCTTTTCAGGCTCTTCATGTTTTTGAACACCGCCTCATGCTCCTCCTATTTTTCAGACCATTTCATGCTCCTCATATTTTTGACACATTTTGAAGCTCTTCATATTTTTCACACCTTTTCAGGCTCTTCATGTTTTTGGACACCACTTCATTCTCCTCCTGTTTTTCAGACCGTTTCCTGCTCTTCAAATTTTTACACCTTTTGAAGCTCTTCATATTTTTCACACATTTATAGGCTCTTCATGATTTTGAAAACAGCTTCATTCTCCTCCTATTTTTCAGACCTTTTCATGCTCCTCAAATTTTGACACCTTTTGAAGCTCTTCATATTTTTCACACCTTTTCAGGCTCTTATAGTTTTTCAACACCGTTTCATCATCCTCCTATTTTTCAGACCGTTTCATGCTCCTCATATATTTGACACATTTTTAAGCTCTTCATATATTTCACACATTTTCAGGCTATTCATGTTTTTCAACACCGCTTCATGCTCCTCCTATTTTTCAGACCGTTTCATGCTAATCATATTTTGGACACCTGTTGAAGCTCTTCATATTTCTCACACATTTTCAGGCTATTCATGTTTTTCAACACCGCTTCATGCTCCTCCTATTTTTCAGACTGTTTCATGCTCCTCATATTTTTGACACCTTTTGAAGCTCTTCATATTTTTCACATCTTTTGAAGCTCTTTATATTTTTCACACATTTTCAGGCTCTTCATGTATTTCAACACCCCTTGTTGCTCCTCCGATTTTTCAGACCGTTTCATGCTCCTCATATCTTTGACACCTGTTGAAGCTCTTCATATTTCTCACACATTTTCAGGCTCTTCATGTTTTTCAACACCACTTCATGCTCCTCCTATTTTGCAGACCGTTTCATGCTCCTCATATTTTTGACACCTTTTGAAGCTCTTCATATTTTTCCCACCTTTTCAGGCTCTTCATGTTTTTGAACACCGCTTCATGCTCCTCCTATTTTTCAGACCGTTTCATGCTCCTCATATTTCTGACACCTTTTGAAGCTTTTCATATTTTTCAAACCTTTTGAAGCTCTTCATATTTATCAAACCTTTTGAAGCTCTTCATATTTTTCACCCCTTTTCAGACTCTGCATGTTTTTGAACACCGCTTCATGCTCCTCCTATTTTTGAGACCGTTTCATGCTCCTCATGTATTTCACACCTTTTGAAGCTCTTCATATTTGTCACACCTTTTCAGGCTCCTCATGTTTTTCAACACCGCTTCATGCTCCTCCTATTTTTCAGACCGTTTCATGCTCCTCATATTTTTCACACATTTTGAAGCTGTTCATATATTTCACACCTTTTCAGGCTCTTCATGTTTTTGAACACTGGTTCATGCTCCTCCTATTTTTCAGACCGTATCATGCTCCTCATATTTTTCACACCTTTTGGAGCTCTTCATATTTTTCACACCTTTTCAGGCTCTTCATGTTTTTCGACACCGGTTCATGCTCCTCATATTTTTCAGAACGTTTCATGCTTCTCATGTTTTTCACACCTTTTGAAGCTCTTCATATATTTCACACCTGTTCAGGCTCTTCATTTTTTTCAACACTACATCATGCTCCTCCTATTTTTCAGACCGTTTCATGTTCATCTCATTTTTGACACCTTCTGAAGCTCTTCATATTTTTCACACCTTTTGAAGCTCTTCATATTTTTCACAAGATTTCAGTCTCAGCATGTTTTTGAACACCGCTTCATGCTCCTCCTATTTTTCAGCTCGTTTCATGCTCCTCATATTTTTGACACCTTTTGAAGCTCTTCATATTTTTCACACCTTTTCAGGCTCTTCATGTTTTTGAACACCGCCTCATGCTCTGCCTATTTTTCAGACCGTTTCATGCTCCTCATATTTTTGACACATTTTGAAGCTCTTCATATTTTTCACACCTATTCAGGCTCTTCATGTTTTTCAACACCACTTCATGCTCCTCCTATTTTTCAGACCGTTTCATGCTCCTCATATTTTTACACCTTTTGAATTTCTTCATTTTTTTCACACCTTTTCAGGCTCTTCATGTTTTTGAACACAACTTCATGCTCCTCCTATTTTTCAGCCCGTTTCATACTCCTCATATTTTTCACACCTTTTGAAGCTCTTCTTATTTTTCACACATTTTCAGGCTCTTCATGTTTTTGAACACAGCTTCATGCTCCTCCTATTTTTCAGACCGTTTCATGCTCCTCATATTTTTGACAGCTTTGGAAGCTCTTCATATTTTTCACACCTTTTCAGACTCTTCATGTTTTTCAACACCGTTGCATGATCCTCCTATTTTTCAGACCGTTTCATGCTCCTCATATACTTGACACATTTTTAAGCTCTTCATATATTTCACACATTTTCAGGCTATTCATGTTTTTCAACACCGCTTCATGCTCCTTGTATTTTTAAGACCGTTTCATGCTCCTCATATTTTTGACACCTTTTGAAGCTCTTCATATTTTTCACACATTTTCTGGCTCTTCATGTTTTTCAACAACTCTTCATGCACCTCCAATTTTTCAGACCGTTTCATGCTCATCTCATTTTTGACACTTTTTGAAGCTCTTCATATTTTTCACACCTTTTCAGGCTCTTCATGTTTTTGAACACCGCTTCATGCTCCTCCTATTTTTAAGACCGTTTCATGCTCCTCATATTTTTGACACATTTTGAAGCTCTTCATATTTCTCACACCTTTTCAGGCTCTTCATGGTTTTCAACAACGCTTCATGCACCTCCTATATTTCAGAACGTTTCATGCTCATCTCATTTTTGACACCTTTTGAAGCTTTTCATATTTTTCACACCTTTTCAGGCTCTTCATGTTTTTGAACACCGCTTCATGCTAATCCTATTTTTCAAACCATATCATGCTCCTCATATTTTTCACACCTTTTTAAGCTCTTCATATTTTTCACACCTTTTCAGGCTCTTCATGTTTTTGAACACTACTTCATGCTCCTTCTATTTTTCAGAGAGTTTCATGCTCCTCATGTATTACACACCTTTTGAAGCTCTTCATATTTTTCACACCTTTTCAGGCTCTTCATGTTTTTGAACACCGCTTCATGCTCCTCCTAATTTTTAAACCGTTTAATGCTCCTCATGTATTTCACACCTTTTGAAGCTCTTCATATTTTTCACACCTTTTCAGGCTCTTCATGTGTTTGAACACCATTTCATGCTCCTCCTATTTTTCAGACCGTTTCATGCTCCTCATATTTTTGACATCTTTTGAAGCTCTTCATATTTCTCACATCTTTTCAGGCTCTTCATGTTTTTGAACACCGCTTCATGCTCCTCCTATTTTTCAGACCGTTTCATGCTCATCTCATTTTTGACACCTTTTGAAGCTCTTCATATTTTTCAAACCTTTTGAAGCTCTTCATAATTTTCACACCTTTTCAGACTCTGCATGTTTTTGAACACCGCTTCATGCTCCTCCTATTTTTCAGATCGTTTCATGCTCCTCATGTATTTCACACCTTTTGAAGCTCTTCATATTTGTCACACCTTTTCAGGCTCTTCATGTTTTTCAACCCCGCTTCATGCTCCTCCTATTTTTCAGACCGTTTCATGATCCTCATATTTTTCACACTTTTTGAAGCTCGCCATATTTTTCACACATTTTAAGGCTCTTCATGTTTTTCAACATCGCTTCATGCTCCTCCTATTTTTCAGACCGTTTCAAGCTTCTCATGTATTTCACACCTTTTGAAGCTCGTCATATTTTGCACACGTTTTCCGGCTCTTCATGTTTTTTCACAACCACTTCATGCTCCTCCTATTTTTCAGACCGTATCATGCTCCTCATATTTTTCACACCTTTTCAGGCTCTTCATTATTTTCAACACAACTTCATGCTCCTCCCATTTTTCAGACCGTTTTTTACTCATCTCATTTTTGACACCTTTTGAAGCTGTTCATATTTTTCACACCTTTTGAAGCTCTTCATGTTTTTGAACACCGTTTCATGCTCCTCCTATTTTTCAGACCGTTTCATGCTCCTCATATATTTCACAACTTTTGAAGCTCTTCATATTTTTCACACCTTTTGAAGCTCTTCATATTTTTCATATTTTTGAAGCTCTTCATATTTTTCACACTTTTTCAGGCTCTTCATGTTTTTGAGCACACCTTCTTGCTCCTCCTATTTTTCAGACCGTTTCATGCTCCTCATGTATTTCACACCATTTGAAGCTCTTCATGTTTTTCACACCTTTTCAGGCTCTTCAAATTTTTCACACCTTTTCAGGCTCTTCAAATTTTTCACACCTTTTCAGGCTCTTCAAAATTTTCACACCTTTTCAGGCTCTTCATATTTTTCACACCTTTTCAGGCTCTTCAAATTTTTCACTCCTTTTCAGGCTCTTCAAATTTTTCACACCTTTTCAGGCTCTTCAAATTTTTCACACATTTTCAGGCTCTTCAAATTTTTCCACACCACTTCATGCTTCTCCTATATTTCAGCCCGTTTCAAACTCCTCATGTATTTCACACCTTTTGAAGCTCTTCATACTTTTCACACCTTTTCAGGCTCTTCATGTTTTTGATCACCGTTTCATGCTCCTCCTATTTTTCAGACAGTTTCATGCTCATCTCAATTTTGACACCTTTTGAAGCTCTTCATATATTTCACACCTTTTCAAGCTCTTCATATTTTTCACACCTTTTCAGGCTCTTCATATTTTTCACACCTTTTCCGGCTCTTCATGTTTTTCACCACCGCTTCATGCTCCTACTATGTTTCAGACTGTTTCATGCTCCTCATATTTTTGACACCTTTTGAAACTCTTCATATTTTTCACACCTTCTCAGGCTCTTCATGTTTTTGAACTCCGTTTCATGCTCCTCCTATTTTTCAGACCGTTTCATGCTCCTCATATTTTTGACATCTTTTGAAGCTCTTCATATTTTTCATACCTTTTCAGGCTCTCCATATTTTTGAACACCGCTTCATGCTCCTCCTGTTTTTGAGACCGTTTCATGCTGCTCATATTTTGACACCTTTTGAAGCTCTTCATATTTTTCACACATTTTCAGGCTCTTCATGTTTTTGAACACCGCTTTATGCTCTTCCTATTTTTCAGATCGTTCATGCTCTTAATATTTTTCACACCTTTTGAAGCTCTTCATATTTTTCACACCTTTTCAGGCTCTTCATGTTATTAAACACCACTTCATGCTCCTTCTATTTTTCAGACCGTTTCTTGTTCCTCATATTTTTGACACCTTTTGAAGCTCTTCCTTTTTTTCACACCTTTTCATGCTCTTCGTGTTTTTCACACCGTTTCATGCTCCCCTATTTTTAAGACCGTTCATGCTCCTCATATTTTTCACACCTTTTGAAGCTCTTTATATTTGTCACACCTTTTCAGGCTTTCATGTTTTTCTACACCGCTTCATGCTCCTCCAATTTTTCAGACCGTTTCATGCTCATCATATTTTTCAGACTGTTTCATGCACCTCTTATATTGACGACTTTTGAAGCTCTTTATATTTGTCACATATTTTCAGGCTCTTCATGATTTTCTACACCGTTTCTTGCTCCTCCTATTTTTCAGACCGTTTCATGCTCCTCATATTTTTGATTTCTTTTGAACGTCTGCATATTTTTCACACCTTTTTAGGCTCTTCATTTTTTTGAACACCACTTCATGCTCCTCCCATTTTTCAGACAGTTTCATGCTCATCTCATTTTTGACACCTTTTGAAGCTCTTCATATTTTTCACACCTTTTGAAGATCTTCATATTTTCACACGTTTTCAGGCTCTTCAGGTTTTTCAACATCTTTTCATGCTCCTCCTATTTTTCAGACCGTTTCATGCTCCTCATATTTTTGACAAGTTTTGAGTCTCTTCATATTTTTCAACACCTTTTCAGGCTCTTCATGTTTTTAAACACCGCTTCATTCTCCTCCTATTTTTCAGATCATTTCATGCTCCTCAAATTTTTGACAGCTTTTGAAGCTCTTCATCTTTTTCACACCTTTTCAGGCTCTTCATGTTTTTGAACACCGCTTCTTGCTCCTCCTATTTTTCAGACCATTTCATGCTCATCATATTTTTCACACCTTTTGAAACTCTTGATATTTTTCACACCATTTCAGGCTCTTCATGTTTTTGAACATCGCTTCATGCTCTTCCTATTTTTCAGACGGTTTCTAGCTCCTCATGTATTTCACACCTTTTGAAGCTCTTCGTATTTTTCACACCTTTTCAGGATCTTCATGTTTTTGAACACCGCTTCATGCTCCTCCTATTTTTCAAACCGTTACTTGCTCCACATATTTTTGACACCTTTTGAAGCTCTTAATATTGTTCACACCTTTTCAGGCTCTTCATGTTTTTCAACACAGCTTCATGCTCCTCCCATTTTTCAGACCGTTTCATGCTCCTCATATTTTTGACACCTTTTGAAGCTCTTTACATATTTCACACATTTTCAGGCTCTTCATATTTTTCAACATCACTTCATGCTCCTCCTATTTTTCAGACCGTTTCTTGCTCCTCATATTTTTGACAACTTTTGAAGCTCTTCATATTTTTCACACCTTTTCAGGCTCTTCATGTTCTTCAACACCGCTTCATGCTCCTCCAATATTTCAGATCATGTCATGTTTCTCATATTTTTCACACCTTTTGAGGCTCTTCATATTTTTCACACCTTTTCACGCTCTTCATATATTTCCACACCACTTCATGCTTCTCCTATTTTTCAGCCCGTTTCATGCTCCTCATGTATTTCACACCTTTTGAAGCTCTTCATATTTTTCACACCTTTTCACGCTCTTCATATTTTTCCACACCACTTCATGCTTCTCCTATTTTTCAACCCGTTTCATGCTCCTCATGTATTTCACACCTTTTGAAGCTCTTCATATTTTTCACACCTTTTCAGGCTCTCCATGTATTTCAACACCGCTT
Organism: Dama dama; assembly: GCF_033118175.1. Lineage (NCBI taxonomy): Eukaryota > Metazoa > Chordata > Mammalia > Artiodactyla > Cervidae > Dama > Dama dama. Next base: position 997,926 of record NW_026870928.1, on the reverse strand, counting down.
CATGCTCCTCCTATCTTTCAGACCATTTCATGCTTATCTCATTTTTGACACCTTTTGAAGCTCTTCATATATTTCACACCTTTTGAAGCTCTTCATAATTTTCACACGTTTTCAGGCTCTTCATGTTTTTCAACACGACTTCATGATCCTCCTATTTTTCATACCGTTCCTGCTCCTCATATTTTTCACACCTTTTGAAGTTCTTCCTATTTTTCACAACTCTTCATGCTCTTCATGTTTTTCGACACCGCTTCATGCTCCTCCTATTTTACAGCCTGTTTCATGCTCTTCATATTTTTGACACCTTTTGAAGCTCTTCATATTTTTCACACCTTTTCCCGCTCTTCATGTTTGTTAAAACCGTTTCTTGCTCCTCCTATTTTTCAAACCGATTCATGCTCCTCATATTTTTGACACGTTTTGAAGCTCTTCATATTCTTCACAGCTTTTCATGCTCTTCATGTTTTTCAACACCGCTTCATGCTCCTCCTATTTTTCAGACCGTTTCATGCTCCTCATATTTTTGACACCTTTTGAAGCTCTTCATATATTTCACACCTTTTCAGGTCTTCATGTTTTGCAATACCACTTCATGCTCCTCCTATTTTTCAGACCGTTTCATGCTCCTCTTATTTTTGACACCTTTTGAAGATCTCCATATTTCTCACACCTTTTCAGGCTCTTCATGTTTTTCAACACCGCTTCATGCTCCTCCTATTTTTCAGACCGTCTCATGCTCCTCATATTTTTCACACCTTTTGAAGCTCTTCATATTTTGCACACCTTTTCAGGCTCTTCATGTTTTTCAACACCGCTTCATTCTCCTTCTATTTTTCAGACCGTTTCATTCTCCTCATATTTTGAAACCTTTTGAATCTCTTCATATGCTTCACACTTTTTCAGGCTCTTCATGTTTTTCACCAACACTTCATGCTCCTCCTATTTTTTAGGCCATTTCATGCTCATCTCATTTTTGACACCGTTTGAAGCTCTTCATATTTTTCACACCTTTTGAAGCTCTTCATATTTTTCACACCTTTTGAAGCTGTTCATATTTTTCACAGGTTTTCAGGCTCTTCATGTTTTCAACACCGCTTCATGCACCTCCTATTTTTCAAACCGTTTCATGCCCCTCATATTTTTCACACCTTTTGAAGATCTTCATATGTTTCACACCTTTTCAGGCTCTTCATGTTTTTGAACAAAACTTCATGCTTCTATTTTTCAGAGCGTTTAATGCTCCTCATGTACTTCACACCTTTTGAAGTTCTTCATATATTTCACACCTTTTCAGGCTCTTCATGTTTTTCAACACCACTTCATGCTCCTCCTATTTTTCAGACCGTTCATTCTCCTCATAATTTTGAAACATTTTGAAGCTCTTCTTATTTTTCACACCTTTTCAGGCTCTTCATGGTTTTCAAGACGGCTTCATGCTCCAGCTATTTTCCGGACCGTTCATGCTCATCATATTTTTGACACCTTTTGAAGCTATTCATATTTTTCACACCTTTAGAAGCTCTTCATATTTTTCACACGTTCTCAGGCTCTTCATGTTTTTCGACACCGCTTCATGCACCTCCTATTTTTCAGACCGTTTCATGCTCCTCATATTTTTCACACCTTTTGAAGCTCGTCATATTTTTCACACCTTTTTAGGCTCTTCACGTTTTTCAACACCACTTCATTCTCCTCCTATTTTTCAGACCGGTTCATGCTCCTCATATTTTTCACATCTTTTGATACTCTTCATATTTTTCACACTTTTTCAGGCTCTTCAGGTTTTTAAACATCACTTCTTGCTCCTCCTATTTTTCAGACCGTTTCATGCTCCTCATATTTTTTACACATTTTGAAGATCTTCATATTTCTCACACCTTTTCAGGCTCTTCATGTTTTTCAACACCGCTTCATGCCCCTCCTATCTTTCAGACCATTTCATGCTCATCTCATTTTTGACATCTTTTGAAGCTCTTCATATATTTCACACCTTTTGAAGCTCTTCATAATTTTCACACGTTTTCAGGCTCTTCATGTTTTTCAACACGGCTTCATGATCCTCCTATTTTTCATACCGTTCATGCTCCTCATATTTTTGACACCTTTTGAAGTTCTTCATATTTTTCACAACTCTTCATGCTCTTCATGTTTTTCGACACCGCTTCATGCTCCTCCTATTTTTCAGCCTGTTTCATGCTCCTCATATTTTTGACACCTTTTGAAGCTCTTCATATATTTCACACCTTTTCACGCTCTTCATGTTTGTTTAAACCGTTTCTTGCTTCTTCTATTTTCCAAACCTTTTCTTGCTCCTCATATTTTTGACACCTTATGAAGCTCTTCATATTTTTCACACCTTTTCAGACTCTTCATGTTTTTCAACACCACTTCATGCTCATCCTATTTTTCAGACCGATTCAACCTCCTCATATTTTTGACACCTTTTGAAGCTCTTCAAATTTTTCACACATTTTCAGGCTCTTCATGTTTTTCAACACCGCTTCATGCTCCTCCTATTTTTCAGACCTTTTTCTGCTCCTCATATTTTTGACATCTTTTGAAGCTCTTCATATTTTTCACACCTTTTTTGGCTCTTCATGTTTTTCAACATCACTTCATGATCCTCCTATTTTTCAGACCGTTTCATGCTCCTCATATTTTTGACACCTTTTGAAGATCTCCATATTTCTCACACCTTTTCAGGCTCTTCATGTTTTTCAACACCGCTTCATGCTCCTCCTATCTTTCAGACAATATCATGCTCATCTCATTTTTGACTTCTTTTGAAGCTCTTCATATATTTGACACCTTTTGAAGCTCTTCATATTTTTCACACCTTTTCAGTCTCTTCATGTTTTTCAACACCAATTCATGTTCCTCCTAATATTCAGACCGTTTCATGCTCATCTCATTTTTGACACATTTTGAAGCTCTTCATATTTTTCACACCTTTTGAAGCTCTTCATATTTTTCACACCTTTTCAGACTCTTCTTGTTTTTCAACACCGCTTCATGCTCCTCCTATTTTTCAGACCGTCTCATGCTCCTCATATTTTTCACACCTTTTGATGCTCTTCATATTTTGCACACCTTTTCAGGCTCTTCATGTTTTTCAAGAACGCTTAATTCTCCTTCTATTTTTCAGACCGTTTCATGCTCCTCATATTTTTGACACCTTTTGAATCTCTTCATATACTTCACACTTTTTCAGGCTCTTCATGTTTTTCACCAACCCTTCATGCTCCTCCTATTTTTTAGGCCATTTCATGCTCATCTCTTTTTTGACACCGTTTGAAGCTCTTCATATTTTTCACACCTTTTGAAGCTCTTCATATTTTTCACACCTTTTTAGGCTCTTCACGTTTTTCAACACCACTTCATGCTCCTCCTATTTTTCAGACAGTTTCATGCTCCTAATATTTTTGACACCTTATGAAGCTCTTCATATTTTTCACACCTTTTCAGACTCTTCATGCTTTTCAAAACCGCTTCATGCTCCTCCTATTTTTCAGACCGGTTCATGCTCCTCATATATTTCACATCTTTTGATGCTCTTCATATTTTTCACACCTTTTCTGGCTCTTCATGTTTTTAAACATCACTTCTTGCTCCTCCTATTTTTCAGACCGTTTCATGCTCCTCATGTTTTTGACACATTTTGAAGATCTTCATAATTCTCACACATTTTCAGGCTCTTCATGTTTTTCAACACCGCTTCATGCCCCTCCTATCTTTCAGAACATTTCATGCTCATCTCATTTTTGACACCTCTTGAAGCTCTTCATATATTTAACACCTTTTGAAGCTCTTCATAATTTTCACACTTTTTCAGGATCTTCATGTTTTTCAACAAGATTTCATGCTCCTCCTGTTTTTCATACCGTTTCATGGTCCTCATGTATTTCACACCATTTGAAGCTCTTCATAATTTTCACAACTTTTCAGGCTCTTCATGTTTTTCAACACCGCTTCATGCCCCTCCTATCTTTCAGACCATTTCATGCTCATCTCATTTTTGACAGCTTTTGAAGCTCTTCATATATTTCACACCTTTTGAAGCTCTTCATAATTTTCACACGTTTTCAGGCTCTTCATGTTTTTCAACACGGCTTCATGATCCTCCTATTTTTCATACCGTTCATGCTCCTCATATTTTTGATACCTTTTGAAGTTCTTCCTATTTTTCACAACTCTTCATGCTCTTCATGTTTTTCGACACCGCTTCATGCTCCTCCTATTTTACAGCCTGTTTCATGCTCCTCATATTTTTGACACCTTTTGAAGCTCTTCATATTTTGCACACCTTTTCCCGCTCTTCATGTTTGTAAAAACCGTTTCTTGTTCCTCCTATTTTTCAGACCGTTTCATGCTCCTCATATTTTTGACACCTTATGAAGCTCTTCAAATTTTTCACTCCTTTTCAGATCTTCATGTTTTTCAACACCGTTTCGTGCTCCTCCTATTTTTCAGACCGTTTCATGCTCCTCATATTTTTGACACCTTTTGAAGCTCTTCATATATTTCACACCTTTTCAGGCTCTTCATGTTTTTCAACAATACTTCATGCTCCTCCTATTTTTCAGAGCGTTTCATGCTCCTCATATTTTTGACACCTTTTGAAGTTCCTCATATTTTTCACACCATTTCAGGCTCTTCGTGTTTTTGAACACCGTTTCATGCTCCTCCTATTTTTCAGACCGTTTCATGCTCCTCATATTTTTGACACCTTTTGAAGCTCTTCATATATTTCACACCTTTTCACTCTCTTCATGTTTGTTAAAACCGTTTCTTGCTTCTCCTATTTTTCAGACCGTTTCATGCTCCTCATATTTTTGACACCTTTTGAAGCTCTTCAAATTTTTCACACATTTTCAGGCTCTTCATGTTTTTCAACACCGCTTCATTCTCCTCCTATTTTTCAGAACTTTTCATGCTCCTCATATTTTTGACACCTTTTGAAGCTCTTCATATTTTTCACACCTTTTTTGGCTCTTCATATTTTTCAACATCACTTCATGATCCTCCTTATTTTCAGACCGTTTCATGCTCCTCATATTTTTGACACCTTTTGAAGATCTCCATATTTCTCACACCTTTTCAGGCTCTTCATGTTTTTCAACACCGCTTCATGCTCCTCCTATCTTTCAGACAATATCATGCTCATCTCATTTTTGACTTCTTTTGAAGCTCTTCATATAATTCTCACCTTTTGAAGCTCTTCATATTTTTCACAGCTTTTCAGTCTCTTCATGTTTTTCAACACCAATTCATGTTCCTCCTAATATTCAGACCGTTTCATGCTCATCTCATTTTTGACACATTTTGAAGCTCTTCATATTTTTCACACCTTTTGAAGCTCTTCATATTTTTCACACCTTTTCAGACTCTTCTTGTTTTTCAACACCGCTTCATGCTCCTCCTATTTTTCAGACCGTTTCATGCTCCTCATATTTTTGACACGTTTTGAATCTCTTCATATACTTCACACTTCCTCAGGCTCTTCATGTTTTTCACCAACACTTCATGCTCCTCCTAAAATTCAGACCGTTTCATGCTCATCTCATTTTTGACACATTTTGAAGCTGTTCATATTTTTCACACCTTTTGAAGATCTTCATATATTTCACACCTTTTCAGGCTCTTCATGTTTTTGAACAAAACTTCAATCTTCTCCTATTTTTCAGAGGGTTTAATGCTCCTCATGTACTTCACACATTTTGAAGGTCTTCATATATTTCACACCTTTTCAGGCTCTTCATGTTTTTGAACACCGCTTCATGCTCCTCCTCTTTTTTGGACCATTCATTCTCCTCATAATTTTGAAACATTTTGAAGCTCTTCTTATTTTTCACACCTTTTCAGGCTCTTCATGGTTTTCAAGACCGCTTCATGCTCCTGCTATTTTCTAGACCGTTCATGCTCCTCATATTTTTGATACCTTTTGAAGCTCTTCATATTTTTCACAAATTTTCAGGCTCTTCATGTTTTTCAACCACGCTTCATGCTCCTCCTATTTTTCATACCGTTTCATGCTCCTCATATTTTTGACACCTTTTGAAGCTCTTCATATATTTCACACTTTTTCAGGCTCATCATGTTTTTCAACACCACTTCATGCTCCTCCTATTTTTCAGGCCGCTTCATGCTCATCTCATTTTTGACACCTTTTGAAGCTCTTCATATTTTTCACACCTTTAGAAGCTCTTCATATTTTTCACACGTTTTCAGGCTCTTCATGTTTTTCAACACCACTTCATGCACCTCCTTTTTTTCAGACCGTTTCATGCTCATCTCATTTTTGACACGTTTTGAAGGTCTTCCTATTTTTCACAACTCTTCATGCTCTTCATGTTTTGCGACACCGCTTCATGCTCCTCCTATTTTTCAGCCTGTTTCATGCTCCTCATATTTTTGACACCTTTTGAAGCTCCTCATATTTTTCACACCTTTTCATGCTCTTCATGATTATCAACAACATCTCATGCTCCTCCTATTTTTTTGACCGTTTCATGCTCCTCATATTTTTGACACCTTTTTAAGCTCTTCATGTTTTTCATACCGTTTCATGGTCTTCATATATTTCAAAACCGTTTCATGCTTCTTCTAATTTTCATACCGTTTCATGCTCCTCATAATTTTGATGCCTTTTGCAGCTCTTCTTATTCTTCACAACTTTTCAGGCTCTTCATGATTTTCAACACCTTTTCAGGCTCCTCCTAATTTTCATACCGTTTCGTGCACCTCATATTTTTTACACCTTTTGACGCTCTATATATTATTCAGACCTTTCCATGCTCTTCATGTTTTTGAACACCGCTACATGCTCCTACTTTTTTTTCAGATCGTTTCATGCTCCTCATTTTTTGACACCTTTTGAAGCTCTTCATATATTTCACACCTTCAGGCTCTTCATGTTTTTCAACACCACTTCATGCTCCTCCTATTTTTCAGACCTTTTCATGCTCCTCATATGTTTCACACCTTTTCAAGCTCTTCATGTTTTTCAACACCGTTTCATGCTCCTCCTATTTTTCAGACCGTTTCTGGCTCCTCATATTTTGACACCTTTTGAAGCTCTTCATATTTTTCACACCTTTCCATGCTCTTCATATTTTTCAAAACCGTTTCATGCTCCTCCTATGTTTCAGACCGTTTCAGGCTCCTCATATTTTTCAGATCGTTTTATGGTCCTCATATTTTTTACACCTTTTGAAACTCTTCATATTTTTCACTCTTTTTCAGGCTCTTCATGTGTTTCAACACCGTTTCTTGCTCCTCATATTTTTGACACCTTTTTAAGCTCTTCATATTTTTAACACCTTTTCATGCTCTTCAGGTTTATCATCAACGTCTCATGCTCCTCCTATTTTTTGACCCTTTCATGCTCCTCATATTTTTGACAACTTTTTAAGCTCTTCATGTTTTTCACACCCTTTCATGGTCTTCATATTTTTCAACACCGTTTCATGCTTCTTCTAATTTTCAGACAGTTTCATGCTCCTCATAATTTTGACGCCTTTTGCAGCTCTTCTTATTCTTCACACCTTTTCAGGCTCTTCATGATTTTCAACACCTTTGCAGGCTCCTCCTATTTTTCAGACCGTTTCGTGCTCCTCATATTTTTTACACCTTTTGACGCTCTTTATATTATTCACACCTTTCCATGATCTTCATGTTTTTCAACACTGCTTCATGCTCCTCCTATTTTTCAAACCGTTTACTGCTCCTCATATTTTGACACCTTTTGAAGCTCTTCATATTTTTCACACGTTTTCAGGCTCTTCATGTTTTTGAACACCGTTTCATGCTCCTCCTAATTTTCAGACCTTTTCATGCTCCTCATATTTTTGAAACCTTTTGAAGCTCTTCATAATTTTCACACCTTTCCAGGACTGTATGTTTTTCAACACCATTTCATGCTCCTCCTATTTTTCAGACCGTTTCATGCACTTCATATTTTTGACACCTTTTGAAGCTTCATATATTTCACACCTTTTCTGGCTCTTCATGTTTTTCTACAACGCTTCATTCTCCTCCTAATTTTAAGACTGTTTCATGCTCTTCATAATTTTGGCACCTTTTGAAGCTCTTCATATTTTTCACACCTTTTCAGGCTCTTCATGTTTTTCAACACCGCTTCATGCTCCTCCTATTTTTCAGACCGTTTCATGCTCCTCATATTTTTGACACCTTTTAAACCTCTTCATATTTTTCACAACTTTTCAGGCACTTCACATTTTTCAACACCGCTTCATGTTCCTTCTATTTTTCAGACCATTTCATGCATCTCATATTTTTGACTCCTTTTAAGTTCTTCATATATTTCACACCTTTTCAGGCTCTTCATGTTTTTCAACACCGCTCATGCTCCTCCTATTTATCAGACCATTTCATGCTCCTCCTATTTTTCAGTTTCATGCTCTTCATATTTTTGACACCTTTTGAAGCTCTTCATATATTTCACACCTTTTCAGGCTCTTCATGTTTTTGAACACCGTTTCATGCTCCTCATATTTTTCAGACCATATCATGCTCTTCATATTTTTGACACCTTTTGAAGCTCTTCATATTTTTCACACCTTTTCAGGCTCTTCATGTTTTTCAACGCCGCTTCATGCTCCTCCTATTTTTCAGACCGTTTCATGCTCTTCATATTTTTGACACCTTTTGAAACTCTTCATATATTTGACACCTTTTCAGACTCTTCATGTTTTTGAAAACAGTTTCATGCTCCTCCTATTTTTCTGACCGATTCATGCTCCTCATATTTTTGACACGTTTTGAAGCTCTTCATTTATTTCACACCTTTTCAGGCTCTTCATGTTTTTGAAAACAGTTTCATGCTCCTCCTATTTTTCAGACCGTTTAATGCTCCTCATATTTTTGACACGTTTTGAAGCTCTTCATTTATTTCACACCTTTTCAGGCTCTTCATGTTTTTGAACACCACTTCATGCTCCTCCTATTTCTCAGACCGTTTCATGCTCCTCATATTTTTGACACCTTTAGAAACTCTTCATATTTTTCACACCTTTTCAGGCTCTTCATGTTTTTGAATACCGCTTCATGCTCCTCCTATTTTTCAGACCGTTTAATCCTCCTCATGTATTTCACACCTTTTGAAACTCTTCATATTTTTCACACCTTTTCATGCTCTTTATGTTTTTGAACACCATTTCATGCTCTTCCTATTATGCAGACCGTTTCATTCTCCTCATATTTTTACACCTTTTGAAGCTCTTCATATATTTCACACCATTTCAGGCTTTTCATTTTTTTCAACATCACTTCATGCTCCTCCTATATTTCAGAGCGGTTCATGCTCATCTCATTTTGACACCTTTTGCGGCTCTTCATATTTTTCACACCTTTTCAGGCTCTTCATGTTTTTGAACACCGCTTCATGCTCCTCCTATTTTTCAGACCCTTTCTTACTCCTCATATTTTTGACACCTTTAGAAACTCTTCATATCTTTCACACCTTTTCAGGCGCTTCATTTTTTTCAACACCGCTTCATGCTCCTCCAATTTTTCAGACCGTTTCATTCTCCTCATATTCTTGACAACGTTTGAAGCTCTTCATATATTTCACACCTTTTCAGGCTCTTCTTTTTTTTCAACACCACTTCATGCTCCTCCTATTTTTCAGACAGTTTCATGCTCATCTCATTTGACACCTTTTGAAGCTCTTCATATTTTTCACACCTTTTGAAGCTCTTCCTATTTCTCACACTTTCTCAGGCTCTTCATGTTTTTCAACACCGCTTGATGCTCCTCCTATTTTTCAGACCGTTTCATGCTCAACATATTTTTGACACCTTTTGAAGCTCTTCATATTTTTCACACCTTTTCAGGCTCTTAATATTTTTCACACGTTTTCATGCCCTTCATGTTTTTCATCACCGCTTCATGCTCCTCCTATTTTTCAGACCGTTTCATGCTCCTCATATTTTTGACACCTTTTGAAGCTCTTCATATTTTTCACACCTTTTGAAACTCTTCATATATTTCACACCTTTTCAGACTCTTCATGTTTTTGAACACAGTTTCATGCTCCTCCTATTTTTTTGACCGTTTCTTACTCTTCATAATTTTGCCTACTTTTGAAGCTCTTCATATTTTTCACACTTTTTCAGGCTCTTCATGGTTTTCTACACCGCTTCATGCTCCTCTTATTTTTCAGCCCGTTTCATGCTCCTCATATTTTTCACACCTTTTGAAGCTCTTCATATTTTTCAAACCTTTTCAGGCTTTCATGTTTTTCAGCACCAGTTCATGCTCCTCCTATTTTTCAGACCTTTTCATGCTCCACATATTCTTGACACCTTTTGAAGCTCTTCATATTTTTCACACCTTTTCAGGCTCTTCATGTTTTTGAACACCGCTTCATGCTCTTCCTATTTTTCAGACCGTTTCATGCTCCTCATATTTTTCCCACCTTTTGATGCCGTTCTATTTCTCACACCTTTTCAGGCTCTTCATGTTTTTCAACACCACTTCATTCTCCTCCTACTTTTCAGACCGTTTCAGGCTCCTCATATTTTTCACACCTTTTGAAGCCGTTCTATTTCTCACACCTTTTCAGGCTCTTCATGTTTTTCACACCGTTTCATGATCCTCCTATTTTTCATACCGTTTCATGCTCCTCATATTTTTGACACCTTTTGAAGCTCTTCATATTTGTCACCCCTTTTCAGGCTCTTCATTTTTTTGAACACCTCTTTATCCTCCTCCTATTTTTCAGACCGTTCCATGCTCTTCATATTTTTCAAACCTTTTGAAGCTCTTCATATTTTTCACACCTTTTCAGGCTCTTCATATTTTTAAACACCGCTTCATGCTCTTCCTATTTTTCAGACCGTTTCATGCTCCTCATATTTTTCACACCTTTTGAAGCCGTTCTATTTCTTACACCTTTTCTGGCTCTTCATGTTTTTCAACACCACTTCATGCTCCTCCTATTTTTCAGACCGTTTCAGGCTCCTCATATTTTTCACACCTTTTGAAGCCGTTCTATTTCTCACACCTTTTCAGGCTCTTCATGTTTTTTACACCGTTTCATGCTCCTCATACTTTTGACACGTTTTGGGGCTCTCATATTTTTCACACCATTCCAGGCTCTTCATATTTTTGAACACCGCTTCATGCCCCTCCTATCTTTCAGACCATTTCATGCTCATCTCATTTTTGACACCTTTTGAAGCTCTTCATATATTTCACACCTTTTGATGCTCTTCATAATTTTCACACGTTTTCAGGCTCTTCATGTTTTTCAACAAGATTTCATGCTCCTCCGGTTTCTCAGACCATTTCAAGGTCCTCATGTATTTCACACCATTTGAAGCTCTTCATATTTTTCACACCTTTTCAGACTCTTCATGTTTTTCAACACCGCTTCATGCCCCTCCTATCTTTCAGACCATTTCATGCTCATCTCATTTTTGACACCTTTTGAAGCTCTTCATATATTTCACAGCTTTTGAAGCTCTTCATAATTTTCACACGTTTTCAGGCTCTTCATGTTTTTCAACACGGCTTCATGATCCTCCTATTTTTCATACCGTTCATGCTCCTCATATTTTTGACACCTTTTGAAGTTCTTCCTATTTTTCACAACTCTTCATACTCTTCATGTTTTTTGACACCGCTTCATGCTCCTCCTATTTTACAGCCTGTTTCAGGCTCCTCATATGTTTGACACCTTTTGAAGCTCTTCATATATTTCACACCTTTTGAAGCTCTTCATATTTTTCATACCTTTTCAGGCTCTCCATATTTTTGAACACCGCTTCATGCTCCTCCTATTTTTGAGACCGTTTCATGCTCCTCATATTTTTGACACCTTTTGAAGCTCTTCATATTTGTCACACCTTTTCAGGCTCTTCATGTTTTTGAACACCGCTTCATGCTCCTCCTATTTTTGAGACTGTTTCATGCTCCTCATATTTTTGACACCTTTTGAAGCTCTTCATATTTGTCACACCTTTTCAGGCTCTTCATGTTTTTGAACACCGCTTTATCCTCCTCCTATTTTTCAGACCGTTCCATGTTCTTCATATTTTTCAAACCTTTTGAAGCTCTTCATATTTTTCACACCTTTTCCCGCTCTTCATGTTTGTTAAAACCGTTTCTTGCTCCTCCTATTTTTCAGACCGATTCATGCTCCTCATATTTTTGACAGGTTTTGAAGCTCTTCATATTCTTCACAGCTTTTCATGCTCTTCATGTTTTTCAACACCGCTTCATGCTCCTCCTATTTTTCAGACCGTTTCATGCTCCTCATATTTTTGACACCTTTTGAAGCTCTTCATATATTTCACACCTTTTCAGGCTCTTCATGTTTTTCAGCACCAGTTCATGCTCCTCCTATTTTTCAGACCGTTTCATGCTCATCTCATTTTTTACACCTTTTGAAGCTCTTCACATTTTTCACACCTTTTCAGGCTCTTCACGATTTTCAACATCGCTTCATGATCCTCCTATTTTTCAGACCGTTTCATACTCTTCCTATTTTTGAGACTGTTTCAGGCTCCTCATATTTTTGACAGGTTTTGAATCTCTTCATATTTTGCACACCTTTTGAAGCTCTTCATATTTTTCACACCTTTTCAGGCTCGTTATGATTTTCAACACAGCTTAATGCTCCTCCTATTTTTCAGACCGTTTCATGCTCATCTCATTTTTGACACCTTTTGAAGCTCTTCATATTTTTCACATTTTTGAAGCTCTTCATATTTTTCACACCTTTTCAGGCTCGTTATGATTTTCAACACAGCTTAATGCTCCTCCTATTTTTCAGACCGTTTCATGCTCATCTCAATTTGACACCTTTTGAAGCTCTTCATATTTTTCACACCTTTTGAAGCTCTTCATATTTTTCACACATTTTCAGGCTCTTCATGTTTTTCAACACCGCTTCTTGCTCCTCCTATTTTTCCGACCGTTTCATGCTCCTCATATTTTTGACACGTTTTGAAGCTCTTCATATTTTTCACACCTTTTCAGGCTCTTCATGTTTTTCAACACCGGTTCATGCTCCTTCTATTTTTCAGAAAGTTTCGTGCTCCTCATATTTTTTACACCTTTTGACGCTCTTTATATTATTCACACCTTTCCATGATCTTCATGTTTTTCAACACTGCTTCATGCTCCTCCTATTTTTCAAACCGTTTACTGCTCCTCATATTTTGACACCTTTTGAAGCTCTTCATATTTTTCACACGTTTTCAGGCTCTTCATGTTTTTGAACACCGTTTCATGCTCCTCCTAATTTTCAGACCTTTTCATGCTCCTCATATTTTTGAAACCTTTTGAAGCTCTTCATAATTTTCACACCTTTCCAGGACTGTATGTTTTTCAACACCATTTCATGCTCCTCCTATTTTTCAGACCGTTTCATGCACTTCATATTTTTGACACATTTTGAAGCTTCATATATTTCACACCTTTTCTGGCTCTTCATGTTTTTCTACAACGCTTCATTCTCCTCCTAATTTTAAGACTGTTTCATGCTCTTCATAATTTTGGCACCTTTTGAAGCTCTTCATATTTTTCACACCTTTTCAGGCTCTTCATGTTTTTCAACACCGCTTCATGCTCCTCCTATTTTTCAGACCGTTTCATGCTCCTCATATTTTTGACACCTTTTAAACCTCTTCATATTTTTCACAACTTTTCAGGCACTTCACATTTTTCAACACCGCTTCATGTTCCTTCTATTTTTCAGACCATTTCATGCATCTCATATTTTTGACTCCTTTTAAGTTCTTCATATATTTCACACCTTTTCAGGCTCTTCATGTTTTTCAACACCGCTCATGCTCCTCCTATTTATCAGACCATTTCATGCTCCTCCTATTTTTCAGTTTCATGCTCTTCATATTTTTGACACCTTTTGAAGCTCTTCATATATTTCACACCTTTTCAGGCTCTTCATGTTTTTGAACACCGTTTCATGCTCCTCATATTTTTCAGACCATATCATGCTCTTCATATTTTTGACACCTTTTGAAGCTCTTCATATTTTTCACACCTTTTCAGGCTCTTCATGTTTTTCAACGCCGCTTCATGCTCCTCCTATTTTTCAGACCGTTTCATGCTCTTCATATTTTTGACACCTTTTGAAACTCTTCATATATTTGACACCTTTTCAGACTCTTCATGTTTTTGAAAACAGTTTCATGCTCCTCCTATTTTTCTGACCGATTCATGCTCCTCATATTTTTGACACGTTTTGAAGCTCTTCATTTATTTCACACCTTTTCAGGCTCTTCATGTTTTTGAAAACAGTTTCATGCTCCTCCTATTTTTCAGACCGTTTAATGCTCCTCATATTTTTGACACGTTTTGAAGCTCTTCATTTATTTCACACCTTTTCAGGCTCTTCATGTTTTTGAACACCACTTCATGCTCCTCCTATTTCTCAGACCGTTTCATGCTCCTCATATTTTTGACACCTTTAGAAACTCTTCATATTTTTCACACCTTTTCAGGCTCTTCATGTTTTTGAATACCGCTTCATGCTCCTCCTATTTTTCAGACCGTTTAATCCTCCTCATGTATTTCACACCTTTTGAAACTCTTCATATTTTTCACACCTTTTCATGCTCTTTATGTTTTTGAACACCATTTCATGCTCTTCCTATTATGCAGACCGTTTCATTCTCCTCATATTTTTACACCTTTTGAAGCTCTTCATATATTTCACACCATTTCAGGCTTTTCATTTTTTTCAACATCACTTCATGCTCCTCCTATATTTCAGAGCGGTTCATGCTCATCTCATTTTGACACCTTTTGCGGCTCTTCATATTTTTCACACCTTTTCAGGCTCTTCATGTTTTTGAACACCGCTTCATGCTCCTCCTATTTTTCAGACCCTTTCTTACTCCTCATATTTTTGACACCTTTAGAAACTCTTCATATCTTTCACACCTTTTCAGGCGCTTCATTTTTTTCAACACCGCTTCATGCTCCTCCAATTTTTCAGACCGTTTCATTCTCCTCATATTCTTGACAACGTTTGAAGCTCTTCATATATTTCACACCTTTTCAGGCTCTTCTTTTTTTTCAACACCACTTCATGCTCCTCCTATTTTTCAGACAGTTTCATGCTCATCTCATTTGACACCTTTTGAAGCTCTTCATATTTTTCACACCTTTTGAAGCTCTTCCTATTTCTCACACTTTCTCAGGCTCTTCATGTTTTTCAACACCGCTTGATGCTCCTCCTATTTTTCAGACCGTTTCATGCTCAACATATTTTTGACACCTTTTGAAGCTCTTCATATTTTTCACACCTTTTCAGGCTCTTAATATTTTTCACACGTTTTCATGCCCTTCATGTTTTTCATCACCGCTTCATGCTCCTCCTATTTTTCAGACCGTTTCATGCTCCTCATATTTTTGACACCTTTTGAAGCTCTTCATATTTTTCACACCTTTTGAAACTCTTCATATATTTCACACCTTTTCAGACTCTTCATGTTTTTGAACACAGTTTCATGCTCCTCCTATTTTTTTGACCGTTTCTTACTCTTCATAATTTTGCCTACTTTTGAAGCTCTTCATATTTTTCACACTTTTTCAGGCTCTTCATGGTTTTCTACACCGCTTCATGCTCCTCTTATTTTTCAGCCCGTTTCATGCTCCTCATATTTTTCACACCTTTTGAAGCTCTTCATATTTTTCAAACCTTTTCAGGCTTTCATGTTTTTCAGCACCAGTTCATGCTCCTCCTATTTTTCAGACCTTTTCATGCTCCACATATTCTTGACACCTTTTGAAGCTCTTCATATTTTTCACACCTTTTCAGGCTCTTCATGTTTTTGAACACCGCTTCATGCTCTTCCTATTTTTCAGACCGTTTCATGCTCCTCATATTTTTCCCACCTTTTGATGCCGTTCTATTTCTCACACCTTTTCAGGCTCTTCATGTTTTTCAACACCACTTCATTCTCCTCCTACTTTTCAGACCGTTTCAGGCTCCTCATATTTTTCACACCTTTTGAAGCCGTTCTATTTCTCACACCTTTTCAGGCTCTTCATGTTTTTCACACCGTTTCATGATCCTCCTATTTTTCATACCGTTTCATGCTCCTCATATTTTTGACACCTTTTGAAGCTCTTCATATTTGTCACCCCTTTTCAGGCTCTTCATTTTTTTGAACACCTCTTTATCCTCCTCCTATTTTTCAGACCGTTCCATGCTCTTCATATTTTTCAAACCTTTTGAAGCTCTTCATATTTTTCACACCTTTTCAGGCTCTTCATATTTTTAAACACCGCTTCATGCTCTTCCTATTTTTCAGACCGTTTCATGCTCCTCATATTTTTCACACCTTTTGAAGCCGTTCTATTTCTTACACCTTTTCTGGCTCTTCATGTTTTTCAACACCACTTCATGCTCCTCCTATTTTTCAGACCGTTTCAGGCTCCTCATATTTTTCACACCTTTTGAAGCCGTTCTATTTCTCACACCTTTTCAGGCTCTTCATGTTTTTTACACCGTTTCATGCTCCTCATACTTTTGACACGTTTTGGGGCTCTCATATTTTTCACACCATTCCAGGCTCTTCATATTTTTGAACACCGCTTCATGCCCCTCCTATCTTTCAGACCATTTCATGCTCATCTCATTTTTGACACCTTTTGAAGCTCTTCATATATTTCACACCTTTTGATGCTCTTCATAATTTTCACACGTTTTCAGGCTCTTCATGTTTTTCAACAAGATTTCATGCTCCTCCGGTTTCTCAGACCATTTCAAGGTCCTCATGTATTTCACACCATTTGAAGCTCTTCATATTTTTCACACCTTTTCAGACTCTTCATGTTTTTCAACACCGCTTCATGCCCCTCCTATCTTTCAGACCATTTCATGCTCATCTCATTTTTGACACCTTTTGAAGCTCTTCATATATTTCACAGCTTTTGAAGCTCTTCATAATTTTCACACGTTTTCAGGCTCTTCATGTTTTTCAACACGGCTTCATGATCCTCCTATTTTTCATACCGTTCATGCTCCTCATATTTTTGACACCTTTTGAAGTTCTTCCTATTTTTCACAACTCTTCATACTCTTCATGTTTTTTGACACCGCTTCATGCTCCTCCTATTTTACAGCCTGTTTCAGGCTCCTCATATGTTTGACACCTTTTGAAGCTCTTCATATATTTCACACCTTTTGAAGCTCTTCATATTTTTCATACCTTTTCAGGCTCTCCATATTTTTGAACACCGCTTCATGCTCCTCCTATTTTTGAGACCGTTTCATGCTCCTCATATTTTTGACACCTTTTGAAGCTCTTCATATTTGTCACACCTTTTCAGGCTCTTCATGTTTTTGAACACCGCTTCATGCTCCTCCTATTTTTGAGACTGTTTCATGCTCCTCATATTTTTGACACCTTTTGAAGCTCTTCATATTTGTCACACCTTTTCAGGCTCTTCATGTTTTTGAACACCGCTTTATCCTCCTCCTATTTTTCAGACCGTTCCATGTTCTTCATATTTTTCAAACCTTTTGAAGCTCTTCATATTTTTCACACCTTTTCCCGCTCTTCATGTTTGTTAAAACCGTTTCTTGCTCCTCCTATTTTTCAGACCGATTCATGCTCCTCATATTTTTGACAGGTTTTGAAGCTCTTCATATTCTTCACAGCTTTTCATGCTCTTCATGTTTTTCAACACCGCTTCATGCTCCTCCTATTTTTCAGACCGTTTCATGCTCCTCATATTTTTGACACCTTTTGAAGCTCTTCATATATTTCACACCTTTTCAGGCTCTTCATGTTTTTCAGCACCAGTTCATGCTCCTCCTATTTTTCAGACCGTTTCATGCTCATCTCATTTTTTACACCTTTTGAAGCTCTTCACATTTTTCACACCTTTTCAGGCTCTTCACGATTTTCAACATCGCTTCATGATCCTCCTATTTTTCAGACCGTTTCATACTCTTCCTATTTTTGAGACTGTTTCAGGCTCCTCATATTTTTGACAGGTTTTGAATCTCTTCATATTTTGCACACCTTTTGAAGCTCTTCATATTTTTCACACCTTTTCAGGCTCGTTATGATTTTCAACACAGCTTAATGCTCCTCCTATTTTTCAGACCGTTTCATGCTCATCTCATTTTTGACACCTTTTGAAGCTCTTCATATTTTTCACATTTTTGAAGCTCTTCATATTTTTCACACCTTTTCAGGCTCGTTATGATTTTCAACACAGCTTAATGCTCCTCCTATTTTTCAGACCGTTTCATGCTCATCTCAATTTGACACCTTTTGAAGCTCTTCATATTTTTCACACCTTTTGAAGCTCTTCATATTTTTCACACATTTTCAGGCTCTTCATGTTTTTCAACACCGCTTCTTGCTCCTCCTATTTTTCCGACCGTTTCATGCTCCTCATATTTTTGACACGTTTTGAAGCTCTTCATATTTTTCACACCTTTTCAGGCTCTTCATGTTTTTCAACACCGGTTCATGCTCCTTCTATTTTTCAGAAAGTTTCTTGCTCCTCATATTTTTGAAACCTTTTGAAGCTCTTCATATTTTTCTCACATTTTCAGGTTCTTCCTGTTTTTCAACACCATTTCATGCTCCTCTTATTTTTCAGACCGTTTCATGCTCCTCCTATTTTTCAGACCGTTTCATGATCCTCATATATTTGAAACCTTTTGAAACTCTTCATATTTTTCACACCTTTTCAAGCTCTTCAAGATTTTCAACAACGCTTCATGCTCCTGCTTTTTTTCAGACCGTTTCGTGCTCCTCATATATTTGACAGCTTTTGAAGCTCTTCATATTTTTCACACCTTTTCAGGCTCTTCATGTTTTTGAACATCACTTCATGCTCTTCCTTTTTTTCAGACCATTTCTTTCTCCTCATATATTTGACACATTTTGAAGCTGTTCATACTTTTCACAACTTGTCAGGCTCTTCATGTTTTTGAACACCGCTTCATGCTCCTCCTATTTTTCAGACCGTTTCATGCTCGTCATATTTTTCGCACCTTTTAAAGCTCTTCATATTTTTCACACCTTTTCAGGCTCTTCATGTTTTTCAACACCACTTCATGCTCCTCCTATCTTTCAGACCATTTCATGCTCATCTCATTTTTGACACCTTTTGAAGCTCTTCATATATTTCACACCTTTTGAAGCTCTTCATAATTTTCACACGTTTTCAGGCTCTTCATGTTTTTCAACAAGATTTCATGCTCCTCCTGTTTTTCAGACCGTTTCAAGCTCCTCATGTATTTCACACCATTTGAAGCTCTTCATATTTTTCACACCTTTTCAGGCTCTTCATGTTTTTCAACACCGCTTCATGCTCCTCCTATCTTTCAGACCATTTCATGCTCATCTCATTTTTGACACCTTTTGAAGCTCTTCATATACTTCACACCTTTTGAAGCTCTTCATAATTTTCACACGTTTTCAGGCTCTTCATGTTTTTCAACACCGCTTCATGCTCCTCCTATTTTACAGCCTGTTTCATGCTCCTCATATTTTTGAAACCTTTTGAAGCTCTTCATATTTTTCACACCTTTTCCCGCTCTTCATGTTTGTTAAACCCGTTTCTTGCCCCTCCTATTTTTCAGACCGTTTCATGCTCCTCATATTTTTGACACCTTATGAAGCTCTTCATATTTTTCACTCCTTTTCAGATCTTCATGTTTTTCAACACCACTTCATGCTCCTTCTATTTTTCAGACCGATTCATGCTCCTCATATTTTTGACACGTTTTGAAGCTCTTCATATTCTTCACAGCTTTTGATGCTCTTCATGTTTTTCAACACCTTTTCATGCTCCTGATATATTTCAGACAGTTTCATGCTCCTCATATTTTGACACATTTAGAAGCTCTTCATATTTTTCACACCTTTTCAGGGTCTTCATGTCTTTCAACACCACTTCATGCTCCTCCTATTTTTCAGACCTTTTCATGCTCCTCATATGTTTCACACCTTTTCAAGCTCTTCATGTTTTTCAACACCGTTTCATGCTCCTCCTATTTTTCAGACCGTTTCTGGCTCCTCATATTTTGACACCTTTTGAAGCTCTTCATATTTTTCACACCTTTCCATGCTCTTCATATTTTTCAAAACCGTTTCATGCTCCTCCTATGTTTCAGACCGTTTCAGGCTCCTCATATTTTTCAGATCGTTTTATGGTCCTCATATTTTTTACACCTTTTGAAACTCTTCATATTTTTCACTCTTTTTCAGGCTCTTCATGTGTTTCAACACCGTTTCTTGCTCCTCATATTTTTGACACCTTTTTAAGCTCTTCATATTTTTAACACCTTTTCATGCTCTTCAGGTTTATCATCAACGTCTCATGCTCCTCCTATTTTTTGACCCTTTCATGCTCCTCATATTTTTGACAACTTTTTAAGCTCTTCATGTTTTTCACACCCTTTCATGGTCTTCATATTTTTCAACACCGTTTCATGCTTCTTCTAATTTTCAGACAGTTTCATGCTCCTCATAATTTTGACGCCTTTTGCAGCTCTTCTTATTCTTCACACCTTTTCAGGCTCTTCATGATTTTCAACACCTTTGCAGGCTCCTCCTATTTTTCAGACCGTTTCGTGCTCCTCATATTTTTTACACCTTTTGACGCTCTTTATATTATTCACACCTTTCCATGATCTTCATGTTTTTCAACACTGCTTCATGCTCCTCCTATTTTTCAAACCGTTTACTGCTCCTCATATTTTGACACCTTTTGAAGCTCTTCATATTTTTCACACGTTTTCAGGCTCTTCATGTTTTTGAACACCGTTTCATGCTCCTCCTAATTTTCAGACCTTTTCATGCTCCTCATATTTTTGAAACCTTTTGAAGCTCTTCATAATTTTCACACCTTTCCAGGACTGTATGTTTTTCAACACCATTTCATGCTCCTCCTATTTTTCAGACCGTTTCATGCACTTCATATTTTTGACACCTTTTGAAGCTTCATATATTTCACACCTTTTCTGGCTCTTCATGTTTTTCTACAACGCTTCATTCTCCTCCTAATTTTAAGACTGTTTCATGCTCTTCATAATTTTGGCACCTTTTGAAGCTCTTCATATTTTTCACACCTTTTCAGGCTCTTCATGTTTTTCAACACCGCTTCATGCTCCTCCTATTTTTCAGACCGTTTCATGCTCCTCATATTTTTGACACCTTTTAAACCTCTTCATATTTTTCACAACTTTTCAGGCACTTCACATTTTTCAACACCACTTCATGTTCCTTCTATTTTTCAGACCATTTCATGCATCTCATATTTTTGACTCCTTTTAAGTTCTTCATATATTTCACACCTTTTCAGGCTCTTCATGTTTTTCAACACCGCTCATGCTCCTCCTATTTATCAGACCATTTCATGCTCCTCCTATTTTTCAGTTTCATGCTCTTCATATTTTTGACACCTTTTGAAGCTCTTCATATATTTCACACCTTTTCAGGCTCTTCATGTTTTTGAACACCGTTTCATGCTCCTCATATTTTTCAGACCATATCATGCTCTTCATATTTTTGACACCTTTTGAAGCTCTTCATATTTTTCACACCTTTTCAGGCTCTTCATGTTTTTCAACGCCGCTTCATGCTCCTCCTATTTTTCAGACCGTTTCATGCTCTTCATATTTTTGACACCTTTTGAAACTCTTCATATATTTGACACCTTTTCAGACTCTTCATGTTTTTGAAAACAGTTTCATGCTCCTCCTATTTTTCTGACCGTTTCATGCTCCTCATATTTTTGACACGTTTTGAAGCTCTTCATTTATTTCACACCTTTTCAGGCTCTTCATGTTTTTGAAAACAGTTTCATGCTCCTCCTATTTTTCAGACCGTTTAATGCTCCTCATATTTTTGACACGTTTTGAAGCTCTTCATTTATTTCACACCTTTTCAGGCTCTTCATGTTTTTGAACACCACTTCATGCTCCTCCTATTTCTCAGACCGTTTCATACTCCTCATATTTTTGACACCTTTAGAAACTCTTCATATTTTTCACACCTTTTCAGGCTCTTCATGTTTTTGAACACCGCTTCATGCTCCTCCTATTTTTCAGACCGTTTAATCCTCCTCATGTATTTCACACCTTTTGAAACTCTTCATATTTTTCACACCTTTTCATGCTCTTTATGTTTTTGAACACCATTTCATGCTCTTCCTATTATGCAGACCGTTTCATTCTCCTCATATTTTTACACCTTTTGAAGCTCTTCATATATTTCACACCATTTCAGGCTTTTCATTTTTTTCAACATCACTTCATGCTCCTCCTATTTTTCAGAACGGTTCATGCTCATCTCATTTTGACACCTTTTGCGGCTCTTCATATTTTTCACACCTTTTCAGGCTCTTCATGTTTTTGAACACCGCTTCATGCTCCTCCTATTTTTCAGACCCTTTCTTACTCCTCATATTTTTGACACCTTTAGAAACTCTTCATATCTTTCACACCTTTTCAGGCGCTTCATTTTTTTCAACACCGCTTCATGCTCCTCCAATTTTTCAGACCGTTTCATTCTCCTCATATTCTTGACAACGTTTGAAGCTCTTCATATATTTCACACCTTTTTAGGCTCTTCTTTTTTTTCAACACCACTTTATGCTCCTCCTATTTTTCAGACAGTTTCATGCTCATCTCATTTGACACCTTTTGAAGCTCTTCATATTTTTCACACCTTTTGAAGCTCTTCCTATTTCTCACACTTTCTCAGGCTCTTCATGTTTTTCAACACCGCTTGATGCTCCTCCTATTTTTCAGACCGTTTCATGCTCCTCATATTTTTGACATCTTTTGAAGTTCTTCATATTTTTCACACCTTTTAAGGCTCTTCATGTTTTTGAACACCGCTTCATGCTCCTCCTATTTTTCAGACCGTTTCATGCTCAACATATTTTTGACACCTTTTGAAGCTCTTCATATTTTTCACACCTTTTCAGGCTCTTAATATTTTTCACACGTTTTCATGCCCTTCATGTTTTTCATCACCGCTTCATGCTCCTCCTATTTTTCAGACCGTTTCATGCTCCTCATATTTTTGACACCTTTTGAAGCTCTTCATATTTTTCACACCTTTTGAAGCTCTTCATATTTTTCACACGTTTTCATGCCCTTCATGTTTTTCATCACCGCTTCATACTCCTCCTATTTTTCAGACCGTTTCATGCTCCTCATATTTTTGACACCTTTTGAAGCTCTTCATATTTTTCACACCTTTTCAGGCTCTTCATTTTTTTCAACGCTACTTCTTGATCCTCCAATTTTTCAGACCGTTTCATGCTCATCTAATTTTTGACACCTTTTGAAGCTTTGCATATTTTTCAAAACTTTTCAGGCTCTTCATGATTTTGAACACCGTTTCATGCTCCTCCTATTTTTCAGACCGTTTCAGGCTCCTCATAATTTTCAGATCGTTTTATTGTCCTCATATTTTTGACACCTTTTGAAGCTCTTCATATTTTTCACACGTTTTCATGCCCTTCATGTTTTTCATCACCGCTTCATACTCCTCCTATTTTTCAGATCGTTTTATGGTCCTCATATTTTTGACACCTTTTGAAGCTCTTCATATTTTTCACACCTTTTCAGGCTCTTCATTTTTTTCAACGCTACTTCTTGATCCTCCAATTTTTCAGACCGTTTCATGCTCATCTAATTTTTGACACCTTTTGAAGCTTTGCATATTTTTCACAATTTTTCAGGCTCTTCATGTGTTTCAACACCGTT
This sequence comes from Dama dama, assembly GCF_033118175.1. Lineage (NCBI taxonomy): Eukaryota > Metazoa > Chordata > Mammalia > Artiodactyla > Cervidae > Dama > Dama dama. The sequence goes on along the minus strand of NW_026870928.1, from coordinate 974,180 downwards.
TCTTGCTCCTCATATTTTTGACACCTTTTTAAGCTCTTCATATTTTTAACACCTTTTCATGCTCTTCAGGTTTATCATCAACGTCTCGTGCTCCTCCTATTTTTTGACCGTTTCATGCTCCTCATATTTTTGACACATTTTTAAGCTCTTCATGTTTTTCACACCCTTTCATGGTCTTCATATTTTTCAACACCGTTTCATGCTTCTTCTAATTTTCAGACCGTTTCATGCTCCTCATAATTTTGACGCCTTTTGCAGCTCTTCTTATTCTTCACACCTTTTCAGGCTCTTCAGGATTTTCAACACCTTTGCAGGCTCCTCCTATTTTTCAGACCGTTTCGTGCTCCTCATAATTTTTACACCTTTTGACGCTCTTTATATTATACACACCTTTCCATGATCTTCATGTTTTTCAACACTGTTTCATGCTCCTCCTATTTTTCAAACCGTTTACTGCTCCTCATATTTTGACACCTTTTGAAGCTCTTCATATTTTTCACACGTTTTCAGGCTCTTCATGTTTTTCAACGCCGCTTCTTGCTCCTCGTATTTTTAAGACCGTTTCATGCACTTCATATTTGACACCTTTTGAAGCTTCATATATTTCACACCGTTTCTGGCTCTTCATGTTTTTCTATACCGCTTCATTCTCCTCCTAATTTTAAGACTGTTTCATGCTCTTCATAATTTTGGCACCTTTTAAAGCTCTTCATATTTTCCACACCTTTTCAGGCTCTTCATGTTTTTCAACACCGCTTCATGCTCCTCCTATTTTTGAGACCGTTTCATGCTCCTCATATTTTTCACACCTTTTAAAGCTCTTCATATATTTCACACCTTTTCAGGCTCTTCACGTTTTTCAACACCGCTTCATGTTCCTTCTTTTTTTCAGACCGTTTCATGCATCTCATATTTTTGACTCCTTTTAAGTTCTTCATATATTTCACACATTTTCAGGCTCCTCATGTTTTTCAACACCGTTTCATGCTCCTCCTATTTATCAGACCATTTCATGCTCCTCCTATTTTTCAGACAGTTTCATGCTCTTCATATTTTTGACACCTTTTGAAGCTCTTCATATATTTCACACCTTTTCAGGCTGTTCATGTTTTTGAACACCGCTTCATGCTCTTCCTATTTTTCAGACCGTTTCATGCTCCTCATATTTTTCACACCTTTTGAAGCCGTTCAATTTCTTACACCTTTTCAGGCTCTTCATGTTTTTCAACACCACTTCATGCTCCTCCTATTTTTCAGACCGTTTCAGGCTCCTCATATTTTTACACCTTTTGAAGCCGTTCTATTTCTCACACCTTTTCAGGCTCTTCATGTTTTTCACACCGTTTCATGCTCCTCATACTTTTGACACGTTTTGGGGCTCTCATATTTTTCACACCATTCCAGGCTCTTCATATTTTTGAACACCGCTTCATGCCCCTCCTATCTTTCAGACCATTTCATGCTCATCTCATTTTTGACACCTTTTGAAGCTCTTCATATATTTCACACCTTTTGAAGCTCTTCATAATTTTCACACGTTTTCAGGCTCTTCATGTTTTTCAACAAGATTTCATGCTCCTCCGGTTTCTCAGACCATTTCAAGGTCCTCATGTATTTCACACCATTTGAAGCTCTTCATATTTTTCACACCTTTTCAGACTCTTCATGTTTTTCAACACCACTTCATGCCCCTCCTATCTTTCAGACCATTTCATGCTCATCTCATTTTTGACACCTTTTGAAGCTCTTCATATATTTCACAGCTTTTGAAGCTCTTCATAATTTTCACACGTTTTCAGGCTCTTCATGTTTTTCAACACAGCTTCATGATCCTCCTATTTTTAATACCGTTCATGCTCCTCATATTTTTGACACCTTTTGAAGTTCTTCCTATTTTTCACAACTCTTCATGCTCTTCATGTTTTTCGACACCGCTTCATGCTCCTCCTATTTTACAGCCTGTTTCAGGCTCCTCATATTTTTGACACCTTTTGAAGCTCTTCATATATTTCACACCTTTTGAATCTCTTCATATTTTTCATACCTTTTCAGGCTCTCCATATTTTTGAACACCGCTTCATGCTCCTCCTATATTTGAGACCGTTTCATGCTCCTCATATTTTTGACACCTTTTGAAGCTCTTCATATTTGTCACACCTTTTCAGGCTCTTCATGTTTTTGAACACCGCTTCATGCTCCTCCTATTTTTGAGACTGTTTCATGCTCCTCATATTTTTGACACCTTTTGAAGCTCTTCATATTTGTCACACCTTTTCAGGCTCTTCATGTTTTTGAACACCGCTTTATCCTCCTCCTATTTTTCAGACCGTTCCATGTTCTTCATATTTTTCAAACCTTTTGAAGCTCTTCATATTTTTCACACCTTTTCCCGCTCTTCATGTTTGTTAAAACCGTTTCTTGCTCCTCCTATTTTTCAGACCGATTCATGCTCCTCATATTTTTGACAGGTTTTGAAGCTCTTCATATTCTTCACAGCTTTTCATGCTCTTCATGTTTTTCAACACCGCTTCATGCTCCTCCTATTTTTCAGACCGTTTCATGCTCCTCATATTTTTGACACCTTTTGAAGCTCTTCATATATTTCACACCTTTTCAGGCTCTTCATGTTTTTCAGCACCAGTTCATGCTCCTCCTATTTTTCAGACCGTTTCATGCTCATCTCATTTTTTACACCTTTTGAAGCTCTTCATATTTTGCACACCTTTTCAGGCTCTTCATGTTTTTCATCTCCACTTCATGTTCCTCCTATTTTTCAGACCGTTTCTTGCTCCTCATATTTTTGACACTTTTTGAAGCTCTTCTTATTTTTCACACCTTTTCTGGCTCTTCATGTTTTTGAACACAGCTTCATGCTCCTCCTATTTTTCAGACCGTTTCATTCTCCTCATGTTTTTGACACGTGTTGAAGCTCTTCACATTTTTCACACCTTTTCAGGCTCTTCACGATTTTCAACATCGCTTCATGATCCTCCTATTTTTCAGACCGTTTCATACTCTTCCTATTTTTGAGACTGTTTCAGGCTCCTCATATTTTTGACAGGTTTTGAATCTCTTCATATTTTGCACACCTTTTGAAGCTCTTCATATTTTTCACACCTTTTCAGGCTCGTTATGATTTTCAACACAGCTTAATGCTCCTCTTATTTTTCAGACCGTTTCATGCTCATCTCATTTTTGACACCTTTTGAAGCTCTTCATATTTTTCACATTTTTGAAGCTCTTCATATTTTTCACACCTTTTCCGGCTCGTTATGATTTTCAACACAGTTTAATGCTCCTCCTATTTTTCAGACCATTTCATGCTCATCTCAATTTGACACCTTTTGAAGCTCTTCATATTTTTCACACCTTTTGAAGCTCTTCATATTTTTCACACATTTTCAGGCTCTTCATGTTTTTCAACACCGCTTCTTGCTCCTCCTATTTTTCCGACCGTTTCATGCTCCTCATATTTTTGACACGTTTTGAAGCTCTTCATATTTTTCACACCTTTTCAGGCTCTTCATGTTTTTCAACACCGGTTCATGCTCCTTCTATTTTTCAGAAAGTTTCTTGCTCCTCATATTTTTGAAACCTTTTGAAGCTCTTCATATTTTTCTCACATTTTCAGGTTCTTCCTGTTTTTCAACACCATTTCATGCTCCTCTTATTTTTCAGACCGTTTCATGCTCCTCCTATTTTTCAGACCGTTTCATGATCCTCATATATTTGAAACCTTTTGAAGCTCTTCATATTTTTCACACCTTTTCAAGCTCTTCAAGATTTTCAACAACGCTTCATGCTCCTGCTTTTTTTCAGACCGTTTCGTGCTCCTCATATATTTGACAGCTTTTGAAGCTCTTCATATTTTTCACACCTTTTCAGGCTCTTCATGTTTTTGAACATCACTTCATGCTCTTCCTTTTTTTCAGACCATTTCTTTCCCCTCATATATTTGACACATTTTGAAGCTGTTCATACTTTTCACAACTTGTCAGGCTCTTCATGTTTTTGAACACCGTTTCATGCTCCTCCTATTTTTCAGACCGTTTCATGCTCGTCATATTTTTCACACCTTTTAAAGCTCTTCATATTTTTCACACCTTTTCAGGCTCTTCATGTTTTTCAACACCACTTCATGCTCCTCCTATCTTTCAGACCATTTCATGCTCATCTCATTTTTGACACCTTTTGAAGCTCTTCATATATTTCACACCTTTTGAAGCTCTTCATAATTTTCACACGTTTTCAGGCTCTTCATGTTTTTCAACAAGATTTCATGCTCCTCCTGTTTTTCAGACCGTTTCAAGCTCCTCATGTATTTCACACCATTTGAAGCTCTTCATATTTTTCACACCTTTTCAGGCTCTTCATGTTTTTCAACACCGCTTCATGCTCCTCCTATCTTTCAGACCATTTCATGCTCATCTCATTTTTGACACCTTTTGAAGCTCTTCATATATTTCACACCTTTTGAAGCTCTTCATAATTTTCACACGTTTTCAGGCTCTTCATGTTTTTCAACACGGCTTCATGATCCTCCTATTTTTCATACCGTTCATGCTCCTCATATATTTGACACCTTTTGAAGTTCTTCCTATTTTTCACAACTCTTCATGCTCTTCATGTTTTTCGACACCGCTTCATGCTCCTCCTATTTTACAGCCTGTTTCATGCTCCTCATATTTTTGAAACCTTTTGAAGCTCTTCATAGTTTTCACACCTTTTCCCGCTCTTCATGTTTGTTAAACCCGTTTCTTGCTCCTCCTATTTTTCAGACCGTTTCATGCTCCTCATATTTTTGACACCTTATGAAGCTCTTCATATTTTTCACTCCTTTTCAGATCTTCATGTTTTTCAACACCACTTCATGCTCCTTCTATTTTTCAGACCGATTCATGCTCCTCATATTTTTGACACGTTTTGAAGCTCTTCATATTCTTCACAGCTTTTGATGCTCTTCATGTTTTTCAACACCTTTTCATGCTCCTGATATATTTCAGACAGTTTCATGCTCCTCATATTTTGACACATTTAGAAGCTCTTCATATTTTTCACAGCTTTTCAGGGTCTTCATGTCTTTCAACACCGCTTCATGCTCCTCGTATTTTTCATACCGTTTCATGCTGCTCATATTTTTGACACCTTTTGAAGCTTGTCTTATTTTCACAGCTTTTCAGGAACTTCATGTTTTTCAACACTGCTTCATGCTCCTCCCATTTTTCAGACCGTTTCATGCTCCTCATATTTTTACACCTTTTGAAGCCGTTCTATTTCTCACACCTTTTCAGGCTCTTCATGTTTTTCACACCGTTTCATGCTCCTCATACTTTTGACACGTTTTGGGGCTCTCATATTTTTCACACCATTCCAGGCTCTTCATATTTTTGAACACCGCTTCATGCCCCTCCTATCTTTCAGACCATTTCATGCTCATCTCATTTTTGACACCTTTTGAAGCTCTTCATATATTTCACACCTTTTGAAGCTCTTCATAATTTTCACACGTTTTCAGGCTCTTCATGTTTTTCAACAAGATTTCATGCTCCTCCGGTTTCTCAGACCATTTCAAGGTCCTCATGTATTTCACACCATTTGAAGCTCTTCATATTTTTCACACCTTTTCAGACTCTTCATGTTTTTCAACACCACTTCATGCCCCTCCTATCTTTCAGACCATTTCATGCTCATCTCATTTTTGACACCTTTTGAAGCTCTTCATATATTTCACAGCTTTTGAAGCTCTTCATAATTTTCACACGTTTTCAGGCTCTTCATGTTTTTCAACACGGCTTCATGATCCTCCTATTTTTAATACCGTTCATGCTCCTCATATTTTTGACACCTTTTGAAGTTCTTCCTATTTTTCACAACTCTTCATGCTCTTCATGTTTTTCGACACCGCTTCATGCTCCTCCCATTTTACAGCCTGTTTCAGGCTCCTCATATTTTTGACACCTTTTGAAGCTCTTCATATATTTCACACCTTTTGAATCTCTTCATATTTTTCATACCTTTTCAGGCTCTCCATATTTTTGAACACCGCTTCATGCTCCTCCTATATTTGAGACCGTTTCATGCTCCTCATATTTTTGACACCTTTTGAAGCTCTTCATATTTGTCACACCTTTTCAGGCTCTTCATGTTTTTGAACACCGCTTCATGCTCCTCCTATTTTTGAGACTGTTTCATGCTCCTCATATTTTTGACACCTTTTGAAGCTCTTCATATTTGTCACACCTTTTCAGGCTCTTCATGTTTTTGAACACCGCTTTATCCTCCTCCTATTTTTCAGACCGTTCCATGTTCTTCATATTTTTCAAACCTTTTGAAGCTCTTCATATTTTTCACACCTTTTCCCGCTCTTCATGTTTGTTAAAACCGTTTCTTGCTCCTCCTATTTTTCAGACCGATTCATGCTCCTCATATTTTTGACAGGTTTTGAAGCTCTTCATATTCTTCACAGCTTTTCATGCTCTTCATGTTTTTCAACACCGCTTCATGCTCCTCCTATTTTTCAGACCGTTTCATGCTCCTCATATTTTTGACACCTTTTGAAGCTCTTCATATATTTCACACCTTTTCAGGCTCTTCATGTTTTTCAGCACCAGTTCATGCTCCTCCTATTTTTCAGACCGTTTCATGCTCATCTCATTTTTTACACCTTTTGAAGCTCTTCATATTTTGCACACCTTTTCAGGCTCTTCATGTTTTTCATCTCCACTTCATGTTCCTCCTATTTTTCAGACCGTTTCTTGCTCCTCATATTTTTGACACTTTTTGAAGCTCTTCTTATTTTTCACACCTTTTCTGGCTCTTCATGTTTTTGAACACAGCTTCATGCTCCTCCTATTTTTCAGACCGTTTCATTCTCCTCATGTTTTTGACACGTGTTGAAGCTCTTCACATTTTTCACACCTTTTCAGGCTCTTCACGATTTTCAACATCGCTTCATGATCCTCCTATTTTTCAGACCGTTTCATACTCTTCCTATTTTTGAGACTGTTTCAGGCTCCTCATATTTTTGACAGGTTTTGAATCTCTTCATATTTTGCACACCTTTTGAAGCTCTTCATATTTTTCACACCTTTTCAGGCTCGTTATGATTTTCAACACAGCTTAATGCTCCTCCTATTTTTCAGACCGTTTCATGCTCATCTCATTTTTGACACCTTTTGAAGCTCTTCATATTTTTCACATTTTTGAAGCTCTTCATATTTTTCACACCTTTTCAGGCTCGTTATGATTTTCAACACAGTTTAATGCTCCTCCTATTTTTCAGACCATTTCATGCTCATCTCAATTTGACACCTTTTGAAGCTCTTCATATTTTTCACACCTTTTGAAGCTCTTCATATTTTTCACACATTTTCAGGCTCTTCATGTTTTTCAACACCGCTTCTTGCTCCTCCTATTTTTCCGACCGTTTCATGCTCCTCATATTTTTGACACGTTTTGAAGCTCTTCATATTTTTCACACCTTTTCAGGCTCTTCATGTTTTTCAACACCGGTTCATGCTCCTTCTATTTTTCAGAAAGTTTCTTGCTCCTCATATTTTTGAAACCTTTTGAAGCTCTTCATATTTTTCTCACATTTTCAGGTTCTTCCTGTTTTTCAACACCATTTCATGCTCCTCTTATTTTTCAGACCGTTTCATGCTCCTCCTATTTTTCAGACCGTTTCATGATCCTCATATATTTGAAACCTTTTGAAGCTCTTCATATTTTTCACACCTTTTCAAGCTCTTCAAGATTTTCAACAACGCTTCATGCTCCTGCTTTTTTTCAGACCGTTTCGTGCTCCTCATATATTTGACAGCTTTTGAAGCTCTTCATATTTTTCACACCTTTTCAGGCTCTTCATGTTTTTGAACATCACTTCATGCTCTTCCTTTTTTTCAGACCATTTCTTTCCCCTCATATATTTGACACATTTTGAAGCTGTTCATACTTTTCACAACTTGTCAGGCTCTTCATGTTTTTGAACACCGTTTCATGCTCCTCCTATTTTTCAGACCGTTTCATGCTCGTCATATTTTTCACACCTTTTAAAGCTCTTCATATTTTTCACACCTTTTCAGGCTCTTCATGTTTTTCAACACCACTTCATGCTCCTCCTATCTTTCAGACCATTTCATGCTCATCTCATTTTTGACACCTTTTGAAGCTCTTCATATATTTCACACCTTTTGAAGCTCTTCATAATTTTCACACGTTTTCAGGCTCTTCATGTTTTTCAACAAGATTTCATGCTCCTCCTGTTTTTCAGACCGTTTCAAGCTCCTCATGTATTTCACACCATTTGAAGCTCTTCATATTTTTCACACCTTTTCAGGCTCTTCATGTTTTTCAACACCGCTTCATGCTCCTCCTATCTTTCAGACCATTTCATGCTCATCTCATTTTTGACACCTTTTGAAGCTCTTCATATATTTCACACCTTTTGAAGCTCTTCATAATTTTCACACGTTTTCAGGCTCTTCATGTTTTTCAACACGGCTTCATGATCCTCCTATTTTTCATACCGTTCATGCTCCTCATATATTTGACACCTTTTGAAGTTCTTCCTATTTTTCACAACTCTTCATGCTCTTCATGTTTTTCGACACCGCTTCATGCTCCTCCTATTTTACAGCCTGTTTCATGCTCCTCATATTTTTGAAACCTTTTGAAGCTCTTCATAGTTTTCACACCTTTTCCCGCTCTTCATGTTTGTTAAACCCGTTTCTTGCTCCTCCTATTTTTCAGACCGTTTCATGCTCCTCATATTTTTGACACCTTATGAAGCTCTTCATATTTTTCACTCCTTTTCAGATCTTCATGTTTTTCAACACCACTTCATGCTCCTTCTATTTTTCAGACCGATTCATGCTCCTCATATTTTTGACACGTTTTGAAGCTCTTCATATTCTTCACAGCTTTTGATGCTCTTCATGTTTTTCAACACCTTTTCATGCTCCTGATATATTTCAGACAGTTTCATGCTCCTCATATTTTGACACATTTAGAAGCTCTTCATATTTTTCACACCTTTTCAGGGTCTTCATGTCTTTCAACACCGCTTCATGCTCCTCGTATTTTTCATACCGTTTCATGCTGCTCATATTTTTGACACCTTTTGAAGCTTGTCTTATTTTCACAGCTTTTCAGGAACTTCATGTTTTTCAACACTGCTTCATGCTCCTCCCATTTTTCAGACCGTTTCATGCTCCTCCTATTTTTCAGACCGTTTCATGCTCCTCATATTTTTGACACCTTTTGAAGCTTGTCTTATTTTCACAGCTTTTCAGGAACTTCATGTTTTTCAACACCGCTTCATGCTCCTCCCATTTTTCAGACCGATTCATGCTCCTCCTATTTTTCAGACCGTTTCATGCTCCTCATGTATTTCCAACCTTTTGAAGCTCTTCATATTTTTCACACCTTTTCAGGCTCTTCATGTTTTTGAACACCGCTTCATGCTCCTCCTATTTTTCAGACCGTTTCATGCTCCTCATAATTTTCACACCTTTTGAAGCTCTTCATATTTTCACACCTTTTCCGGTTCTTCATGTTTTTGAACACTGCTTCATGCTCCTCCTATTTTTCAACTGTTTCATGCTCCTCATAATTTTGACATCTTTTGAAGTGCTTCATATTTTTCACACCTTTTCAGGCTCTTCATGTTTTTCAACACTGCATCATGCTCTTCCTATACTTCAGAACTTTTCATGCTCCTCAAATTTTTGACACCTTCTGAAGCTCTTCATATTTTTCACACCTTTTCAGACTCTTCATGTTTTTCAACACCGCTTCATGCTCCTCCTATTTTTCAGACCGTTTCATGCTCCTCCTATTTTTCAGACCGTTTTATGCTTTTCATATTTTTCACAACTGTTGAAGCTCTTCATATTTTTCACACCTTTTAAACTCTTCATGTTTTTGAACACCGCTTCACACTCCTCCTATTTTTCATACCGTTTCATGCTCCTCAAATTTTTGACAGCTTTTGAAGCTCTTCATATACTTTCCACCTTTTCAGGCTCTTCATTTTTGTGGACTCCGCTTCATGCTCCTCCTTTTCTTCAGACCGTTTCATGCTCATCTCATTTTTGACATCTTTTTAAGCTCTTCATATTTTTCACACCTTTTGAATCTCTTCATATTTTTCATATTTTTGAAGCTCTTCATATTTTTCACACGTTTTTAGGCTCTTCATGTTTTTCAATACCACTTCATGCTCCTCCTATTTTTCAGACCGTTTCATGCTCATCTCATTTTTGACACCTTTTGATGCACTTCATATTTTTCACACCTTTTGAAGCTCTTCGTATATTTCACACCTTTTCAGGCTCTTCATGTTTTCAACACCACTTCATGCTCCTCCTACTTTTCAGACCCTTTCATGCTAAACTAAATTTGACACCTTATGAAGCTCTTCATGTTTTTCACACCTTTTCATGCTCTTTATGTTTTTGAACACCGGTTCATGCTCCTCCTATTTTTCAACCCGTTTCATGCTCCTCCTATTTTTTACACCTTTTGAAGCTCTTCATATTTTTCACAATTTTTCAGTCTCTGCATTTTTTTGAACACCGCTTCATGCTCCTCCTATTTTTTAGACCGTTTCATGCTCATCTCATTTTTGACACCTTTTGAAGCTCTTCATATTTTTTACACCTTTTGAAGCTCTTCATAATTTTCACACCTTTTCAGGCTCTTCATGTTTTTGAACACCGCTTCATCCTCCTCCTATTTTTTAAGAGGGTTTCATGCTCGTCATATTTTTGACACATTTTGAAGCTCTTCATATTTTTCACACCATTTCAGGCTCTTCATCTTTTTGAACACCGCTTCATGCTCGTCCTATTTTCAGACCGTTTCATGCTCCTCATATTTTTGACACGTTTTGAACCTCTTCATATTTTTCACACCTTTTCAGGCTCTTCATGTTTTTCAACAGCGCTTCATGCTCCTCCTATTTTTCCGACCGTTTCATGCTCCTCATATTTGTGACACCTTTTGAAGCTCTTCCTATTTTTCACACCTTTTGAAGCTCTTCATGTTTTTCAACACCACTTCATCCTCCTCCTGTTTTTAAGACCTTTAATGTCCCTCATATTTTTGACACCTTTTGAAGCTCTTCCTATTTTTCACACATTTTCAGGCTCTTCATGTTTTTGAACAACGTTTCATGCTCCTCCTACTTTTCAGACCGTATAATGCTCCTCATATATTTCATACGATTTGAAGCTATTCATATATTTCACACCTTTTCAGGCTCTTCATGTTTTTCAACACCGCTTCATGCTCCTCCTATTTTTCAGACCATTTCATGCTCATCTCTTTTTTGACACCTTTTGAAGCTCTTCATATTTTCACACTTTTTCAGGCTCTTCATGTTTTTCAACACCTTATCAGGCTCATCGTATTTTTCAGAACGTTTCATGCTCCTCATATTTTTGACACTTTTTCAGTCTCTTCATATTTTTCACACATTTTCAGGCTCTTCATGTTTTTGAACACCACTTCATGCTCCTCATACTTTTCACACCTTTTGAAGCTCTTCATATTTTTCACACCTTTTCAGGCTCTTCATGTTTTTCAACACCGGTTCATGCTTCTCCTATTTTTCAGAGAGTTTCATGCTCCTCATGTATTTCTCACCTTTTGAAGCTCTTCAAATTTTACACACCTTTTCAGGCTCTTCATGTTTTTCAACACCACTTCATGCTCCTCCTATTTTTCAGACCGTTTCATGCTCCTCATATTTTTGACATCTTTAGAAACTCTACATATCTTTCACACCTTTTCAGACTCTTCATGTTTTTCAACACCGCTTCATGATCCTCCTATTTTTCAGACCGTTTCATTCTCCTCATATTTTTGACACCTTTTGAAGCTCTTCTTATTTTTCACAAGTTCTCAGGCTCTGCATGTTTTTCAACACCGCTTCATGCTCCTCATATTTTTCAGACCGTTTCATGATTCTCATATTTTTGACCCCTTTTGAAGCTCTTCCTTTTTTTCACACCTTTTCACGCTCTTCATGTCTTTGAACACCGCTTCGTGCTCCTCCTATTTTTCAGACCGTTTCATGCTCCTAATATTTTTGACACCTTTTGAAGCTCTTCATATTTTTCACACCTTTTCAGGCTCTTCATGTTTGAACACCGCTTCATGCTCCTTCTATTTTTCAGAGAGTTTCATGCTCCTCATGTATTTCACACCTTTTGAAGCTCTTCATATTTTTCACACCTTTTCAGGCTCTTCATGTTTTTCCACACCACTTCATGCTTCTCCTATTTTTCAGCCCGTTTCATGCTCCTCATGTATTTCACACCTTTTGAAGCTCTTCATATTTTTCACACCTTTTCAGGCTCTTCACGTTTTGATCACCATTTCATGCTCCTCTTATTTTTCAGACCGTTTCATGCTCATCTCATTTTTGACACCTTTTGAAGCTCTTCATATATTTCACACATTTTCAACCTCTTCATATTTTTCACACCTTTTCATGCTCTTCATGTTTTTCAACACCGCTTCATGCTTCTCCTATTTTTCAGACAGTTTCATTCTCCTCCTATTTTTCAGACTGTTTCATGCACCTCTCATTATTGACACCTTTTGAAGCTCTCATACTTTTCACACCTTTTCAGGCTCTTCATGTTTTTCAACACCGCTTCATGCTCCTCCTATTTTTGCGACCGTTTCATGCTCCTCATATATTTGACACCTTTGAAGCTCTTCATATTTTATCACACGTTTTCAGGCTTTTCATGTTTTTCATCACCGCTTCACGCTCCTCCTATTTTTGAGACCGTTTCACGCTCCACATATTTTTGACAACTTTTGGGGCTCTTCATATTTTTCACACCTTATCAGCCTCTTCATGTTTTTTAACCGCTGCATACTCCTCCTATTTTTCAGACCGTTTCATGCTCCTCATATATTTCACACCTTTTGAAGCTCTTCATATTTTTCACACCTTTTAAACTCTTCATGTTTTTGAACACCGCTTCACACTCCTCCTATTTTTCATACCGTTTCATGCTCCTCAAATTTTTGACAGCTTTTGAAGCTCTTCATATACTTTCCACCTTTTCAGGCTCTTCATTTTTGTGGACTCCGCTTCATGCTCCTCCTTTTCTTCAGACCGTTTCATGCTCATCTCATTTTTGACATCTTTTTAAGCTCTTCATATTTTTCACACCTTTTGAATCTCTTCATATTTTTCATATTTTTGAAGCTCTTCATATTTTTCACACGTTTTTAGGCTCTTCATGTTTTTCAATACCACTTCATGCTCCTCCTATTTTTCAGACCGTTTCATGCTCATCTCATTTTTGACACCTTTTGATGCACTTCATATTTTTCACACCTTTTGAAGCTCTTCATAATTTTCACACCTTTTCAGGCTCTTCATGTTTTTGAACACCGCTTCATCCTCCTCCTATTTTTTAAGAGGGTTTCATGCTCGTCATATTTTTGACACATTTTGAAGCTCTTCATATTTTTCACACCATTTCAGGCTCTTCATCTTTTTGAACACCGCTTCATGCTCGTCCTATTTTCAGACCGTTTCATGCTCCTCATATTTTTGACACGTTTTGAACCTCTTCATATTTTTCACTCCTTTTCAGGCTCTTCATGTTTTTCAACAGCGCTTCATGCTCCTCCTATTTTTCCGACCGTTTCATGCTCCTCATATTTGTGACACCTTTTGAAGCTCTTCCTATTTTTCACACCTTTTGAAGCTCTTCATGTTTTTCAACACCACTTCATCCTCCTCCTGTTTTTAAGACCTTTAATGTCCCTCATATTTTTGACACCTTTTGAAGCTCTTCCTATTTTTCACACATTTTCAGGCTCTTCATGTTTTTGAACAACGTTTCATGCTCCTCCTACTTTTCAGACCGTATAATGCTCCTCATATATTTCATACGATTTGAAGCTATTCATATATTTCACACCTTTTCAGGCTCCTCATGTTTTTCAACACCGCTTCATGCTCCTCCTATTTTTCAGACCATTTCATGCTCATCTCTTTTTTGACACCTTTTGAAGCTCTTCATATTTTCACACTTTTTCAGGCTCTTCATGTTTTTCAACACCTTATCAGGCTCATCGTATTTTTCAGAACGTTTCATGCTCCTCATATTTTTGACACTTTTTCAGTCTCTTCATATTTTTCACACATTTTCAGGCTCTTCATGTTTTTGAACACCACTTCATGCTCCTCATACTTTTCACACCTTTTGAAGCTCTTCATATTTTTCACACCTTTTCAGGCTCTTCATGTTTTTCAACACCGGTTCATGCTTCTCCTATTTTTCAGAGAGTTTCATGCTCCTCATGTATTTCTCACCTTTTGAAGCTCTTCAAATTTTACATACCTTTTCAGGCTCTTCATGTTTTTCCACACCACTTCATGCTCCTCCTATTTTTCAGACCGTTTCATGCTCCTCATATTTTTGACATCTTTAGAAACTCTACATATCTTTCACACATTTTCAGACTCTTCATGTTTTTCAACACCGCTTCATGATCCTCCTATTTTTCAGACCGTTTCATTCTTCTCATATTTTTGACACCTTTTGAAGCTCTTCTTATTTTTCACAAGTTCTCAGGCTCTGCATGTTTTTCAACACCGCTTCATGCTCCTCATATTTTTCAGACCGTTTCATGCTTCTCATATTTTTGACACCTTTTGAAGCTCTTCCTTTTTTTCACACCTTTTCACGCTCTTCATGTTTTTGAACACCGCTTCGTGCTCCTCCTATTTTTCAGACCGTTTCATGCTCCTAATATTTTTGACACCTTTTGAAGCTCTTCATATTTTTCACACCTTTTCAGGCTCTTCATGTTTGAACACCGCTTCATGCTCCTTCTATTTTTCAGAGAGTTTCATGCTCCTCATGTATTTCACACCTTTTGAAGCTCTTCATATTTTTCACACCTTTTCAGGCTCTTCATGTTTTTCCACACCACTTCATGCTTCTCCTATTTTTCAGCCCGTTTCATGCTCCTCATGTATTTCACACCTTTTGAAGCTCTTCATATTTTTCACACCTTTTCAGGCTCTTCACGTTTTGATCACCATTTCATGCTCCTCTTATTTTTCAGACCGTTTCATGCTCATCTCATTTTTGACACCTTTTGAAGCTCTTCATATATTTCACACATTTTCAACCTCTTCATATTTTTCACACCTTTTCATGCTCTTCATGTTTTTCAACACCGCTTCATGCTTCTCCTATTTTTCAGACAGTTTCATGCTCCTCCTATTTTTCAGACTGTTTCATGCACCTCTCATTATTGACACCTTTTGAAGCTCTCATACTTTTCACACCTTTTCAGGCTCTTCATGTTTTTCAACACCGCTTCATGCTCCTCCTATTTTTGCGACCGTTTCATGCTCCTCATATATTTGACACCTTTGAAGCTCTTCATATTTTATCACACGTTTTCAGGCTTTTCATGTTTTTCATCACCGCTTCACGCTCCTCCTATTATTGAGACCGTTTCACGCTCCACATATTTTTGACAACTTTTGGGGCTCTTCATATTTTTCAACCTTATCAGCCTCTTCATGTTTTTTAACCGATGCATACTCCTCCTATTTTTCAGACCGTTTCATGCTCCTCATATATTTCACACCTTTTGAAGCTCTTCATATTTTTCACACCTTTTCAGGCTCTTCATTTTTTTCACACCACTCCATGCTCCTCCTATTTTTCAAACCGTTTCATGCTCATCTCATTTTTGACACCTTTAGAAGCTCTTCATATTTTTCACAAGTTCTCAGCCTCCTCATGTTTTTAAACACCGCTTCATGCTCCTCCTATTTTTCAGACCGTTTCATGCTCCTCATATTTTTCACACCTTTTGAAGCTCTTCCTTTTTTTCACACCTTTTCACTCTCTTCATGTTTTTGAACACCGCTTCATGCTCCTCCTATTTTTCAGACCCTTTCATGCTCCTCATAATTTTGACACCTTTTGAAGCTCTTCATATGTTTCACAACTTTTCAGGCTCTTCATTTTTTTCAACACCACTTCATGCTCCTCCTATTTTTCAGACGGTTTCATGCTCATCTCATTTTTTACACCTTTTGAAGCTCTTCATATTTTTCACACCTTTTGATGCTCTTCATATTTTTCACACGTTTTCAGGCTCTTCATGTTTTTCAACACCGCTTCATGCTATTTCTATTTTTCAGAGAGTTTCATGCTCCTCATGTATTTCACACCTTTAGAAGCTCTTCATATTTTTCAAACCTTTTCAGGCTCTTCATGTTTTTCCACACCCCTTCATGCTTCTCCTATTTTTCAGCCCGTTTCATGCTCCTCATGTATTTCACACCTTTTGAAGCTCTTCATATTTTTCACACCTTTTCAGGCTCTTCATGTTTTTCACACCTTTTCAGGCTCTTCATGTTTTTGAACACTATTTCAGGCTTCTCCTAATTTGCAGACCGTTTCATTCTCCTCATATTTTTGACACCTTTTGAAGCTCTTTATATATTTCACACCTTTTCAGGCTCTTCATTTTTTTCAACACCACTTCATGCTCCTCCTATTTTTCAGACCGTTTCATGCTCATCTCATTTTGACACCTTTTGAAGCTCTTCAAATTTTTCACGTCTTTTGAAGCTCTTCATATTTTTCACAAGTTTTCAGGCTCTTTATGATTTTCAACACCGCTTCATGCTCCTCCTATTTTTCAGACCGTTTCATGCTCATCTCATTTTGACACCTTTTGAAGCTCTTCAAATTTTTCACACCTTTTGAAGCTCTTCATATTTTTCATATTTTTGAAGCTCTTCATATTTTCACACGTTTTCAGGCTCTTCATGTTTTTCAACAACGCTTCATGCTATTTCTATTTTTCAGAGAGTTTCATGCTCCTCATGTATTTCACACCTTTTGAAGCTCTTCATATTTTTCAACCCTTTTCAGGCTCTTCATGTTTTTCCACACCCCTTCATGCTTCTCCTATTTTTCAGCCCGTTTCATGCTCCTCATATGTTTCACACCTTTTGAAGCTCTTCATATTTTTTTTAACACCTTTTCACGCTCCTCCTATATTTCAGACCGTTTCAAGCTCCTCATATTTTTGACACTTTTTGTAGCTCTTCATATTTTTCACACCTTTTCAGGGTCTTCATGTTTTTCTACACCACTTCATGCTCCTCCTATTTTTCGGACCGTTTTATTCTACTCATATGTTTCACACCTTTTTCAAGCTCTTCATGTTTTTCAACACCACTTCATGCTCCTCCTAATTATCAGACCGTTTCATGCTCCTCATATTTTTGACACCATTTGAAGCTCTTCATATTTTTCACACCTTTTCAAGCTCTTCATGTTTTTTAACACCTTTTCATGCTCCTCCTGTATTTCAGACCGTTTCATGCTCCTTATGTTTTTGACACATTTTGAAGCTCTTCATATTTTTCACACTTTTTCAGGCTCTTCATATTTTTCAACACCGCTTCATGCTCCTCCTATTGTTCAGACCGTATCATGCTCCTCATATGTTTCACACCTTTTTCAGGCTCTTCATGTTTTTCAACAACACTTCATGCTCCTCCTATGTTTCAGACCGTTTCATGCTCCTCATATTTTTGACACAGTTTGAAGCTCTTCACATTTTTCACATCTTTTGAGGCTCTTCATGTTTTTGAAAACAGTTTCTTGCTCCTCATTTTTTTCAGACCGTTTCACCCTCTATATATTTGACACCTTTTTGAAGCTCTTCATATTTTTCACACCTTTTGAGGCTCTTCATGTTTTTCAAAACAGTTTCTTGCTCCTCATATTTTTCAGACCGTTTCACCCTCTATATATTTGACCCCTCTTTGAAGCTCTTAATATTTTTCACACCTTTTCAGGCTCTTCTTGTTTTTCAACACCACTTCAAGCTCCTTCTATTTTTCAGACCGTTTCTTGCTCCTCATATTTTTGACACCTTTGAGGCTCTTCCTATATTTCACACTATTTCAGGCTCTTCATCTTTTTCAACACCACTTCAAGCTCCTTCTATTTTTCAGACCGTTTCATGTTTCTCATATATTTGACACAGTTTGAAGCTCTTCATATTTTTCACAACTGTTGAGGCTCTTCATGTTTTTGAAAACAGTTTCTTGCTCCTCTTGTTTTTCAGACCCTTTCTCCCTCCTCATATTTTTGATACCTTTTTGAAGCTCTTCATTTTTTTCACACCTTTCCAGGCTCTTCAAGTGTATGAACACCGTTTCATGCTCCTCCTATATTTCATACCATTTCATGCTCCTTATATTTTTGACACCTTTTGAAGCTCTGCATATATTTCACACCTTTTCAGGCTCTTCGTATTTTTCAACACCGCTTCAAGCTCCTCCTATTTTTCAGACCGTTTCTTGCTCCTCATATTTTTGACACCTTTGAGGCTCTTCATATATTTCACACATTTTCAGGCTCTTCATGTTTTTCAACACCGCTTCATGCTCCTCCTATTTTTCAGACTGTTTCATGCTCCTCATATTTTTGACACCTTTTGAAGCTCTTCATATTTTTCACAACTTTTCAGGCTCTTCATGTTTTTCAACACAGCTTCATGCACGTCCTATTTTTCAGACCGTTTCATGCTCATCTCATTTTTGACACCTTTTGAAGCTTTGCATATTTTTCACAACTTTTCAGGCTCTTCATGTTTTTGAACACCGCTTCATGCTAATCCTTTTTTTCAAACCATATCATGCTCCTCATATTTTTCACACCTATTGAAGCTCTTCATATATTTCACACCTTTTCAGGCTCTTCATGTTTTTGAACAGCACTTCATGCTCCTTCTCTTTTTCAGAGAGTTTTATGCTCCTCATGTATTTGACACCTTTTGAAGCTCTTCATATTTTTCACACCTTTTCAGGCTCTTCATGTTTTTCAACACCGCTTCATGCTGCTCATATTTTTCAGACCGTTTCATGCTCCTCATATTTTTGACACCTTTTGAAGCTCTTCATATTTTTCACACCTTTTAAGGCTCTTCATGTTTTTCAACACCGCTTCATGCTCCTCCAATTTTTCAGACCGTTTCATGCTCCTCATATTTTTGACACCTTTTGAAGCTCTTCATATTTTTCACACATTTTCAGGCTCTTCATGTTTTTCAACACCGCTTCATGCTGCTCATATTTTTCAGACCGTTTCATGCTCCTCATATTTTTGACACCTTTTGAAGCTCTTCATATTTTTCACACCTTTTAAGGCTCTTCATGTTTTTCAACACCGCTTCCTGCTCCTCCGATTTTTCAGACCGTTTCATGCTCCTAATATTTTTAACACCTTTTGAAGCCTTTCATATTTTTCACAACTTTTTAAGCTCTTCATGTTTTTGAACATCGCTTCATGCTCCTCCTATTTTTCAGACCGTTTCATGCTCATCTCATTTTTGACACCTTTTGAAGCTTTTCATATTTTTCACAACTTTTCAGGCTCTTCATGTTTTTGAACACAGCTTCATGCTCCTCCTATTTTTCAGACCGTATCATGCTCCTCATATTTTTCAAACCTTTTGAAGCTCTTCATATTTTTCAGACGTTTTCAGTCTATTCATGTTTTTGAACACCATTTCAGGCTCCTCCTATTTTTCAGAGAGTTTCATGCTCCTTATGTATTTCACACATTTTGAAGCTCTTCATATTTTTCACACCTTTTCAGGCCCTTCATGCTTTTCCACACCACTTCATGCTCCTCCTATTTTTCAGACCGTATCGTGTTCCTCATATTTTTGACACATTTTGAAGCTCTTCATATTTTTAACAGCTTTTCAGGTTCTTCATGTTTTTCAACACCGCTTCATGTTCCTCATCTTTTTCAGACCGTTTCATGCTCCTCATATTTTTCACACATTTTGAGGCTCTTCATGTTTTTGATCACCGTTTCACGATCCTCCTATTTTTCAGGCCGTTTCATGCTCCTCATATTTTTGACACCTTTTGAAGCTCTTCATATTTTTCACACATTTTCAGGCTCTTCATGTTTTTCAACACCGCTTCATGATCGTCCTATTTTTCGGACCGTTTCATGCAGATCTCTTTTTTGACACCTTTTGAAGCTCTTCTTATTTTTCAAAATTTTGAAGCTCTTCATATTTTTCACACATTTTCAGGCTCTTTATGTTTTTGAACACCGCTTCATGGTCCTCCTAATTTTCAGAACTTTTCATGCTCCTCATATAATTCACACCTTTTGAAGCTCTTCATATTTTTCACACCTTTTCAGGCTCTTCATGTTTTTCAACACCGCTTCATGATCCTCCTATTTTTCGGACCGTTTCATGCTCCTCATATTTTTGACACCTTTTGAAGCTCTTCATATTTTTCACACCTTTTCAGGCTCTTCATGTTTTTCAACAACACTTCATGCTCCTCGTATATTTCAGACGGTTTCATTCTCCTCATATTTTTGACACCTTTTGAAGCTCTGCATATATTTCACACCTTTTCAGGCTCTTCATGATTTTCAACACCACTTCATGCTCCTCCTATTTTTCAGACCGTTTCATGCTCATCTCATTTTTGACATCTTTTGAAGCTCTTCATATTTTTCACACTTTTTCAGCCTCTTCATGTTTTTCTACACCTCTTCAGGCTCCTCCTATTTTTCAGACCTTTTCATGCTAATCTAATTTTTGACACTTTTTGAAGCTCTTCATACTTTTCGCACATTTTAAGTCTCTGCATGTTTTTGAACACCTTTTCATGCTCCTCATGTATTTCACTCCTTTTGAAGCTCTTCATATTTTGCACACATTTTCAGGCTCTTCATGTTTTTGAACACCGCTTCATCCTCCTCCTATTTTTTAGAGGGTTTCATGCTCGTCATATTTTTGACACATTTTGAAGCTCTTCATATATTTCACACCTTTTCAGGCTCTTCATGTTTTTGAACACCACTTCATGCTCCTCCTATTTTTCAGACCGTTTCATGCTCCTCATATTTTTGTCACCTTTTGAAGCTTTCATATTTTTCACACCTTTTCAGGCTCTTCATGTTTTTCAACACCACTTCATGCTCCTCCTTTTTTGCAGACAGTTTCATGCTACTCATATTTTTGTCACCTTTTGAAGCTCTTCATATTTCTCACACCTTTTCAGGCTCTTCATGTTTTTCAACACCGCTTCATGCACCTCCGATTTTTCAGACCGTTTCATGCTCCTCATATTTTTGACACCTTTTGAAGCTCTTCATATTTCTCAAACCTTTTCAGGCTCTTCATGTTTTTCAACACCGCTTAATGCACCTCCTATTTTTCAGACCGTTTCATGCTCATCTCATTTTTGACACCTTTTGAAGCTTTTCATATTTTTCACATATTTTCAGGCTCTTCATGGTTTTGAACACCGCTTCATGCTAATCCTATTTTTCAAACCATATCATGCACCTCATATTTTTGACACATTTTGAAGCTCTTCATATTTTTCACACCTTTTCAGGCTCTTCATGGTTTTCAACACAACTTCATGCTTCTCGTATTTTTCAGACCGTTACATGCTCCTCATATTTTTGACACTTTTTGAAGCTCTGCATATTTTTCACACCTTTTCAGGCTCTTCATGTTTTTCAACACCACTTCAGGCTCCTCCTATTTTTCAGACACTTTCATGCTAATCTAATTTTTGACACTTTTTGAAGCTCTTCATATTTTTCACACCTTTTCAGTCTCTGCATGTTTTTGAACACCGTTTCATGCTCCTCATATATTTCACACCCTTTGAAGCTCTTCATATTTTGCTCACCTTTTCTGGCTCTTCATGTTTTTGAACACCGCTTCATCCTCCTCCTATTTGTAAGAGGGTTTCATGCTCGTCATATTTTTGACATATTTTGAAGCTCTTCATAATTTTCACACCTTTTCAGGCTCTTCATGTTTTTGAACCCCGGTTCAGGCTCCTCCTATTTTTCAGACCGTTTCATGCTCCTCATATTTTTCACACCTTTTGAAGCTCTTCATATATTTCACACCTTTTCAGGGTCTTCATGGTTTTGAACACCGCTTCATGCTCCTCCTATTTTTCAGACCGTTTCATGCTCCTCATATTTTTGACACCTTTTGAAGCTCTTCATATTTTGTACACCTTTCATTCTCTTAATATTTTTCAACACCACTTCATGCTCCTCCAATTTTTCAGTCCGCTTCATGCACATCTCATTTTTGACACCTTTTGAAACTATTCATATTTTTCACACCTTTTCAGGCTCTTCCGGGTTTTCAACACCGCTTCATGATCCTCCTATTTTTACACCTTTTGAAGCTCTTCATATATTTCACACCTTTTCAGGCTCTTCCGGGTTTTCAACACCGCTTCATCCTCCTCCTATTTTTAAGAGGGTTTCATGCTCGTCATATTTTCACACCTTTTGAAGCTGTTCATATATTTCACACCTTTTCAGGCTCTTGATGATTTTCAACACCACTTCATGCTCCTCCTAATTTTCACACCCTTTCATGCTAATCTAATTTTTGACACCTTTTGAAGCTCTTCATATTTTTCACACCTTTTGAAGGTCTTCATATTTTTCACACCTTTTCAGGCTGTTCATGTTTTTGAACACCGCTTATGCTCGTCCTATTTTTCAGACCGTTTCATGCTCCTCATATTTTTGACACCTTTTGAAGCTCTTCATATTTTTCACACCTTTTCAGGCTCTTCATGTTTTTCAACAACACTTCATGCTCCTCGTATTTTTCAGACGGTTTCATTCTCCTCATATTTTTGACACCTTTTGAAGCTCTGCATATATTTCACACCTTTTCAGGCTCTTCATGATTTTCAACACCACTTCATGCTCCTCCATTTTTCAGACCGTTTCATGCTCATCTCATTTTTGACATCTTTTGAAGCTCTTCATATTTTTCACACCTTTTGAAGCTCTTCATAATTTTCATATTTTTGAAGCTCTTCATATTTTTCACACTTTTTCAGCCTCTTCATGTTTTTCAACACCTGTTCAGGCTCCTCCTATTTTTCAGACCCTTTCATGCTAATCTAATTTTTGACACTTTTTGAAGCTCTTCATACTTTTCGCACCTTTTAAGTCTCTGTATGTTTTTGAACACCTTTTCATGCTCCTCATGTATTTCACTTCTTTTGAAGCTCTTCATATTTTGCAGACATTTTCAGGCTCTTCATGTTTTTGAACACCGCTTCATCCTGCTCCTATTTTTTAGAGGGTTTCATGCTCGTCATATTTTGGACACATTTTGAAGCTCTTCATATTTTTCACACCTTTTCAGGCTCTTCATGTTTTTGAACATCGCTTCATCCTCCTCCTATTTTTAAGAGGGTTTCATACTCGTCATATTTTTGACACCTTTTGAAGCTCTTCATATTTTTCACACCTTTTCAGGCTCTTCATGTTTTTGAACACCGCTTCATGCTCCTCCTATTTTTCAGACCATTTCATGCAGATCTCATTTTTGACACCTTTTGAAGCTCTTCTTATTTTTCAAAACTTTTGAAGCTCTTCATATTTTTCACACGTTTTCAGGCTCTTCATGTTTTTGAACACTGCTTCATGCTCCTCCTATTTTTCAGACAGTTTCATGCTCCTCATATTTTTGACATCTTTTGAAGCTCTATATATTTTTCACACCTTTTCAGGCTCTTCATGTGTTTCAACACCGCTTCATGCTCCTCCTATTTTTCAGAATGTTTCATGCTCCTCATATTTTTGACATCTTTTGAAGCTCTTCATATTTTTCACACATTTTCAGGCTCTTTATTGTTTTGAACACCGCTTCATGGTGCTCATAATTTTCAGAACTTTTCATGCTCCTGATATAATTCACACCTTTTGAAGCTCTTCATATTTTTCACACCTTTTCAGGCTCTTCATGTTTTTCAACACCGTTTCATGCTCCTCCTATTTTTCAGACCGTTTCATGCTCCTCATAATTTTGACACCTTTTGAAGCTCTCCATAATTTTCACACCTTTTGAAGCTGTTCATATATTTCACACCTTTTCAGGCTCTTGATGATTTTCAACACCACTTCATGCTCCTCCTAATTTTCACACCGTTTCATGCTAATCTAATTTTTGACACCTTTTGAAGCTCTTCATCTTTTTCACACCTTTTGAAGGTCTTCATATTTTTCACACCTTTTCAGGCTGTTCATGTTTTTGAACACCGCTTATGCTCGTCCTATTTTTCATACCGTTTCATGCTCCTCATATTTTTGACACCTTTTGAAGCTCTTCATATTTTTCACACCTTTTCAGGCTCTTCATGTTTTTCAACACCGCTTCATGATCCTCCTATTTTTCGGACCGTTTCATGCTCCTCATATTTTTGACACCTTTTGAAGCTCTTCATATTTTTCACACCTTTTCAGGCTCTTCATGTTTCTCAACAACACTTCATACTCCTCGTATTTTTCAGACGGTTTCATTCTCCTCATATTTTTGACACCTTTTGAAGCTCTGCATATATTTCACACCTTTTCAGGCTCTTCATGATTTTCAACACCACTTCATGCTCCTCCATTTTTCAGACCGTTTCATGCTCATCTCATTTTTGACATCTTTTGAAGCTCTTCATATTTTTCACACTTTTTGAAGCTCTTCATAATTTTCATATTTTTGAAGCTCTTCATATTTTTCACACTTTTTCAGCCTCTTCATGTTTTTCAACACCTCTTCAGGCTCCTCCTATTTTTCAGACCCTTCATGCTAATCTAATTTTTGACACTTTTTGAAGCTCTTCATACTTTTTGCACCTTTTAAGTCTCTGCATGTTTTTGAACACCTTTTCATGCTCCTCATGTATTTCACTCCTTTTGAAGCTCTTCATATTTTGCACACATTTTCAGGCTCTTCATGTTTTTGAACACCGCTTCATCCTCCTCCTATTTTTCAGATTGTTTCATGCACATCTCATTTTTTACACCTTTTGAGGCTCTTCATATTTTTCACACCTTTTCAGGCTCTTCATGTTTTTGAACACCACTTCATGATCTTCCTATATTCAGACCGTTTCATGCTCCTCATATATTTGACATTCTTTGAGGCTCTTCATATTTTTCACACCTTTTCAGGCTCGTCATGTTTTTGAGTACCGTTTCATGCTCCTCCTATTTTTCAGACCGTTTCATGCTCCTCATATTTTTGACACCTTTTGAAGCTCTTCATATTTTTCACACCTTTTCAGGCTCTTCATGTTTTTCAACACCGCTTCATGCTCCTCCTGTTTTTCAGACCGTTTCATGCTAGTCATATTTTTGACACCTTTTGAAGCTCTTCTTATTTCTCACACCTTTTCAGGCTCTTCATGTTTTTCAACAACGCTTCATGCTCCTCCAATTTTTCAGACGGTTTCATGCTCCTCATATTTTTGACACCTTTTGAAGCTCTTCATATTTTTCACACCTTTTCAGGCTCTTCATGTTTTTCAACACCGCTTCATGCACCTCCTATTTTTCAGAGCATTTCATGCTCATCTCATTTTTGACACCTTTTGAAGCTTTTCATATTTTTCACATATTTTCAGGCTCTTCATGTTTTTGAACACCGCTTCATGCTAATCCTATTTTTCAAACCATATCATGCTCCTCATGTTTTTCACACCTTTTGAAGCTCTTCATATTTTTCACACCTTTTCAGGCTCTTCTTGTTTTGAACACCACTTCATGCTTCTTCTATTTTTCAGAGAGTTTCATGCTCCTCATGTATTTCACACCTTTTGAAGCTCTTCATATTTTTCACACCTTTTCAGGCTTTTCATATTTTTGAACACCGTTTCATGCTCCTCCTATTTTTCAGGCCGTTTCATGCTCCTCATATATTTGACACCTTTTGAAGCTCTTCATATTTTTCACACCTTTTCAGGCTCTTCATGTTTTTCAACACCGCTTCATGCTCCTCCGATTTTTCGGACCGTTTCATGCTCCACATATTTTTGACACCTTTTGAAGCTCTTCGTATAATTCACACCTTTTCAGGCTCTTCATTTTTTTCAACACCACTTCATGCTCCTCCTATTTTTCAGACCATTTCATGCAGATCTCATTTTTGACACCTTTTGAAGCTCTTCTTATTTTTCAAAACTTTTGAAGCTCTTCATATTTTTCACACGTTTTCAGGCTCTTCATGTTTTTCAACACCGCTTCATGCTCCTCCTATTTTTCAGACGGTTTCATACTCATCTCATTTTTGACACCTTTTGAATCTCTTCATATTTTTCACATCTTTTGAAGCTGTTCATATTTTTCACACTTTTTCAGGCTCTGCATGTTTTTCAACAACCTTTCTTGCTCCTCCTATTTTTCAGACGGTTTCATGCTCATCTCATTTTTGACACCTTTTGAAGCTCTTCATATTTTTCACACCTTTTGAAGATCTTCTTATTTTTCACGTTTTTGAAGCTCTTCATATTTTTCACACGTTTTCAGCCTCTTCATGTTTTTCAACACCGCTTCTTGCTCCTGCTATTTTTCAGACCGTTTCATACTCCTCATATTTTTGACACGTTTTGAGGCTCTTCATATTTTTCACACCTTTTCAGGCTCTTCATGTTTTTGAACACCGCTTCATGCTCCTCCTATTTTTCAGACCGTTTCATGCTCCTCATGTATTTCACACCTTTTGAAGCTCTTCATATTTTGCACACCTTTTCAGGCTCTTCATGTTTTTCACAACCACTTCATGCTCCTCCTATTTTTCCGATCGTTTCATGCACATCTCATTTTTTACACCTTTTGAGGCTCTTCATATTTTTCACACCTTTTCAGGCTCTTCATGTTTTTGCACACCACTTCATGATCCTCCTATTTTTCAGACCGTTTCATGCTCCTCATATATTTGACATTTTTTGAGGCTCTTCATATTTTTCACACCTTTTCAGGCTCGTCATGTTTTTGAACACCGCTTCATGCTCCTCCTGTTTTTCAGACCATTTCATGCTAGTCATATTTTTGACACCTTTTGAAGCTCTTCATATTTCTCACACCTTTTCAGTCTCTTCATATTTTTCAACACAACTTCATGCATCTCCTATTTTTCGGACCATTTCATGCTCCTCATATTTTTCAAACCTTTTGAAACTCTTCATATTTTTCACACCTTTTCAGGCTCTTCATTTGTTTAAACACCGTTTCATGCTCCTTCTATTATTCAGACCGTTTCATGCTCCTCATAGTTTTCACACCTTTTGAAGCTCTTCATATATTCTCACCTTGTCAGGCTATTCACGTTTTTCAACAACACGTCGTGCTCCTCCTATTTTTCAGACCGTTTCATGTTCCTCATATTTTTGACACGTTTTGAAGCTCTTCATATTTTTCACACCTTTTCAGGCTCTTCATGTTTTGAACACCACTTCATGCTCCTCCTATTATTCAGAAAGTTTCATGCTCCTCATGTATTTCACACCTTTTGAAGCTCTTCATATTTTTCACACCTTTTGAAGCTCTTCATATATTTCACATCTTTTCAGGCTCTTCATGTTTATTTAACAACGTTTCATCCTCCTCCTATTTTTGACACATTTTGAAGCTCTTCATATTTTTCACATCTTTTAAGACTCTTCATGTTTTTCAACACAGCTTCATGCTCCTCCGTTTTTTCAGACCGTTTCATCCTCCTCCTATTTTTGACACATTTTGAAGCTCTTCATATTTTTCACATCTTTTAAGACTCTTCATGTTTTTCAACACCGCTTCATGCTCCTCCGTTTTTTCAGACCGTTTCATGCTCCTCTCATTTTTGACACCTTTTGAAGCTCTTCATATTTTTCACACCTTTTGAAGCTCTTCATATTTTTCACAACTTTTAAGGCTCTTCATGTTTTTCAACACCGCTTCATGGTCCTCCTATTTTTCAGAACGTTTCATGCTCCTCATATTTTTGACACCGTTTCAAGCTCTTCATATATTTCACAGATTTTCAGGCTCTTCATCTTTTTGCACACCGCTTCATGCTCCTCCTATTTTTCACACCGTTTCATGCTGCTCTCATTATTGACACATTTCGAAGCTATTCATATTTTTCACACCTTTGGAAGCTCTTCATATTTTTCACACATTTTCAGGCTTTTCTTGTTTTCAACACCTCTTCATACTCCTCATTTTTTTCAGTCCGTTTCATGTTCCTCATATTTTTCACACCTTTTAATGCTCTTCATATTTTTCACACCTTTTCAGGCTTTTCATGTTTTTCAACACCGCTTCATGCTCCTCCTATTTTTCAGACTGTTTCATGCTCCTCATATTTTTGACAGCTTTTGAAGCTGTTCATATTTTTCACACCTTTTCAGGCTCTTCATGTTTTTCAACCGTGCTTCATGTTCCTCCTATTTTTCACACCGTTTCATGCTCCTCATATTTTTGACACCTTTTGAAGATCTTAATATTTTTCACACCTTTTCAGGCTCTTCATGTTTTTGAACACCATTTCATGCTCCTCCTTTTTTTTGACACATTTTGAACGTCTTCATAATTTTCACACCTTTCAGGCTCTTCATGTTTTACAACACTGTTTCATGCTCCTCCTATTTTTCAGATCATTTCATGCTCCTCATATATTTCACATCTTTTGTAGCTCTTCATATTTTTCACACCTTTTCAGTCTCTTCAGGTTTCTCAACATCACTTCATGCTTCTCCTATTTTTCACACCGTTTCATGCTCCTCATATTTTTGACACCTTTTGAACCTCCTCATTTTTTCACAACTTTGGAAACTCTTCATATATTTCCCACCTTTTCAGGCTCTTAAAGTTTTCAACACCGCTTCATGCTCATCCTATTTTTCAGACCGTTTCATGCTCCTCATATTTTTGACACGTTTTGAGGCTCTTCATGTTTTTCACACCTTTTCAGGCTCTTCATGTTTTTCAACACTGTTTCATGCTGCTCCTATTTTTCAGACCGTTTCATGTTCCTCATATTTTTCACACCTTTTGAAGCTCTTCATATTTTACAAAACTTTTCAGGTTCTTCATGTTTTTGACGACTGCTTCATGCTCCTCCTATTTTTCAGACCGTTTCATGCTCCTTATATATTTGACACCTTGTGAAGCTCCTCCTATTTTTCACACCTTTTCAGACTCTTCATGTATTTCAACACCGTTTCATGCTCCTCCTATTTTTCAGACCGCTTCAGTCTCCTCATGTATTTCACACCTTTTCAAGCTCTTCATATTTTTCACACCTTTTCAGGCTCTTCATGTTTTTGAACACCGTTTCATGCTCCTCCTATTTTTCAGACCGTTTCATGCTCCTCATATTTTTGACACCTTTTGAACCTCCTCATTTTTTCACAACTTTGGAAACTCTTCATATATTTCACACCTTTTCAGGCACTTCATGATTTCCACGACCACTTCATGCTCCTCCTATTTTTCAGACCGTTTCATGCTCATCTCATTTTTGACACCTTTGGAAGCTCTTCATATATTTCACACCTTTTGAAGCTCTTCATATTTTTCACACGTTTTCAGGCTCTTCATGTTTTTCAACACCGCTTCATGCTCCTCCTATTTTTCAGACCGTTTCATGCTCCTCATATTTTTGACACGTTTTGAGGCTCTTCATGTTTTTCACACCTTTTCAAGCTCTTCATGTTTTTGAACACCACTTCATGCTCCTCCTATTTTTCAGATCGTTTCATGCTCCTCATATTTTTGACCCCTTTTGAAGATCTTCATGTTTTTCACACCTTTTCAGGCTCTTCATATTTTTGAACACCGTATCATGCTCCTCCTATTTTTCAGACCGTTTCAGGCTCCTCATATTTTTGACACCTTTTGAAGCTCCTCATATTTTTCACACCTTTTGAAGCTCTTCATATATTTCACAACTTTTCAGGCACTTCATGTTTTTCAACATCACTTCATGCTCCTCCTATATTTCAGACCGGTTCATGCTCCTCATATTTTTGACACCTTTTGTAGCTCTTCATATATTTCACACCTTTTGAAGCTCTTCATATTTTTCACACGTTTTCAGGCTATTCATGTTTTTCAACGCCGCTTCATGCTCCTACTATTTTCAGACCGTTTCCACCTCCTCATGTATTTCACACCTTTTGAAGCTCTTCATATATGTCACACCTTTTAGGCTCTTCGTCTTTTTAAAACCGTTTCATGCTCATCCTATTTTTCACACAGTTTCATGCTCCTCATATATTTGACACCTTTTGAAGCTCTTCATATTTTTCACACCTTTTCAGGCTCTTCATGTTTATCAACACAGTTTCATGCTCTTCCTAAATTTCAGACCGTTTCATGCTCCTCATATTGTTGACACCTTTTGAAGCTCTTCATATTTTTCCACCTTTTCAGGCTTTTCATGTTTTTCAACACCGCTTCATGCTCCTCCAATTTTTCAGAAAGTTTCATGCTCCTCATATTTTTAACATCTTTTGAAGCTCTTCATTTTTTTCACACCTTTTCATGCTCTTCATCTTTTTCAAAAAAGTTTCATGCTCATCCTATGTTTCATACTGTTTCACGCTCCTAATATTTTTGACACCTTTTGAAGCTCTTTATATTTTTCACACCTTTTCAGGCTCTTCATGTTTTTGACCACCGCATCATGCTCCTCCTATTTTTCAGTCGTTTCATGCCTCTCATATTTTTTACACCTTTTGAAGCTCTTCATGTTTTTCACACCTTTTCATGCTCTTCATCTTTTTCAAAACCGTCTCATTCTCATCCTATTTTAAAGACTGTTTCATGCTCCTCATATTTTTGACACCTTTAGAACCTCTTCATATTTTTCACACCTTTTCATCTCTTCATGTTTTCAACACCGTTTCATGCTCCTCCTATTTTTCAGACCGATTCATGCTCCTCATATTTTTGACACCTTTTGAAGCTCTTCTTTTTTTTTCACACATTTTGAAGCTCTTCATATTTTTCACAACTTTTCAGGCTCTTCATGTTTTTGAACACCGCTTCATGCTCCTCTTATTTTTTAGAGAGTTTCATGCTCCTCATGTATTTCACACCTTTTGAAGCTCTTCATATTTTTCACACCTTTTCAGGCTCTTCATATTTTGAACACCATTTCATGCTTCTCTTATTTTTCAGACCATTTCTTGCTCCTCATATTTATGACACCTTTTGAAGCTCTTCATATTTTTCACACCTTTTGAAGCTGTTCATATTTTACACCATTTGAAGCTTTTCATATTTTTCACACGTTTTCAGGTTCTTCATGTTTTTCAACACCGCTTCATGCTCCTGCTAATTTTCAGACCCTTTCATGCTCCACATATTTTTGACACGTTTTGAAGCTCTTCATGTTTTTCACACCTTTTCAGGCTCTTCATGTCTTTCAACACCGTTTCATGCTCCTCCTATTTTTCAGAACTTTTAATGCTCCTCACATTTTTGACACCTTTTGTAGTTCTTCATATATTTCATACATTTTCAGGATCTTTATGTTTTTCAACAACACTTCATGCTCCTCCTATTTTTAAGACCGCTTCATGCTCATCTCATTTTTCACACTTTTGAAACGGTTCATATTTTTCACACCTTTTGAAGATCTTCATATTTTTACAAGTTTTCAGGTTCTTCATGTTTTTCAACACCGCTTCATGCTCCTCCTATTTTTCAGACTATTTCATGTTCCACATATTTTTGACACGTTTTGAAGCTCTTCATATTTTTCACACCTTTTCAGGCTTTTTATGTTTCTGAACACCGCTTCAAGCTGCTCCTATATTTCACATCTTTTGAAGCTCTTCATTATTTTCACACCTTTTCAGGCTCTTCATGTTTTTGAACACAGCTTCATGCTCCTCCTATTTTTCAGACAGTTTAATGCTCCTCATGTATTTCAAACCTTTTGAAGCTCGTCACATATTTCACATCTTCTCAGGCTCTTCATGTTTTGAACACCGTTTCATGCTCCTCCTATTTTTTAGACCGTTTTATACTCCTCATAATTTTGACACCTTTTGAAGCTCTTCATATTTTTCACAACTTTTCAGGCTCTTCATGGTTTTCAACACCGTCTCATTCTACTCCTATTTTTCAGACCGTTTCATGCTCCTCATGTATTTCACACCTTTTGAAGCTTTTCACATTTTTCACACCTTTTCAGGCTCTTCATGTTATTCAACACCGCTTCATGATCTTCCTATTTTTCAGTCCATTTCATGCTCCTCATATTTTTGACACCTGTTGAAGTTCTTCATATTTTTCCACCTTTTCAGCTCTTCAAGTTTTTCAACACCACTTCATGCTCCTCCTATATTTCAGAGCGTTTCATGCTCCTCATATTTTTGACACCTGTTGAAGCTCTTCATATTTTTCACACCTTTTCAGGCACTTCATATTTTTCAACACCGCTTCATGCTCCTCCTATTTTTCAGATCGTTTCATGCTCCTCATATTTTGACACCTTTTGAAGCTCTTCATATTTTTCACAAGTTTTCAGGTTCTTCATGTTTTTCAACACCGCTTCATGCTCCTCCTATTTTTCACACCGTTTCATGCTCCACATATATTTGACACGTTTTGAAGCTCTTCATATTTTTCACACCTTTACAGGCTTTTTATGTTTTTGAACACCACTTCATGCTGCTCCTATATTTCATACCTTTTGAAGCTCTTCATATTTTCCACACCATTTGAAGCTCTTCATATTTCTCAAACGTTTTCAGGCTCTTCATGTTTTTCAACACCCCTTCTTGCTCATCTATTTTTCAGACCGTTTCATGCTTCTCTCATTTCTGACATCTTTTGAAGCTCTTCATATATTTCACACATTTTCAGGCTCTTCATGTTTTTCAACACCACTTCATGCTCCTCCTATTTTTCAGACCGTTTCATGCTCATCTCACTTTTGACACATTTTGAAGCTCTTCATATTTTCCACACCTTTTGAAGCTCTTCATATTTTTCAAACGTTTTCAGGCTCTTCATGTTTTTCCACACCGCTTCATGCTCCTCCTTTTTTTCAGATAGTTTCATGCCCCCTTTATTTTTGACACCTTTTGAAGCTCTTCATATTTTTCAAACCGTTTCAGGCTCTTCATGTTTTTCAACACCGCTTCATGCTCCTCCTATTTTTCAAACCGTTTCATGCTCCTCATATTTTTGACACCTTTTGAAGCTCTTCATATATTTCACACCTTTTCCACCTCTTCATGTTTTTCAGCACTGCTTCTTGCTCCTCCAATTTTTCAGACCGTTTCATGCTCCTCCTATTTTTGATACCTTTTGAAGCTGTTCATATATTTCACACCTTTTCAGGCGTTTCATGTCTTTGAAAACCGTTTCATGCTCGTCATATTTGGACAGTTTTTGATGCTCTTCATATTTTTCACAGCTTTTCAGGCTCTTCATGTTTTTCAACACCACTTCATGCTCCTATTTTTCAGACCGTTTCCTGCTCCTCATATTTTTGACACATTTTCAAACTCTTCATATTTTTCACACCTTTTCAGGCTCTTCTTGTTTTTCAACACCGCTTCATGCTCCTCGTATTTTTCAGACAGTTTCATGTGCCTCCTCTTTTTAACATCTTTTGAAGGTCTTCATATTTTTCACACCTTTTCAGGCTCTTCATGTTTTTCCGCACCGCTTCCTGCTCTTCCTTTTTTTCAGACCGTTCCATGCTCCTCATATTTTTGA
Source organism: Dama dama (assembly GCF_033118175.1). Taxonomy (NCBI): domain Eukaryota; kingdom Metazoa; phylum Chordata; class Mammalia; order Artiodactyla; family Cervidae; genus Dama; species Dama dama. Next base: position 940,569 of record NW_026870928.1, on the reverse strand, counting down.
CACCTTTTGAAGCTCTTCATATTTTGCACACCTTTTGAGGCTCTTTATGTTTTTCAACACCACTTCATGCTCATCCTATTTTCAGACCGTTTAATGCTCCTCTTATTTTTGACACCTTTTGAAGCTCTTCATATTTTTCAAACCTCTTCAGGTTCTTCATATTTTTCAACACCGCTTCATGCTCCTCCTATTTTTCAGATAGTTTCATGCCCCCTCTATTTTTCACACATTTTGAAGCTCTTCATATTTTTCAAGCCTTTTCAAGCTCTTCATGTTTTTAAACAGAGCTTCATTTTCCTCCTATTTTTCAGACCGTTTCATGCTCCACATATTTTTGACACCTTTTGAAGCTCTTCATATTTTTCAACCTTTTCTTGCTTTCCATGTTTTTGAACACCGTTCCATGCTCCTCATATTTTTGACACCTTTGAAGCTCTTCAAAATTTTGACACCTTTTGAAGCTCTTCATATTTTTCAAACCTTTTCAAGCTCTTCATGTTTTTCAACACCGCTTCTTGCTCCTCCTATTTTTCAGACCGTTTCATGCTCCTCATATTTTTGACACCTTTTGAATCTCTTCATATATTTCACACCTTTTCAGGCTCTTCATGTTTTTGAACACCGCTTCATGATCCTCCTATTTTTCAGACCGTTTCATACACCTCATATTTTTTTCACCTTTTGAAGCTCTTCATATTTTTCACACCTTTTCAGGCTCCTCATGTTTTGCAACACCGCTTCATGGTCCTCCTATTTTTCAGACCATTTCATACTCGTCATATTTTTGACACCTTTTGATGCTCTTCATATTTTTCACACCTTTTCAGGCTCTTCATTTTTTCAACACCGCTTCATGCTCCTCCTATTTTTCAGACTGTTTCATGCTCATCTCATTTTTGACACCTTTGGAAGCTTTTCATATTTTTCACAACTTTTCAGGCTCTTCATGTTTTGAACACCGCTTCATGCTCCTCCTATTTTTCAGACCGTATCATGCTCCTCATATTTTTCACATCTTTTGAAGCTCTTCATATTTTTCACACCTTTTCAGGCTCTTCATATTTTTGAACACCTCTTCATCTTCCTCCTATTTTTCAGACCGTTTCTTGCTCCTCATGTATTTCACACCTTTGAAGCTCTTCATATTTTTCACACCTTTTCAGGCTCTTGATGTTTTTCCACACCACTTCATGCTTCTCCTATTTTTCAACACGTTTCATGCTCCTCATGTATTTCACACCCTTTGAAGCTCTTCATATTTTTCACACCTTTTCAGGCTCTTCATGTTTTTCAACACCGCTTCATGCTCCTCCTATTTTTCAGACCGTTTCATGCACCTCATATTTTTCTCACCTTTTGAAGCTCTTCATATTTTTCACACCTTTTCAGGCTCCTCATGTTTTGCAACACCGCTTCATGGTCCTCCTATTTTTCAGACCGTTTCATACTCCTCATATTTTTGACAAATTTTGATGCTCTTCATATTTTTCACACCTTTTCAGGCTCTTCATTTTTTCAACACCGCTTCATGCTCCTCCTATTTTTCAGACCGTTTCATGCTCCTCATATTTTTGACACCTTTTGATGCTCTTCATCTTTTTCATACCTTTTCAGGCTTTTCATGTTTTTGCACACCGCTTCATGCTCCTCCTATTTTTCACACCTTTTGAAGCTCTTCATATTTTTCACCCTTTTCAGTCTCTTCATGTTTTTAACACGGTTTCATGCTCCTCCTATTTTTCAGACCGTTTCATGCTCCTCATATTTTTGACACCTTTTGAAGCTCTTCATATTTTTCACATCTTTTCAGGCTCTTCATGTTTTTCAACACCGCTTCATGCTCCACCTATTTTTCAGACGGTTTCATGCTCATCTCTTTTTTGACACCTTTTGAAGCTCTTCATATTTTTCATACCTTTTGAAGCTCTTCATATTTTTCACTCGTTTTCACGCTCTTCATGTTTTTCAACACCGCTTCATGCTCCTCCTATTTTTCAGACGGTTTCATGCTCCTCATATTTTTGACACCTTTTGAAGCTCTTCATATTTTTCAAACCTTTTCAGGCTCTTCATGTTTTTGAACACTGCTTCATGCTCCTCGTATTTTTCAAACCATTTCATGATCCTCATGTATTTCACACCTTTGAACCTCTTCATATTTTTCACACCTTTTCAGGCTCTTCATGTGTTTCAACACCACTTCATGCTCCTCAGCTTTTTCAGACCGTTTCATGCTCATTTCATTTTTGAAACATTTTGAAGCTCTTCATATTTTTCACACCTTTTGAATCTCTTCATATTTTTGACACCTTTTCAGGCTCTTCATGTTTTTGAACACCTCTGCATGCTCCTCCTATTTTTCAGGGCGTTTAATGCTCCTCATGTATTTCACACCTTTTGAAGCTCTTCATATTTTTCTCACCTTTTCAGGCTCTTCATGTTTTTGAACACCGCTTCATGCTCCTCATATTTTTCAGACCATTTCATGCTCCTCATATATTTCAAACCTTTTGCACCTCTTCATATTTTTCACACCTTTTCAATGTCTTCATGTTTTTGAACACCGTTTCATGCTGCTCCTATTTTTCACAACGTTTCATGCTCCTCATATTTTTGACACCTTTTGAAGCTCTTCATATTTTTCACACCTTTTCAGGCTCTTCATATTTTTGAACACCTCTTCCTCTTCCTCCTATTTTTCAGACCGTTTCTTGCTCCTCATGTATTTCACACCTTTTGAAGCCCTTCATATTTTTCACACCTTTTCAGGCTCTTGATGATTTTCCACACCACTTCATGCTTCTCCTATTTTTCAACACGTTTCATGCTCCTCATGTATTTCACACCTTTTGAAGCTCTTCATATTTTTCACACCTTTTCAGGCTCTTCATGTTTTTCAACACCGCTTCATGCTCCTCCTATTTTTCAGACCGTTTCATGCACCTCATATTTTTCTCACCTTTTGAAGCTCTTCATATTTTTCACACCTTTTCAGGCTCCTCATGTTTTGCAACACCGCTTCATGGTCGTCCTATTTTTCAGACCGTTTCATACTCCTCATATTTTTGACAACTTTTGATGCTCTTCATATTTTTCACACCTTTTCAGGCTCTTCATTTTTTCAACACCGCTTCATGCTCCTCCTATTTTTCAGAGCGTTTCATGCTCATCTCATTTTTAACACCTTTGGAAGCTTTTCATATTTTTCACAATTTTTCAGGCTCTTCATGTTTTGAACACCGCTTCATGCTCCTCCTATTTTTCAGACCGTATCATGCTCCTCATATTTTGACACCTTTTGAAGCTCTTCATATATTTCACACCTTTTCAGTCTCTTCTTTTTCTTCAACACCACCTCATGCACCTCCTATTTTTCAGACCGTTTCATGATCATCTCATTTTTGACACCTTTTGAAGCTCTTCATATTTTTCACACCTTTTCAGGCTCCTCATTTTTTTCAACACCACTTCATTCTCCTCCTATTTTTCAGACCGTTTCATGCTCATCTCTTTTTTGACACCTTTTGAAGCTCTTCATATTTTTCACACATTTTGAAGCTCTTAATATTTTTCACACCTTTTCTGGCTCTTCATGTTTTTCAACACCGGTTCATGGTACTCCTATTTTTTAGACCGTTTCATGCTCCTCATATTTTTGACAACTTTTGAAGCTGTTCATATTTTTCACACCTTTTCCGGCTCTTCATTTTTTTCAACACTGCTTCATGCTCCTCCTATTTTTCAGAACGTTTCATGCTCCTTATAATTTTGACACCTTTTGAAGCTCTTCATATTTTTCACACCTTTTCAGGCTCTTCATGTTTTTCAACACTGCTTCATGCTCCTCCTATTTTTCAGACCGTTTCTTGCACCTCATATATTTCACACCTTTAGAAGCTCTTCATATTTTTCACACATTTTCAGGCTCTTCATGTTTCTCAACACCGCTTCCTGCTCCTCCTCTTTTTCAGACCGTTTCATGCTCCTCATATTTTTGACACATTTTGAAGCTCTTCATGTTTCTCACAGCTTTTCAGGTTCTTCATGTTTTTCAACACTACTTCATGCTCCTCCTATTTTTCAGACGGTTTCATGCTCATGTCATTTTTGACACCTTTTGAAGCTCTTCATATTTTTCACATCTTTTGAAGCTCTTCATATTTTTCACACGTTTTCAGGCTCTTCATGTTGTTCAACACCCTTTCTTGCTCCTCCTATTTTTCAGACCATTTCATGCTCCTCATATTTTTGACACCTTTTGAAGCTCTTCATATTTTTCACTACTTTTCAGGGTCTTCCTGTTTTGAACACCGCTTCATGCTCCTCCTATTTTTCAGAACTTTTCATGCTCCTCATATTTTTGACACCTTTTGAAGCTCTTCATATTTTTCACACCTTTTCAGGCTCTTCATGTTTTTGAACACCATTTCATGCTCCTCCTATTTTACAGACCGTTTCATTCTCCTCATATTTTTGACACCTTTTGAAGCTCTTCATATATTTCACACCTTTTCAGGCTTTTCATTATTTTCAACACCACTTCATGCTCCTCTTATTTTTCAGACCGTTTCATGCTCATCTCATTTTGACACCTTTTGAAGCTCTTCATGTTTTTCACATCTTCTGAAGCTCTTCATATTTTTCACAAATTTTCAGGCTCTTTATGATTTTCAACACCGCTTCATGCTCCTCCTATTTTTCAGACCGTTTCATGTTCATCTCATTTTGACACCTTTTGAAGCTCTTCATATTTTTCACACCTTTTGAAGCTCTTCATATTTTGCATATTTTTGAAGTTCTTCATAATTTCACACGTTTTCAGACTCTTCATGTTTTTCAACACCACTTCATGCTCCTCCTATTTTTCAGACCGTTTCATGCTCCTCATATTTTTGACACCTTTTGAAGCTCTTCATATTTTTCACACCTTTTCAGGCTCTTCATGTTTTTGAACACCGCTTCATGCTCCTCCTATTTTTCAGACCGTTTCATGCTCCTCATATTTTTGACAACTTTTGAAGCTTTTCATATTTTTCACACCTTGTCAGGCTCTTGAATTTTTTCAACACCACTTCATGCTCCTCCTTTTTTGCAGACCGTTTCATGCTCCTCATATTTTTGACACCTTTTGAAGCTCTTCATATTTTGCACACCTTTTCAGGCTCTTCATGTTTTTGAACACCGCTTCATGATCCTCCTATTTTTCTGACCTTTTCATGCTCCTCATATTTTTGACAACTTTTGAAGCTCTTCATATTTTTCACAACTTTTCAGGCTTTTCCTGTTTTTGAACACCGCTTCATGCTCCTCCTATTTTTCAAACCGTTTCATGCTCCTCATATTTTTGACACCTTTTGAAGCTCTTCATATTTTTCACACCTTTTCAGGCTCTTCATGTTTTTGAACACCGCTTCATGCTCCTCCTATTTTCAGACCGTTTCATTCTCCTCATATTTTTGACACCTTTTGAAGCCCTTCATATATTTCACACCTTTTCCGTCTCTTCTTTTTTTTCAACACCACTTCATGCTCCTCCTATTTTTCAGACCGTTTCATGCTCATCTCATTTTTGACACCTTTTGAAGCTCTTCATATTTTTCACACCTTTTCAAGCTCTTCATGTTTTTGAACACCGCTTCATGCTCCTCCTATTTTTCAGACTGCTTCATACTCCTCTCATTTTTGACACCTTTTGAAGCTCTTCATATTTTTGACACCTTTTGAAGCTCTTCATATTTCTCACACGTTTTCAGGCTCTTCATGATTTTCAACACCGATTCATGCTCCTCCTCTTTTTCAGACCGTTTCATGCTCCTCATATTTTTGATACCTTTTGAATCTCCTCATATTTTTTACACCTTTTGAACCTCTTCATATATTTCACACTTTTTCAGGCTCTTCATGTTTTTCAACACGGCTTCATGCTCCTCCTATATTTCAGACCGTTTCATGCTCCTCATATTTTTCACACCTTTTGAAGCTCTTCATATTTTTCACACCTTTTAAGCCTCTTCATGTTTTTTAACACCGCTTCATGCTCCTCCTATTTTCAAGACAGTTTCATACTCCTCATGTATTTCATACCTTTTGAAGCTCCTCATATTTTTCACACCTTTTCAGGCTCTTCATATTTTTGAAAACCGCTTCATGCTCCTCCTATTTTTAAGACCATTTCATGCTCCTCATATATTTCACACCTTTTGAAGTTCTTCATATTTTTCACACCTTTTCAGGCTCTGCATGTTTTTCAACTCCGTTTCATGCTCCTCCTATTTTTCAGACCGTTTCATGCTCCTCATATTTTTGACACATTTTGAAGTTCTTGATATATTTCACACCTTCTCAGGCTCTTCATTTTTTGGAACACGACTTCTTGCTCCTCCTATTTTTCAGACCGTTTCATGCTCATCTCATTTTTGACACCTTTTGAAGCTCTTCATATATTTGACACCATTTGAAGCTCTTCATATTTTTCACAACTTTTCAGGCTCTGCATGTATTTGAACACCGTTTCATGCTACTCCTATATTTCAGACCGATTCTTGCTGCTCATATATTTGACACCTTTTGAAACTCTTCATATTTTTAACACCTTTTCAGGCTCTTCATGTTTTTCAACACCGCTTCATGCTCCTCCTATTTTTCAGACCGTTTCATGCTCCTCATATTTTTGACACCTTTTGATGCTCTTCATATTTTTCACACCTTTTCAGGCTTTTCATGTTTTTGCACACCGCTTCATGCTCCTCCTATTTTTCACACCTTTTGAAGCTCTTCATATTTTTCACCCTTTTCAGTCTCTTCATGTTTTTAACACGGTTTCATGCTCCTCCTATTTTTCAGACCGTTTCATGCTCCTCATATTTTTGACACCTTTTGAAGCTCTTCATATTTTTCACATCTTTTCAGGCTCTTCATGTTTTTCAACACCGCTTCATGCTCCACATATTTTTCAGACGGTTTCATGCTCATCTCTTTTTTGACACCTTTTGAAGCTCTTCATATTTTTCATACCTTTTGAAGCTCTTCATATTTTTCACTCGTTTTCACGCTCTTCATGTTTTTCAACACCGCTTCATGCTCCTCCTATTTTTCAGACGGTTTCATGCTCCTCATATTTTTGACACCTTTTGAAGCTCTTCATATTTTTCAAACCTTTTCAGGCTCTTCATGTTTTTGAACACTGCTTCATGCTCCTCGTATTTTTCAAACCATTTCATGATCCTCATGTATTTCACACCTTTGAACCTCTTCATATTTTTCACACCTTTTCAGGCTCTTCATGTGTTTCAACACCACTTCATGCTCCTCAGCTTTTTCAGACCGTTTCATGCTCATTTCATTTTTGAAACATTTTGAAGCTCTTCATATTTTTCACACCTTTTGAATCTCTTCATATTTTTGACACCTTTTCAGGCTCTTCATGTTTTTGAACACCTCTGCATGCTCCTCCTATTTTTCAGGGCGTTTAATGCTCCTCATGTATTTCACACCTTTTGAAGCTCTTCATATTTTTCTCACCTTTTCAGGCTCTTCATGTTTTTGAACACCGCTTCATGCTCCTCATATTTTTCAGACCGTTTCATGCTCCTCATATATTTCAAACCTTTTGCACCTCTTCATATTTTTCACACCTTTTCAATGTCTTCATGTTTTTGAACACCGTTTCATGCTGCTCCTATTTTTCACAACGTTTCATGGTCCTCATATTTTTGACACCTTTTGAAGCTCTTCATATTTTTCACACCTTTTCAGGCTCTTCATGTTTTTCAACACTGCTTCATGCTCCTCCTATTTTTCAGACCGTTTCTTGCACCTCATATATTTCACAGCTTTAGAAGCGCTTCATATTTTTCACACATTTTCAGGCTCTTCATGTTTCTCAACACCGCTTCCTGCTCCTCCTCTTTTTCAGACCGTTTCATGCTCCTCATATTTTTGACACATTTTGAAGCTCTTCATGTTTCTCACAGCTTTTCAGGTTCTTCATGTTTTTCAACACTACTTCATGCTCCTCCTATTTTTCAGACGGTTTCATGCTCATCTCATTTTTGACACCTTTTGAAGCTCTTCATATTTTTCACATCTTTTGAAGCTCTTCATATTTTTCACACGTTTTCAGGCTCTTCATGTTGTTCAACACCCTTTCTTGCTCCTCCTATTTTTCAGACCATTTCATGCTCCTCATATTTTTGACACGTTTTGAAGCTCTTCATATTTTTCACACCTTTTCAGGCTCTTCATGTTTTTGAACACCGTTTCATAGTCCTCCTATTTTTCAGACCGTTTCATGCTCCTCATATTTTTGACACCTTTTGAAGCTCTTCATATTTTTCACTACTTTTCAGGGTCTTCCTGTTTTGAACACCGCTTCATGCTCCTCCTATTTTTCAGAACTTTTCATGCTCCTCATATTTTTGACACCTTTTGAAGCTCTTCATATTTTTCACACCTTTTCAGGCTCTTCATGTTTTTGAACACCATTTCATGCTCCTCCTATTTTACAGACCGTTTCATTCTCCTCATATTTTTGACACCTTTTGAAGCTCTTCATATATTTCACACCTTTTCAGGCTTTTCATTATTTTCAACACCACTTCATGCTCCTCTTATTTTTCAGACCGTTTCATGCTCATCTCATTTTGACACCTTTTGAAGCTCTTCATGTTTTTCACATCTTCTGAAGCTCTTCATATTTTTCACAAATTTTCAGGCTCTTTATGATTTTCAACACCGCTTCATGCTCCTCCTATTTTTCAGACCGTTTCATGTTCATCTCATTTTGACACCTTTTGAAGCTCTTCATATTTTTCACACCTTTTGAAGCTCTTCATATTTTGCATATTTTTGAAGTTCTTCATAATTTCACACGTTTTCAGACTCTTCATGTTTTTCAACACCACTTCATGCTCCTCCTATTTTTCAGACCGTTTCATGCTCCTCATATTTTTGACACCTTTTGAAGCTCTTCATATTTTTCACACCTTTTCAGGCTCTTCATGTTTTTGAACACCGCTTCATGCTCCTCCTATTTTTCAGACCGTTTCATGCTCCTCATATTTTTGACAACTTTTGAAGCTTTTCATATTTTTCACACCTTGTCAGGCTCTTGAATTTTTTCAACACCACTTCATGCTCCTCCTTTTTTGCAGACCGTTTCATGCTCCTCATATTTTTGACACCTTTTGAAGCTCTTCATATTTTGCACACCTTTTCAGGCTCTTCATGTTTTTGAACACCGCTTCATGATCCTCCTATTTTTCTGACCTTTTCATGCTCCTCATATTTTTGACAACTTTTGAAGCTCTTCATATTTTTCACAACTTTTCAGGCTTTTCCTGTTTTTGAACACCGCTTCATGCTCCTCCTATTTTTCAAACCGTTTCATGCTCCTCATATTTTTGACACCTTTTGAAGCTCTTCATATTTTTCACACCTTTTCAGGCTCTTCATGTTTTTGAACACCGCTTCATGCTCCTCCTATTTTCAGACCGTTTCATTCTCCTCATATTTTTGACACCTTTTGAAGCCCTTCATATATTTCACACCTTTTCCGTCTCTTCTTTTTTTTCAACACCACTTCATGCTCCTCCTATTTTTCAGACCGTTTCATGCTCATCTCATTTTTGACACCTTTTGAAGCTCTTCATATTTTTCACACCTTTTCAAGCTCTTCATGTTTTTGAACACCGCTTCATGCTCCTCCTATTTTTCAGACTGCTTCATACTCCTCTCATTTTTGACACCTTTTGAAGCTCTTCATATTTTTGACACCTTTTGAAGCTCTTCATATTTCTCACACGTTTTCAGGCTCTTCATGATTTTCAACACCGATTCATGCTCCTCCTCTTTTTCAGACCGTTTCATGCTCCTCATATTTTTGATACCTTTTGAATCTCCTCATATTTTTTACACCTTTTGAACCTCTTCATATATTTCACACTTTTTCAGGCTCTTCATGTTTTTCAACACGGCTTCATGCTCCTCCTATTTTTCAGACCGTTTCATGCTCCTCATATTTTTCACACCTTTTGAAGCTCTTCATATTTTTCACACCTTTTAAGCCTCTTCATGTTTTTTAACACCGCTTCATGCTCCTCCTATTTTCAAGACAGTTTCATACTCCTCATGTATTTCATACCTTTTGAAGCTCCTCATATTTTTCACACCTTTTCAGGCTCTTCATATTTTTGAAAACCGCTTCATGCTCCTCCTATTTTTAAGACCATTTCATGCTCCTCATATATTTCACACCTTTTGAAGTTCTTCATATTTTTCACACCTTTTCAGGCTCTGCATGTTTTTCAACACCGTTTCATGCTCCTCCTATTTTTCAGACCGTTTCATGCTCCTCATATTTTTGACACATTTTGAAGTTCTTGATATATTTCACACCTTCTCAGGCTCTTCATTTTTTGGAACACGACTTCTTGCTCCTCCTATTTTTCAGACCGTTTCATGCTCATCTCATTTTTGACACCTTTTGAAGCTCTTCATATATTTGACACCATTTGAAGCTCTTCATATTTTTCACAACTTTTCAGGCTCTGCATGTATTTGAACACCGTTTCATGCTACTCCTATATTTCAGACCGATTCTTGCTGCTCATATATTTGACATCTTTTGAAACTCTTCATATTTTTAACACCTTTTCAGGCTCTTCATGTTTTTCAACACCGCTTCATGCTCCTCCTATTTTTCAGACCGTTTCATGCTCCTCATATTTTTGACACCTTTTGATGCTCTTCATATTTTTCACACCTTTTCAGGCTTTTCATGTTTTTGCACACCGCTTCATGCTCCTCCTATTTTCCCACCTTTTGAAGCTCTTCATATTTTTCACCCTTTTCAGTCTCTTCATGTTTTTAACACGGTTTCATGCTCCTCCTATTTTTCAGACCGTTTCATGCTCCTCATATTTTTGACACCTTTTGAAGCTCTTCATATTTTTCACATCTTTTCAGACTCTTCATGTTTTTCAACACCGCTTCATGCTCCACCTATTTTTCAGACGGTTTCATGCTCATCTCTTTTTTGACACCTTTTGAAGCTCTTCATATTTTTCATACCTTTTGAAGCTCTTCATATTTTTCACTCGTTTTCACGCTCTTCATGTTTTTCAACACCGCTTCATGCTCCTCCTATTTTTCAGACGGTTTCATGCTCCTCATATTTTTGACACCTTTTGAAGCTCTTCATATTTTTCAAACCTTTTCAGGCTCTTCATGTTTTTGAACACTGCTTCATGCTCCTCGTATTTTTCAGACCGTTTCATGCTCCTCATGTATTTCACACCCTTTGAAGCTCTTCATATTTTTCACACCTTTTCAGGCTCTTCATGTTTTTCAACACCGCTTCATGCTCCTCCTATTTTTCAGACCGTTTCATGCACCTCATATTTTTCTCACCTTTTGAAGCTCTTCATATTTTTCACACCTTTTCAGGCTCCTCATGTTTTGCAACACCGCTTCATGGTCCTCCAATTCTTCAGACCGTTTCATACTCCTCATATTTTTGACAAATTTTGATGCTCTTCATATTTTTCACACCTTTTCAGGCTCTTCATTTTTTCAACACCACTTCATGCTCCTCCTTTTTTTCAGACCGTTTCATGCTCATCTCATTTTTGACACCTTTTGAAGCTCTTCATATTTTTCACACCTTTTCAAGCTCTTCATGATTTTGAACACCACTTCATGCTCCTCCTATTTTTCAGACTGCTTCATACTCCTCTCATTTTTGACACCTTTTGAAGCTCTTCATATTTTTGACACCTTTTGAAGCTCTTCATATTTCTCACACGTTTTCAGGCTCTTCATGATTTTCAACACCGATTCATGCTCCTCCTCTTTTTCAGACCGTTTCATGCTCCTCATATTTTTGATACCTTTTGAATCTCCTCATATTTTTTACACCTTTTGAACCTCTTCATATATTTCACACTTTTTCAGGCTCTTCATGTTTTTCAACACGGCTTCATGCTCCTCCTATTTTTCAGACCGTTTCATGCTCCTCATATATTTCACACCTTTTGAAGCTCTTCATATTTTTCACACCTTTTAAGCCTCTTCATGTTTTTTAACACCGCTTCATGCTCCTCCTATTTTCAAGACAGTTTCATACTCCTCATGTATTTCATACCTTTTGAAGCTCCTCATATTTTTCACACCTTTTCAGGCTCTTCATATTTTTGAAAACCGCTTCATGCTCCTCCTATTTTTAAGACCATTTCATGCTCCTCATATATTTCACACCTTTTGAAGTTCTTCATATTTTTCACACCTTTTCAGGCTCTGCATGTTTTTCAACACCGTTTCATGCTCCTCCTATTTTTCAGACCGTTTCATGCTCCTCATATTTTTGACACATTTTGAAGTTCTTGATATATTTCACACCTTCTCAGGCTCTTCATTTTTTGGAACACGACTTCTTGCTCCTCCTATTTTTCAGACCGTTTCATGCTCATCTCATTTTTGACACCTTTTGAAGCTCTTCATATATTTGACACCATTTGAAGCTCTTCATATTTTTCACAACTTTTCAGGCTCTGCATGTATTTGAACACCGTTTCATGCTACTCCTATATTTCAGACCGATTCTTGCTGCTCATATATTTGACACCTTTTGAAACTCTTCATATTTTTAACACCTTTTTAGGCTCTTCATGTTTTTCAACACCGCTTCATGCTCCTCCTATTTTTCAGACCGTTTCATGCTCCTCATATTTTTGACACCTTTTGATGCTCTTCATCTTTTTCATACCTTTTCAGGCTTTTCATGTTTTTGCACACCGCTTCATGCTCCTCCTATTTTTCACACCTTTTGAAGCTCTTCATATTTTTCACCCTTTTCAGTCTCTTCATGTTTTTAACACGGTTTCATGCTCCTCCTATTTTTCAGACCGTTTCATGCTCCTCATATTTTTGACACCTTTTGAAGCTCTTCATATTTTTCACATCTTTTCAGGCTCTTCATGTTTTTCAACACCGCTTCATGCTCCACCTATTTTTCAGACGGTTTCATGCTCATCTCTTTTTTGACACCTTTTGAAGCTCTTCATATTTTTCATACCTTTTGAAGCTCTTCATATTTTTCACTCGTTTTCACGCTCTTCATGTTTTTCAACACCGCTTCATGCTCCTCCTATTTTTCAGACGGTTTCATGCTCCTCATATTTTTGACACCTTTTGAAGCTCTTCATATTTTTCAAACCTTTTCAGGCTCTTCATGTTTTTGAAAACTGCTTCATGCTCCTCGTATTTTTCAAACCATTTCATGATCCTCATGTATTTCACACCTTTGAACCTCTTCATATTTTTCACACCTTTTCAGGCTCTTCATGTGTTTCAACACCACTTCATGCTCCTCAGCTTTTTCAGACCGTTTCATGCTCATTTCATTTTTGAAACATTTTGAAGCTCTTCATATTTTTCACACCTTTTGAATCTCTTCATATTTTTGACACCTTTTCAGGCTCTTCATGTTTTTGAAAACCTCTGCATGCTCCTCCTATTTTTCAGGGCGTTTAATGCTCCTCATGTATTTCACACCTTTTGAAGCTCTTCATATTTTTCTCACCTTTTCAGGCTCTTCATGTTTTTGAACACCGCTTCATGCTCCTCATATTTTTCAGACCGTTTCATGCTCCTCATATATTTCAAACCTTTTGCACCTCTTCATATTTTTCACACCTTTTCAATGTCTTCATGTTTTTGAACACCGTTTCATGCTGCTCCTATTTTTCACAACGTTTCATGCTCCTCATATTTTTGACACCTTTTGAAGCTCTTCATATTTTTCACACCTTTTCAGGCTCTTCATATTTTTGAACACCTCTTCCTCTTCCTCCTATTTTTCAGACCGTTTCTTGCTCCTCATGTATTTCACACCTTTTGAAGCCCTTCATATTTTTCACACCTTTTCAGGCTCTTGATGATTTTCCACACCACTTCATGCTTCTCCTATTTTTCAACACGTTTCATGCTCCTCATGTATTTCACACCTTTTGAAGCTCTTCATATTTTTCACACCTTTTCAGGCTCTTCATGTTTTTCAACACCGCTTCATGCTCCTCCTATTTTTCAGACCGTTTCATGCACCTCATATTTTTCTCACCTTTTGAAGCTCTTCATATTTTTCACACCTTTTCAGGCTCCTCATGTTTTGCAACACCGCTTCATGGTCGTCCTATTTTTCAGACCGTTTCATACTCCTCATATTTTTGACAACTTTTGATGCTCTTCATATTTTTCACACCTTTTCAGGCTCTTCATTTTTTCAACACCGCTTCATGCTCCTCCTATTTTTCAGAGCGTTTCATGCTCATCTCATTTTTAACACCTTTGGAAGCTTTTCATATTTTTCACATTTTTTCAGGCTCTTCATGTTTTGAACACCGCTTCATGCTCCTCCTATTTTTCAGACCGTATCATGCTCCTCATATTTTGACACCTTTTGAAGCTCTTCATATATTTCACACCTTTTCAGTCTCTTCTTTTTCTTCAACACCACCTCATGCACCTCCTATTTTTCAGACCGTTTCATGATCGTCTCATTTTTGACACCTTTTGAAGCTCTTCATATTTTTCACACCTTTTCAGGCTCCTCATTTTTTTCAACACCACTTCATTCTCCTCCTATTTTTCAGACCGTTTCATGCTCATCTCTTTTTTGACACCTTTTGAAGCTCTTCATATTTTTCACACATTTTGAAGCTCTTAATATTTTTCACACCTTTTCTGGCTCTTCATGTTTTTCAACACCGGTTCATGGTACTCCTATTTTTTAGACCGTTTCATGCTCCTCATATTTTTGACAACTTTTGAAGCTGTTCATATTTTTCACACCTTTTCCGGCTCTTCATTTTTTTCAACACTGCTTCATGCTCCTCCTATTTTTCAGAACGTTTCATGCTCCTTATAATTTTGACACCTTTTGAAGCTCTTCATATTTTTCACACCTTTTCAGGCTCTTCATGTTTTTCAACACTGCTTCATGCTCCTCCTATTTTTCAGACCGTTTCTTGCACCTCATATATTTCACACCTTTAGAAGCTCTTCATATTTTTCACACATTTTCAGGCTCTTCATGTTTCTCAACACCGCTTCCTGCTCCTCCTCTTTTTCAGACCGTTTCATGCTCCTCATATTTTTGACACATTTTGAAGCTCTTCATGTTTCTCACAGCTTTTCAGGTTCTTCATGTTTTTCAACACTACTTCATGCTCCTCCTATTTTTCAGACGGTTTCATGCTCATGTCATTTTTGACACCTTTTGAAGCTCTTCATATTTTTCACATCTTTTGAAGCTCTTCATATTTTTCACACGTTTTCAGGCTCTTCATGTTGTTCAACACCCTTTCTTGCTCCTCCTATTTTTCAGACCATTTCATGCTCCTCATATTTTTGACACGTTTTGAAGCTCTTCATATTTTTCACACCTTTTCAGGCTCTTCATGTTTTTGAACACCGTTTCATAGTCCTCCTATTTTTCAGACCGTTTCATGCTCCTCATATTTTTGACACCTTTTGAAGCTCTTCATATTTTTCACTACTTTTCAGGGTCTTCCTGTTTTGAACACCGCTTCATGCTCCTCCTATTTTTCAGAACTTTTCATGCTCCTCATATTTTTGACACCTTTTGAAGCTCTTCATATTTTTCACACCTTTTCAGGCTCTTCATGTTTTTGAACACCATTTCATGCTCCTCCTATTTTACAGACCGTTTCATTCTCCTCATATTTTTGACACCTTTTGAAGCTCTTCATATATTTCACACCTTTTCAGGCTTTTCATTATTTTCAACACCACTTCATGCTCCTCTTATTTTTCAGACCGTTTCATGCTCATCTCATTTTGACACCTTTTGAAGCTCTTCATGTTTTTCACATCTTCTGAAGCTCTTCATATTTTTCACAAATTTTCAGGCTCTTTATGATTTTCAACACCGCTTCATGCTCCTCCTATTTTTCAGACCGTTTCATGTTCATCTCATTTTGACACCTTTTGAAGCTCTTCATATTTTTCACACCTTTTGAAGCTCTTCATATTTTGCATATTTTTGAAGTTCTTCATAATTTCACACGTTTTCAGACTCTTCATGTTTTTCAACACCACTTCATGCTCCTCCTATTTTTCAGACCGTTTCATGCTCCTCATATTTTTGACACCTTTTGAAGCTCTTCATATTTTTCACACCTTTTCAGGCTCTTCATGTTTTTGAACACCGCTTCATGCTCCTCCTATTTTTCAGACCGTTTCATGCTCCTCATATTTTTGACAACTTTTGAAGCTTTTCATATTTTTCACACCTTGTCAGGCTCTTGAATTTTTTCAACACCACTTCATGCTCCTCCTTTTTTGCAGACCGTTTCATGCTCCTCATATTTTTGACACCTTTTGAAGCTCTTCATATTTTGCACACCTTTTCAGGCTCTTCATGTTTTTGAACACCGCTTCATGATCCTCCTATTTTTCTGACCTTTTCATGCTCCTCATATTTTTGACAACTTTTGAAGCTCTTCATATTTTTCACAACTTTTCAGGCTTTTCCTGTTTTTGAACACCGCTTCATGCTCCTCCTATTTTTCAAACCGTTTCATGCTCCTCATATTTTTGACACCTTTTGAAGCTCTTCATATTTTTCACACCTTTTCAGGCTCTTCATGTTTTTGAACACCGCTTCATGCTCCTCCTATTTTCAGACCGTTTCATTCTCCTCATATTTTTGACACCTTTTGAAGCCCTTCATATATTTCACACCTTTTCCGTCTCTTCTTTTTTTTCAACACCACTTCATGCTCCTCCTATTTTTCAGACCGTTTCATGCTCATCTCATTTTTGACACCTTTTGAAGCTCTTCATATTTTTCACACCTTTTCAAGCTCTTCATGTTTTTGAACACCGCTTCATGCTCCTCCTATTTTTCAGACTGCTTCATACTCCTCTCATTTTTGACACCTTTTGAAGCTCTTCATATTTTTGACACCTTTTGAAGCTCTTCATATTTCTCACACGTTTTCAGGCTCTTCATGATTTTCAACACCGATTCATGCTCCTCCTCTTTTTCAGACCGTTTCATGCTCCTCATATTTTTGATACCTTTTGAATCTCCTCATATTTTTTACACCTTTTGAACCTCTTCATATATTTCACACTTTTTCAGGCTCTTCATGTTTTTCAACACGGCTTCATGCTCCTCCTATTTTTCAGACCGTTTCATGCTCCTCATATTTTTCACACCTTTTGAAGCTCTTCATATTTTTCACACCTTTTAAGCCTCTTCATGTTTTTTAACACCGCTTCATGCTCCTCCTATTTTCAAGACAGTTTCATACTCCTCATGTATTTCATACCTTTTGAAGCTCCTCATATTTTTCACACCTTTTCAGGCTCTTCATATTTTTGAAAACCGCTTCATGCTCCTCCTATTTTTAAGACCATTTCATGCTCCTCATATATTTCACACCTTTTGAAGTTCTTCATATTTTTCACACCTTTTCAGGCTCTGCATGTTTTTCAACACCGTTTCATGCTCCTCCTATTTTTCAGACCGTTTCATGCTCCTCATATTTTTGACACATTTTGAAGTTCTTGATATATTTCACACCTTCTCAGGCTCTTCATTTTTTGGAACACGACTTCTTGCTCCTCCTATTTTTCAGACCGTTTCATGCTCATCTCATTTTTGACACCTTTTGAAGCTCTTCATATATTTGACACCATTTGAAGCTCTTCATATTTTTCACAACTTTTCAGGCTCTGCATGTATTTGAACACCGTTTCATGCTACTCCTATATTTCAGACCGATTCTTGCTGCTCATATATTTGACATCTTTTGAAACTCTTCATATTTTTAACACCTTTTCAGGCTCTTCATGTTTTTCAACACCGCTTCATGCTCCTCCTATTTTTCAGACCGTTTCATGCTCCTCATATTTTTGACACCTTTTGATGCTCTTCATATTTTTCACACCTTTTCAGGCTTTTCATGTTTTTGCACACCGCTTCATGCTCCTCCTATTTTCCCACCTTTTGAAGCTCTTCATATTTTTCACCCTTTTCAGTCTCTTCATGTTTTTAACACGGTTTCATGCTCCTCCTATTTTTCAGACCGTTTCATGCTCCTCATATTTTTGACACCTTTTGAAGCTCTTCATATTTTTCACATCTTTTCAGACTCTTCATGTTTTTCAACACCGCTTCATGCTCCACCTATTTTTCAGACGGTTTCATGCTCATCTCTTTTTTGACACCTTTTGAAGCTCTTCATATTTTTCATACCTTTTGAAGCTCTTCATATTTTTCACTCGTTTTCACGCTCTTCATGTTTTTCAACACCGCTTCATGCTCCTCCTATTTTTCAGACGGTTTCATGCTCCTCATATTTTTGACACCTTTTGAAGCTCTTCATATTTTTCAAACCTTTTCAGGCTCTTCATGTTTTTGAACACTGCTTCATGCTCCTCGTATTTTTCAAACCATTTCATGATCCTCATGTATTTCACACCTTTGAACCTCTTCATATTTTTCACACCTTTTCAGGCTCTCCATGTGTTTCAACACCACTTCATGCTCCTCAGCTTTTTCAGACCGTTTCATGCTCATTTCATTTTTGAAACATTTTGAAGCTCTTCATATTTTTCACACCTTTTCAGGCTCTTCATGTTTTTGAACACCTCTGCATGCTCCTCCTATTTTTCAGGGCGTTTAATGCTCCTCATGTATTTCACACCTTTTGAAGCTCTTCATATTTTTCTCACCTTTTCAGGCTCTTCATGTTTTTGAACACCGCTTCATGCTCCTCATATTTTTCAGACCGTTTCATGCTCCTCATATATTTCAAACCTTTTGCACCTCTTCATATTTTTCACACCTTTTCAATGTCTTCATGTTTTTGAACACCGTTTCATGCTGCTCCTATTTTTCACAACGTTTCATGCTCCTCATATTTTTGACACCTTTTGAAGCTCTTCATATTTTTCACACCTTTTCAGGCTCTTCATATTTTTGAACACCTCTTCCTCTTCCTCTTATTTTTCAGACCGTTTCTTGCTCCTCATGTATTTCACACCTTTTGAAGCCCTTCATATTTTTCACACCTTTTCAGGCTCTTGATGTTTTTCCACACCACTTCATGCTTCTCGTATTTTTCAACACGTTTCATGCTCCTCATGTATTTCACACCTTTTGAAGCTCTTCATATTTTTCACACCTTTTCAGGCTCTTCATGTTTTTCAACACCGCTTCATGCTCCTCCTATTTTTCAGACCGTTTCATGCACCTCATATTTTTCTCACCTTTTGAAGCTCTTCATATTTTTCACACCTTTTCAGGCTCCTCATGTTTTGCAACACCGCTTCATGGTCCTCCTATTTTTCAGACCGTTTCATACTCCTCATATTTTTTACAACTTTTGATGCTCTTCATATTTTTCACACCTTTTCAGGCTCTTCATTTTTTCAACACCGCTTCATGCTCCTCCTATTTTTCAGACCGTTTCATGCTCATCTCATTTTTGACACCTTTGGAAGCTTTTCATATTTTTCACAATTTTTCAGGCTCTTCATGTTTTGAACACCGCTTCATGCTCCTCCTATTTTTCAGACCGTATCATGCTCCTCATATTTTGACACCTTTTGAAGCTCTTCATATATTTCACACCTTTTCAGTCTCTTCTTTTTCTTCAACACCACCTCATGCACCTCCTATTTTTCAGACCGTTTCATGATCATCTCATTTTTGACACCTTTTGAAGCTCTTCATATTTTTCACACCTTTTCAGGCTCCTCATTTTTTTCAACACCACTTCATTCTGCTCCTATTTTTCAGACCGTTTCATGCTCATCTCTTTTTTGACACCTTTTGAAGCTCTTCATATTTTTCACACATTTTGAAGCTCTTAATATTTTTCACACCTTTTCTGGCTCTTCATGTTTTTCAACACCGGTTCATGGTACTCCTATTTTTCAGACCGTTTCTTGCACCTCATATATTTCACACCTTTAGAAGCTCTTCATATTTTTCACACATTTTCAGGCTCTTCATGTTTCTCAACACCGCTTCCTGCTCCTCCTCTTTTTCAGAACGTTTCATGCTCCTCATATTTTTGACACCTTTTGAAGCTCTTCGTGTTTCTCACAGCTTTTCAGGTTCTTCATGTTTTTCAACACTACTTCATGCTCCTCCTATTTTTCAGACGGTTTCATGCTCATCTCATTTTTGACACCTTTTGAAGCTCTTCATATTTTTCACATCTTTTGAAGCTCTTCATATTTTTCACACGTTTTCAGGCTCTTCATGTTGTTCAACACCCTTTCTTGCTCCTCCTATTTTTCAGACCATTTCATGCTCCTCATATTTTTGACACGTTTTGAAGCTCTTCATATTTTTCACACCTTTTCAGGCTCTTCATGTTTTTGAACACCGTTTCATAGTCCTCCTATTTTTCAGACCGTTTCATGCTCCTCATATTTTTGACACCTTTGAAGCTCTTCATATTTTTCACTACTTTTCAGGGTCTTCCTGTTTTGAACACCGCTTCATGCTCCTCCTATTTTTCAGAACTTTTCATGCTCCTCATATTTTTGACACCTTTTGAAGCTCTTCATATTTTTCACACCTTTTCAGGCTCTTCATGTTTTTGAACACCATTTCATGCTCCTCCTATTTTACAGACCGTTTCATTCTCCTCATATTTTTGACACCTTTTGAAGCTCTTCATATATTTCACACCTTTTCAGGCTTTTCATTATTTTCAACACCACTTCATGCTCCTCTTATTTTTCAGACCGTTTCTTGCTCATCTCATTTTGACAACTTTTGAAGTTCTTCATGTTTTTCACATCTTCTGAAGCTCTTCATATTTTTCACAAATTTTCAGGCTCTTTATGATTTTCAACACCGCTTCATGCTCCTCCTATTTTTCAGACCGTTTCATGTTCATCTCATTTTGACACCTTTTGAAGCTCTTCATATTTTTCACACCTTTTGAAGCTCTTCATATTTTGCATATTTTTGAAGTTCTTCATAATTTCACACGTTTTCAGACTCTTCATGTTTTTCAACACCACTTCATGCTCCTCCTATTTTTCAGACCGTTTCATGCTCCTCATATTTTTGACACCTTTTGAAGCTCTTCATATTTTTCACACCTTTTCAGGCTCTTCATGTTTTTGAACACCGCTTCATGCTCCTCTTATTTTTCAGACCGTTTCATGCTTCATATTTTTGACAACTTTTGAAGCTTTTCATATTTTTCACACCTTGTCAGGCTCTTGAATTTTTTCAACACCACTTCATGCTCCTCCTTTTTTGCAGACCGTTTCATGCTCCTCATATTTTTGACACCTTTTGAAGCTCTTCATATTTTGCACACCTTTTCAGGCTCTTCATGTTTTTGAACACCGCTTCATGATCCTCCTATTTTTCTGACCTTTTCATGCTCCTCATATTTTTGACAACTTTTGAAGCTCTTCATATTTTTCACAACTTTTCAGGCTTTTCCTGTTTTTGAACACCGCTTCATGCTCCTCCTATTTTTCAAACCGTTTCATGCTCCTCATATTTTTGACACCTTTTGAAGCTCTTCATATTTTTCACACCTTTTCAGGCTCTTCATGTTTTTGAACACCGCTTCATGCTCCTCCTATTTTCAGACCGTTTCATTCTCCTCATATTTTTGACACCTTTTGAAGCCCTTCATATATTTCACACCTTTTCCGTCTCTTCTTTTTTTTCAACACCACTTCATGCTCCTCCTATTTTTCAGACCGTTTCATGCTCATCTCATTTTTGACACCTTTTGAAGCTCTTCATATTTTTCACACCTTTTCAGGCTCTTCATGTTTTTGAACACCGCTTCATGCTCCTCTTATTTTTCAGACTGCTTCATACTCCTCTCATTTTTGAAACCTTTTCAAGCTCTTCATATTTTTGACACCTTTTGAAGCTCTTCATATTTCTCACACGTTTTCAGGCTCTTCATGATTTTCAACACCGATTCATGCTCCTCCTCTTTTTCAGACCGTTTCATGCTCCTCATATTTTTGATACCTTTTGAATCTCCTCATATTTTTTACACCTTTTGAACCTCTTCATATATTTCACACTTTTTCAGGCTCTTCATGTTTTTCAACACGGCTTCATGCTCCTCCTATTTTTCAGACCGTTTCATGCTCCTCATATTTTTCACACCTTTTGAAGCTCTTCATATTTTTCACACCTTTTAAGCCTCTTCATGTTTTTTAGCACCGCTTCATGCTCCTCCTATTTTCAAGACAGTTTCATACTCCTCATGTATTTCATACCTTTTGAAGCTCCTCATATTTTTCACACCTTTTCAGGCTCTTCATATTTTTGAAAACCGCTTCATGCTCCTCCTATTTTTAAGACCGTTTCATGCTCCTCATATATTTCACACCTTTTGAAGTTCTTCATATTTTTCACACCTTTTCAGGCTCTGCATGTTTTTCAACACCGTTTCATGCTCCTCCTATTTTTCAGACCGTTTCATGCTCCTCATATTTTTGACACATTTTGAAGTTCTTGATATATTTCACACCTTCTCAGGCTCTTCATTTTTTGGAACACGACTTCTTGCTCCTCCTATTTTTCAGACCGTTTCATGCTCATCTCATTTTTGACACCTTTTGAAGCTCTTCATATATTTGACACCATTTGAAGCTCTTCATATTTTTCACAACTTTTCAGGCTCTGCATGTATTTGAACACCGTTTCATGCTACTCCTATATTTCAGACCGATTCTTGCTGCTCATATATTTGACACCTTTTGAAACTCTTCATATTTTTAACACCTTTTCAGGCTCTTCATGTTTTTCAACACCGCTTCATGCTCCTCCTATTTTTCAGACCGTTTCATGCTCCTCATATTTTTGACACCTTTTGATGCTCTTCATATTTTTCACACCTTTTCAGGCTTTTCATGTTTTTGCACACCGCTTCATGCTCCTCCTATTTTTCACACCTTTTGAAGCTCTTTATATTTTTCACCCTCTTCAGTCTCTTCATGTTTTTGAACACGGTTTCATGCTCCTCCTATTTTTCAGACCGTTTCATGCTCCTCATATATTTCAAACCTTTTGCACCTCTTCATATTTTTCACACCTTTTCAATGTCTTCATGTTTTTGAACACCGTTTCATGCTGCTCCTATTTTTCACAACGTTTCATGCTCCTCATATTTTTGACACCTTTTGAAGCTCTTCATATTTTTCACACCTTTTCAGGCTCTTCATATTTTTGAACACCTCTTCCTCTTCCTCCTATTTTTCAGACCGTTTCATGCTCCTCATATTTTTCACACCTTTTGAAGCTCTTCATATTTTTCACACCTTTTAAGCCTCTTCATGTTTTTTAACACCGCTTCATGCTCCTCCTATTTTCAAGACAGTTTCATACTCCTCATGTATTTCATACCTTTTGAAGCTCCTCATATTTTTCACACCTTTTCAGGCTCTTCATATTTTTGAAAACCGCTTCATGCTCCTCCTATTTTTAAGACCATTTCATGCTCCTCATATATTTCACAACTTTTGAAGTTCTTCATATTTTTCACACCTTTTCAGGCTCTGCATGTTTTTCAACACCGTTTCATGCTCCTCCTATTTTTCAGACCGTTTCATGCTCCTCATATTTTTGACACATTTTGAAGTTCTTGATATATTTCACACCTTCTCAGGCTCTTCATTTTTTGGAACACGACTTCTTGCTCCTCCTATTTTTCAGACCGTTTCATGCTCATCTCATTTTTGACACCTTTTGAAGCTCTTCATATATTTGACACCATTTGAAGCTCTTCATATTTTTCACAACTTTTCAGGCTCTGCATGTATTTGAACACCGTTTCATGCTACTCCTATATTTCAGACCGATTCTTGCTGCTCATATATTTGACATCTTTTGAAACTCTTCATATTTTTAACACCTTTTCAGGCTCTTCATGTTTTTCAACACCGCTTCATGCTCCTCCTATTTTTCAGACCGTTTCATGCTCCTCATATTTTGACACCTTTTGATGCTCTTCATATTTTTCACACCTTTTCAGGCTTTTCATGTTTTTGCACACCGCTTCATGCTCCTCCTATTTTTCACACCTTTTGAAGCTCTTCATATTTTTCACCCTTTTCAGTCTCTTCATGTTTTTAACACGGTTTCATGCTCCTCCTATTTTTCAGACCGTTTCATGCTCCTCATATTTTTGACACCTTTTGAAGCTCTTCATATTTTTAACATCTTTTCAGACTCTTCATGTTTTTCAACACCGCTTCATGCTCCACCTATTTTTCAGACGGTTTCATGCTCATCTCTTTTTTGACACCTTTTGAAGCTCTTCATATTTTTCATACCTTTTGAAGCTCTTCATATTTTTCACTCGTTTTCACGCTCTTCATGTTTTTCAACACCGCTTCATGCTCCTCCTATTTTTCAGACGGTTTCATGCTCCTCATATTTTTGACACCTTTTGAAGCTCTTCATATTTTTCAAACCTTTTCAGGCTCTTCATGTTTTTGAACACTGCTTCATGCTCCTCTTATTTTTCAAACCATTTCATGATCCTCATGTATTTCACACCTTTGAACCTCTTCATATTTTTCACACCTTTTCAGGCTCTCCATGTGTTTCAACACCACTTCATGCTCCTCAGCTTTTTCAGACCGTTTCATGCTCATTTCATTTTTGAAACATTTTGAAGCTCTTCATATTTTTCACACCTTTTGAATCTCTTCATATTTTTGACACCTTTTCAGGCTCTTCATGTTTTTGAACACCTCTGCATGCTCCTCCTATTTTTCAGGGCGTTTAATGCTCCTCATGTATTTCACACCTTTTGAAGCTCTTCATATTTTTCTCACCTTTTCAGGCTCTTCATGTTTTTGAACACCGCTTCATGCTCCTCATATTTTTCAGACCGTTTCATGCTCCTCATATATTTCAAACCTTTTGCACCTCTTCATATTTTTCACACCTTTTCAATGTCTTCATGTTTTTGAACACCGTTTCATGCTGCTCCAATTTTTCACAACGTTTCATGCTCCTCATATTTTTGACACCTTTTGAAGCTCTTCATATTTTTCACACCTTTTCAGGCTCTTCATATTTTTGAACACCTCTTCCTCTTCCTCCTATTTTTCAGACCGTTTCTTGCTCCTCATGTATTTCACACCTTTTGAAGCCCTTCATATTTTTCACACCTTTTCAGGCTCTTGATGTTTTTCCACACCACTTCATGCTTCTCGTATTTTTCAACACGTTTCATGCTCCTCATGTATTTCACACCTTTTGAAGCTCTTCATATTTTTCACACCTTTTCAGGCTCTTCATGTTTTTCAACACCGCTTCATGCTCCTCCTATTTTTCAGACCGTTTCATGCACCTCATATTTTTCTCACCTTTTGAAGCTCTTCATATTTTTCACACCTTTTCAGGCTCCTCATGTTTTGCAACACCGCTTCATGGTCCTCCTATTTTTCAGACCGTTTCATACTCCTCATATTTTTTACAACTTTTGATGCTCTTCATATTTTTCACACCTTTTCAGGCTCTTCATTTTTTCAACACCGCTTCATGCTCCTCCTATTTTTCAGACCGTTTCATGCTCATCTCATTTTTGACACCTTTGGAAGCTTTTCATATTTTTCACAATTTTTCAGGCTCTTCATGTTTTGAACACCGCTTCATGCTCCTCCTATTTTTCAGACCGTATCATGCTCCTCATATTTTGACACCTTTTGAAGCTCTTCATATATTTCACACCTTTTCAGTCTCTTCTTTTTCTTCAACACCACCTCATGCACCTCCTATTTTTCAGACCGTTTCATGATCATCTCATTTTTGACACCTTTTGAAGCTCTTCATATTTTTCACACCTTTTCAGGCTCCTCATTTTTTTCAACACCACTTCATTCTGCTCCTATTTTTCAGACCGTTTCATGCTCATCTCTTTTTTGACACCTTTTGAAGCTATTCATATTTTTCACACATTTTGAAGCTCTTAATATTTTTCACACCTTTTCTGGCTCTTCATGTTTTTCAACACCGGTTCATGGTACTCCTATTTTTCAGACCGTTTCTTGCACCTCATATATTTCACACCTTTAGAAGCTCTTCATATTTTTCACACATTTTCAGGCTCTTCATGTTTCTCAACACCGCTTCCTGCTCCTCCTCTTTTTCAGAACGTTTCATGCTCCTCATATTTTTGACACCTTTTGAAGCTCTTCGTGTTTCTCACAGCTTTTCAGGTTCTTCATGTTTTTCAACACTACTTCATGCTCCTCCTATTTTTCAGACGGTTTCATGCTCATCTCATTTTTGACACCTTTTGAAGCTCTTCATATTTTTCACATCTTTTGAAGCTCTTCATATTTTTCACACGTTTTCAGGCTCTTCATGTTGTTCAACACCCTTTCTTGCTCCTCCTATTTTTCAGACCATTTCATGCTCCTCATATTTTTGACACGTTTTGAAGCTCTTCATATTTTTCACACCTTTTCAGGCTCTTCATGTTTTTGAACACCGTTTCATAGTCCTCCTATTTTTCAGACCGTTTCATGCTCCTCATATTTTTGACACCTTTGAAGCTCTTCATATTTTTCACTACTTTTCAGGGTCTTCCTGTTTTGAACACCGCTTCATGCTCCTCCTATTTTTCAGAACTTTTCATGCTCCTCATATTTTTGACACCTTTTGAAGCTCTTCATATTTTTCACACCTTTTCAGGCTCTTCATGTTTTTGAACACCATTTCATGCTCCTCCTATTTTACAGACCGTTTCATTCTCCTCATATTTTTGACACCTTTTGAAGCTCTTCATATATTTCACACCTTTTCAGGCTTTTCATTATTTTCAACACCACTTCATGCTCCTCTTATTTTTCAGACCGTTTCTTGCTCATCTCATTTTGACAACTTTTGAAGTTCTTCATGTTTTTCACATCTTCTGAAGCTCTTCATATTTTTCACAAATTTTCAGGCTCTTTATGATTTTCAACACCGCTTCATGCTCCTCCTATTTTTCAGACCGTTTCATGTTCATCTCATTTTGACACCTTTTGAAGCTCTTCATATTTTTCACACCTTTTGAAGCTCTTCATATTTTGCATATTTTTGAAGTTCTTCATAATTTCACACGTTTTCAGACTCTTCATGTTTTTCAACACCACTTCATGCTCCTCCTATTTTTCAGACCGTTTCATGCTCCTCATATTTTTGACACCTTTTGAAGCTCTTCATATTTTTCACACCTTTTCAGGCTCTTCATGTTTTTGAACACCGCTTCATGCTCCTCCTATTTTTCAGACCGTTTCATGCTCCTCATATTTTTGACAACTTTTGAAGCTTTTCATATTTTTCACACCTTGTCAGGCTCTTGAATTTTTTCAACACCACTTCATGCTCCTCCTTTTTTGCAGACCGTTTCATGCTCCTAATATTTTTGACACCTTTTGAAGCTCTTCATATTTTGCACACCTTTTCAGGCTCTTCATGTTTTTGAACACCGCTTCATGATCCTCCTATTTTTCTGACCTTTTCATGCTCCTCATATTTTTGACAACTTTTGAAGCTCTTCATATTTTTCACAACTTTTCAGGCTTTTCCTGTTTTTGAACACCGCTTCATGCTCCTCCTATTTTTCAAACCGTTTCATGCTCCTCATATTTTTGACACCTTTTGAAGCTCTTCATATTTTTCACACCTTTTCAGGCTCTTCATGTTTTTGAACACCGCTTCATGCTCCTCCTATTTTCAGACCGTTTCATTCTCCTCATATTTTTGACACCTTTTGAAGCCCTTCATATATTTCACACCTTTTCCGTCTCTTCTTTTTTTTCAACACCACTTCATGCTCCTCCTATTTTTCAGACCGTTTCATGCTCATCTCATTTTTGACACCTTTTGAAGCTCTTCATATTTTTCACACCTTTTCAGGCTCTTCATGTTTTTGAACACCGCTTCATGCTCCTCTTATTTTTCAGACTGCTTCATACTCCTCTCATTTTTGAAACCTTTTCAAGCTCTTCATATTTTTGACACCTTTTGAAGCTCTTCATATTTCTCACACGTTTTCAGGCTCTTCATGATTTTCAACACCGATTCATGCTCCTCCTCTTTTTCAGACCGTTTCATGCTCCTCATATTTTTGATACCTTTTGAATCTCCTCATATTTTTTACACCTTTTGAACCTCTTCATATATTTCACACTTTTTCAGGCTCTTCATGTTTTTCAACACGGCTTCATGCTCCTCCTATTTTTCAGACCGTTTCATGCTCCTCATATTTTTCACACCTTTTGAAGCTCTTCATGTTTTTCACACCTTTTAAGCCTCTTCATGTTTTTTAGCACCGCTTCATGCTCCTCCTATTTTCAAGACAGTTTCATACTCCTCATGTATTTCATACCTTTTGAAGCTCCTCATATTTTTCACACCTTTTCAGGCTCTTCATATTTTTGAAAACCGCTTCATGCTCCTCCTATTTTTAAGACCGTTTCATGCTCCTCATATATTTCACACCTTTTGAAGCTCTTCATATTTTTCAAGCCTTTTCAGGCTCTTCATGTTTTTGAACACCGCTTCATGCTCCTCCTATTTTTCAAACCTTTTCATGATCCTCATGTATTTCAAACCTTTGAAACTCTTCATATTTTTCAGACCTTTTCTTGCTCTTCATGTTTTTCAACAACATTTCATGCTCCTCCTATTTTTCAGACCTTTTCATGCTCCTCATATTTTTCACACCTTTTCATGCTCTTCTTGTTTTTCAACACAGTTTCATGGTCCTCATATGTTTGACACCTTTTGAATCTCTTCATATTTTTCACACCTTTTCAGGCTCTTCATGATTTTCAACACTGCTTCATGCTCCTCATATTTTTGAGACCGTTTCATGCTCCTAATATTGTTCACACATTTTCAAGATCTTCATGTTATTCAACACCGCTTCATGCTCTTCCTATTTTTCAGGCCGTTTCATGCTCCTCATATTTTTGATACTTTTGAAGCTCTTAATATTTTTCACACCTTTTCAAGCTCTTCATGTTTTGAACACCATTTCATGCTCCTCCTATTTTTCAGACCGTTTCATGTTCCTCATATTTTTGACAACTTTTGAAGCTCCTCATATTTTTCACACCTTTTCAGGCTCTTCATGTTTTTCAACACACTTTCATGCTCCTCATATGTTTGACACCTTTTGAATCTCTTCATATTATTCACACCTTTTCAGGCTCTTCATGATTTTCAACACCGCTTCATGCTCCCCATATTTTTGAGACCGTTTTATGCTACTCATATTTTGACACCTTTTGAAGCTCTTCATGTATTTCACACCTTTTCAGGCTCTACATGTTTTTCAACACCGCTTCATCCTCATCATATTTTGAGACCGTTTTATGCTACTCATATTTGACAACTTTTGAAGCTCTTCATATATTTCACACCTTTTAAGGCTCTTCATGTTTCTGGACACCGCTTCATGCTCCTCCTATATTTCACACTTTTTGAAGCTCTTCATATATTTCACACCTTTTAAGGCTCTTCATGTTTCTGGACACCGCTTCATGCTCCTCCTATATTTCACACTTTTTGAAGCTCTTCATATATTTCACACCTTTTCAGGCTCTTCATGTTTTTGAACACCGCTTCATGCTCCTCCTATATTTCACACCTTTTGAAGCTCTTCATATATTTCACACCTTTTCAGACTCTTCATGTTTTTCAACATCGCTTCATACTCCTCCTATTTTTTTGACCGTTTCATGCTCCTCATATATTTGACACCTTTTGAAGCTCTTCATATTTTTCACACCTTTTGAAGCTCTTCATATTTTTCACACCTTTTGAAGCTCTTCATATTTTACACATATTTTCACCCTCTTCATGTTTTTCAACACCTTTTCATGCTCCTCCTATTTTTCGGACTGTTTCATTCTCTTCATATTTTTGACACTTTTTGAAGCTCTTCATATTTTTCACACCTTTTCAGGCTCTTCATCTTTTTCAACACCGTTTCATGCTCCTCATATTTTTCAGACTGTTTCATTCTCCTCATATTTATGTCAACTTTTGAAACTCTTCATTTTCTTCACACCTTTTCATGCTCTTCATGTTTTTGAACACTGCTTCATGCTCCTCCTATGTTTCAGACCGTTTCATGCTCCTCATATTTTTGAAACCTTTTGAAGTTCGTCATATATTTCACACCTTTTCAGGCTCTTCATGTTTTTAAACACCTCTTCATTCTTCTCCTGTTTTTCAGACCATTTCATGCTCCTCATATTTTTCACACTTTTTGAAGCTCTTCATATTTTTCACACTTTTTGAAGCTCTTCATACTTTTCACACCTGTCAGGCTCTTCATGTTTTTGAACACCGCTTCCTGCTCCACCTATTTTTCAGATCGCTTATGCTCCTCATATTTTTCACACTTTTTGAAGCTCTTCATATTTTTCACACTTTTTCAGGCTCTTCATGTTTTTGAACACCACTTCATGCTCCTCCTATTTTTCAGACCGTTTCATGCTCCTCATGTATTTCACACCTTTTGAACCTCTTCGTATTTCGCACACCTTTTCAGGCTCTTCATGTTTTTCACAACCACTTCATGCTCTTCCTATTTTTCAGACCGTTTCATGCTCCTCATATTTTTGATACCTTTGAAGCTCTTCATATTTTTCACACCTTTTCAGGCTCTTCATGTTTTGAACACCATTTCATGCTCCTCCTATTTTTCCGACCGTTTCATGCTCCTCATCTTTTACACACCTGTTGAAGCTCTTCATATTTTTCACACCATTTCAGGCTCTTCATGTTTTTCAACACCGCTTCATGCTCCTCCTATTTTTTCAGACCGTTTAATGCTCTTCCTATTTTTGACACGTTTTGAGGCTCTTCATATTTTTCTCACCTTTTCAGGCTCTTCATGTTTTCGAACACCGCTTCATGCTCCTCCTATTTTTGAGACCGTTTTATGCTCCACATGTATTTCACAGCTTTTGAATCTCTTCAGAATTTTCCCACCTTTCAGGCTCTTCATGTTTTTGAACACCGTTTCATGGTCTTCCTATTTTTCAGACCGTTTCATGCTCCTCATATTTGTGACACCTTTAGAAACTCTTCATATTTTTCACACCTTTTCAGGTTCTTCATGTTTTTGAACACCGTTTCATGCTCCTCCTATTTTTCAGACCATTTCATGCTCCTCATATTTTTGACACATTTTGAATCTCTTCATATTTTTCACACCTTTTCAGGCTCTTCATGTTTTTGAACACCGCTTCATGCTTCTCCTATTTTTCAGACCGTTTCATGCTATTCATGTATTTAATACCTTTTGAAGCTCTTCATATTTTTCACACCTTTTCAGGCTCTTCATGTTTTTGAACACCTTTTCATGCTCCTCGTATTTTTCTGACCGTTTCCTGCTCCTCATATTTTTTACCCTTTTTGAACCTCCTCATATTTTTCGCACCTTTTGAACCTCTTCATATATTTCACATCATTTCAGGCTCTTCATGTTTTTCAACACCACTTCATGCTCCTCCTATTTTTCAGACCGTTTCATGCTCCTCATAATTTTGACACGTTTTGAAGCTCTTCAAATTTTTCACACCTTTTCAGGCTCTTCATCTTTTTCAACACCACTTCATGCTCCTCCTCTTTTCCAGAGCGTTTCATTGTCCTCATATTTTTGACACCTTTAGAAGCTCTTTATATTTTTCACAACTTTTCAGGCTCTTCATGTTTTTCACAACCGCTTCATGCTCCTCCTATTTTTCAGACAGTTTCATTCCTCTCATGTATTTCACACCTTTTGAAGCTCTTCATATTTTTCACACCTTTTCAGACTCTTCATGTTTTTGAACACCACTTCATGCTCCTCCTATTTTACACACAGTTTCATGCTCCAAATGTATTTCACACCTTTTGAAGCTCTTCTTATTTTTCACACATTTTGAGGCTCTTCATTTGTTTGAACACCGTTTCATGCTGCTCCTAATTTTCAGATCGTTTCATTCTCATCTCATTTTGACAGCGTTTGAAGCTCTTCATATTTTCACGCCTTTTGAAGCTCTTCACATATTTCACACCTTTTCAGGCTCTTCTTTTTTTTCAACACCACTTCATGCTCCTCCTAATTTTCAGACCGTTTCATGATCATCTTATTTTGACAGCTTTTGAAGCTCTTCATATTTTCACACCTTTTGAAGCTCTACATATTATTCACATCTTTTCAGGCTCTTCATGATTTTCAACACCGCTTCATGCTCATCCTATTTTTCAGACTGTTTCATGCTCATCTCATTTTTGACACCTTTGGAAACTCTTCATATTTTTTCACTCGTTTTCAGGCTCTTCCAGTTTCTCAACAACATTTCATGCTCCTCCTATTTTTCAGACTGTTTCATGGTCGTAATGTATTTCACACCTTTTGAAGCTCTTTATATTTTTCACACCTTGTCAGGCTCTTCATGTTTCTGAACAGTGCTTCATGCTCCTCCTATTTTTCAGACCGTATCATGCTCCTCATATTTTTGAAACATTTTGAAGCTCTTCATATATTTCACACCTTTTCAGGCTCTTCATGTTTTTGAACACCACTTCATGCTTCTCATATTTTTCAGACTGTTTCATGGTCCTCATGTATTTCACACATTTTGAAGCTCTTTATATTTTTCACACCTTTTCAGGCTCTTCATATATTTGAACACTGCTTCATGCTCCTCCTATTTTTCAGAGAGTTTCATGCTCCTCATGTATTTCACAACTTTTGAAGCTCTTCATGTTTTTCACACCTTTTCAGGCTGTTCATGTTTTTTAACAGCGCTTCATGATTCTCCTATTTTTCAGACCGTTTCATGCTCTTCATATTTTTGACACATTTTGAAGCTCTTCATATTTTTCACAGCTTTTCAGGCTCTTCATGTTTTTCCACACCACTTCATGCTTCTCCTAATTTTCAGACCGTTTCTTGCTCCTCATGTATTTCACACCTTTTGAAGCTCTTCATATTTTTCACACCTTTTCAGGCTCTTCATGTTTTTCCACACCACTTCATGCTTCTCTTATTTTTCAGCCCGTTTCATGCTCCTCATATATTTCACACCTTTTGAAGCTCTTCATATTTTTCAAACCTTTTCAGGCTCTTCATGTTTTTGATCACCGTTTCATGCTCCTCCTATTTTTCAGACGGTTTCATGCTCCTCATATTTTTGACACTTTTTGAAGATCTTCATATTTTTCACACCTTTTCAGGCTCTTCATGTTTTTCAACACCACTTCATGCTCCTCCTATTTTTCAGACCGTTTCATGCTCCTCATATATTTGACACATTTAGAAGCTCTTCATATTTGCACACCTTTTCAGGCTCTTCATATTTTTCATCACCGCTTCATGCTCCTCCTATTTTTCAGACGGTTTCATGTTGATCTCATTTTTGACACCTTTTGAAGCTCTTCATATTTTTCACACCTTTTGAAACTCTTCATATTTTTCACAGCTTTTCAGGCCCTTCATGATTTTCATCACCACTTCATGCTCCACCTATTTTTAAGACCGTATCATGCTCCTCATATTTTTGACACCTTTAGAAGATCTTCATATTTTTCACACCTTATCAGGCTCTTCATGTTTTTCAACAACGCTTCATGCTCCTCCTATTTTTCAGACCGTTTCATGCTCCTCATATTTTTGACACCTTTTGAAGCTCTTCCTATTTTTCAGACCGTTTCATGCACCTCATATTTTTCACACCTTTTAAAGCTCTTCATATTTTTAACACCTTTTCAGGCTCCTTATGTTTTTCAACACCGATTCATTCTCCTCCTATTTTTCAGACCGTTTCATGCTCCTCATATTCTTGACAAGTTTTAAAGCTCTTCATATTTTTCACACCTTTTCAGGCTCTTCATGATTTTGAACACCGCTTCATGCTCCTCCTATTTTTCAGACCGTTTCATGCTCCTCATATTTTTCACACCTTTTGAAGCTCTTCATATTTTTCACAACTTTTCAGGCTCTTCATATTTTGAACACCGCTTCATGCTCCTCCTATTTTTCAGACCGTTAAATGCTCCTCATGTATTTGACACCTTTTGAAGCTCCTCATATTTTTCACACGTTTTCAGGCTGTGCATGTTTTTGAACACCGCTTCATGCTCCTGCTATTTTTCAGACCGTTTCATGCTCGTCATATTTTTGACACCTTTTGAAGCTCTTCATATTTTTGACACCTTTTCAGGCTCTTCAGGTTTTTCAACACCGCTTCATGCTCCTCCTTTTTTGCAGACCGTTTCATGCTCCGCATATTTTTGACACCTTTTGAATTTCTTCATATTTTTCACACCTTTTCAGGCTCTTCATGTTTTTGAACACCACTTCATGCTCCTCGTATTTTTCAGAGAGTTTCATGCTCCGCATGTATTTCACACCTTATGAAGCTCTTCATATTTTTCACACCTTTTCAGGCTCTTCATGTTTTTGAACACCGCTTCATGATTCTCCTATTTTTCAGACCCTTTCATGCTCTTCATATTTTTGACACATTTTGAAGCTCTTCATATTTTTCACACCTTTTCAGGCTCTTCATGTTTTTCCACACCACTTCATGCTTCGCCTAATTTTCAGACCGTTTCATGCTCCTCTTGTATTTCACACATTTTGAAGCTCTTCATATTTTTCACACCTTTTTAGGCTCTTCATGTTTTTGACGACCGCTTCATGCTCCTCCTATTTTTCAGACCATTTGATGCTCCTCATATTTTTTGACACCTTTTGAAGCTCTTCATATTTTTCACACCTTTTAGGCTCTTCATGTTTTTCAACACCGTTTCATGATCTTCCTATTTTTCATACCGTTTCATTCTCATCTCATTTTTGACACCTTTTGAAGCTCTTCATATTTTTCACACCTTTTCAGGATGTTCATGTTTTTCCAGCCAACTTCATGCTTCTCCTATTTTTCAGACCGTTTCATGCTCCTCATGTATTTCACACCTTTGAAGCTCTTCATATTTTTCACACCTTTTCAGGCTCTTCATGTTTTTGATCACCGTTTCATGCTCCTCCTATTATTCAGACCGTTTCATGCTCCTCATATTTTTCACACCTTTTGAAGCTCTTCATATCTTTCACAACTTTTCAGGGTCTTCATGTTTTTGAACACCACTTCATGATCCTCCTATTTTTCAGACCATTTCATGCTCTTCATAATTTTGACCCATTTTGAAGCTCTTCATATTTTTCACACCTTTTCAGGCTCTTCATGTTTTTGAACACAGCTTCATGCTCCTCCTATTTTTCAGACCGTTTCATGCTCGTCATATTTTTGACACCTTTTGAAGCTCTTCATATTTTTCACACCTCTTCAGGCTCTTCATGTTTTTGAACACCGTTTCATGATCCTCCTATTTTTCAGACCGTTTCATGCTCCTCATATATTTGACACATTTAGAAGCTCTTCATATTTTCACACCTTTTCAGGATCTTCATATTTTTCAACACCGCTGCATGCTCCTCCTATTATTCAGACGGTTTCATGTTGATCTCATTTTTGACACCTTTTGAAGCTCTTCATATTTTCACACCTTTTGAAACTCTTCATATTTTTCACACCTTTTCAGGCCCTTCATGATTTTCAACACCGCTTCATGCTCCTCCAATTTTTAAGACCGTTTCATGCTCCTCATATTTTTGACACCTTTAGAAGATCTTCATATTTTCACACCTTTTCATGCTCTTCATGTTTTTCAACAACGCTTCATGCTCCTCCTAATTTTCAGACCGTTTCATGCTCCTCATATTTTTGACACCTTTTGAAGCTCTTCATATTTTTCACACCTTTTCAGGCTCTTCATATTTTTCAACACCGCATCATGCTCCTCCTATTTTTCAGAGCGTTTCATGCACCTCATATTTTTCACACCTTTTAAAGCTCTTCATATTTTTCACACCTTTTCATGCTCCTTATGTTTTTCAACACCGATTCATTCTCCTCCTATTTTTCAGACCGTTTCATGCTCCTCATATTCTTGACACCTTTTAAAGCTCTTCATATTTTTCACACCTTTTCAGGCTCTTCATGTTTTTGAACACAGCTTCATGCTCCTCCTATTTTTCAGACCGTTTCATGCTCGTCATATTTTTGACACCTTTTGAAGCTCTTCATATTTTTCACACCTCTTCAGGCTCTTCATGTTTTTGCACACCGTTTCATGATCCTCCTATTTTTCAGACCGTTTCATGCTCCTCATATATTTGACACATTTAGAAGCTCTTCATATTTTCACACCTTTTCAGGATCTTCATATTTTTCAACACCGCTGCATGCTCCTCCTATTATTCAGACGGTTTCATGTTGATCTCATTTTTGACACCTTTTGAAGCTCTTCATATTTTCACACCTTTTGAAACTCTTCATATTTTTCACACCTTTTCAGGCCCTTCATGATTTTCAACACCGCTTCATGCTCCTCCAATTTTTAAGACCGTTTCATGCTCCTCATATTTTTGACACCTTTAGAAGATCTTCATATTTTCACACCTTTTCATGCTCTTCATGTTTTTCAACAACGCTTCATGCTCCTCCTAATTTTCAGACCGTTTCATGCTCCTCATATTTTTGACACCTTTTGAAGCTCTTCATATTTTTCACACCTTTTCAGGCTCTTCATATTTTTCAACACCGCATCATGCTCCTCCTATTTTTCAGACCGTTTCATGCACCTCATATTTTTCACACCTTTTAAAGCTCTTCATATTTTTCACACCTTTTCAGGCTCTTCGTGATTTTGAACACAGCTTCATGCTCCTCCTATTTTTCAGACCGTTTCATGCTCCTCATAATTTTCACACCTTTTGAAGCTCTTCATATTTTTCACAACTTTTCAGGCTCTTCCTATTTTGAACACCGCTTCATGCTCCCCCTTTTTTCAGACCGTTTAAGATCCTCATGTATTTGACACCTTTTGAAGCTCTTCATATTTTTCACACGTTTTCAGGCTCTTCATGTTTTTGAACACCGCTTCATGCTCCACCTATTTTTCAGACCGTTTCATGCTCGTCATATATTTGACACCTTTTGAAGCTCTTCATATTTTTCACACCTATTCAGGCTCTTCATGTTTTTGCACACCGTTTCATGATCCTCCTATTTTTCAGACCGTTTCATCCTCCTCATATTTTTGACACCTTTTGAAGCTCTTCATATTTTTCACACCTTTTCAGGCTCTTCAAGTTTTACAACACCACTTCATGCTCCTCCTATTTTTCAGAGAGTTTCATGCTCCTCATGTATTTCACACCTTATGAAGCTCTTCATATTTTTCACACCTTTTCAGGCTCTTCATGTTTTTCACACCTTTTCAAGCTCTTCATGTTTTGCAACACAACTTCATTCTCCTAGTCTTTTTAAGACCGTTTCATGCTCCTCATATTTTTGACACCTATTGAAGCTCTTCATATTTCTCACACCTTTTCAGGTTCTTCATGTTTTTCAACACCGCTTCATGCTGCTTCTATTTTTCAGACCGTTTCATGCTCCTCATATTTTTCACATCTTTTGAAGCTCTTCATATTTTTCACACCTTTTGAAGCTCTTCATATTTTTCACACCTTTTCAGGCTCTTCATGTTTTTGAACACTTCTTCTTGCTCCTCCTCTTTTTAAAACCCTTTCATGCTTCTCATATTTTTGACACCTTTTATAGCTCTTCATATTTTTCACACCTTTTCATGCTCTTCATGTTTTTCAACACAGTTTCATGCTGCTTCTATTTTTCAGACCGTTTCATGCTCCTCATATTTTTCACACCTTTTGAAGCTCTTCATATTTTTCACACCTTTTCAGGCTCTTCATGTTTTTGAACACCGTTTCATGATCCTCCTATTTTTCAGACCGTTTCATGCTCATCTCATTTTTGACACCTTTTGAAGCTTTTCATAATTTTCACTACTCTTTAGGCTCTTCATGTTTTTGATCACCGCTTCATGCTCCTCCTATTTTTCAGAGAGTTTCATGCTCCTCATGTATTTCACAACTTTTGAAGCTCTTCATATTTTTCACACCTTTTCAGGCTGTTCATGTTTTTGAACACCGCTTCATGATTCTCCTATTTTTCAGACCGTTTCATGCTCTTCATATTTTTGACCCATTTTGAAGCTCTTCATAATTTTCACACCTTTTCAGGCTCTTCATATTTTTCCCCACCACTTCATGCTTCTCCTAATTTTCAGACCGTTTCATGCTCCTCATATATTTCACACCTTTTGAAGCTCTTCCTATTTTTCACACCTTTTCAGGCTCTTCATGTTTTTGACGACCGCTTAATGCTCCTCTTATTTTTCAGACCGTTTGATGCTCCTCATAT
This sequence comes from Dama dama, assembly GCF_033118175.1. Lineage (NCBI taxonomy): Eukaryota > Metazoa > Chordata > Mammalia > Artiodactyla > Cervidae > Dama > Dama dama. Next base: position 902,184 of record NW_026870928.1, on the reverse strand, counting down.
TTTTGACACCTTTTGAAGCTCTTTCTATTTTTCACAACTTTTAGTGACTTCATATTTTTCAACACCTTTTCATGATTTTCCTATTTTTCAGACCGTTTCATGCTCATCTCATATTTGACACCTTTTGAAGCTTTTCATATTTTTGACAACTTTTCAGGCTCTTCATGATTTTGAAAACAGCTTCATGCTCCTCCTATTTTTCAAAGAGTTTCATGCTCCTCATGTATTTCACACCTTTTGAAGCTCTTCATATTTTTCACACCTTTTCAGGCTGTTCATGTTTTTCCACACCACTTCATGCTTCTCCTATTTTTCAGCCCGTTTCATGCTCCTCATGTATTTCACATCTTTTGAAGCTCTTCATATTTTTCAAACCTTTTCAGGCTCTTCATGTTTTTGATCACCGTTTCATGCTCCTCCTATTTTTCAGACAGTTTCATGCTCCTCATATTTTTGACACTTTTTGAAGCTCTTCATATTTTACACACCTTTTCAGGCTCTTAATGTTTTTCAACACCACTTCATGCTCCTCCTATTTTTCAGACCGATTCATGCTCCTCATATATTTGACACATTTATAAGCTCTTCATATTTTTCACACCTTTTCAAGCTCTTCATATTTTTCAACACCGCTTCATGCTCCTCCTATTTTTCAGACGGTTTCTTGTTGATCTCATTTTTGACACCTTTTGAAGCTCTTCATATTTTTCACACCTTTTGAAACTCTTCATATTTTTCACACCTTTTCAGGCTCTTCATGTTTTTCACACATTTTCAGGCTCTTCATGTTTTTCAACACCGTTTCATGCTGTTTCTATTTTTCAGACAGTTTCATGCTCCTCATATTTTTCACATCTTTTGAAGCTCTTCATATTTTTCACACCTTTTCAGGCTCTTCATGTTTTTCAACACCGCTTCATGCTCCTGCTATTTTTCAGACTGTTTCATGCTCCTCATATTTTTGACACCTTTAGAAGCTCTTCATATTTTTCAAACATTTTCAGGCTCTTCATGTTTTTGAACACTGCTTCATGCTCCTCCTATTTTTCAGACCGTTTCATGCTCCTCATATTTTGACACCTTTTGAAGCTTTTCATATTTTTCACACCTTTTCAGGCTCTTCAAGTTTTTCAACACCACTTCATGCTTTTCCTTTTTTGCAGACCATTTCATGCTCCTCATATTTTTGACACCTTTTGTTGCTCTTCATATTTTCACACCTTTTCAGGCTCTTCTTATTTTTCAAACAAGTGAAGCTCATCATATTTTTCACACTTTTTCAGGCTTTTCATGTTTAGAATACCGCTTCATGCTCCTCCTATTTTTCTGACCGTTTCTTCCTCCTCATGTATTTCACACCTTTTGAAGCTCTTCGTATTTTTCACACCTTTTCAGGCTCTTCATGTCTTTGAACACCGTTTTATGCTGCTTCTATTTTTCAGACCGTTTCATGCTCCTCATATATTTTAAACCTTTGAATCTCTTCATATTATTCACACCTTTTCAGGCTGTTCATGTTTTTCAACAACGCTTCATGATCCTCCTATTTTTCAGACCGTTTCATGCTCCTCATAATTTTGACACCCTTTGAAGCTCTTCTTATATTTCACACCTTTTCAGACTCTTCATGTTTTCGAACACCACTTCAAGTTCCTCCTATTTTTGCGACGGTTTCATGCTCCTCATGTATTTCACTCCTTTTGAAGCTCTTCATATTTTTCACACCTTTTCAGGCTCTTCATGATTTTCAACCCCACTTCATGCTCCTCCTATTTTTCAGACCGTTTCATGTTCCTCATATTTTTGACACCTTTTGAAGCTCTTCATATTTTCTACACCTTTTCAGGCTCTTCATGTTTTTCAACACAGCTTCATGCTCCTCTAATTTTTCAGACCATTTGGTGCTCCTCATATTTTTCACAGCTTTTGAAGCTCTTCATAATTTTCACACCTTTTCAGGCTCTTCATGTTTTTCAACACCACTTCATGCTCCTCCTATTTTTCAGACCGTTTCATGCTCCTCATATTTTTGACACCTTTTGAAGCTCTTCATATTTTTCACACCTTTTCAGGCTCCTCCTGTTTTTGAACACCGTTTCATGCTCCTAGTATTTTTCAGACCATTTCATGCTCCTCATATTTTTGACACCTTTTGAAGCTCTTCATATTTTTCACACCTTTTCAGGCTCTTCAAGTTTTTGAACAATGCTACAATGCTCCTCCTATTTTTCAGACCGTTTCATGCTCCTCATATTTTTGACCTCTTTTAAAGCTCTTCATATTTTTCACGCCTTTTGAAGCTCTTCATATATTTCACACTTTTTCAGGCTCTTCATATTTTTCAACACCACTTCATGCTTCTCCTATTTCTCAGACCGTTTCATGCTCATCTCATTTTTGACAGCATTTGAAGCTCTTCATATTTTTCACAACTTTTGAAGCTCTTCATATTTTTCACACCTTTTCAGGCTCCTCATGTTTTTCAACACCGCTTCATGCTCCTCCTATTTTTCAGACCATTTCATGCTCCTCTCATTTCTGAAATCTTTTGAAGCTCTTCATATATTTCACACATTTTCAGGCTGTTAATGTTTTTCAACACGGCTTCATGCTCCTCCTATTTTTCAGACCGTTTCATGCTCATCTAATTTATGACACCTTCTGAAGCTCTTCATAGTTTTCACAAATTTTCAGGCTCTTCATATTTTTGAACACCGCTTCATGCTCCTCCTATTTTTCAGACCGTTTCATGCTCCTCATTTATTTCACACATTTTGAAGCTCTTCATATTTTACACACCTTTTCAGGCTAGTCATGATTTTCAATAACACTTCATGCTCCTCCTATTTTTCAGACAGTTTCATGCTCATCTAATTTTTGACACCTTTTGAAGCTCTTCATATATTTCACACCTTTTGAAGCTCTTCATATTTTTCACATTTTTGAAGCTCTTCGTATTTTTCACACATTTTCACGCTCTTCATGTTTTTCATCATGACTTCATGCTCCTCCTATTTTTCAGACCGTTTCATGCTCCTCATATTTTTGACACCTTTTGAAATCTTCATATACTTCACACCTTTTCAGATTCTTCATTTTTTTGAAAAGAACTTCATGCTCCTTCTATTTCTCAGACCGTTTCATGTTCATCTCATTTTTGACACCTTTTGAAGCTCCTCATATTTTTCATTCCTTTTGAAGATCTTCATATTTTTCACACGTTTTCAGGCTCTTCATATTTTTCAACACCGCATCATGCTTCTCCTATTTTTCAGACAGTTTCATTCTCCTCATATTTTTGACACGTTTTGAAGCTCTTCATATTTTTCACACCTTTTCAGGCTCTTCATGTTTTTCAACACTGTTTCATGATCCTCCTATTTTTCAGACCGTTTCATGCACCTCATAATTTTGACACCTTTTGAAACTCTTCTTATATTTCACACCTTTTCAGACTCTTCATGTGTTCGAACACCACTTCAAGTTCCTCCTATTTTTGCGACCGTTTAATTCTCTTCATATTTTTGACACCTTTTGAAGCTCTTCATATTTTTCACACATTTTGAAGCTCTTCATATATTTCACACATTTTCAGGCTCTTCATGTTTTTCAACACCACTTCATGCTCCTCCTATTTTTCAGACCGTTTCTTGCTCATCTAATTTTTGACACCTTTTGAAGCTCTTCATATATTTCAAACCTTTTGAAGCTCTTCATATATTTCACATTTTTGAAGCACTTCAAATTTTTCACACCTTTTCAGGCTCTTCATGTTTTTGAACACCGCTTCATGCTCCTCCGGTTTTTCAGACCGTTTCATGCTCCTCATATTTTTGACACCTTTTGAAGCTTTTCATATTTTTTACAACATTTCAGGCTTTTCATGTTTTTGAACACCTCTTCATGCTCCTCGTATTTTTCACACCATTTGAAGCTCTTCATATTTTTCACACATTTTGAGGCTCTTCATGTTTTTCAACACCGCTTTGTGCTACTCCTATTTTTCAGACCGATTAATGCTCCTCCTGTACTTCACACCTTTTGTAGCTCTTCATATTTTTCTCACATTTTCAGGCTCTTCATGTTTTTCAACACCGCTTCATGCTCCTCCAATTTTTCAGACCGATTCATGCTCCTCAAGTATTTCACACCTTTTGAGGCTTCATGTTTTTCAACACCACTTTATGCTCCACATATTTTTCAGACCGTTTCATGCTCCTCATATTTTGACACCTTTTGAAGCTCTTCATATTTTTCACACCTTTTCTGGCTCTTCATGATTTTCAACAGCGCTTCATGCTCCTCCTATTTTTCAGACCGTTTCATGCTCATCTCATTTTTGACACCTTTTGAAGCTCTTCATATTTTTCACACCTTTTGAAGCTCTTTATATTTTTCACAAGTTTTCAGATGTTCATGTTTTTCAACACCGCTTCTTGATCCTCCTATTTTTCAGACCGTTTCATGCTCCTCCTAATTTTCACACCTTTTGAAGCACCTCAAATTTTTCACACCTTTTCAGGCTCTTCTTGTTCTTGAACACTGTTTCCTGCTCCTCCTTTTTTTCAGACCGTTTCATGCTCCTCATATTTTTGACACCTTTTGAATCTCTTCATATATTTCACACCTTTTCAGGCTCTTCATATATTGGAACACCACTTCATGCTCCTCCTATTTTTCAGACGGTTTCATTCTCCTCATGTACTTCACACCTTTTGAAGCTCTTCATATATTTCACACTTTTTCAGGCTCTTCATGTTTTTCAACACTACTTCATGCTCCTCTTATTTTTCAAACCGTTTCATGCTCATCTCATTTTTGACACCTTCTGAAGCTCTTCATATTTGTTACACCCTTTCAGGCTCTTCATGTTTTTCAACACGGCTTCATGCCACTCCTATTTTTCAGACCGTTTCATGCTCCTCATATTTTTCACACCTTTTGAAGCTCTTCATATTTTTCACACATTTTCAGGCTCTTCATGTTTTTCAACACCACTTCATGCTCCTCCTATTTTTCAGACCGTTTCATGCTCCTCATGTATTTCACACCTTTTGAAGCTCTTCATATTTTTCACACTTTTTGAAGCTCTTCATATATTTCACACATTTTCAGGCTCTTCATGTTTTTCAACACCGCTTCATGCTCCTCCTTTTTTTCAGACCGTTTCATGGTCCTCATGTATTTCACACATTTTGAGGCTCTTGATATCTTTCACACCTTTTCAGCCGCTTCATGTTTTTGAACACCGTTTCATGCTCCTCCTATTTTTCAGACCGTTTCATGCTCCTCATATTTTTGACACCTTTTGAAGCTCTTCATATTTTTCACACCTTTTGAAGCTCTTCATGTATTTCACACGTTTTCAGTCTCTTCAGGTTTTTCAACACCGCTTCATGCTCCTCCTATATTTCAGACCGTTTCATGCTCCTCATATTTTTGACACATTTTGAAGCTCTTCATATTTTTCACACATTTTCAGGCTCTTCATGTTTTTCACAAGTTTTCAGATCTTCATGTTTTTCAACACCGCTTCTTGATCCTCCTATTTTTCCGATCGTTTCATGCTCCTCATATTTTTGTCACGTTTTGAAGCTCTTCATATTTTACACACATTTACAGGCTCTTCATGTATTTGAACATCGCTACATGCTCCTCCGAATTTTCACACCTTTTGAAGCACCTCAAATTTTTCACACCTTTTCAGGCTCTTCATATTCTTGAACACGGTTTCCTGCTCCTCCTTTTTTTCAGACCGTTTCATGCTCCTCATATTTTTGACAGCTTTTGAATCTCTTCATATATTTCACACCTTTTCAGGCTCTTCATGTATTGGAACACCACTTCATGCTCCTCCTATTTTTCGGACGGTTTCATTCTCCTCATGTACTTCACACCTTTTGAAGCTCTTCATATATTTCACACTTTTTCAGGCTCTTCATGTTTTTCAACACCACTTCATGCTCCTCCTATTGTTCAGACCGTTTCATGCTCTTCTCATTTTTGACACCTTCTGAAACTCTTCACATTTGTTACACCCTTTCAGGCTCTTCATGTTTTTCAACACGGCTTCATGCTCCTCCTATTTTTCAGACCGTTTCATGCTCCTCATATTTTTCACACCTTTTGAAGCTCTTAATATTTTTCACACTTTTTGAGGCTCTTCATGTTTTGAACACTGCTTCATGCTCCTCCTATTGTTCAGACCGTTTCATGCTCCTCTTATATTTGACACGTTTTGAGGCTCTTCATATATTTCACACCTTTTCAGGCTCTTCATTTTTTTCAACACCGCTTCATGCTCCTCCTATTTTTCAGACCGATTCAAGCTCCTCATATTTTTGACACCTTTTGAAGCACTTCATATTTTTCACACCTTTTCAGGCTCTTCATTTTCTTGAACACCGCTTCATGCTCCTCCTATTTTTCAGACCGTTTCATGCTCCTCATATTTTTGACACCTTTTGAAGCACTTCGTATTTTTCACACCTTTTCAGGCTCTTCATTTTTTTGAACACCGCTTCATGCTCCTCCTATTTTTCAGACCGTTTCATGCTCCTCATATATTTGACACCTTTTGAAGCCCTTCATATTTTTCACACATTTTCAGGTTTTCATGTTTTTCAACACTGCTTCATGCTCCTCCTATTTTTCAGACCGTTTCATGCTCCTCATGTTTTTCACGTCTTGTGTAGCTCTTCATATTTTTCACAACTTTTGAAGCTCTTCATATTTTTCACACCTTTTGAAGCTCTTCATATTTTTCACATGTTTTCACGCTCTTCATGTTTTCAACACCGCTTCTTGATCCACCTATATTTCAGACTGTTTCATGCTCCTAATATTTTTGTCACGTTTTGAAGCTCTTCATATTTTACACACATTTTCAGCCTCTTCATGTTTTTCAACACCGCTTCATGCTCCTTCTATTTTTAACACCTTTTGAAGCTCTTCATATTTTTCACACCTTTTCAGGCTCTTCATGTTTTTGAACACGGTTTCCTGCTCCTCCTTTTTTTCAGACCGTTTCATGCTCCTCATATTTTTGACACGTTTTGAATCTCTTCATATATTTCACACCTTTTCAGGCTCTTCATATATTTGAACAACGCTTCATGCTCCTCCTATTTTTCAGACGGTTTCATCCTCCTCATGTATTTCACACCTTTTGAAGCTCTTCATATTTCTCACAACTTTTTAGGCTCTTCATGTTTTTCCACATCACTTCATGCTTCTCGTATTTTTCGGCCTGTTTCATGCTCCTCATGTATTTCACAGCTTTTGAAGCTCTTCATATTTTTCACACCTTTTCAGGCTCTTCATGTTTTTAATCACCGTTTCATGCTCCTCCTATTTTTCAGACCGTTTCATGCTCCTCATATATTTGACACATTTTGAAGCTCTTTATATTTTTCACACATTTTCAGGCTCTTCATGTTTTTGAACACTGCTTCATGATCCTCCTATTTTTCAGACCTTTTCATGTTCTTCATATGTTTGACACATTTTGAAGCTCTTCATATTTTTCACACCTTTTCAGGCTCTTCATGTGTTTCAACACCACTTCATGCTTCTCCTATTTTTCAGACCGTTTCATGCGCCTCATGTATTTCACACCTTTTGAAGCTCTTCATAATTTTCACATCTTTTCAGTCTCTTCATGTTTTTGAACACCATTTCATGCCGCTTCTATTTTTTAGACCGTTTCCTGCTCCTCATATTTTTCACACCTTTTGATGCTCTTCATATTTTTCACACGTTTTCAGGCTGTTCTTGTTTTTCAACACCGCTTCATGCTCCTCCTATTTTTCAGACCGTTACTTGCACCTCATATTTTTCTCACCTTTTGAAGCGCTTCATATTTTCCACACCTTTTCAGGCTCTTCATGTTTTTCAACACCGCTTCATGCTCCTCCTATTTTTCAGACCGTTTCCTGCTCCTCATATTTTTGACACGTTTTGAAGCTCTTCATATTTTTCACACGTTTTCAGGCTCTTCATGTTTTTCACACCTTTTCAGGCTCTTCATGTTTTTGAACACCATTTCATGATCCTCCTATTTTTCTGACCGTTTAATGCTCCTCATATTTTTGACACCTTTAGTAACTCTTCATATTTTTCACACCTTTTCAAGCACTTCATGGTTTTCCACACCGCTTCATGCTCCTCCTATTTTTCAGACGGTTTCATACTCTTCATATTTTTGATAACTTTTGAAGCTCTTCATGTTTTTCACACCTTTTCAGGCTCTTCATGTTTTTCAAGACCACTTCATGCTCCTCCTATTTTTCAGACCGTTTCATGCTCATCTCATTATTGACACCTTTTGAAGTTCTTCATATTTTTCCCACCTTTTGAAGCTCTTCATATATTTCACACGTTTTCAGGTTCTTCATGTTTTTCAACACCGTTTCATGCTGCTTCTATTTTTCAGACCGTTTCATGCTCGTCATATTTTTCACACCTTTTGAAGCTCTTCATATTTTTCACACGTTTTCAGGCTCTTCATGTTTTTCAACACCGTTTAATTCTGCTTCTATTTTTCAGACCGTTTCATGCTCCTCATATTTTTGACACCTTTAGACTCTTCATATTTTTCACACCTTTTCAGCCTCTTCATGTTTTTCACACATTTTCAGCCTCTTCATGTTTTTGAACACCCCTTCTTGCTCCTTTTATTTTTCAGAGAGTTTCATGCTCCTCATGTATTTCACACCTTTTAAAGCTCTTCATATTTTTCACACCTTTACAGGCTCTTCATGTTTTTGAACACCGTTTCATCCTCCTCCTATTTTTCAGACCGTTTCATGCTCCTCATATTTTTGACACCTTTTGAAGCTCTTCATAATTTTCACACCTTTTCCAGCTCTTCATGTTTTTGCACACTGCTTCATGCTCTTCCTATTTTTCAGACCGTTTCATGCTCCTCATATTTTTGACACCTTTTGAAGCTCTTCATATTTTTCACACCTTTTCAGGCTCTTCATGATTTTCCACACCAATTCATGCTTCTCCTATTTTTCAGACTGTTTAATGCTCCTCATATTTTTGACACCTTTAGAAACTCTTCATATTTTTCACACCTTTTCAAGCACTTCATGGTTTTCCACACCACTTCATGCTCCTCCTATTTTTCAGACCGTTTCATTCTCCTCATATTTTTGACACCTTTTGAAGCTCTCATATATTTCACACCTTTTCAGGCTCTTCATTTTTTTCAACACCACGTCATGCTCCTCCTATTTTTCAGACCCTTTTATGCTCTTCTCATTTTTGACACCTTTTGAAGCTCTTCATATTTTTCACACCTTTTGAAGCTCTTCATGGTTTTCACACCTTTTCAGGCTCTTCATGTTTTTCAACACCGCTTCATGCTCCTTCTATTTTTCTGACCGTTTCATGCTCCTCATAATTTTGGCACATTTTGAAGCTCTTCATATTTTTCACACCTTTTCAAGCACTTCATGGTTTGCCACACCGCTTCATGCTCCTCCTCTTTTTCAGACCGTTTCATGCTCCTCATATTTTTGACATCTGTTGAAGCTCTTCATATTTCTCACACCTTTTCAGTTTCTTCACGTTTTTCAACACCGCTTCATGCTCCTCCTATTTTTCAGACAGTTTCATGCACATCTCATTTTTGACACCTTTTGAAGCTCTTCATATTTTTCATATTTTTGAAGCTCTTCATGTTTTCAGACGTTTTCAGACTCTTCATGTTTTTCAACACCGCTTCATGCTCCTGCTATTTTTCAGACCGTTTCATGCTCCTCATATTTTTGACAGTTTTTGAGGCTTTTCATATTTTTCACACCTTTTCAGGCACTTCATGTTTTTGAACATTGCTTCATGCTCCTCCTATTTTTCAGACCGCTTCAGGCTCTTCATATTTTTGACACCTTTTGAAGCTCTTCATATTTTTCACACCTTTTCAGGCTCTTCATGTTTTTGAACACCGCTTCATGCTCTTCCTATTTTTCAGACCGTTTCATGCTCCTCATATATTTGACACCTTTTGAAGCTCTTCATATTTTTCACACCTTTTCAGGCTCTTCATGTTTTTGAACACCGCTTCATGCTCTTCCTATTTTTCAGACGGTTTCATTTTCATCTCATTTTTGACACCTTTGAAGCTCTTCATATTTTTCACACCATTTGAAGCTCTTCATGTTTTTCACACCTTTTCAGGGTCTTCATGTTTTTCAACACCACTTCATGCTCTTCTTATTTTTCAGACGGTTTCATGTTCATCTCATTTTTGACACCATTTGAAGCTCTTCATATTTTTCACACCTTTTGAAGCTCTTCATCTTTTTCACACTTATTCAGGCTCTTCATGTTTTTCAACACCGCTTCATGATCCTCCTATTTTTGAGAACGTTTCATGCTCCTCATATTTTTGACACCTTTTGAAGCTCTTCATATTTTTCACACTTTTTCAGGCTCTCCAAGTTTTTGAACACCGCTAAATGCTCCTCATATATTTAAGACCGTTTCATGCTCCTCATATTTTTGACACCTTTTGAACCTCCTCATATTTTTCACACCTTTTCAGGCTCTTCATGTTTTTGAACACAGCTTCATGCTACTCCTATTTTTCAGACTGTTTCATGCTCCTCATATTTTTCACACCTTTTGAAGCTCCTCATATTTTTCACACCTTTTCAGGCTCTTCATGTTTTTCAACACCGTTACATGATCCTCCTATTTTTCAGACTGTTTCATGCTCATCTCATTTTTGACACCTTTTGAAGCTTTTCAGATTTTTCTCAACTTTTTAGGCTCTTCATGTTTCTCAACACGGCTTCATGCTCCACATATTTTTCAGACCGCTTCATGCTCATCTCATTTTTGACACCTTTTGAAGCTCTTCATATTTCTCACAACTTTTTAGGCTTTTCATATTTTTGAACACCGCTTCATGCTCCTCCTATTTTTCAGAGAGTTTCATGCTCCTCATGTATTTCACATCTTTTGAAGCTCTTCATATTTCTCACAACTTTTTAGGCTCTTCATGTTTTTCCACATCACTTCATGCTTCTCGTATTTTTCGGCCTGTTTCATGCTCCTCATGTATTTCACAGCTTTTGAAGCTCTTCATATTTTTCACACCTTTTCAGGCTCTTCATGTTTTTAATCACCGTTTCATGCTCCTCCTATTTTTCAGACCGTTTCATGCTCCTCATATATTTGACACATTTTGAAGCTCTTTATATTTTTCACACATTTTCAGGCTCTTCATGTTTTTGAACACTGCTTCATGATCCTCCTATTTTTCAGACCTTTTCATGTTCTTCATATGTTTGACACATTTTGAAGCTCTTCATATTTTTCACACCTTTTCAGGCTCTTCATGTGTTTCAACACCACTTCATGCTTCTCCTATTTTTCAGACCGTTTCATGCGCCTCATGTATTTCACACCTTTTGAAGCTCTTCATAATTTTCACATCTTTTCAGTCTCTTCATGTTTTTGAACACCATTTCATGCCGCTTCTATTTTTTAGACCGTTTCCTGCTCCTCATATTTTTCACACCTTTTGATGCTCTTCATATTTTTCACACGTTTTCAGGCTCTTCTTGTTTTTCAACACCGCTTCATGCTCCTCCTATTTTTCAGACCGTTACTTGCACCTCATATTTTTCTCACCTTTTGAAGCGCTTCATATTTTCCACACCTTTTCAGGCTCTTCATGTTTTTCAACACCGCTTCATGCTCCTCCTATTTTTCAGACCGTTTCCTGCTCCTCATATTTTTGACACGTTTTGAAGCTCTTCATATTTTTCACACGTTTTCAGGCTCTTCATGTTTTTCAACACCGTTTAATTCTGCTTCTATTTTTCAGACCGTTTCATGCTCCTCATATTTTTGACACCTTTAGACTCTTCATATTTTTCACACCTTTTCAGCCTCTTCATGTTTTTCACACATTTTCAGCCTCTTCATGTTTTTGAACACCCCTTCTTGCTCCTTTTATTTTTCAGAGAGTTTCATGCTCCTCATGTATTTCACACCTTTTAAAGCTCTTCATATTTTTTACACCTTTACAGGCTCTTCATGTTTTTGAACACCGTTTCATCCTCCTCCTATTTTTCAGACCGTTTCATGCTCCTCATATTTTTGACACCTTTTGAAGCTCTTCATAATTTTCACACCTTTTCCAGCTCTTCATGTTTTTGCACACTGCTTCATGCTCTTCCTATTTTTCAGACCGTTTCATGCTCCTCATATTTTTGACACCTTTAGAAACTCTTCATATTTTTCACACCTTTTCAAGCACTTCATGGTTTTCCACACCACTTCATGCTCCTCCTATTTTTCAGACCGTTTCATTCTCCTCATATTTTTGACACCTTTTGAAGCTCTCATATATTTCACACCTTTTCAGGCTCTTCATTTTTTTCAACACCACGTCATGCTCCTCCTATTTTTCAGACCCTTTTATGCTCTTCTCATTTTTGACACCTTTTGAAGCTCTTCATATTTTTCACACCTTTTGAATCTCTTCATGGTTTTCACACCTTTTCAGGCTCTTCATGTTTTTCAACACCGCTTCATGCTCCTTCTATTTTTCTGACCGTTTCATGCTCCTCATAATTTTGGCACATTTTGAAGCTCTTCATATTTTTCACACCTTTTCAAGCACTTCATGGTTTGCCACACCGCTTCATGCTCCTCCTCTTTTTCAGACCGTTTCATGCTCCTCATATTTTTGACATCTGTTGAAGCTCTTCATATTTCTCACACCTTTTCAGTTTCTTCACGTTTTTCAACACCGCTTCATGCTCCTCCTATTTTTCAGACAGTTTCATGCACATCTCATTTTTGACACCTTTTGAAGCTCTTCATATTTTTCATATTTTTGAAGCTCTTCATGTTTTCAGACGTTTTCAGACTCTTCATGTTTTTCAACACCGCTTCATGCTCCTGCTATTTTTCAGACCGTTTCATGCTCCTCATATTTTTGACAGTTTTTGAGGCTTTTCATATTTTTCACACCTTTTCAGGCACTTCATGTTTTTGAACATTGCTTCATGCTCCTCCTATTTTTCAGACCGCTTCAGGCTCTTCATATTTTTGACACCTTTTGAAGCTCTTCATATTTTTCACACCTTTTCAGGCTCTTCATGTTTTTGAACACCGCTTCATGCTCTTCCTATTTTTCAGACCGTTTCATGCTCCTCATATATTTGACACCTTTTGAAGCTCTTCATATTTTTCACACCTTTTCAGGCTCTTCATGTTTTTGAACACCGCTTCATGCTCTTCCTATTTTTCAGACGGTTTCATTTTCATCTCATTTTTGACACCTTTGAAGCTCTTCATATTTTTCACACCATTTGAAGCTCTTCATGTTTTTCACACCTTTTCAGGGTCTTCATGTTTTTCAACACCACTTCATGCTCTTCTTATTTTTCAGACGGTTTCATGTTCATCTCATTTTTGACACCATTTGAAGCTCTTCATATTTTTCACACCTTTTGAAGCTCTTCATCTTTTTCACACTTATTCAGGCTCTTCATGTTTTTCAACACCGCTTCATGATCCTCCTATTTTTGAGAACGTTTCATGCTCCTCATATTTTTGACACCTTTTGAAGCTCTTCATATTTTTCACACTTTTTCAGGCTCTCCAAGTTTTTGAACACCGCTAAATGCTCCTCATATATTTAAGACCGTTTCATGCTCCTCATATTTTTGACACCTTTTGAACCTCCTCATATTTTTCACACCTTTTCAGGCTTTTCATGTTTTTCAACACCGTTACATGATCCTCCTATTTTTCAGACCGTTTCATGCTCATCTCATTTTTGACCCCTTTTGAAGCTTTTCATATTTTTCACAACTTTTTAGGCTCTTCATGTTTTTCAACACCGCTTCTTGCTCCTCCTATTTTTCAGACCGTTTCATGCTCATCTCATTTTTGACACCTTTTGAAGCTCTTCATATTTCTCACAACTTTTTAGGTTCTTCATGTTTTTGACATCGCTTCATGCTCCTCCTATTTCTCAGAGAGTTTCTTGCTCCTCATGTATTTCACATCTTTTGAAGCTCTTCATATTTCTCACAACTTTTTAGGCTCTTCATGTTTTTCCACACCACTTCATGCTTCACCTATTTTTCGGCCTGTTTCATGCTCCTCATGTATTTCACACCTTTTGAAGCTCTTCATATTTTTCACACCTTTTCAGACTCTTCATGTTTTTAATCACCGTTTCATGCTCCTCCTATTTTTCAAGCCGTTTCATGCTCCTCATATATTTGACACATTTTGAAGCTCTGAATATTTTTCACACATTTTCAGGCTCTTCATGTTTTTGAACACTGCTTCATGATCCTCCTATTTTTCAGACCGTTTCATGTTCTTCATATGTTTGACACCTTTTGAAGCTCTTCATATTTTTCACTCCTTTTCAGGCTCTTCATGTTTTTCAACACCACTTCATACTTCTCCTATTTATCAGACCATTTCATGCTCCTCATGTATTTCACACCTTTTGAAGCTCTTCATATTTTTCACACCTTTTCAGGCTTTCATGTTTTTGAACACCATTTCATGCCCCTTCTATTTTTCAGACCGTTTCATGCTCCTCATATTTTTCACACCTTTTGAAGCTCTTCATATTTTTCACACCTTTTCAGGCTCTTCATGTTTTTGAACATCGCTTCAAAATCCTTCTATTTTTCAGACCATTTCCTGCTCTTTGTATTTTTGACACATCTTGAAGCTCTTCATATATTTCACACCATTTCAGCCTCTTCATTTTTTTCAAAACCGCTTCATGCTCCTCCTATTTTTCACACCGTTTCATGCTCATCTCATTTTTGACACCTTTTGAAGCTCTTCATATATTTTACACCTTTTCAAGCTCTTCATATTTTTCACTCCTTTTCAGGCTCTTCATGTTTTTCAACACCACTTCATACTTCTCCTATTTTTCAGACCGTTTCATGATCCTCATGTATTTCACACCTTTTGAACCTCTTCATATTTTTCACACATTTTAAATGTCTTCATGTTTTTGAACATCGTTTCATGTTGCTCCTATTTTTCAGACCGTTTCATGCTCCTCATATTTTTGACACGTTTTGAAGCTCTTCATATTTTTCACACTT
Source organism: Dama dama (assembly GCF_033118175.1). Lineage (NCBI taxonomy): Eukaryota > Metazoa > Chordata > Mammalia > Artiodactyla > Cervidae > Dama > Dama dama. The sequence goes on along the minus strand of NW_026870928.1, from coordinate 887,068 downwards.
TTTAAGGCTGTTTATAGTTTTCAACACCGCTGCATGATTCCCCTATTTTTCAGACCGTTTCATGCTCCTCATATTTTTGACATTTTTTGAAGCTCTTCATATTTTTCACACCTTTTCAGGCTCTTCATGTTTTTGAACACCGTTTCATGCTCCTCCTATTTTCCAGACAGTTTCATGCTCATCTCATTTTTGACACCTTTTGAAGCTCTTCATATTTTTCACACGTTTTCAGGCTCTTCATGTTTTTCAACACCGCCTCAGGATCCTCCTGTTTTTCAGACCGTTTCAGGCTCATCTCAATTTTGACACCTTTTGAAGCTCTTCATATTTTTCACACGTTTTGAAGCTCTTCATATTTTTCACACCTTTTCAGGCTCTTCATGTTTTTCAATACCACTTCATGCTCCTCCTATTTTACAGACAGTTTCATGCTCATCTCATTTTTTACACCTTTTGAAGCTCTTCATAGTTTTCACACCTTTTGAAGCTCTTCATATTTTTTACACGTTTTCAGGCTCTTCATGTTTTTCAACACCGCTTCATTCTCCTCCTATTTTTCCGACCGTTTCATGCTCCTCATATTTTTGACACCTTTTGAAGCTCTTCGTATTTTTCACACCTTTTCAGGCTCTTCATGTTTTTCACCACCACTTCATGCACGTCCTATTTTTCAGATCGTTTCATGCTCCTCTTATTTTTGACACATTTTCAAGCTCCTCATATATTTCTCACGTTTTCAGGCTCTTCATGTTTTTCAACACAACTTCATGCTCCTCCTATTTTTCAGAGCGTTTCATGCTCATCTCATTTTTGACACCTTTTGAAGCTCTTCATATTTTCACACCTTTTGAAGCTCCTCAAATTTTTCACATCTTTTCAGGCCTTCATGTTTTTGAACACCGGTTCATGGACCTCATATATTTCAGACCGTTTCATGCTCCTCTGATTTTTGCCACCTTTTGAAGCTCTTCATATTTTTCACACCTTTTCAGGCTCTTCATGTTTTTCAACATCACTTCATGCTCCTCCTATTTTTCAGGCCGTTTCATGCTCATCTCTTTTTTGACACCTTTTGAAGCTCTTCATATTTTTCATACCTTTTAAAGATCTTCATATTTTTCACACGTTTTCAGGCTCTTCATATTTTTCAACACCGCATCATGCTCCTCCTATTTTTCAGACAGTTTCATGCTCCTCATATTTTTGACATGTTTTGAAGCTCTTCATATTTTTCACACCGTTTCAGGCTCTTCATGTTTTTCAACACTGTTTCATGCTCCTCCTATTTTTCAGACCGTTTCATGCTCCTCATAATTTTGACACCCTTTGAAGCTCTTCTTATATTTCACACCTTTTCAGACTCGTCATGTTTTTGAACACCGCTTCAAGGTCCTCCTTTTTTTCGAGCGTTTCATGCTCCTCATATTTTTGACACCTTTTGAAGCTCTTCATATTTTTCACGCCTTTTCAGGCTCTTCATGTTTTTGAACACGGTTTCATGCTCCTCCTATTTTTCAGAGCGTTTCATACTCCTCATATTTTTCACACCTTTTGAAGCTCTTCAAATTTTTCACACCTTTTCAGGCTCTTCATGTTTTTCAACACCGCTTCATGCTCCTCCTATTTTGAGACCGTTTTCTGCTCCACATGTATTTCACAGCTTTTGAATCTCTTCATATTTTTCACACCATTTCAGGCTCTTCATGTTTTTCAACATCACTTCATGCTCCTCCTATTTTTCAGACCATTTCATGCTCCTCTTAATTTTGACAACTTTTGAAGCTCTTCATATTTTCCACACTTTTTCAGGCTCATCATGTTTTTGAACACCACTTCATGTTCCTCCTATTTTTCAGAGAGTTTCATGCTCCTCATGTATTTCACACCTTTTGAAGCTCTTCATATTTTTCACACATTTTCAGGCTCTTCATGTTTTTTCACACCACTTCATGCTTCTCCTATTTTTCAGACCGTTTTATGCTCCTCATGTATTTCACACCTTTTGAAGCTCTTCATATTTTTCACAACTTTTCAGGTATTCATGTTTTTGATCACCGTTTCATGCTCCTCCTATTTTTCAGACCGTTTCATTCTCCTCATATTTTTGATACCTTTTGACACTCTTCATATATTTCACACCTTTTCAGGCTCTTCATGTTTTAACACCACTTCATGCTCTCCTAATATTCAGACCCTTTCCTGCTCATTTATTTTTGACACGTTTTGAAGCTCTTCATATATTTCACACCATTTCAGGCTCTTCACGTTTTTCAACACCGCTTCATGCTCCTCGTATTTTTCATACCGTTTCATGCTCCTCATATATTTGACACGTTTTTAAGCTTTTCATATTTTTCACACCTTTTCAGGCTCTTCATTTTTTCAACACCCCTTCATGCTCCTCCTATTTTTCAGACCGTTTCATGCTCCTCATATTTTTGACACTTTTTGAAGCTCCTCATATGTTTCACACATTTTGAAGGTCTTCATATATTTCACACCATTTCAGGATCTTCATGTTTTTCAACACCACTTCATGCTCCTCCTATTTTTCAGACCGTTTCATGCTCCTCATAATTTTGACACCTTTTGAAGCTCTTTATATTTTTCTCACCTTTTCAGGCTCTTCATGTTTTTCAACACCACTTCATGCTCCTCCAATTTTTCAGGCCGTTTCATTGTCCTCATATATTTGACACCTTTAGAAGATCTTCATATTTTTCACACATTTTCAGGCTCTGCATGTTTTTCAACATCGCTTCATGCCCCTCCTATTTTTCAGACCGTTTCAGGCTCCTCATATTTTTGACACCTTTAGAAGCTCTTCATATTTTTCACACCTTTTCAGGCTCTTCATTTTTTTCAACACCTCTTCATGCTCCTCTTATTTTTCAACACCGCTTCATGCTCCTCCTATTTTTCAGACCGTTTCATGCTCCTCATAATTTTGACACTTTTTGAAGCTCCTCATATTTTTCACACGTTTTGAAGGTCTTCATATATTTCACACCATTTCAGGCTCTTCATGTTTTTCAACACCACTTCATGCTCCTCCTATTTTTCAGACCGTTTCATGCTCATCTCTTTTTTGACACCTTTTGAAGCTCTTCATATTTTCACACGTTTTCAGACTATTCATGTTTTTCAACACGGCTTCATGCACCTCCTATTTTTCAAACTGTATCATGCTCCTCATATTTTTCACACCTTTTGAAGCTCTTCATATTTTTCACAGCTTTTCAGGCTCTTCATGTTTTTGATCACCGTTTCATGCTCCTCAGATTTTTCAGACGGTTTCATGTTCATCTCATTTTTAACACCTTTTGAAGCTCTTCATATATTTCACACGTTTTCAAGCTCTTCATATATTTCACACCTTTTCAGGCTCTTCATGTTTTTGAACACCGCTTCATGCTCCTCTTATTTTTCAGACCGTTTCAGGCTCCTCATATTTTTGACACCTTTTGAAACTCTTCATATTTCTCACACCTTTTCAGGATCTTCATGTTTTTCAACACCAATTCATGCTCCTCCTATTTTTCAGACCGTTTCATGCTCCACACATTTTGAAACCTTTTGAAGCTCTTCATATTTTTCACAACTTTTCAGGCTCTCCATGTTTTTCATCACCGCTTCATGCTCCTCGTATGTTCAGACCGTTTCATGCTCCTCATATTTTTGACACCTTTTGAATCTCTTCATACTTTTCACACCTTTTAGGCTCTTCATGTTGTTGAACAGCGCTTCATGCTCCTCCTATTTTTCAGACCGTTTCATGCTCCTCATGTATTTCACACCATTTGAAGCTCTTCCTCTTTTTCACACCTTTTCAGTCTCTTCATGTCTTTGAACACCATTTCATGCTCCTCCGATTTTTTAGACCGTTTCATGCTCCTCATATTTTTGACACCTTTTGAAGCTCTTCATATTTTTCACACCTTTTGAAGCTCTTCATGTTTTTCATATTTTTGAAGCTCTTCATATTTTTCACACCTTTTCACGCTTTTCATGTATTTGAACACCGGTTCATGCTCTTCCTATTTTTCAGACCGTTTCATGCTCCTCCTATTTTTCACTTCTTTTGAAGCTCTTCATATTTTTCACACCTTTTCAGTCTCTACATGTTTTTGAACACCGCTTCATGCTCCTCGTATTTCTCAGACCATTTCATGCTCCTCATGTATTTCACACCTTTTGAAGCTCTTCGTATTTTCACACATTTTCAGGCTTTTCATGTTTTTCACAACGACTTCATGCTCCTCATATTTTTCAGACCGTTTCATGCACATTTCATTTTTGACTCCTTTTGAAGCTCTTCATATTTTTCACACCATTTTCAGGCTCTTCATGTTTTTCAACACCGCTTTATGATCCTCCTATTTTTCAGACCGTTTCATGCTCCTCATATATTTGACACCTTTTGAAGCTCTTCATATTTTCACAATTTTTTAAGCTCTTCATATGTTTCACACGTTTTCAGGTTCTTCATGTTTTTCAACACCGCTTCATGCTCCCCCTATTTTTCATTCCGTTTCATGCTCCTCATATTCTTGACACCTTTTGACGCTTTTCATATTTTTCACACATTTTCAGGCTCTTCTAGTTTTTCAACACCGCTTCATGCTCCTCCTATTTTTCATTCCGTTTCATGCTCCTCATATTTTTGACACCTTTTTAAGCTCTTCATATTTCTCACACCTTTTCAGGCTCTTCATGTTTTTCAACACCGCTTCATGATCCTCCTGTTTTTCAGACCGTTTCATGCTGATCTCATTTTGACACCTTTGGAAGCTTTTCATATTTTTCACAACTTTTCAGGCTCTTCACGTTTTTGAACACCGCTTCATGTTCCTCCTATTTTTCAGACCGCATCATGCTCCTCATATATTTCACACGTTTTGAAGCTCTTCATATTTTTCATACCTTTTCAGGCTCTTCATGTATTTCAACACCAATTCATGCTCCTACTATTTTTCAGACCGTTTCATGCTCATCTCATTTTTGACACCTTTCGAAGCTGTTTATATTTTTCACACCTTTTGAAGCTCTTCATATTTTTCACACGTTTTCATGCCCTACATGTTTTTCATCAACGCTTCATGCTCCTCCTATCTTTCAGACCGTTTCATGCTCCTCATATTTTTGACACCTTTTGAAGCTCTTCATATATTTCACACCTTTTCAGGCTCTTCTTTTTTTTCAACACCACTTCATGCTCCTCCTATTTTTCAGACCGTTTCATGCTCATTTCATTTTTGACACCTTTTGTAGCTCTTCATATTTTTCACACCTTTTCATGCTCTTCATGTAATTGAACACCGCTTCATTTTCCTCCTATTTTTCAGACCGTTTCATGCTCCTCATATTCTTGACACCTTTTGAAGCTTTTCATATTTTCACACCTTTTAAGGCTCTTCAAGTTTTTCAATACCGTTTCATGCTCCTCCTATTTTTCAGACCGTTTCATGCTCCTCTTATGTTTGACACCTTTTGAAGCTCTTCATATTTTTCACACCTTTTCACGCTCTTCATGTTTTTTAACATCGCTTCATGTTCCGCCTATTTTTCAGACCGTTTCATGCTCCTCATATTTTTGTCATCTTTTGAAGCTCTTCATATTTTTCACACCCTTTCAGGCTCTTAATGTTTTTCAACACCCCTTCATGCTCCTCCTATTTTTCAGACCATTTCATGCTCCTCATATTTTTGACGCCTTTAGAAGCTTTTCATATTTTTCACACCTTTTCAGGCTCTTCATGTTTTTTTACACCACTTCATGCTTCTCCTATTTTTCAGACCGTTTTATGCTCCTCATGTATTTCACACCTTTTGAAGCTCTTCATATTTTTCACATCTTTTCAGGTATTCATGTTTTTGATCACGGTTTCATGCTCCTCCTATTTTTCAGACCATTTCATGCTCCTCATATTTTTGACGCCTTTAGAAGCTCTTCATATTTTTCACACCTTTTCAGGCTCTTTATGTTTTTCAAAACCGCTTCATGCTCCTCCTATTTTTCAGACCGATTCATGCTCCACACATTTTGAAACCTTTTGAAGCTCTTCATATTTTTCACACCTTTTCAGGCTCTCCATGTTTTTCATCACCGATTCATGCTCCTCCTATTTTTCAGACCGTTTCATGCTCCTCATGTATTTCACACCATTTGAAGCTCTTCCTCTTTTTCACACCTTTTCAGTCTCTTCATGTATTTGAACACCATTTCATGCTCCTCCGATTTTTTAGACCGTTTCATGCTCCTCATATTTTTGACACCTTTTGAAGCTCTTCATATTTTTCACACCTTTTGAAGCTCTTCATGTTTTTCATATTTTTGAAGCTCTTCATATTTTTCACACCTTTTCACGCTTTTCATGTATTTGAACACCGGTTCATGCTCTTCCTATTTTTCAGACCGTTTCATGCTCCTCCTATTTTTCACTCCTTTTGAAGCTCTTCATATTTTTCACACCTTTTCAGTCTCTACATGTTTTTGAACACCGCTTCATGCTCCTCCTATTTCTCAGACCATTTCATGCTCCTCATGTATTTCTCACCTTTTGAAGCTCTTCGTATTTTGCACACATTTTCAGGCTTTTCAGGTTTTTCACAACGACTTCATGCTCCTCATATTTTTCAGACCGTTTCATGCACATTTCATTTTTGACTCCTTTTGAAGCTCTTCATATTTTTCACACCATTTTCAGGCTCTTCATGTTTTTCAACACCACTTTATGATCCTCCTATTTTTCAGACCGTTTCATATTCCTCATATTTTTGACATTTTTTGAGGCTCTTCATATTTTTCACACCTTTTCAGGCTCTTCATGTCTTTGAACACCGTTTCATGCTCCTCCTATTTTTCTGACCGTTTCATGCACATCTCATTTTTGACACCTTTTGAAGCCTTTGATATTTTTCACACCATTTTCAGGCTCTTCATGTTTTTCAACACCGCTTTCTGATTCTCCTATTTTCCAGACCGTTTCATGCTCCTCATGTATTTGACACCTTTTAAAGCTCCTCATATTTTTCACACCTTTTCAGGCTCTTCATATTTTTCACATAATTTCAGGCTGTTCATGTTTTTGAACACGGCTTCATGCTCCTCCAATTTTTCAGACCGTTTCATGTTCCTCATATTTTTGACACCTTTTGAAGCTCTTCATATTTTTCACACCTTTTGAAGCTCTTCATATTTTTCACACCATTTTCAGGCTCTTCATGTTTTTTAACACCGTTTCATGCTCCTCCTATTTTTCAGACTGTTTCATGCTCCTCTTATGTTTGACACCTTTTGAAGCTCTTCATATTTTTCACACCTTTTCACGCTCTTCATGTTTTTGAACACCGCTTCATGCTCCGCATATTTTTCAGACCGTTTCATGCACATCTCATTTTTGACACCTTTTGAAGCCTTTGATGTTTTTCACACCATGTTCAGGCTCTTCCGGTTTTTCAACACCGCTTTCTGATCCTCCTATTTTTCAGACCGTTTCATGCTCCTCATATATTTGACACCTTTTGAAGCTCTTCATATTTTCACAATTTTTTAAGCTCTTCATATGTTTCACACGTTTTCAGGTTCTTCATGTTTTTCAACACCGCTTCATGCTCCTCCTGTTTTTCATTCCGTTTCATGCTCCTCATATTCTTGACACCTTTTGACGCTTTTCATATTTTTCACACATTTTCAGGCTCTTCATGTTTTGCCACACCACTTCATGCTCCTCCTATTTTTCAGACGTTTTCATGCTCGTCATATTTTTGACACCTTTAGAAACTCTTCATATCATTCACACCTTTTCAGGCTCTTCATGTTTTGCCACACCGCTTCATGCTCCTCCTATTTTTGAGCCCGTTTCATGCTCCTCATGTATTTCACACCTTTTGAAGCTCTTCATATATTTCACACCCTTACATACTCTTCATGTTTTTCAACACCACTTCATGCTCCTCCTATTTTTAAGACTGTTTCATGCTCCTGATATTTTTGACTCGTTTTTAAGCTCTTCATATTTTCACAATTTTTTAAGCTCTTCATATTTTTCACACGTTTTCAGGTTCTTCATGTTTTTCAACACCGCTTCATGCTCCTCCTATTTTTCATTCCGTTTCATGCTCCTCATATTCTTGACACCTTTTGACGCTTTTCATATTTTTCACACATTTTCAGGCTCTTCAAGTTTTTCAACACCGCTTCATGCTCCTCCTATTTTTCATTCCGTTTCATGCTCCTCATATTTTTGACACCTTTTTAAGCTCTTCATATTTCTCACACCTTTTCAGGCTCTTCATGTTTTTCAACACCGCTTCATGATCCTCCTGTTTTTCAGACCGTTTCATGCTGATCTCATTTTTGACACCTTTGGAAGCTTTTCATATTTTTCACAACTTTTCAGGCTCTTCACGGTTTTGAACACCTTTTCATGTTCCTCCTATTTTTCAGACCGTATCATGCTCCTCATATATTTCACACGTTTTGAAGCTCTTCATATTTTTCATACCTTTTCAGGCTCTTCATGTATTTCAACACCAATTCATGCTCCTACTATTTTTCAGACCGTTTCATGCTCATCTCATTTTTGACACCTTTCGAAGCTGTTTGTATTTTTCACACCTTTTGAAGCTCTTCATATTTTTCACACGTTTTCATGCCCTTCATGTTTTTCATCACCGCTTCATGCTCCTCCTATTTTTCAGACCGTTTCATGCTCCTCATATTTTTGACACCTTTTGAAGCTCTTCATATATTTCACACCTTTTCAGGCTCTTCTTTTTTTTCAACACCAATTCATGCTCCTACTATTTTTCAGACCGTTTCATGCTCATCTCATTTTTGACACCTTTTGATGCACTTCATATTTTTAACACCTTTTGAAGCTGTTCGTATATTTCACAACTTTTCAGGCTCTTCATGTTTTCAACACCACTTCATGCCCCTCCTATTTTTCAGACCCTTTCATGTTAAACTAAATTTGACACCTTATGAAGCTTTTCATGTTTTTCATACCTTTTCATGCTCTTTATGTTTTTGAACACCGGTTCATGCTCCTCCTATTTTTCAACCCGTTTCATGCTCCTCATGTATTTCACATCTTTTGAAGCTCTTCATATTTTTCACACCTTTTCAGTCTCTTCATGTTTTTGAACACCGTTTCATGCTCCTCCTACTTTTCAGACCATATAATGCTCGTCATATATTTCACACGTTTTGAAGCTCTTCATATTTTTCACACCTTTTCAGGCTCTTCATGTTTTTAAACACCACTTCATGCTCCTCCTAATTATCAGACCGTTTCATGCTCCTCATATATTTGACACCTTTTGTAGCTCTTCATATTATTCACACCTTTTCAGACTCCCCATGTTTTTCAACACCACTTCATGTTCCTCCCATTTTGCAGACAGTTTCATACTCCTCATATTTTTGACAACATTTGAAGCTCTTCATATTTCTAACACCTTTTCAGGCGCTTCATGTTTTTCAACACCGCTTCGTGCGCCTCCTATTTTTCAGACCGTTTCATGCTCATCTCATTTTTGACACCTTTTGAAGCTCTTCTTATTATCCACATCTTTTGAAACCCTTCATATTTTTCACACGTTTTCAAGCTCTTCATGTTTTTCAACAACGTTTCATGCTCCTCCTATTTTTCAGACCGTTTCATGCTCCTCATATTTTTGACACCTTTTGAAGCTCTTCATATTTTTCACACCTTTTGAAGCTCTTCATATATTTCACACCTTTTCAGGCTGTTCATGTTTTTCAAAACACCACTTCATGCTCCTCCTATTTTTCAGACCGTTTCATGCTAATCTAATTTTTGACACTTTTTGAAGCTCTTCATATATTTCACACCTTTTGAAGCTCTTCATATTTTTCACATTTATGAAGCTATTCAAATTTTTCACACTTTTTCAGGCTCTTCATGTTTTTGAACACCGCTTCATGTTCCTGCTATTTTTCACAACGTTTCACACTCCTCATGTTTTTGACACATTTTGAGGCTACTCATATTTTTCACACCTTTTCAGGCTCTTCATGTTTTTGAACACCGTTTCATGATCCTCCTATTTTTCAGAACGTTTCATGCTCCTCATATTTTTGACACCTTTTGAAGCTTTTCATATTTTTCACATCTTTTCAGGCTCTTCATGTTTTTCAACACCATTTCATGATCCTCCTATTTTTCAGACCGTTTCATGCTCATCTCATTTTTGACACCTTTTGAAGCTTTTCATATTTTTCACACATTTTCAGGCTCTTCATATTTTTCCACACCACTTCATGCTTCTCCTATTTTTCAGCCCGTTTCATGCTCCTCATGTTTTTGACATCTTTTGAAGCTCTTCATATTTTTCACACGTTTTCAGCTCTTAATGTTTTTCAACACCGCTTCATGCTCTTCCTATTTTTCAGACCGTTTCATGCTCATCTCATTTTTGACACCTTTGGAAGCTCTTCATATTTTTCACACGTTTTCAGCTCTTAATGTTTTTCAACACCGCTTCATGCTCTTCCTATTTTTCTGACGGTTTCATGCTCATCTCAAGTTTGACACCTTTTGAAGCTCTTCATATTTTTCACACATTTTCAGGCTCTTCATGTTTTTGAACATCGCTTCATGCTCCTCCTATTTTTCAGAGAGTTTCATGCTCCTCATGTATTTCACACCTTTTGAAGCTCTTCATATTTTTCACACCTTTTCAGGCTCTTCATGTTTTTCAACACCGCTTATGCTCCTCCTATTTTTCAGACCGTTTCATGCTCATCTCATTTTTGACACCTTTTTAATCTCTTCGTATCTTTCAAAACTTTTGAAGCTCTTCATATTTTTAATATTTTTGAAGCTCTTCATATTTTCACACGTTTTCAGACTCTTCATGTTTTTCAACACCGCTTCATGCTCCTCCTATTTTTCAAACCGTATCATGCTCCTCATATTTTTGAAAACTTTTGAAGCTCTTCACATTTTTCACACCTTTTCAGGCTCTTCATGTTTTTGAACACTTCTTCATGCTCTTCCTCTTTTTCAGACCGTTTCATGCTCCTCATATTTTTGACACTTTTTGAAGCTCTTCATATTTTTCACTCATTTTCAGGCTCTTCATATTTTTCAACATCACTTCATGCTCCCTCTATTTTTGAGACCGTTTGGTGCTCCGCATATTTTTGACACCTTTAGGAACTCTTCATATTTTTCACACCTTTTCAGGCACTTCATGTCTTTTATCACTGCTTCATGCTCGTCCTATTTTTCAGAACGTTTCATGCTCCTCATATTTTTGACACCTTTTGAAGCTCTTCATATTTTTCACACCTTTTCAGGCTTTTCATGTTTTTGAACACCGCTTCATGCTCCTCCTATTTTTCAGATTGTTTCATGCTCCTCATATTTTTTACACCTTTTGAAGCTCTTCATATTTTTCACACCTTTTCAGGCTCTTCATGTTTTTCAACACCGCTTCATGCTCGTCGTATTTTGCTGACCGTTTCATGCTCCTCATATTTTTGACACCTTTTGAAGCTCTTCAGATATTTCGCACCTTTCCAGGCTCTTCATTTTTTCAACACCACTTCATGCTCCTCCTATTTTTCAGATCGTTTCATGCTCATCTCATTTTAACACCTTTTGAAGCTCTTCATATTTTTGACAAATTTTGAAGGTCTTCATATTTTTCACACGTTTTCAGGCTCTTCATGATTTTCAACACCGCTTCATGCTCCTCCTATTTTTCAGATCTTTTCATGCTCATCTCTTTTTTGACACCTTTTGAAGCTCTTCAGATTTTTCACACCTTTTGAAGCTCTTCATATTTTTCACATTTATGAATCTCTTCATATTTTCCACACGTTTTCAGACAATTCATGTTTTTCAACATCGCTTCATGCTCCTCCTATTTTTCAGACCGTTTCATTCTCCTCATATTTTTGACACCTTTTGAAGCTCTTCATATATTTCACACTTTTTCAGACTTTTCCTTTTTTTCAACACGACTTCATGCTCCTCCTATTTTTCAGACCGTTTCATGCTCATCTCATTTTGACATCTTTTGAAGCTCTTCATATTTTTCACACCTTTTGAAGCTCTTCATATTTTTCACATTAATGAATCTCTTCATATTTTCCACACGTTTTCAGACAATTCATGTTTTTCAACATCACTTCATGTTATTCCTATTTTTCAGACCGTTTCATGCTCCTCATAATTTTGACACCTTTTGAAGCTTTAATATTTTTAACACCTTTTCAGGCTCTTCATCTTTTTCAACACCACTTCATGCTCCTCCTTTTTTGCAGACCGTTTCATGCTACTCATATTTTTAACACCTTTTGAAGCTCTTCATATTTCTCACACCTTTTCAGGCTCTTCATGTTTTTCAACAACGCTTCATGCTCCTCCGATTTTTCAGACCGTTTCATGCTCCTCATATTTTTGACACCTTTTGAAGCTCTTCATATTTTTCACACTTTTTCAGGCTCTTCATGTTTTTGAACACCGCTTCATGCTTCTCCTATTTTTCAGACCGTTTCATGCTCCTCATATTTTTGACACCTTTTGAAGCTCTTCATATTTTTCACAACTTTTCAGGCTCTTCATGTTTTTCAACACCGCTTCATGCACGTCCTATTTTTCAGACCGTTTCATGCTCATCTCATTTTTGACACCTTTTGAAGTTTTTCATATTTTTTACAACTTTTCAGGCTCTTCATGTTTTTGAACACCGCTTCATGCTAATCCTATTTTTCAAACCATATCATGCTCCTCATATTTTTCACACCTTTTGAAGCTCTTCATATATTTCACACCTTTTCAGGCTCTTCATGTTTTTGAACACCACTTCATGCTCCTTCTCTTTTTCAGAGAGTTTTATGCTCCTCATGTATTTCACACCTTTTGAAGCTCTTCATATTTTTCACACCTTTTCAGGCTCTTCATGTTTTTCAACACCGCTTCATGCTGCTCATATTTTTCAGACCGTTTCATGCTCCTCATATTTTTGACACCTTTTGAAGCTCTTCATTTTTTTCACACCTTTTAAGGCTCTTCATGTTTTTCAACACCGCTTCATGCTGCTCATATTTTTCAGACCGTTTCATGCTCCTCATATTTTTGACACCTTTTGAAGCTCTTCATATTTTTCACACGTTTTCAGTCTATTCTTGTTTTTGAACACCCTTTCAGGCTCCTCTTATTTTTCAGAGTGTTTCATGCTCCTCATGTATTTCACACATTTGAAAGCTCTTCATATTTTTCAAAGATTTTGAAGCTCTTCATATTTTTCACACCTTTTCAGGCTCTTCATGTTTTTCAACACCGTTTCATGCTCCTCCTATTTTTCAAACCGTTTCATGTTCCTCATAATTTTGACACCTTTTGAAGATCTTCATAATTTTCACACATTTTCAGGCTCTTCATGTGTTTGAACACCGCTTCATGTTCCTCCTATTTTTCAGACCGTTTCATGCTCCTCATATTTTTGACACCTTTTGAAGCTCTCATATTTTTCATACCTTTTGAAGCTCTTCATGTTTTTGAACACTGCTTCATGCTCCTCGTATTTTTCAGATCGTTTCATGCTCCTCTTATTTTTGACACTTTTTGAGCTCTTCATATTTTTCAAACCTTTTCAGGCTCTTCATGTTTTCGAACACCGCTTCATGCTACTCCTATTTTTCAGACCGTTTCATGCTCCTCATATTTTTGACACCTTTTTAAGCTCTTCATATTTTTCACACCTTTTCAGGCTCTTCATGTTTTTGAACACTGCTTCATGCTCCTCCAATTTTTCACACCGTTTCATGATCCTCATATTTTTGACACTTTTTGAGCTCTTCATATTTTTCACACCTTTTCAGGCTCTTCATGTTTTTGATAACCGCTTCATGCTACTCCTATTTTTCAGACCGTTTATGCTTCTCATATTTTTGACACCTTTAGAAGCTCTTCATATTTTTCACAGTTTTTCAGGATCTTCATGTTTTGGAACACAGCTTCATGCTCCTCCTATATATCAGACCGTTTCATGCTCCTCATATTTTTGACACCTTGTGAAGCTCTTTATATTTTTCACAGTTTTTCAGGCTCTTCATGATTTTCAACACCGTTTCAAGTTATTCCTATTTTTCAGACCGTTTAATGCTCATCTCATTTTTGACACCTTTTGAAGCTCTTCATATTTTCCACACCTTTTCAGGCTCTTCATGTTTTTGATCACCGTTTCATGCTCCTTCTATTTTTCAGATCGTTTGATGCTCATCATATTTTTGACACTTTTTGAGCTCTTCATATTTTTCACACCTTTTCAGGCTCTTCATGTTTTTGAACACCGCTTCATGATCCTCCTGATTTTCAGACCGTTTCATGCTCTTCATATTTTTGAAACATTTTGAAGCTCTTCATATTTTTCACACCTTTTCAGGCTCTTCATGTTTTTCTCCACCACTTCATGCTCCTCCTATTTTTCAGACCGTTTCATGCTCTTCTCATTTTTGTCACCTTTGAAGCTCTTCATATTTTTCACAACTTTTAAAGCTCTTCATATTTTTCACAAGTTTTCAGGCTCTTCATGTTTTTCAAAACCGTTTCATGCTGCTTCTATATTTCAGACCGTTTCATGCTCCTCATATTTTTCACACCTTTTGAAGCTCTTCATATTTTCACACCCTTTTAAGATCTTCATGTTTTTTAACACAGCTTCATGCTCCTCCTATTTTTCAGACCGTTTCATGCTCCTCATATTTTTGACACCTTTTTAAGCTCTTCATATTTTTCACACCTTTTCAGGCTCTTCAGGTTTTTGAACACTGCTTCATGCTCCTCCAATTTTTCACACCGTTTCATGATCCTCATATTTTTGACACTTTTTGAGCTCTTCATATTTTTCACACCTTTTCAGGCTCTTCATGTTTTTGATAACCGCTTCATGCTACTCCTATTTTTCAGACCGTTTATGCTTCTCATATTTTTGACACCTTTTGAAGCTCTTCAATTTTTTCACACCTTTTAAGGCTCTTCATGTTTTTCAACACCGCTTCATGCTGCTCATATTTTTCAGACCGTTTCATGCTCCTCATATTTTTGACACCTTTTGAAGCTCTTCATATTTTTCACACGTTTTCAGTCAATTCATGTTTTTGAACACCCTTTCAGGCTCCTCCTATTTTTCAGAGTGTTTCATGCTCCTCATGTATTTCACACCTTTGAAAGCTCTTCATATTTTTCAAAGATTTTGAAGCTCTTCATATTTTTCACACCTTTTCAGGCTCTTCATGTTTTTCAACACCGTTTCATGCTCCTCCTATTTTTCAAACCGTTTCATGTTCCTCATAATTTTGACACCTTTTGAAGTTCTTCATAATTTTCACACATTTTCAGGCTCTTCATGTGTTTGAACACCGCTTCATGTTCCTCCTATTTTTCAGACCGTTTCATGCTCCTCATATTTTTGACACCTTTTGAAGCTCTCATATTTTTCATACCTTTTGAAGCTCTTCATGTTTTTGAACACTTCTTCATGCTCCTCGTATTTTTCAGATCGTTTCATGCTCCTCTTATTTTTGACACTTTTTGAGCTCTTCATATTTTTCAAACCTTTTCAGGCTCTTCATGTTTTCGAACACCGCTTCATGCTACTCCTATTTTTCAGACCGTTTCATGCTCCTCATATTTTTGACACCTTTTTAAGCTCTTCATATTTTTCACACCTTTTCAGGCTCTTCATGTTTTTGAACACTGCTTCATGCTCCTCCAATTTTTCACACCGTTTCATGATCCTCATATTTTTGACACTTTTTGAGCTCTTCATATTTTTCACACCTTTTCAGGCTCTTCATGTTTTTGATAACCGCTTCATGCTACTCCTATTTTTCAGACCGTTTATGCTTCTCATATTTTTGACACCTTTAGAAGCTCTTCATATTTTTCACACCTTTTCAGGATCTTCATGTTTTGGAACACAGCTTCATGCTCCTCCTATATATCAGACCGTTTCATGCTCCTCATATTTTTGACACCTTTTGAAGCTCTTTATATTTTTCACAGTTTTTCAGGCTCTTCATGATTTTCAACACCGTTTCAAGTTATTCCTATTTTTCAGACCGTTTAATGCTCATCTCATTTTTGACACCTTTTGAAGCTTTTCATATTTTTCACAACTTTTCAGACTCTTCATGTTTTTGAACACCGCTTCATGCTCCTCCTATTTTTCAGAGAGTTTCATGCTCCTCATGTCTTTCACAGCTTTTGAAGCTCTTCATATTTTCCACACCTTTTCAGGCTCTTCATGTTTTTGATCACCGTTTCATGCTCCTTCTATTTTTCAGATCGTTTCATGCTCATCATATTTTTGACACTTTTTGAGCTCTTCATATTTTTCACACCTTTTCAGGCTCTTCATGTTTTTGAACACCGCTTCATGATCCTCCTGATTTTCAGACCGTTTCATGCTCTTCATATTTTTGAAACATTTTGAAGCTCTTCATATTTTTCACACCTTTTCAGGCTCTTCATGTTTTTCAACACCGTTTCATGCTCCTCCTATTTTTCAAACCGTTTCATGTTACTCATAATTTTGACACCTTTTGAAGATCTTCATAATTTTCACACATTTTCAGGCTCTTCATGTGTTTGAACACCGCTTCATGTTCCTCCTATTTTTCAGACCGTTTCATGCTCCTCATATTTTTGACACCTTTTGAAGCTCTCATATTTTTCATACCTTTTGAAGCTCTTCATGTTTTTGAACACTGCTTCATGCTCCTCGTATTTTTCAGATCGTTTCATGCTCCTCTTATTTTTGACACTTTTTGAGCTCTTCATATTTTTCAAACCTTTTCAGGCTCTTCATGTTTTCGAACACCGCTTCATGCTACTCCTATTTTTCAGACCGTTTCATGCTCCTCATATTTTTGACACCTTTTTAAGCTCTTCATATTTTTCACACCTTTTCAGGCTCTTCATGTTTTTGAACACTGCTTCATGCTCCTCCTATTTTTCACACCGTTTCATGATCCTCATATTTTTGACACTTTTTGAGCTCTTCATATTTTTCACACCTTTTCAGGCTCTTCATGTTTTTGATAACCGCTTCATGCTACTCCTATTTTTCAGACCGTTTATGCTTCTCATATTTTTGACACCTTTAGAAGCTCTTCATATTTTTCACACCTTTTCAGGATCTTCATGTTTTGGAACACAGCTTCATGCTCCTCCTATATATCAGACCGTTTCATGCTCCTCATATTTTTGACACCTTTTGAAGCTCTTTATATTTTTCACAGTTTTTCAGGCTCTTCATGATTTTCAACACCGTTTCAAGTTATTCCTATTTTTCAGACCGTTTAATGCTCATCTCATTTTTGACACCTTTTGAAGCTTTTCATATTTTTCACAACTTTTCAGACTCTTCATGTTTTTGAACACCGCTTCATGCTCCTCCTATTTTTCAGAGAGTTTCATGCTCCTCATGTCTTTCACAGCTTTTGAAGCTCTTCATATTTTCCACACCTTTTCAGGCTCTTCATGTTTTTGATCACCGTTTCATGCTCCTTCTATTTTTCAGATCGTTTCATGCTCATCATATTTTTGACACTTTTTGAGCTCTTCATATTTTTCACACCTTTTCAGGCTCTTCATGTTTTTGAACACCGCTTCATGATCCTCCTGATTTTCAGACCGTTTCATGCTCTTCATATTTTTGAAACATTTTGAAGCTCTTCATATTTTTCACACCTTTTCAGGCTCTTCATGTTTTTCTCCACCACTTCATGCTCCTCCTATTTTTCAGACCGTTTCATGCTCCTCATATTTTTGACAACTTTTGAAGCTCTTCATATTTTTCACACCTTTTCAGGCTCTTCATATTTTTGAACACAGCTTCATGCTCCTCCTATTTTTCAGACCGTTTCATGCTCCTCATATTTTTGACACCTTTTTAAGCTCTTCATATTTTTCACACCTTTTCAGGCTCTTCATGTTTTTGAACACTGCTTCATGCTCCTCCAATTTTTCACACCGTTTCATGATCCTCATATTTTTGACACTTTTTGAGCTCTTCATATTTTTCACACCTTTTCAGGCTCTTCATGTTTTTGATAACCGCTTCATGCTACTCCTATTTTTCAGACCGTTTATGCTTCTCATATTTTTGACACCTTTTGAAGCTCTTCAATTTTTTCACACCTTTTAAGGCTCTTCATGTTTTTCAACACCACTTCATGCTGCTCATATTTTTCAGACCGTTTCATGCTCCTCATATTTTTGACACCTTTTGAAGCTCTTCATATTTTTCACACGTTTTCAGTCTATTCATGTTTTTGAACACCCTTTCAGGCTCCTCTTATTTTTCAGAGTGTTTCATGCTCCTCATGTATTTCACACCTTTGAAAGCTCTTCATATTTTTCAAAGATTTTGAAGCTCTTCATATTTTTCACACCTTTTCAGGCTCTTCATGTTTTTCAACACCGTTTCATGCTCCTCCTATTTTTCAAACCGTTTCATGTTCCTCATAATTTTGACACCTTTTGAAGATCTTCATAATTTTCACACATTTTCAGGCTCTTCATGTGTTTGAACACCGCTTCATGTTCCTCCTATTTTTCAGACCGTTTCATGCTCCTCATATTTTTGACACCTTTTGAAGCTCTCATATTTTTCATACCTTTTGAAGCTCTTCATGTTTTTGAACACTGCTTCATGCTCCTCGTATTTTTCAGATCGTTTCATGCTCCTCTTATTTTTGACACTTTTTGAGCTCTTCATATTTTTCAAACCTTTTCAGGCTCTTCATGTTTTCGAACACCGCTTCATGCTACTCCTATTTTTCAGACCGTTTCATGCTCCTCATATTTTTGACACCTTTTGAAGCTCTTCATATTTTTCAAACCTTTTCAGGCTCTTCATGTTTTTGAACACTGCTTCATGCTCCTCCAATTTTTCACACCGTTTCATGATCCTCATATTTTTGACACTTTTTGAGCTCTTCATATTTTTCACACCTTTCAGGCTCTTCATGTTTTTGATAACCGCTTCATGCTACTCCTATTTTTCAGACCGTTTATGCTTCTCATATTTTTGACACCTTTAGAAGCTCTTCATATTTTTCACACCTTTTCAGGATCTTCATGTTTTGGAACACAGCTTCATGCTCCTCCTATATATCAGACCGTTTCATGCTCCTCATATTTTTGACACCTTTTGAAGCTCTTTATATTTTTCACAGTTTTTCAGGCTCTTCATGATTTTCAACACCGTTTCAAGTTATTCCTATTTTTCAGACCGTTTAATGCTCATCTCATTTTTGACACCTTTTGAAGCTTTTCATATTTTTCACAACTTTTCAGACTCTTCATGTTTTTGAACACCGCTTCATGCTCCTCCTATTTTTCAGAGAGTTTCATGCTCCTCATGTCTTTCACAGCTTTTGAAGCTCTTCATATTTTCCACACCTTTTCAGGCTCTTCATGTTTTTGATCACCGTTTCATGCTCCTTCTATTTTTCAGATCGTTTCATGCTAATCATATTTTTGACACTTTTTGAGCTCTTCATATTTTTCACACCTTTTCAGGCTCTTCATGTTTTTGAACACCGCTTCATGATCCTCCTGATTTTCAGACCGTTTCATGCTCTTCATATTTTTGAAACATTTTGAAGCTCTTCATATTTTTCACACCTTTTCAGGCTCTTCATGTTTTTCTCCACCACTTCATGCTCCTCCTATTTTTCAGACCGTTTCATGCTCTTCTCATTTTTGTCACCTTTAAAGCTCTTCATATTTTTCACAACTTTTAAAGCTCTTCATATTTTTCACAAGTTTTCAGGCTCTTCATGTTTTTCAAAACCGTTTCATGCTGCTTCTATTTTTCAGACCGTTTCATGCTCCTCATATTTTTCACACCTTTTGAAGCTCTTCATATTTTCACACCCTTTTAAGATCTTCATGTTTTTGAACACAGCTTCATGCTCCTCCTATTTTTCAGACCGTTTCATGCTCCTCATATTTTTGACAACTTTTGAAGCTCTTCATATTTTTCACACCTTTTCAGGCTCTTCATATTTTTGAACACAGCTTCATGCTCCTCCTATTTTTCAGACCGTTTCATGCTCCTCATATTTTTGACACCTTTTTAAGCTCTTCATATTTTTCACACCTTTTCAGGCTCTTCATGTTTTTGAACACTGCTTCATGCTCCTCCAATTTTTCACACCGTTTCATGATCCTCATATTTTTGACACTTTTTGAGCTCTTCATATTTTTCACACCTTTTCAGGCTCTTCATGTTTTTGATAACCGCTTCATGCTACTCCTATTTTTCAGACCGTTTATGCTTCTCATATTTTTGACACCTTTAGAAGCTCTTCATATTTTTCACACCTTTTCAGGATCTTCATGTTTTGGAACACAGCTTCATGCTCCTCCTATATATCAGACCGTTTCATGCTCCTCATATTTTTGACACCTTTTGAAGCTCTTTATATTTTTCACAGTTTTTCAGGCTCTTCATGATTTTCAACACCGTTTCAAGTTATTCCTATTTTTCAGACCGTTTAATGCTCATCTCATTTTTGACACCTTTTGAAGCTTTTCATATTTTTCACAACTTTTCAGACTCTTCATGTTTTTGAACACCGCTTCATGCTCCTCCTATTTTTCAGAGAATTTCATGCTCCTCATGTCTTTCACAGCTTTTGAAGCTCTTCATATTTTCCACACCTTTTCAGGCTCTTCATGTTTTTGATCACCGTTTCATGCTCCTTCTATTTTTCAGATCGTTTCATGCTCATCATATTTTTGACACTTTTTGAGCTCTTCATATTTTTCACACCTTTTCAGGCTCTTCATGTTTTTGAACACCGCTTCATGATCCTCCTGATTTTCAGACCGTTTCATGCTCTTCATATTTTTGAAACATTTTGAAGCTCTTCATATTTTTCACACCTTTTCAGGCTCTTCAAGTTTTTCTCCACCACTTCATGCTCCTCCTATTTTTCAGACCGTTTCATGCTCTTCTCATTTTTGTCACCTTTGAAGCTCTTCATATTTTTCACAACTTTTAAAGCTCTTCATATTTTTCACAAGTTTTCAGGCTCTTCATGTTTTTCAAAACCGTTTCATGCTGCTTCTATTTTTCAGACCGTTTCATGCTCCTCATATTTTTCACACCTTTTGAAGCTCTTCATATTTTCACACCCTTTTAAGATCTTCATGTTTTTGAACACAGCTTCATGCTCCTCCTATTTTTCAGACCGTTTCATGCTCCTCATATTTTTGACAACTTTTGAAGCTCTTCATATTTTTCACACCTTTTCAGGCTCTTCATATTTTTGAACACAGCTTCATGCTCCTCCTATTTTTCAGACCGTTTCATGCTCCTCATATTTTTGACACTTTTTGAAGCTTTTCATATTTTTCACATCTTTTCAGGCTCTTCATGTTTTTCAAGACCATTTCATGATCCTCCTATTTTTCAGACCGTTTCATGCTCATCTCATTTTTGACACCTTTTGAAGCTTTTCATATTTTTCACACATTTTCAGGCTCTTCATATTTTTCCACACCACTTCATGCTTCTCCTATTTTTCAGACCGTTTCATGCTCCTCATGTATTTCACAGCTTTTGAAGCTTTTCATATTTTTCACACATTTTCAGGCTCTTCATATTTTTCCACACCACTTCATGCTTCTCCTATTTTTCAAACCGTTTCATGCTCCTCATATTTTTGACACCTTTTGAAGCTCTTCATATTTTTCACACGTTTTCAGCTCTTAATGTTTTTCAACACCGCTTCATGCTCTTCCTATTTTTCAGACCGTTTCATGCTCATCTCATTTTTGACACCTTTTGAAGCTCTTCATATTTTTCACACGTTTTCAGCTCTTAATGTTTTTCAAAACCGCTTCATGCTCTTCCTATTTTTCCGACCGTTTCATGCTCATCTCAATTTTGACACCTTTTGAAGCTCTTCATATTTTTCACACATTTTCAGGCTCTTCATGTTTTTGAACATCGCTTCATGCTCCTCCTATTTTTCAGAGAGTTTCATGCTCCTCATGTATTTCACACCTTTTGAAGCTCTTCATATTTTTCACACCTTTTCAGGCTCTTCATGATTTTCAACACCGCTCATGCTCCTCCTATTTTTCAGACCGTTTCATGCTCATCTCATTTTTGACACCTTTTTAAACTCTTCATATTTTTCAAAACTTTTGAAGCTCTTCATATTTTTAATATTTTTGAAGCTCTTCATATTTTCACACGTTTTCACACTCTTCATGTTTTTCAACACCGCTTCATGCTCCTCCTATTTTTCAAACCGTATCATGCTCCTCATATTTTTGACACTTTTTGAAGCTCTTCATATTTTTCACTCATTTTCAGGCTCTTCATATTTTTCAACACCACTTCATGCTCCTCCTATTTTTGAGACCGTTTGGTGCTCCGCATATTTTTGACACCTTTAGGAACTCTTCATATTTTTCACACCTTTTCAGGCACTTCATGTTTTTTATCTCTGCTTCATGCTCGTCCTATTTTTCAGAACGTTTCATGCTCCTCATATTTTTGACACCTTTTGAAGCTCTTCATATTTTTCACACCTTTTCAGGCTCTTCATGTTTTTCGACACAGCTTCATGCTCCTCCTATTTTTCAGACCGTTTCATTCTCCTCATATTTTTGACACCTTTTGAAGCTCTTCATATTTTTCACACATTTTCAGGCTCTTCATGTTTTTCGACACAGCTTCATGCTCCTCCTATTTTTCAGACCGTTTCATTCTCCTCATATTTTTGACACCTTTTGAAGCTCTTCATATTTTTCACACATTTTCAGGCTCTTCATGTTTTTGAACATCGCTTCATGCTCCTCCTATTTTTCACAGAGTTTCATGCTCCTCATGTATTTCACACCTTTTGAAGCTCTTCATATTTTTCACACATTTTCAGGCTCTTCATGTTTTTCGACACAGCTTCATGCTCCTCCTATTTTTCAGACCGTTTCATGCTCCTCATATTTTTGACACCTTTTGAAGCTCTTCAATTTTTTCACAGCTTTTAAGGCTCTTCATGTTTTTCAACACCGCTTCATGCTGCTCATATTTTTCAGACCGTTTCATGCTCCTCATATTTTTGACACCTTTTGAAGCTCTTCATATTTTTCACACGTTTTCAGTCTATTCATGTTTTTGAACACCCTTTCAGGCTCCTCCTATTTTTCAGAGTGTTTCATGCTCCTCATGTATTTCACACCTTTGAAAGCTCTTCATATTTTTCACACCTTTTCAGGCTCTTCATGTTTTTCAACACCGTTTCATGCTCCTCCTATTTTTCAAACCGTTTCATGTTCCTCATAATTTTGACACCTTTTGAAGATCTTCATAATTTTCACACATTTTCAGGCTCTTCATGTGTTTGAACACCGCTTCATGTTCCTCCTATTTTTCAGACCGTTTCATGCTCCTCATATTTTTGACACCTTTTGAAGCTTTTCATATTTTTCACAACTTTTCAGGCTCTTCATGTTTTGATCACCGTTTCATGCTCCTTCTATTTTTCAGATCGTTTCATGCTCATCATATTTTTGACACTTTTTGAGCTCTTCATATTTTTCACACCTTTTCAGGCTCTTCATGTTTTTGAACACCGCTTCATGATCCTCCTGATTTTCAGACCGTTTCATGCTCTTCATATTTTTGAAACATTTTGAAGCTCTTCATATTTTTCACACCTTTTCAGGCTCTTCATGTTTTTCTCCACCACTTCATGCTCCTCCTATTTTTCAGACCGTTTCATGCTCTTCTCATTTTTGTCACCTTTGAAGCTCTTCATATTTTTCACACCTTTTAAAGCTCTTAATATTTTTCACAAGTTTTCAGGCTCTTCATGTTTTTCAAAACCGTTTCATGCTGCTTCTATTTTTCAGACCGTTTCATGCTCCTCATATTTTTCACACCTTTTGAAGCTCTTCATATTTTTCACACCCTTTTAAGATCTTCATGTTTTTGAACACAGCTTCATGCTCGTCCTATTTTTCAGACCGTTTCATGCTCCTCATATTTTTGACAACTTTTGAAGCTCTTCATATTTTTCACACCTTTTCAGGCTCTTCATATTTTTGAACACAGCTTCATGCTCCTTCTATTTTTCAGACCGTTTCATGCTCCTCATATTTTTGACACTTTTTGAAGCTTTTCATATTTTTCACATCTTTTCAGGCTCTTCATGTTTTTCAAGACCATTTCATGATCCTCCTATTTTTCAGACCGTTTCATGCTCATCTCATTTTTGACACCTTTTGAAGCTTTTCATATTTTTCACACATTTTCAGGCTCTTCATATTTTTCCACACCACTTCATGCTTCTCCTGTTTTTCAGCCCGTTTCATGCTCCTCATGTATTTCAGAGCTTTTGAAGCTCTTCATATTTTTCACACCTTTTCAGGCTCTTCATGTTTTTGGTCACCGTTTCATGCTCCTCCTATTTTTCAGACCGTTTCATGCTCCTCATATTTTTGACACCTTTTGAAGCTCTTCATATTTTTCACACGTTTTCAGCTCTTAATGTTTTTCAACACCGCTTCATGCTCTTCCTATTTTTCAGACCGTTTCATGCTCATCTCATTTTTGACACCTTTTGAAGCTCTTCATATTTTTCACACGTTTTCAGCTCTTAATGTTTTTCAACACCGCTTCATGCTCTTCCTATTTTTCAGACCGTTTCATGCTCATCTCAATTTTGACACCTTTTGAAGATATTCATATTTTTCACACATTTTCAGGCTCTTCATGTTTTTGAACATCGCTTCATGCTCCTCCTATTTTTCAGAGAGTTTCATGCTCCTCATGTATTTCACACCTTTTGAAGCTCTTCATATTTTTCACACCTTTTCAGGCTCTTCATGATTTTCAACACCGCTCATGCTCCTCCTATTTTTCAGACCCTTTCATGCTCATCTCATTTTTGACACCTTTTTAATCTCTTCATATTTTTCAAAACTTTTGAAGCTCTTCATATTTTTAATATTTTTGAAGCTCTTCATTTTTTCACACGTTTTCACACTCTTCATGTTTTTCAACACCGCTCATGCTCCTCCTATTTTTCAGACCGTTTCATGCTCATCTCATTTTTGACACCTTTTGAAGCTCTTCATATTTTTCACACCTTTTCAGGCTCTTCATGTTTTTCAACACCACTTCATGCTCCTCCTATTTTTGAGACCGTTTGGTGCTCCTCATATTTTTGACACCTTTAGGAACTCTTCATATATTTCACACCTTTTCAGGCACTTCATGTTTTTTATCACTGCTTCATGCTCGTCCTATTTTTCAGAACGTTTCATGCTCCTCATATTTTTGACACCTTTTGAAGCTGTTCATATTTTTCACACCTTTTCAGGCTTTTCATGTTTTTGAACACCGCTTCATGTTCCTCCTATTTTTCAGACCGTTTCATGCTCCTCATATTTTTGACACCTTTTGAAGCTCTTCATATATTTCACACCTTTTCAGGCTCTTCATATTTTTGAACACCGCTTCATGCTCCTCCTATTTTTCAGATTGTTTCATGCTCCTCATATTTTTGATACCTTTTGAAGCTCTTCATATTTTTCACACCTTTTCAGGCTCTTAATGATTTTCAACACCGCTTCATGCTCCTCCTATTTTTCAGACCGTTTCATGCTCATCTCTTTTTTGACACCTTTTGAAGCTCTTCAGATTTTTCACACCTTTTGAAGCTCTTCATATTTTTCACATTTATGAATCTCTTCATATTTTCCACACGTTTTCAGACAATTCATGTTTTTCAACATCGCTTCATGCTCCTCCTATTTTTCAGACCGTTTCATTCTCCTCATATTTTTGACACCTTTTGAAGCTCTTCATATATTTCACACTTTTTCAGACTTTTCCTTTTATTCAACACGACTTCATGCTCCTCCTATTTTTCAGACCTTTTCATGCTCATCTCATTTTGACACCTTTTGAAGCTCTTCATGTTTTTCTCATCTTTTGAAGCTCTTCATATTTTTCACAACTTTTCAGGCTCTTTATGATATTCAACAGCGCTTCATGCTCCTCCTATTTTTCAGACCGTTTCATGCTCCTCATAATTTTGACACCTTTTGATGCTTTCATATTTTTAACACCTTTTCAGGCTCTTCATCTTTTTCAACACCACTTCATGCTCCTCCTTTTTTGCAGACCGTTTCATGCTACTCATACTTTTAACACCTTTTGAAGCTCTTCATATTTCTCACACCTTTTCAGGCTCTTCATGTTTTTCAACAACGCTTCATGCTCCTCCGATTTTTCAGACCGTTTCATGCTCCTCATATTTTTGACACCTTTTGAAGCTCTTCATATTTTTCACCCCTTTTCAGGCTCTTCATGTTTTTGAACACCGCTTCATGCTTCTCCTATTGTTCAGAATGTTTCATGCTCCTCATATTTTTGACACCTTTTGAAGCTCTTCATATTTTTCACTACCTTTCAGGCTCTTCATGTTTTTCAACACCGCTTCATGCACGTCCTATTTTTCAGACCGTTTCATGCTCATCTCATTTTTGACACCTTTGAAGGTTTTCATAATTTTCACAACTTTTCAGGCTCTTCATGTTTTTGAACACCGCTTCATGCTTCTCCTATTGTTCAGACCGTTTCATGCTCCTCGTTTTTTTGACACCTTTTAAAGCTCTTCATATTTTTCACTACTTTTCAGGCTCTTCATGTTTTTCAACACCGCTTCATGCACGTCCTATTTTTCAGACCGTTTCATGCTCATCTCATTTTTGACACCTTTGAAGGTTTTCATATTTTTCACAACTTTTCAGGCTCTTCATGTTTTTGAACACCGCTTCATGCTAATCCTATTTTTCAAACCATATCATGCTCCTCATATTTTTCAAACCTTTTGAAGCTCTTCATATATTTCACACCTTTTCAGGCTCTTCATGTTTTTCAACACCGCTTCATGCTGCTCATATTTTTCAGACCGTTTCATGCTCCTCATATTTTTGACACCTTTTGAAGCTCTTCATTTTTTTCACACCTTTTAAGGCTCTTCATGTTTTTCAACACCGCTTCATGCTCCTCCAATTTTTCAGACCATTTCATGCTCCTCATATTTTTGACACCGTTTGAAGCTCTTCATATTTTTCACACATTTTCAGGCTCTTCATGTTTTTCAACACCGCTTCATGCTCCTCCGATTTTTCAGACAGTTTCATGCTCCTCATATTTTTCACACCTTTTGAAGCCTTTCATATTTTTCACAACTTTTCAGGCTCTTCATGTGTTTGAACACCGCTTCATGTTCCTCATATTTTTCAGACCGTTTCATGCTCCTCATATTTTTGACACCTTTTGAAGCTCTCATATTTTTCATACCTTTTGAAGCTCTTCATGTTTTTGAACACTGCTTCATGCTCCTCGTATTTTTTAGATCGTTTCATGCTCCTCATATTTTTGACACTTTTTGAGCTCTTCATATTTTTCAAACCTTTTCAGGCTCTTCATGTTTTCGAACTCTGCTTCATGCTCCTCCACTTTTTCACACCGTTTCATGATCCTCATGTATTTCACAACTTTGAACCTCTTAATATTTTTCACACCTTTTCATGCTCTTCAAGTTTTTCAACATCACTTCAAGCTCCTACTTTTTTGCAGACCGTTTCATGCTCCTCATATTTTTGACACCTTTTAAAGCTCTTCATATTTCTCACACCTTTTCAGGCTCTTCATGTCTTTCAACACCGCTTCATGCTCCTCCTATTTTTCAGACGGGTTCATGCTCATCTCATTTTGACACCTTTTGAAGCTTTTCATATTTTTCACACCTTTTCAGGCTCTTCATGTTTTTGAACACAGGTTGAGGCTCCTCCTATTTTTCAGAACGTTTCATGCTCCTCATAATTTTGACACCTTTTGTAGCTCTTCATATTTTTCACATCTTTTCAGGCTCTTCATGTTTTTCAACACCGTTTCATGATCCTCCTATTTTTCAGACCGTTTCATGCTCATCTCATTTTTGACACCTTTTGAAGCTCTTCATATTTTTCACACCTTTTCAAGCTCTTCATATTTTTAAACACCACTTCATGCTTCTCCTATTTTTCAGCCCATTTCATGCTCCTCATGTATTTCACACCTTTTGAAGCTCTTCATATTTTTCACAGCTTTTCATGCTCTTCATGTATTTCACACCTTTTGAAGCTCTTCATATTTTTCACACCTTTTCATGCTCTTCATGTTTCTGAAAACCGCTTCATGATCCTCCTATTTTTCAGACCGTTTCATTCTCCTCATATATTTCACACCTTTTGAAGCTCTTCATATTTTTCACACCTTTTCAGGCTCTTCATGTTTTTGAACACTGCTTCATGCTCCTCGTATTTTTCAGATCGTTTCATGCTCCTCATATTTTTGACACTTTTTGAGCTCTTCATATTTTTCACACCTTTTCAGGATCTTCATGTTTTTGAACACCGCTTCATGATCCTCCTGATTTTCAGACCGTTTCATGCTCTTCATATTTTTGAAACATTTTGAAGCTCTTCATATTTTTCACACCTTTTCAGGCTCTTCATGTTTTTCAACTCCGTTCATGCTCCTCCTATTTTTCAGACCGTTTCATGCTCATCTCATTTTTGTCACCTTTGAAGCTCTTCATGTTTTTCACACCTTTTGAAGCCCTTCATATTTTTCACACGTTTTCAGGCTCTTCATGTTTTTCAAAACCGTTTCATGCTGCTTCTATTTTTCAGACCGTTTCATGCTCCTCATATTTTTCACACCTTTTGAAGCTCTTCATATTTTTCACACCCTTTTAAGATCTTCATGTTTTTGAACACAGCTTCATGCTCCTCCTATTTTTCAGACCGTTTCATGCTCCTCATATTTTTGACACCTTTTGAAGCTCTTCATATTTTTCACACCTTTTCAGGCTCTTCATCTTTTTGAACACAGCTTCATGCTCCTCCTATTTTTCAGACCGTTTCATGCTCCTCATATTTTTGACACTTTTTGAAGCTTTTCATATTTTTCACATCTTTTCAGGCTCTTCATGTTTTTCAACTCCGTTTCATCATCCTATTTTTCAGCACGTTTCATGCTCCTCATGTATTTCACACCTTTTGATGCTCTTCATATTTTTCACACCTTTTCAGGCTCTTAATGTTTTTGATCACCACTTCATGATCCTCCTGATTTTCAGACCGTTTCATGCTCTTCATATTTTTGAAACATTTTGAAGCTCTTCATATTTTTCACACCTTTTCAGGCTCTTCATGTTTTTCACCACCACTTCATGCTCCTCCTATTTTTCAGACCGTTTCTTGCTCATCTCATTTTTGTCACCTTTGAAACTCTTTATATTTTGTACACCTTTTGAAGCTCTTCATATTTTTCACACGTTTTCAGGCTCTTCATGTGTTTCAACACCGTTTCATACTGCTTCTATTTTTCAGACCGTATCATGCTCCTCATAATTTTGACACCTTTTGTAGCTCTTCATATTTTTCACATCTTTTCAGGCTCTTCATGTTTTTCAACACCGTTTCATGATCCTCCTATTTTTCAGACCGTTTCATGCTCATCTCATTTTTGACACCTTTTGAAGGTCTTCATATTTTTCACACCTTTTCAAGCTCTTCATATTTTTAAACACCACTTCATGCTTCTCCTATTTTTCAGCCCATTTCATGCTCCTCATGTATTTCACACCTTTTGAAGCTCTTCATATTTTTCACAGCTTTTCAGGCTCTTCATGTTTTTCCACAGCACTTCATGCTTCTCTTATTTTTCAGCCCGTTTCATGCTCCTCATGTATTTCACATCTTTTGAAGCTCTTCATATTTTTCACACCTTTTCATGCTCTTCATGTTTCTGCAAAGCGCTTCATGCTCCTCCTATTTTTCAGACCGTTTCATTCTCCTCATATATTTCACACCTTTTGAAGCTCTTCATATTTTTCACAACTTTTCAGGCTCTTTATGATATTCAACAGCGCTTCATGCTCCTCCTATTTTTCAGACCGTTTCATGCTCCTCATAATTTTGACACCTTTTGATGCTTTCATATTTTTAACACCTTTTCAGGCTCTTCATCTTTTTCAATACCACTTCATGCTCCTCCTTTTTTGCAGACCGTTTCATGCTACTCATAATTTTAACACCTTTTGAAGCTCTTCATATTTCTCACACCTTTTCAAGCTCTTCATGTTTTTCAACAACGCTTCATGCTCCTCCGATTTTTCAGACCGTTTCATGCTCCTCATATTTTTGACACCTTTTGAAGCTCTTCATATTTTTCACTACTTTTCAGGCTCTTCATGTTTTTCAACACCGCTTCATGCACGTCCTATTTTTCAGGCCGTTTCATGCTCATCTCATTTTTGACACCTTTTGAAGGTTTTCATATTTTTCACAACTTTTCAGGCTCTTCATGTTTTTGAACACCGCTTCATGCTAATCCTATTTTTCAAACCATATCATGCTCCTCATATTTTTCACACCTTTTGAAACTCTTCCTATATTTCACACCTTTTCAGGCTCTTCATGTTTTTGAACACCACTTCATGCTCCTTCTCTTTTTCAGAGAGTTTTATGCTCCTCATGTATTTCACACCTTTTGAAGCTCTTCATATTTTTCACACCTTTTCAGGCTCTTCATGTTTTTCAACACCGCTTCATGCTGCTCATATTTTTCAGACCGTTTCATGCTCTTCATATTTTTGACACCTTTTGAAGCTCTTCATTTTTTTCACACCTTTTAAGGCTCTTCATGTTTTTCAACACCGCTTCATGCTCCTCCAATTTTTCAGACCATTTCATGCTCCTCATATTTTTGACACCTTTTGAAGCTCTTCATATTTTTCACACATTTTCAGGCTCTTCATGTTTTTCAACACCGCTTCATGCTCCTCCGATTTTTCAGACCGTTTCATGCTCCTCATATTTTTCAACCTTTTGAAGCCTTTCATATTTTTCACAACTTTTCAGGCTCTTCATGTTTTTGAACACAGCTTCATGCTCCTCCTATTTTTCAGACCGTTTCATGCTCCTCATATTTTTCACACCTTTTGAAGCTCTTCATATTTTTCACACGTTTTCAGTCTATTCATGTTTTTGAACACCATTTCAGGCTCCTCCTATTTTTCAGAGAGTTTCATGTTCCTCATGTATTTCACACCTTTGAAAGCTCTTCATATTTTTCAAAGATTTTGAAGCTCTTCATATTTTTCACACCTTTTCAGGCTCTTCATGTTTTTCAACACCGTTTCATGCTCCTCCTATTTTTCAAAACGTTTCATGTTCCTCATAATTTTGACAGCTTTTGAAGATCTTCATAATTTTCACACATTTTCAGGCTCTTCATGTGTTTGAACACCGCTTCATGTTCCTCATGTTTTTCAGACCGTTTCATGCTCCTCATATTTTTGACACCTTTTGAAGCTCTCATATTTTTCATACCTTTTGAAGCTCTTCATGTTTTTGAACACTGCTTCATGCTCCTCGTATTTTTCAGATCGTTTCATGCTCCTCATATTTTTGACACTTTTTGAGCTCTTCATATTTTTCAAACCTTTTCAGGCTCTTCATGTTTTCGAACTCTGCTTCATGCTCCTCCACTTTTTCACACCGTTTCATGATCCTCATGTATTTCACAACTTTGAACCTCTTAATATTTTTCACACCTTTTCATGCTCTTCAAGTTTTTCAACATCACTTCATGCTCCTACTTTTTTGCAGACCGTTTCATGTTCCTCATATTTTTGACACCTTTTAAAGCTCTTCATATTTCTCACACCTTTTCAGGCTCTTCATGTCTTTCAACACCGCTTCATGCTCCTCCTATTTTTCAGACGGGTTCATGCTCATCTCATTTTGACACCTTTTGAAGCTTTTCATATTTTTAACACCTTTTCAGGCTCTTCATGTTTTTGAACACAGGTTGAGGCTCCTCCTATTTTTCAGAACGTTTCATGCTCCTCATAATTTTGACACCTTTTGTATCTCTTCATATTTTTCACATCTTTTCAGGCTCTTCATGTTTTTCAACACCGTTTCATGATCCTCCTATTTTTCAGACCGTTTCATGCTCATCTCATTTTTGACACCTTTTGAAGGTCTTCATATTTTTCACACCTTTTCAAGCTCTTCATATTTTTAAACACCACTTCATGCTTCTCCTATTTTTCAGCCCATTTCATGCTCCTCATGTATTTCACACCTTTTGAAGCTCTTCATATTTTTCACAGCTTTTCAGGCTCTTCATGTTTTTCCACAGCACTTCATGCTTCTCTTATTTTTCAGCCCGTTTCATGCTCTTCATGTATTTCACACCTTTTGAAGCTCTTCATATTTTTCACACCTTTTCATGCTCTTCATGTTTCTGAAAACCGCTTCATGATCCTCCTATTTTTCAGACCGTTTCATTCTCCTCATATATTTCACACCTTTTGAAGCTCTTCATATTTTCCACACCTTTTCAGGCTCTTCATGTTTTTGAACACTGCTTCATGCTCCTCGTATTTTTCACATCGTTTCATGCTCCTCATATTTTTGACACTTTTTGAGCTCTTCATATTTTTCACACCTTTTCAGGATCTTCATGTTTTTGAACACCGCTTCATGATCCTCCTGATTTTCAGACCGTTTCATGCTCTTCATATTTTTGAAACATTTTGAAGCTCTTCATATTTTTCACACCTTTTCAGGCTCTTCATGTTTTTCAACTCCGTTCATGCTCCTCCTATTTTTCAGACCGTTTCATGCTCATCTCATTTTTGTCACCTTTGAAGCTCTTCATGTTTTTCACACCTTTTGAAGCCCTTCATATTTTTCACACGTTTTCAGGCTCTTCATGTTTTTCAAAACCGTTTCATGCTGCTTCTATTTTTCAGACCGTTTCATGCTCCTCATATTTTTCACACCTTTTGAAGCTCTTCATATTTTTCACACCCTTTTAAGATCTTCATGTTTTTGAACACAGCTTCATGCTCCTCCTATTTTTCAGACCGTTTCATGCTCCTCATATTTTTGACACCTTTTGAAGCTCTTCATATTTTTCACACCTTTTCAGGCTCTTCATCTTTTTGAACACAGCTTCATGCTCCTCCTATTTTTCAGACCGTTTCATGCTCCTCATACTTTTGACACTTTTTGAAGCTTTTCATATGTTTCACATCTTTTCAGGCTCTTCATGTTTTTCAACTCCGTTTCATCATCCTATTTTTCAGCCCGTTTCATGCTCCTCATGTATTTCACACCTTTTGATGCTCTTCATATTTTTCACACCTTTTCA
The DNA here is from genome assembly GCF_033118175.1 of Dama dama. NCBI lineage: Eukaryota > Metazoa > Chordata > Mammalia > Artiodactyla > Cervidae > Dama > Dama dama. Next base: position 853,762 of record NW_026870928.1, on the reverse strand, counting down.
GGCTCTTAATGTTTTTGATCACCACTTCATGATCCTCCTGATTTTCAGACCGTTTCATGCTCTTCATATTTTTGAAACATTTTGATGCTCTTCATATTTTTCACACCTTTTCAGGCTCTTCAAGTTTTTCACCACCACTTCATGCTCCTCCTATTTTTCAGACCGTTTCTTGCTCATCTCATTTTTGTCACCTTTGAAACTCTTTATATTTTGTACACCTTTTGAAGCTCTTCATATTTTTCACACGTTTTCAGGCTCTTCATGTGTTTCAACACCGTTTCATGCTGCTTCTATTTTTCAGACCGTTTCATGCTCCTCATATTTTTGACACCTTTTGCAGCTCTTTATATTTTTCACACTACTTCAGGCTCTTCATGATTTTCAACACCGTTTCATGTTTTTCCTATTTTTCAGACCGTTTAATGCTCATCTCATTTTTGACACCTTTTGAAGCTTTTCATATTTTTCACAACTTTTCAGGCTCTTTATGTTTTTGAACACCGCTTCATGCTCCTCCTATTTTTCAGAGAGTTTCATGCTCCTCATGTATTTCACACCTTTTGAAGCTCTTCATATTTTCCACACCTTTTCAGGCTCTTCATGTGTTTGATCACCGTTTCATGCTCCGTCTGTTTTTCAGATCGTTTCAATCTCCTCATATTTTTGACAATTTTTGAGCTCTTCATATTTTTTACACCTTTTCAGGCTCTTCATGTTTTTGAACACCGCTTCATGCTACTCCTATTTTTCAGACCGTTTATGCTCCTCATATTTTTGACACCTTTAGAAGCTCTTCATATTTTTCACACCTTTTCAGGCTCTTCATGTTTTTGATCACCGTTTCATGCTCCTCCTATTTTTCAGACCGTTTCATGCTCCTCATATTTTTGACACCTTTTGAAGCTCTTCATATTTTTCACACCTTTTCAGGCTCTTCATGTTTTTGAACACCGCTTCATGATCCTCCTGTTTTTCAGAACGTTTCATGCTCTTCATATTTGTGAAACATTTTGAAGCTCTTCATATTTTTCACACCTTTTCAGGCTCTTCATGTTTTTCACCACCACTTCACGCTCCTCCTATATTTCAGACCGTATCATGCTCATCTCATTTTTGTCACCTTTGAAGCACTTTATTTTTTTCACACCTTTTGAAGCTCTTCATATTTTTCACACTTTTTCATGCTCTTCATATTTTTCAACACCGTTTCATGCTACTTCTATTTTTCAGTCCGTTTCATGCTCCTCATATATTTCACACCTTTTGAAGCTCTTCATATTTTTCACACCTTTTCAGGATCTTCATGTTTTGGAACACAGCTTCATGCTCCTCCTATTTATCAGACCGTTTCATGCTCCTCATATTTTTGACACCTTTTGAAGCTCTTTATATTTTTCACAGTTTTTCAGGCTCTTCATTATTTTCAACACCGTTTCATGTTATTCCTATTTTTCAGACCGTTTAATGCTCATCTCATTTTTGACACCTTTTGAAGCTTTTCATATTTTTCACAACTTTTCAGGCTCTTCATGTTTTTGAACACCGCTTCATGCTCCTCCTATTTTTCAGAGAGTTTCATGCTCCTCATGTATTTCACAGCTTTTGAAGCTCTTCATATTTTCCACACTTTTTCAGGCTCTTCATGTTTTTGATCACCGTTTCATGCTCCTTCTATTTTTCAGATCGTTTCATGCTCATCATATTTTTGACACTTTTTGAGCTCTTCATATTTTTCACACCTTTTCAGGCTCTTCATGTTTTTGAACACCGCTTCATGATCCTCCTATTTTTCAGACCGTTTCATGCTCCTCATATTTTTGACACCTTTAGAAGCTCTTCATATTTTTCACACCTTTTCAGGCTCTTCATGTTTTTCGACACAGCTTCATGCTCCTCCTATTTTTCAGACCGTTTCATTCTCCTCATATTTTTGACACCTTTTGAAGCTCTTCATATATTTCACACCTTTTCAGTCTCTTCTTTTTTTTTCAACACCACTTCATGCTCCTACTATTTTTCAGACCGTTTCATACTCATCTCAATTTTGACACCTTTTGAAGCTCTTCATATTTTTCACACATTTTCAGGCTCTTCATGTTTTTCCACAGCACTTCATGCTTCTCTTATTTTTCAGAGAGTTTCATGCTCCTCATGTATTTCACACCTTTTGAAGCTCTTCATATTTTTCACACCTTTTCATGCTCTTCATGTTTCTGAAAACCGCTTCATGATCCTCCTATTTTTCAGACCGTTTCATTCTCCTCATATTTCACACCTTTTGAAGCTCTTCATATTTTTCACACCTTTTCATGCTCTTCATGTTTCTGAAAACTGCTTCATGATCCTCCTATTTTTCAGACCGTTTCATGCTCCTCATATATTTCACACCTTTTGAAGCTCTTCATATTTTTCACACCTTTTCAGGCTCTTCATGTTTTTGAACACAGCTTCATGCTCCACCTATTTATCAGACCGTTTCATGCTCCTCATATTTTTGACACCTTTTGCAGCTCTTTATATTTTTCACACTATTTCAGGCTCTTCATGATTTTCAACACCGTTTCATGTTATTCCTGTTTTTCAGACCGTTTAAGGCTCATCTCATTTTTGACACCTTTTGAAGCTTTTTATATTTTTCACAACTTTTCAGGCTCTTCATGTTTTTGAACAGCACTTCATGCTCCTCCTATTTTTCAGAGAGTTTCATGCTCCTCATGTATTTCACACCTTTTGAAGCTCTTCATATTTTCCACACCTTTTCAGGCTCTTCATGTGTTTGATCACCGTTTCATGCTCCTTCTATTTTTCAGACCGTTTCATGCTCTTCATATTTTTGACACCTTTTGAAGCTCTTCATATTTTTCACATCATTGAAGCTCTTCATATTTTTCACCCCTTTTCAGGCTCTTCATGATTTTCAACACCGCTTCATGCTCCTCTTATTTTTCGGACCGTTTTATACTCATCTCATTTTTGACACCTTTTGAAGCTCTTCATATTTTTCACACCTTTTGAAGCTCTTCATATTTTTCATATGTTTGAAGCTCTTCATATTTTCACACGTTTTCAGACTCTTCATGTTTTTCAACACCGCTTCATGCCCCTGCTATTTTTCAGACAGTTTCATGCTCCTCATATTTTTGACAGGTTTTGAGGCTTTTCATATTTTTCACACCTTTTCAGGCTCTTCATATTTTTGAACACCGTTTCATAATCCGCCTATTTTTAAGACCGTTTCATGCTCCTCATATTTTTGACACCTTTAGAACCTCTTCATATTTTACACAGCTTTTCAGGCTCTTCATGTTTTTCAACACCGCTTCATGCTCGTCGTATTTTGCCGACCGTTTCATGCTCATCTCATTTTTGACACCTTTTGAAACTCTTCATATTTTTCACACCTTTTCATGCTCTTCATGTTTCTGAAAACCGCTTCATGATCCTCCTATTTTTCAGACCGTTTCATTCTCCTCATATATTTCACACCTTTTGAAGCTCTTCATATTTTTCACACCTTTTCAGGCTCTTCATGTTTTTAAACACCGCTTCATGCTCGTCGTATTTTGCCGACCGTTTCATGCTCCTCATATTTTTGACACCTTTTGAAGCTCTTCAGATATTTCACACCTTTCCAGGCTCTTCATTTTTTTAACACCACTTCATGCTCCTCCTATTTTTCAGACCGTTTCATGCTCATCTCATTTTAACACCTTTTGAAGCTCTTCATATTTTTGACAAATTTTGAAGGTCTTCATATTTTTCACACGTTTTCAGGCTCTTCATGATTTTCAACACCGCTTCATGCTCCTCCTATTTTTCAGACCATTTCATGCTCATCTCTTTTTTGACACCTTTTGAAGCTCTTCAGATTTTTCACACCTTTTGAAGCTCTTCATATTTTTCACATTTATGAATCTCTTCATATTTTCCACACGTTTTCAGACAATTCATGTTTTTCAACATCGCTTCATGCTCCTCCTATTTTTCAGACCGTTTCATTCTCCTCATATTTTTGACACCTTTTGAAGCTCTTCATATATTTCACACTTTTTCAGACTTTTCCTTTTTTTCAACACGACTTCATGCTCCTCCTATTTTTCAGACCTTTTCATGCTCATCTCATTTTGACACCTTTTGAAGCTCTTCATGTTTTCTCATCTCTTGAAGATCTTCATATTTTTCACAACTTTTCAGGCTCTTTATGATATTCAACAGCGCTTCATGCTCCTCCTATTTTTCAGACCGTTTCATGCTCCTCATAATTTTGACACCTTTTGATGCTTTCATATTTTAACACCTTTTCAGGCTCTTCATCTTTTTCAACACCACTTCATGCTCCTCCTTTTTTGCAGACCGTTTCTTGCTACTCATACAACACCTTTTGAAGCTCTTCATATTTCTCACACCTTTTCAGGCTCTTCATGTTTTTCAACAACGCTTCATGCTCCTCCGATTTTTCAGACCGTTTCATGCTCCTCATATTTTTGACACCTTTTGAAGCTCTTCATATTTTTCACCCCTTTTCAGGCTCTTCATGTTTTTGAACACCGCTTCATGCTTCTCCTATTGTTCAGACCGTTTCATGCTCCTCATATTTTTGACACCTTTTGCAGCTCTTTATATTTTTCACACTATTTCAGGCTCTTCATGATTTTCAACACCGTTTCATGTTATTCCTGTTTTTCAGACCGTTTAAGGCTCATCTCATTTTTGACACCTTTTAAAGCTCTTCATATTTTTCACACCTTTTCTGGCTCTTCATGTTTTTGAACACCGCTTCATGATCCTCCTGATTTTCAGACCGTTTCATGCTCTTCATATTTTTGAAACATTTTGAATCTCTTCATATTTTTCACACCTTTTCAGGCTCTTCATGTTTTTCACCACCACTTCATTCTCCTCCTATTTTTCAGACCGTTTCATGCTCATCTCATTTTTGTCACCATTGAAGCTCTTTATATTTTTCACACCTTTTGAAGCTCTTCATATTTTTCACACGTTTTCAGGCTCTTCATAGTTTTCAACACCGTTTCATGCTGCTTCTATTTTTCAGATCGTTTATGCTCCTCATATTTTTGACACCTTTAGAAGCTCTTCATATTTTTCAAACCTTTTCAGGTTCTTCATGTTTTTGATCACCGTTTCATGCTCCTCCTATTTTTCAGACCGTTTCATGCTCCTCATATTTTTGACACATTTTGAAGCTGTTCATATTTTTCACACCTTTTCAGGCTCTTCATGTTTTTGAACACCGCTTCATGATCCTCCTATTTTTCAGACCGTTTCATGCTCCTCATATTTTTGACACTTTTTGAGCTCTTCATATTTTTCACACCTTTTCAGGCTCTTCATGTTTTTGAACACCGCTTCATGCTACTCCTATTTTTCAGATCGTTTATGCTCCTCATATTTTTGACACCTTTAGAAGCTCTTCATATTTTTCAAACCTTTTCAGGCTCTTCATGTTTTTGATCACCGTTTCATGCTCCTCCTATTTTTCAGACCGTTTCATGCTCCTCATATTTTTGACACCTTTTGAAGCTGTTCATATTTTTCACACCTTTTCAGGCTCTTCATGTTTCTGAAAACCGCTTCATGATCCTCCTATTTTTCAGACCGTTTCATTCTCCTCATATATTTCACACCTTTTGAAGCTCTTCATATTTTTCACACCTTTTCATGCTCTTCATGTTTCTGAAAACCGCTTCATGATCCTCCTATTTTTCAGACCGTTTCATTCTCCTCATATATTTCACACCTTTTGAAGCTCTTCATATTTTTCCCACCTTTTCAGGCTCTTCATGTTTTTGAACACTGCTTCATGCTCCTCGTATTTTTCAGATCGTTTCATGCTCCTCATATTTTTGACACTTTTTGAGCTCTTCATATTTTTCACACCTTTTCAGGCTCTTCATGTTTTTGAACACAGCTTCATGCTCCACCTATTTATTAGACCGTTTCATGCTCCTCATATTTTTGACACCTTTTGCAGCTCTTTATATTTTTCACACTATTTCAGGCTCTTCATGATTTTCAACACCGTTTCATGTTATTCCTATTTTTCCGACCGTTTTATGCTAATCTCATTTTTGACACCTTTTGAAGCTCTTCATATTTTTCACACCTTTTCAGGCTCTTCATGTTTTTGAACACCGCTTCATGCTCCTCTTATTTTTCAGACCGTTTTTTGCTCCTCATATTTTTAACACCTTTTTAAGCTTTTCATATTTTTCACACCTTTTCAGGCTCTTCAAGTTTTTCAACACCACTTCATGCTCCTTCTTTTTTGCAGACCGTTTCATGCTCCTCATATATTTGACACCTTTTGATCCTCTTCAGATTTTTCACACCTTTTCAGGCTCTTCATTTTTCAACACCGCTTCATGCTCCTCCTATTTTTCAGACCGTTTCATGCTCATCTCATTTTTGACACCTTTTGAAGCTTTTCATATTTTTCACAACTTTTCAGGCTCTTCATGTCTTTCAACACCGTTTCAGGCTCCTCATATTTTTCAGACCGTTTCATGCTCATCTCAATTTTGACACCTTTTGAAGCTCTTCATAATTTTCACACATTTTCAGGCTCTTCATGTTTTTGAACACCGCTTCATGCTCCTCCTATTTTTCAGAGAGTTTCATGCTCCTCATGTATTTCACACCTTTTGAAGCTCTTCATATTTTTCACACCTTTTCAGGCTCTTCATGTTTTTGATCACCGTTTCATGCTCCTCCTATTTTTCAGACCGTTTCATGCTCCTCATATTTATGACACCTTTTGAAACTCTTCCAATTTTTCACACCTTTTCATGCTCTTCATGTTTCTGAAAACCGCTTCATGATCCTCCTATTTTTCAGACCGTTTCATTCTCCTCATATATTTCACACCTTTTGAAGCTCTTCATATTTTTCACACCTTTTCATGCTCTTCATGTTTCTGAAAACCGCTTCATGATCCTCCTATTTTTCAGACCGTTTCATTCTCCTCATATATTTCACACCTTTTGAAGCTCTTCATATTTTTCCCACCTTTTCAGGCTCTTCATGTTTTTGAACACTGCTTCATGCTCCTCGTATTTTTCAGATCGTTTCATGCTCCTCATATTTTTGACACTTTTTGAGCTCTTCATATTTTTCACACCTTTTCAGGCTCTTCATGTTTTTCACCACCACTTCATGCTCCTCCTATTTTTCAGACCGTTTCATGCTCATCTCATTTTTGTCACATTTGAAGCTCTTCAAATTTTTCACACCTTTTGAAGCTCTTCATATTTTTCACACTTTTTCAGGCTCTTCAGGTTTTTCAAAACCGTTTCATGCTGCTTCTATTTTTCAGACCGTTTCATGCTCCTCATATTTTTCACACCTTTTGAAGCTCTTCATATTTTTCACACCCTTTTAAGATCTTCATGTTTTGAACACAGCTTCATGCTCCTCCTATTTTTCAGACCGTTTCATGCTCCTCATATTTTTGACACTTTTTGAAGCTTTTCATATTTTTCACATCTTTTCAGGCTCTTCATGTTTTTCAACACCATTTCATGATCCTCCTATTTTTCAGACCGTTTCATGCTCATCTCATTTTTGACACCTTTTGAAGCTTTTCATATTTTTCACAGCTTTTCAGGCTCTTCATGTTTTTCCACAGCACTTCATGCTTCTCTTATTTTTCAGCCCGTTTCATGCTCCTCATGTATTTCACAACTTTTGAAGCTCTTCATATTTGTCACACCTTTTCAGGCTCTTCATGTTTTTGGTCACCGTTTCATGCTCCTCCTATTTTTCAGACCGTTTCATGCTCCTCATATTTTTGACACCTTTTGAATCTCTTCATATTTTTCACACCTTTTCAGGCTCTTCATGTTTTTGAACACAGCTTCATGCTCCTCCTGATTTTCAGACCGTTTCATGCTCTTCATATTTTTGAAACATTTTGAAGCTCTTCATATTTTTCACACCTTTTCATGCTCTTCATGTTTTTCACCACCACTTCATTCTCCTCCTATTTTTCAGACCATTTCATGCTCATCTCATTTTTGTCACCTTTGAAGCTCTTTATATTTTTCACACCTTTTGAAGCTCTTCATATTTTTCACACGTTTTCAGGCTCTTCATATTTTTCAACACCGTTTCATGCTGCTTCTATTTTTCAGACCGTTTCATGCTCCTCATATTTTTCACACCTTTTGAAGCTCTTCATATTTTTCCCACCTTTTCAGGCTCTTCATGTTTTTGAACACAGCTTCATGCTCCACCTATTTTTCAGAGAGTTTCATGCTCCTCATGTATTTCACACCTTTTGAAGCTCTTCATATTTTCCACACCTTTTCAGGCTCTTCATGTGTTTGATCACCGTTTCATGCTTCTTCTATTTTTCAGATCGTTTCATGCTCCTCATATTTCTGATACCTTTTGAGCTCTTCATATTTTTCACACCTTTTCAGGCTCTTCATGTTTTTGAACACAGCTTCATGCTCCTCCTGATTTTCAGACCGTTTCATGCTCTTCATATTTTTGAAACATTTTGAAGCTCTTCATATTTTTCACACCTTTTCATGCTCTTCATGTTTTTCACCACCACTTCATTCTCCTCCTATTTTTCAGACCATTTCATGCTCATCTCATTTTTGTCACCTTTGAAGCTCTTTATATTTTTCACACCTTTTGAAACTCTTCATATTTTTCACACGTTTTCAGGCTCTTCATATTTTTCAACTCCGTTTCATGCTGCTTCTATTTTTCAGACCGTTTCATACTCCTCATATTTTTCACACCTTTTGAAGCTCTTCATATTTTTCCCACCTTTTCAAGCTCTTCATGTTTTTGAACACAGCTCCATGCTCCTCCTATTTTTCAGAGAGTTTCATGCTCCTCATGTATTTCACACCTTTTGAAGCTCTTCATATTTTCCACACCTTTTCAGGCTCTTCATGTGTTTGATCACCGTTTCATGCTTCTTCTATTTTTCAGATCGTTTCATGCTCCTCATATTTTTGACACTTTTTGAGCTCTTCATATTTTTCACACCTTTTCAGGCTCTTCATGTTTTTGAACACCGCTTCATGATCCTCCTGTTTTTCAGACCGTTTCATGCTCTTCATATTTGTGAAACATTTTGAAGCTCTTCATATTTTTCACACCTTTTCAGGCTCTTCATGTTTTTGAACACAGCTTCATGCTCCACCTATTTATCAGACCGTTTCATGCTCCTCATATTTTTTTTTTGTTTTTTTATTCTTGATAAGCTTTTTTTTTTTTAATTTTTATTATTTTTTTTCCAGTGGGTTTTGTCATACATTGCTATGAATCAGCCATTGATTTACATGTATTCCCAATCCCGATCATATTTTTGACACCTTTTTCAGCTCTTTATATTTTTCACACTATTTCAGGCTCTTCATGATTTTCAACACCGTTTCATGTTATTCCTATTTTTCCGACCGTTTAATGCTAATATCATTTTTGACACCTTTTGAAGCTTTTCATATTTTTCACAACTTTTCAGGCTCTTCATGTTTTTGAACACCGCTTCATGCTCCTCCTATTTTTCAGAGCGTTTCTTGCTCCTCATATTTTTGACACTTTTTGAGCACTTCATATTTTTCACACCTTTTCAGGCTCTTCATGTTTTTGAACACCGCTTCATGATCCTCCTGTTTTTCAGACCGTTTCATGCTCTTCATATTTGTGAAACATTTTGAAGCTCTTCATATTTTTCACACCTTTTCAGGCTCTTCATGTTTTTGAACACAGCTTCATGCTCCACCTATTTATCAGACCATTTCATGCTCCTCATATTTTTTTTTTGTTTTTTTATTCTTGATAAGCTTTTTTTTTTTTTTAATTTTTATTATTTTTTTTTCCAGTGGGTTTTGTCATACATTGCTATGAATCAGCCATTGATTTACATGTATTCCCAATCCCGATCATATTTTTGACACCTTTTGCAGCTCTTTATATTTTTCACACTATTTCAGGCTCTTCATGATTTTCAACACCGTTTCAGGTTATTCCTATTTTTCCGACCGTTTAATGCTAATATCATTTTTGACACCTTTTGAAGCTTTTCATATTTTTCACAACTTTTCAGGCTCTTCATGTTTTTGAACACCGCTTCATGCTCCTCCTATTTTTCAGAGCGTTTCATGCTCCTCATATTTTTGACACTTTTTGAGCTCTTCATATTTTTCACACCTTTTCAGGCTCTTCATGTTTTTGATCACCGTTTCATGCTCCTTCTATTTTTCAGATCGTTTCATGCTCATCATATTTTTGACACTTTTTGAGCTCTTCATATTTTTCACACCTTTTCAGGCTCTTCATGTTTTTGAACACCGCTTCATGATCCTCCTATTTTTCAGACCGTTTCATGCTCCTCATATTTTTGACACATTTAGAAGCTCTTCATTTTTTTCACACCTTTTCAGGCTCTTCATGTTTTTCGACACAGCTTCATGATCCTCCTATTTTTCAGACCATTTCATTCTCCTCATATATTTGACACCTTTTGATCCTCTTCATATTTTTCACACCTTTTCAGGCTCTTCATTTTTCAACACCGCTTCATGCTCCTCCTATTTTTCAGACCGTTTCATGCTCATCTCATTTTTGACACCTTTTGAAGCTTTTCATATTTTTCACAACTTTTCATGCTCTTCATGTCTTTCAACACCGTTTCAGGCTCCTCATATTTTTCAGACCGTTTCATGCTCATCTCATTTTTGACACCTTTTGAAGCTCTTCATATTTTTCACACATTTTCAGGCTCTTCATGTTTTTGAAAACCGCTTCATGCTCCTCCTATTTTTCAGAGAGTTTCATGCTCCTCATGTATTTCACACCTTTTGAAGCTCTTCATATTTTTCACACATTTTCAGGCTCTTCATGTTTTTGATCACCGTTTCATGCTCCTCCTATTTTTCAGACCGTTTCATGCTCCTCATATTTATGACACCTTTTGAAACTCTTCCTATTTTTCACACCTTTTCATGCTCTTCATGTTTCTGAAAACCGCTTCATGATCCTCCTATTTTTCAGACCGTTTCATTCTCCTCATATATTTCACACCTTTTGAAGCTCTTCATATTTTTCACACCTTTTCATGCTCTTCATGTTTCTGAAAACCGCTTCATGATCCTCCTATTTTTCAGACCGTTTCATTCTCCTCATATATTTCACACCTTTTGAAGCTCTTCATATTTTTCCCACCTTTTCAGGCTCTTCATGTTTTTGAACACTGCTTCATGCTCCTCGTATTTTTCAGATCGTTTCATGCTCCTCATATTTTTGACACTTTTTGCGCTCTTCATATTTTTCACACCTTTTCAGGCTCTTCATGTTTTTGAACACCGCTTCATGATCCTCCTGATTTTCAGATCGTTTCATGCTCTTCATATTTTTGAAACATTTTGAAGCTCTTCATATTTTTCACACCTTTTCAGGCTCTTCATGTTTTTCACCACCACTTCATTCTCCTCCTATTTTTCAGACCGTTTCATGCTCATCTCATTTTTGTCACCTTTGAAGCTCTTTATATTTTTCACACCTTTTGAAGCTCCTCATATTTTTCACACGTTTTCAGGCTCTTCATATTTTTCAACACCGTTTCATGCTGCTTCTATTTTTCAGACCGTTTCATGCTCCTCATATTTTTCACACCTTTTGAAGCTCTTCATATTTTTCACACCTTTTCAGGCTCTTCATGTTTTTGAACACAGCTTCATGCTCCACCTATTTATCAGACCGTTTCATGCTCCTCATATTTTTGACACCTTTTGCAGCTCTTTATATTTTTCACATTATTTCAGGCTCTTCATGATATTCAACACCGTTTCATGTTATTCCTATTTTTCAGACCGTTTAATGCTCATCTCATTTTTGACACCTTTTGAAGCTTTTCATATTGTTCACACCTTTTCAGTCTGTTCATGATTTTCAACACCGCTTCATGCTCCTTCTATTTTTCAGACCGTTTCAAGCTCATCTCATTTTTGACACCTTTTTAATCTCTTCATATTTTTCACAACTGTTGAAGCTCTTCATATTTTTAATATTTTTGAAGCTCTTCATATTTTCACACGTTTTCACACTCTTCATGTTTTTCAACACCGCTTCATGCTCCTCCTTTTTTTCAGACCGTTTCAGGCTCCTCATATTTTTCACACCTTTTGAAGCCGTTCATATTTCTCACACCTTTTCATCCTCTTCATTTTTTTCAACACTATTTGTTACTCCTCCTATTTTTTAGACCGTTTCATACTCATCTAATTTTTGACAACTTTTGAAGCTCTTCATATTTTTCACCTTTTTGAAGCTCTTCATATTTTTCACACAATTTCAGACTCTTCATGTTTTTCAACACCGCTTCATGCTCCTTCTATTTATCATACCGTTTCATACTCCTAATATTTTGACACGTTTTGAGGCTCTTCATATTTTTCCCATTTTTCAGGCTCTTCATGTTTTTGAACACCGTTTCATGCTCCTCCTATTTTTCAGACCGTTCATGCTCCTCATATTTTGACACCTTTTGAAGCTCTTCATATTTTTCACACCTTTTCAGGCTCTTCATGTTTCTGAACACCGCGTCATGCTCCTCCTATTTTTCATATCGTTTCATGCTTCTCATATTTTTCACACCTTTTGAAGCTCTTCATATTTTTCACACCTTTTCAGGCTCTTCATGTTTTTCAACACCGCTTCATGCTCCTCCTACTTTTCAGACCGTTTCATGCTCATCTCATTTTTGACACCTTTTGAAGCTCTTCATATTCTTCACTCCTTTTGAAGCTCTTCATATTTTTCACACCTTTTGAAGCTCTTCATATTCCTCACACCTTTTCAGACTCTTCATGTTTTTCAACACCGCTTTTTGCTCCTCCTATTTTTCAGACCGTTTCATGCTCATCTCATTTTTGACACCTTTTGAAGCTCTTCATATTTTTCACACCTTTTGAAGCTCTTCATATTTTACACGTTTTCAGGCTCTTCAAGTTTTTCAACATCGCTACATGCTCCTCCTATTTTTCAGACCGTTTCATGCTCCTCATATTTTTGACACGTTTTGAGGCTCTTCATAATTTTCACACCAGTTTAGGCTCTTCATGTTTTTGAACACCGTTTCATGCTCCTCGTATTTTTCACACCTTTTAAAGCTCTTCATATTTTCACACCTTTTCAGGCTCTCATGTTTTTGAACACAGCTTCATGCTCCTCCTATATTTTATACCGTTTCATGATACTCATGTATTTCACACCTTTTGAAGCTCTTCATATTTTTCACACCTTTTCAGGCTGTACATGTTTTTGAAGACCACTTCATGCTCCTCATCTTTTTCAGACCGTTTCATGCTCCTGATATTTTTCACACCGTTTGAAGCTCTTCATATTATTCACACGTTTTCAGATTCTTCATGTTTTTGATCACCGTTTCATGCTCCTCATATTTTTGACACCTTTTGAAGCTCTTCACATTTATCACACCTTTTCAGGCTCTTCATGTTTTTCAACACCGCTTCTTGTTCCTCCATTTTTCACACCCTTTCATGCTTCTCATGTGTTTCACACCTTTTGAAACTCTTCATATTTTTCACACCTTTTCAATGTCTTCATGTTTTTGAACACTGTTTCATGCTGCTCCTGTTTTTCAGACCATTTCATGATACTCATATTTTTGACACCTTTTGAAGCTCTTCATATTTTTCACACATTTTCAGGCTGTTTATAGTTTTCAACACCGCTGCATGATTCTCCTATATTTGAGACCATTTCATGCTCCTCATATTTTTGACATTTTTTGAAGCTCTTCATATTTTTCACACCTTTTGAAGCTCTTCCTATTTTTCACAGCTTTTCAGGCTCTTCATGTTTTTCAACTCCGCTTCATGCTGCTCCTATTTTTCAGACCGTTTCATGCTCATCTCTTTTTTGACAACTTTTGAAGCTCTTCATATTTTCATACCTTTTGAAGCTCTTCATATTTTTCACACGTTTTCAGGCTCTTCATGTTTTTCAACACCGCTTCATGCTCCTCCTATTTTTCAGACCGTTTCATGCTCCTCATATTTTTGACACCTTTTGAAGCTCTTCATATTTTTCACACCTTTTCAGACTCTTCATGTTTTTCAACACCGCTTCATGCTGCTCCTATTTTTCAGACCGTTTCATGCTCATCTCTTTTTTGACAACTTTTGAAGTTCTTCGTATTTTCATACCTTTTGAAGCTCTTCATATTTTTCACACGTTTTCAGGCTCTTCATGTTTTTCAACACCGCTTCATGCTCCTCCTATTTTTCAGACCGTTTCATGCTCCTCATATTTTTGACACCTTTTGAAGCTCTTCATGTTTTTCACACCTTTTCAGGCTCTTCATGTTTTTCAACACCGCTTCATGCTCCTCCTATTTTTCAGACCGTTTCATGCTCATCTCATTTTTGACACCTTTTGAAGCTCTTCATATTCTTCACTCCTTTTGAAGCTCTTCATATTTTTCACACCTTTTGAAGCTCTTCATATTTCAAACACCTTTTCAGACTCTTCATGTTTTTCAACACCGCTTTTTGCTCCTCCTATTTTTCAGACCGTTTCATGCTCATCTCATTTTTGACACCTTTTGAAGCTCTTCATATTTTTCACACCTTTTGAAGCTCTTCATATTTTACACGTTTTCAGGCTCTTCAAGTTTTTCAACATCGCTTCATGCTCCTCCTATTTTTCAGACCGTTTCATGCTCCTCATATTTTTGACACGTTTTGAGGCTCTTCATAATTTTCACACCATTTTAGGCTCTTCATGTTTTTGAACACCGTTTCATGCTCCTCGTATTTTTCACACCTTTTAAAGCTCTTCATATTTTCACACCTTTTCAGGCTCTCATGTTTTGAACACAGCTTCATGCTCCTCCTATTTTTTATACCGTTTCATGATACTCATGTATTTCACACCTTTTGAAGCTCTTCATATTTTTCACACCTTTTCAGGCTGTACATGTTTTTGAAGACCACTTCATGCTCCTCATCTTTTTCAGACCGTTTCATGCTCCTGATATTTTTCACACCATTTGAAGCTCTTCATATTATTCACACGTTTTCAGATTCTTCATATTTTTGATCACCGTTTCATGCTCCTCATATTTTTGACACCTTTTGAAGCTCTTCACATTTATCACACCTTTTCAGGCTCTTCATGTTTTTCAACACCGCTTCTTGCTCCTCCATTTTTCACACCCTTTCATGCTTCTCATGTATTTCACACCTTTTGAAACTCTTCATATTTTTCACACCTTTTCAATGTCTTCATGTTTTTGAACACTGTTTCATGCTGCTCCTGTTTTTCAGACCATTTCATGATACTCATATTTTTGACACCTTTTGAAGCTCTTCATATTTTTCACACATTTTCAGGCTGTTTATAGTTTTCAACACCGCTGCATGATTCTCCTATATCTGAGACCATTTCATGCTCCTCATATTTTTGACATTTTTTGAAGCTCTTCATATTTTTCACACCTTTTGAAGCTCTTCCTATTTTTCACAGCTTTTCAGGCTCTTCATGTTTTTCAACACCGCTTCATGCTCCTCATATTTTTCAGACCGTTTCATGCTCCTCATATTTTTGACATCTTTTGAAGCTCTTCATATTTTTGACACCTTTTGAAGGACTTCATATTTTTCACACCTTTTGAAGCTCTTCACATTTTTCACTTCTTTTCAGGCTTTTCATGTTTTTTAACACCGCTTCATGCTCCTCATATTTTTCAGACCGTTTCATGCTCCTCATATTTTTGACATCTTTTGAAGCTCTTCACGTTTTTCACACCTTTTCCGTCTCTTCTTGTTTTTCAACACCGCTTCTTGCTCCTCCTATTTTTCAGACCGTTTCATGCTCCTCATATTGTTGACACCTTTTCAAGCACTTCATATTTTTCACACCTTTTCAGGTTCTTCATATTTTTGAACACCGCTTCATGTTCCTCCTGTTTTTCACACCTTTTGAAGCTCTTCATATTTTTCACACCTTTTCAGGCTGTACATGTTTTTGAAGACCACTTCATGCTCCTCATCTTTTTTAGACCGTTTCATGCTCCTGATATTTTTCACACCGTTTGAAGCTCATCATATTTTTCACACGTTTTCAGATTCTTCATGTTTTTGATCAGCGTTTCATGCTCCTCCTATTTTTCAGACCGTTTCATGCTCCTCATATTTTTGACTCCTTTTGAAGCTCTTCACATTTTTCACACCTTTTCCGGCTCTTCATGTTTTTCAACACCGCTTCATGATCCACCTATATTTCAGAGCGTTTCATGCTCCTCATATTTTTGACACCTTTTGAAGCTCTTCACATTTTTCACACCTTTTCCGGCTCTTCATGTTTTTCAACACCGCTTCATGCTCCTCCTATTTTTCAGATCGTTTCAGGCTCCGCATATTTTTGACTCCTTTTGAAGCTCTTCATATTTTTCACACGTTTTCAGGCCCTTCATGTTTTTGAACACCGCTTCATGCTCCTCCTATTTTTCAAACCTTTTGAAGCTCTTCATGTTTTTCACACCTTATCAGCCTCTTCATGTTTTTGAACATCTCTTCATGCTCCTCATATTTTTGACAATTTTATAAGCTCTTCATATTTTTCACACTTTTTGAGGCTCTTCATGTTTTTGAGCACCGCTTCATGCTCCTCCTATTTTTCAAACCTTTTGAAGCTCTTCATGTTTTTCACACCTTATCAGCCTCTTCATGTTTTTGAACATCTCTTCATGCTCCTCATATTTTTGACAGTTTTATAAGCTCTTTATATATTTCACTCATTTTCAGGCTCTTCATGTTTTTGAACACCGCTTCATGCTCCTCCTATTTTTCAAACCTTTTGAAGCTCTTCATATTTTTCACACTTTTTCAGGCTCTTCATGTTTTGAACACCGCTTCATGCTCCTCCTATTTTTCAGACCGTTTCATGCTCCTCAGGTATTTCACACCTTTTCAAGCTCTTCATATTTTTCACACCTTTTCAAGCTCTTCACGTTTTTGAACAACACTTCATGCTCCTCCTACTTTTCAGACTGTTTCATGCTCATCTCATTTTTGACACCTTTTCAGGGTCTTCATATTTTTCAAACTTTTGAAGATCTTCATATTTTTCACACTTTTTCAGGCTCTTCATGTTTTGAACACTGCTTCATGCTCCTCCTATTTTTCAGACCGTTTCATTCTCCTCATGTTTTTCACACCTTTTGAAGCTCTTCATAATTTTCACACCTTTTCATGCTCTTCATGTTTTTGAACACCGTTTCATGCTCGTCCTATTTTTCAGACCATTTCAAGCTCCTCATATTTTTGAAACCTTTTGAAGCTCTTCATATTTTTCACACCTTTTCCGTCTCTTCTTGTTTTTCAACACCGCTTCTTGCTCCTCCTATTTTTCAGACCGTTTCATGCTCCTCATATTGTTGACACCTTTTGAAGCACTTCATATTTTTCACACCTCTTCAGGCTCTTCATATTTTTGAACGCCGCTTCATGTTCCTCCTCTTTTTCACACCTTTTGAAGCTCTTCATATTTTTCACACCTTTTCAGGCTGTACATGTTTTGAAGACCACTTCATGCTCCTCATCTTTTTCAGATCGTTTCATGCTCCTGATATATTTCACACCGTTTGAAGCTCTTCATATTTTTCACACGTTTTCAGATTCTTCATGTTTTTGAACACCGTTTCATGCTCCTCCTATTTTTCAGACCGTTTCATGCTCCTCATATTTTTGACACCTTTTGAAGCTCTTCACATTTATCACACCTTTTCAGGCTCTTCATGTTTTTCAACACCGCTTCATGATCCTTCTATGTTTCAGAGCGTTTCATGCTCCTCATATTTTTGACACCTTTTGAAGCTCTTCACATTTTTCACACCTTTTCCGGCTCTTCATGTTTTTCAACTCCGCTTCATGCTCCTCCTATTTTTCAGATCGTTTCAGGCTCCGCATATTTTTGACTCCTTTTGAAGCTCTTCATATTTTTCACACATTTTCAGGCCCTTCATGTTTTTGAACATCTCTTCATGCTCCTCCTATTTTTCAGACGCTTCAGGCTGCTCGTATTTTTCAGACCGTTTCATGCTCCTCATATTTTTGAGAATTTTATAAGCTCTTCATATTTTTCACACTTTTTCAGGCTCTTCATGTTTTTGAGCACCGCTTCATGCTCCTCCTATTTTTCAAACCTTTTGAAGCTCTTCATGTTTTTCACACTTTTTCAGGCTGTTTATAGTTTTCAACACCGCTGCATGATTCTCCTATATTTGAGACCATTTCATGCTCCTCATATTTTTGACATTTTTTGAAGCTCTTCATATTTTTCACACCTTTTGAAGCTCTTCCTGTTTTTCACAGGTTTTCAGGCTCTTCATGTTTTACAACACCGCTTCATGCTCCTCCTATTTTTCCGACCGTTTCATGCTCATTTCATTTTTGACACCTTTTGAAGGTCTTCATATTTTTCACACCTTTTGAAGCTCTTCATATTTTGCACTTCTTTTCAGGCTCTTCATGTTTTTTAACACCGCTTCATGCTCCTCATATTTTTCAGACCGTTTCATGCTCCTCATATTTTTGACATCTTTTGAAGCTCTTCACGTTTTTCACACATTTTCAGGCTCTTCATGTTTTTCAACACCGGTTGATGATCTTTCTATATTTCAGACCGTTTCATGCTCCTCATATTTTTGACACCTTTTGAAGCTCTTCATATTTTTCACACCTTTTCAGACTCTTCATGTTTTTCAACACCGCTTCATGCTGCTCCTATTTTTCAGACCGTTTCATGCTCATCTCTTTTTTGACAACTTTTGAAGCTCTTCATATTTTCATACCTTTTGAAGCTCTTCATATTTTTCACACGTTTTCAGGCTCTTCATGTTTTTCAACACCGCTTCATGCTCCTCCTATTTTTCAGACCGTTTCACGCTCCTCATATTTTTGACACGTTTTGAAGCTCTTCATATTTTCACACCTTTTCCGTCTCTTCTTGTTTTTCAACACCGCTTCTTGCTCCTCCTATTTTTCAGACCGTTTCATGCTCCTCATATTGTTGACACCTTTTGAAGCACTTCATAGTTTTCACACCTTTTCAGGCTCTTCATATTTTTGAACACCACTTCATGTTCCTCCTGTTTTTCACACCTTTTGAAGCTCTCCATATTTTTCACACCTTTTCAGGCTGTACATGTTTTTGAAGACCACTTCATGCTCCTCATCTTTTTCAGACCATTTCATGCACCTCATATTTTTCACACCGTTTGAAGCTCTTCATATTTTTCACACGTTTTCAGATTCTTCATGTTTTTGATCACCGTTTCATGCTCCTCCTATTTTTCAGACCGTTTCATGCTCCTCATATTTTTGACACCTTTTGAAGCTCTTCACATTTATCACACCTTTTCAGGCTCTTCATGTTTTTCAACACCACTTCTTGATCCACCTATATTTCAGAGCGTTTCATGCTCCTCATATTTTTGACACCTTTTGAAGCTCTTCACATTTTTCACACCTTTTCTGGCTCTTCATGTTTTTCAACACCGCTTCATGCTCCTCCTATTTTTCAGATCGTTTCAGGCTCCGCATATATTTGACTCCTTTTTAAGCTCTTCATATTTTTCACACGTTTTCAGGCCCTTCATGTTTTTGAACACCGCTTCATGCTCCTCCTATTTTTCAGACGGTTTCAGGCTGCTCGTATTTTTCAGACCGTTTCATGCTCCTCATATTTTTGACAATTTTATAAGCTCTTCATATTTTTCACACTTTTTCAGGCTCTTCATGTTTTTGAGCACCGCTTCATGCTCCTCCTATTTTTCAAACCTTTTGAAGCTCTTCATGTTTTTCACACCTTATCAGCCTCTTCATGTTTTTGAACATCTCTTCATGCTCCTCTTATTTTTGACAATTTTATAAGCTCTTCATATTTTTCACAATTTTTCAGGCTCTTCATGTTTTTGAACACCGCTTCATGCTCCTCCTATTTTTCAAACCTTTTGAAGCTCTTCATATTTTTCACACATTTTCAGGCTCTTCATGTTTTGAACACCGCTTCATGCTCCTCCTATTTTTCAGACCGTTTCATGCTCCTCAGGTATTTCACACCTTTTCATCTCTTCATATTTTTTACACCTTTTCAGGCTCTTCACGTTTTTGAACAACACTTCATGCTCCTCCTACTTTTCAGACTGTTTCATGCTCATCTCATTTTTGACACCTTTTCAGGGTCTTCATATTTTTCAAAGTTTTGAAGATCTTCATATTTTTCACACTTTTTCAGGCTCTTCATGTTTTGAACACTGCTTCATGCTCCTCCTATTTTTCAGACCGTTTCATTCTCCTCATGTTTTTCACAACTTTTGAAGCTCTTCATAATTTTCACACCTTTTCATGCTCTTCATGTTTTTGAACACCGTTTCATGCTCGTCCTATTTTTCAGATCATTTCAAGCTCCTCATATTTTTGAAACCTTTTGAAGCTCTTCATATTTTTCACACCATTTCCGTCTCTTCTTGTTTTTCAACACCGCTTCTTGCTCCTCCTATTTTTCAGACTGTTTCATGCTCCTCATATTGTTGACACCTTTTGAAGCACTTCATATTTTTGACACCTTTTCAGGCTCTTCATATTTTTGAACGCTGCTTCATGTTCCTCCTGTTTTTCACACCTTTTGAAGCTCTTCATATTTTTCACACCTTTTCAGGCTGTACATGTTTCTGAAGACCACTTCATGCTCCTCATCTTTTTCAGACCGTTTCATGCTCCTGATATTTTTCACACCGTTTGAAGCTCTTCATATTTTTCACACGTTTTCAGATTCTTCATGTTTTTGATCACCGTTTCAATCTCCTCCTATTTTTCAGACCGTTTCATACTCCTCATATTTTTGACACCTTTTGAAGGTCTTCACATTTATCACACCTTTTCAGGCTCTTCATGTTTTTCAACCCCGCTTCATGATCCTCCTATATTTCAGAGCGTTTCATGCTCCTCATATTTTTGACACCTTTTGAAGCTCTTCACATTTTTCACACCTTTTCCGGCTCTTCATGTTTTTCAACTCCGCTTCATGCTCCTCGTATTTTTCAGATCGTTTCAGGCTCCGCATATTTTTGACTCCTTTTGAAGCTCTTCATATTTTTCACACGTTTTCAGGCCCTTCATGTTTTTGAACACCGCTTCATGCTCCTCCTATTTTTCAGACGGTTTCAGGCTGCTCGTATTTTTCAGACCGTTTCATGCTCCTGATATCTTTGACAATTTTATAAACTCTTCATATTTTTCACACTTTTTCAGGCTCTTCATGTATTTGAACACCGCTTCATGCTCCTCACATTTCTCACACCTTTTGAAGCTCTTCATATTTTTCTCACCTTTTCAGGCTCCTCATGTTTTTGAACACCGCTTCATGCTCCTCCTATTTTTCAAACTTTTTGAAGCTCTTCATGTTTTTCACACCTTATCAGCCTCTTCATGTTTTTGAACACCTCTTCATGCTACTCCTATTTTTCAGACCTTTTCATGCTCCTCGTGTATTTCACACGTTTTGAAGCTCTTCATATTTTTCACACCTTTTGAAGCTCTTCATATTTTTCACAGCTTTTCAGGCTCTTCAATTTTTCAACACCGTTTCATTCTTCTCCTATTTTTCAGACCGTTTCATGCTCATCTCATTTTTGACACCTTTTGAAGCTCTTCATATTTTTCACATATTTTGAAGCTCCTCATATTTTTCACACCTTTTCAGGCTGTACATGTTTTTGAAGACCACTTCATGCTCCTCATCTTTTTCAGACCGTTTCATGCTCCTGATATTTTTCACACCGTTTGAAGCTCTTCATATTTTTCACACGTTTTCAGACTCTTCATGTTTTTCAACACCGCTTCATGATCCTCTTATATTTCAGACCGTTTCATGCTCCTCATATTTTTGACACCTTTTGAAGCTCTTCACATTTTTCACACCTTTTCCGTCTCTTCATGTTTTTCAACACCGCTTCATGATCCTCTTATATTTCAGACCGTTTCATGCTCCTCATATTTTTGACACCTTTTGAAGCTCTTCACATTTTTCACACCTTTTCCGGCTCTTCATGTTTTTCAACACCGCTTCATGCTCCTCCTATTTTTCAGATCGTTTCAGGCTTCGCATATTTTTGACTCCTTTTGAAGCTCTTCATATTTTTCACACGTTTTCAGGCCCTTCATGTTTTTGAACACCGCTTCATGCTCCTCCTATTTTTCACACGTTTTCAGACTATTCATGTTTTTCAACACCGCTTCATGATCCTCTTATATTTCAGACCGTTTCATGCTCCTCATATTTTTGACAATTTTATAAGCTATTCATATTTTTCACACATTTTCAGGCTCTTCATGTTTTTGAACACCGCTTCATGCTCCTCCTATTTTTCAAACCTTTTGAAGCTCTTAATGTTTTTCACGCCTTAACATCCTCTTCATGTTTTTGAACATCTCTCCATGCTCCTCATATTTTTGACAATTTTATAAGCTCTTCATATTTATCACACTTTTTCAGGCTCTTCATGTTTTGAACACCGCTTCATGCTCCTCCTATTTTTCAGACCTTTTCATGCTCCTCAGGTATTTCATACCTTTTGAAGCTCTTCATATTTTTCACACCTTTTCAGGTTCTTCACGTTTTTGAACAACACTTCATGCTCCTCCTACTTTTCAGACTGTTTCATGCTCATCTCATTTTTGACACCTTTTCAGGGTCTTCATATTTTTCAAAGTTTTGAAGATCTTCATATTTTTCACACTTTTTCAGGCTCTTCATGTTTTGAACACTGCTTCATGCTCCTCCTATTTTTCAGACCGTTTCATTCTCCTCATCTTTTTCACACCTTTTGAAGCTCTTCATAATTTTCACACCTTTTCATGCTCTTCATGTTTTTGAACACCATTTCATGCTCCTCCTATTTTTCAGACCTTTTCATGCTCCTCATATTTTTGACACCTTTTGAAGCTCTTCATATTTTTCACACCTTTTTAGGCTCTCCATGTTTCTGAACACCACTTCATGCTCCTCCTATTTTTCAGATCGTATCATGCTTCTCATATTTTTCACACCTTTTGGAGCTCTTCATATTTTTCACATCTTTTCAGGCTCTTCATGTTTTTCAACACCACTTCATGCTCCTCCTATTTTTCAGAGAGATTCATGCTCCACATATATTTCACACCTTTTGAAGCTCTTCATATTTTTCACACCTTTTCAGGCTCTTCATTTTTTTCCACACCACTTCATGCTTCTCCTATTTTTCAGACTGTTTCATGCTCCTCATGTATTTCAAACCTTTGAAGCTTTTCATATTTTTCACACATTTTCAGGCTCTTCATGTTTTTGAACACCATTTCATGCTCCTCCTATTTTTCAGACCGTTTCATGCTTTTCATATTTTTGACATCTTTTGAAGCTCTTCATATTTTTCACACCTTTTAAGGCTGTTCATGTTTTTCCACATCACTTCATGCTTCTCCTATTTTTCAGACCGTTTCATGCTCCTCATGTATATCACACCTTTGAAACTTTTCATATTTTTCACACCTTTTCAGGCTCTTCATGTTTTTGAACACCATTTAATGCTCCTCCTATTTTTCAGACAGTTTCATGCTCTTCATATTTTTGACACCTTTTGAAGCTCTTCATATTTTTCACACCTTTTCAGGCTCTTCATATATTTCACACCTTTTCAGGCTCTTCATGTTTTTGAACACCATTTCATGCTCCCCCTATTTTTCAGACCGTTTCATGCTCTTCATATTTTTGACACCTTTTGAAGCTCTCCATATTTTTCACACCTTTTGAAGCTCTTCATATATTTCACACCTTTTCAGGCTCTTCATGTTTTTAAACACCGCTTCATGCTCCTCCTACTTTTCAGACTGTTTCATGCTCATCTCATTTTTGACACCTTTTCAGGGTCTTCATATTTTTCAAACTTTTGACGATCTTCATATTTTTCACACTTTTTCAGGCTCTTCATGTTTTGAACACTGCTTCATGCTCCTCCTATTTTTCAGACCGTTTCATTCTCCTCATGTTTTTCACACCTTTTGAAGCTCTTCATAATTTTGACACCTTTTCATGCTCTTCATGTTTTTGAACACCGTTTCATGCTCGTCCTATTTTTCAGACCATTTCAAGCTCCTCATATTTTTGAAACCTTTTGAAGCTCTTCATATTTTTCACCTTTTCCGTCTCTTCTTGTTTTTCAACACCGCTTCTTGCTCCTCCTATTTTTCAGACCGTTTCATGCTCCTCATATTGTTGACACCTTTTGAAGCACTTCATATTTTTCACACCTTTTCAGGCTCTTCATAATTTTGAACGCCGCTTCATGTTCCTCCTGTTTTTCACACCTTTTGAAGCTCTTCATATTTTTCACACCTTTTCAGGCTGTACATGTATCTGAAGACCACTTCATGCTCCTCATCTTTTTCAGACCGTTTCATGCTCCTGATATTTTTCACACCGTTTGAAGCTCTTCATATTTTTCACACGTTTTCAGATTCTTCATGTTTTTGATCACCGTTTCATACTCCTCCTATTTTTCAGACCTTTTCATACTCCTCATATTTTTGACACATTTTGAAGCTCTTCACATTTATCACACCTTTTCAGGCTCTTCATGTTTTTCAACACCGCTTCATGATCCTCCTATATTTCAGAGCGTTTCATGCTCCTCATATTTTTGACACCTTTTGAAGCTCTTCACATTTTTCACACCTTTTCCGGCTCTTCATGTTTTTCAACTCCGCTTCATGCTCCTCCTATTTTTCAGATCGTTTCAGGCTCCGCATATTTTTGACTCCTTTTGAAGCTCTTCATATTTTTCACCCGTTTTCAGGCCCTTCATGTTTTTGAACACCGCTTCATGCTCCTCCTATTTTTCAGACCGTTTCAGGCTGCTGTATTTTTCAGACCGTTTCATGCTCCTCATATTTTTGACAATTTTATAAGCTCTTCATATTTTTCACACCTTTTCAGGCTCTTCATGTTTTGAACACCGCTTCATGCTCCTCCTATTTTTCAGACCGTTTCATGCTCCTCAGGTATTTCACAACTTTTCAAGCTCTTCATATTTTTCACACCTTTTCAGGCTCTTCACGTTTTTGAACAACACTTCATGCTCCTCCTACTTTTCAGACTGTTTCATGCTCATCTCATTTTTGACACCTTTTCAGGGTCTTCATATTTTTCAAACTTTTGAAGATCTTCATATTTTTCACACTTTTTCAGGCTCTTCATGTTTTGAACACTGCTTCATGCTCCTCCTATTTTTCAGACCGTTTCATTCTCCTCCTGTTTTTCACACCTTTTGAAGCTCTTCATAATTTTCACACCTTTTCATGCTCGTCATGTTTTTGAACACCGTTTCATGCTCGTCCTATTTTTCAGACCATTTCAAGCTCCTCATATTTTTGAAACATTTTGAAGCTCTTCATATTTTTCACACCTTTTCCGTCTCTTCTTGTTTTTCAACACCGCTTCTTGCTCCTCCTATTTTTCAGACCGTTTCATGCTCCTCATATTGTTGACACCTTTTGAAGCACTACATATTTTTCACACCTTTTCAGGCTCTTCATATTTTTGAACACCGCTGCATGTTCCTCCTGTTTTTCACACCTTTTGAAGCTCTTCATATTTTTCACACCTTTTCAGGCTGTACATGTTTTTGAAGACCACTTCATGCTCGTCATCTTTTTCAGACCGTTTCATGCTCCTGATATTTTTCACACCGTTTGAAGCTCTTCATATTTTTCACACGTTTTCAAATTCTTCATGTTTTTGATCACCGTTTCATGCTCCTACTATTTTTCAGACCGTTTCATGCTCCTCATATTTTTGACACCTTTTGAAGCTCTTCACATTTATCACACCTTTTCAGGCTCTTCATGTTTTTCAACACCGCTTCATGATCCTCCTACATTTCAGAGCGTTTCATGCTCCTCATATTTTTGACACCTTTTGAAGCTCTTCACATTTTTCACACCTTTTCCGGCTCTTCATGTTTTTCAACTCCGCTTCATGCTCCTCCTATTTTTCAGATCGTTTCAGGCTCCGCATATTTTTGACTCCTTTTGAAGCTCTTCATATTTTTCACACGTTTTCAGGCCCTTCATGTTTTTGAACACCGCTTCATGCTCCTCCTATTTTTCAGACGGTTTCAGGCTGCTCGTATTTTTCAGACCGTTTCATGCTCCTCATATTTTTGACAATTTTATAAGCACTTCATATTTTTCACACTTTTTCAGGCTCTTCATGTTTTTGAACACCGCTTCATGCTCCTCTTATTTTTCAAACCTCTTGAAGCTGTTCATATTTTTCACACTTTTTCAGGCTCTTCATGTTTGAACACCGCTTCATGCTCCTCCTATTTTTCAGATCGTTTCATGCTCCTCAGGTATTTCACACCTTTTGAAACTCTTCATATTTTTCACACCTTTTCAGGCTCTTCACGTTTTTGAACACCGCTTCATGCTCCTCCTATTTTTCAGACGGTTTCAGGCTGCTCGTATTTTTCAGACCGTTTCATGCTCCTCATATTTTTGACAATTTTATAAGCTCTTCATATTTTTCACACTTTTTCAGGCTCTTCATGTTTTGAACACTGCTTCATGCTCCTCCTATTTTTCAGACCGTTTCATTCTCCTCATGTTTTTCACACCGTTTGAAGCTCTTCATATTTTTCACACGTTTTCAGATTCTTCATGTTTTTGATCACCGTTTCATACTCCTCCTATTTTTCAGACCTTTTCATACTCCTCATATTTTTGACACCTTTTGAAGCTCTTCACATTTATCACACCTTTTCAGGCTCTTCATGTTTTTCAACACCGCTTCATGATCCTCCTATATTTCAGAGCGTTTTATGCTCCTCATATTTTTGACACCTTTTGAAGCTCTTCACATTTTTCACACCTTTTCCGGCTCTTCATGTTTTTCAACTCCGCTTCATGCTCCTCCTATTTTTCAGATCGTTTCAGGCTCCGCATATTTTTGACTCCTTTTGAAGCTCTTCATATTTTTCACCCGTTTTTAGGCCCTTCATGTTTTTGAACACCGCTTCATGCTCCTCCTATTTTTCAGACCGTTTCAGGCTGCTGTATTTTTCAGACCGTTTCATGCTCCTCATATTTTTGACAATTTTATAAGCTCTTCATATTTTTCACACTTTTTCAGGCTCTTCATGTTTTGAACAACGCTTCATGCTCCTCCTATTTTTCAGACGGTTTCAGGCTGCTTGTATTTTTCAGACCGTTTCATGCTCCTCATATTTTTGACAATTTTATAAGCTCTTCATATTTTTCACACTTTTTCAGGCTCTTCATGTTTTGAACACCGCTTCATGCTCCTCCTATTTTTCAGACGGTTTCAGGCTGCTCGTATTTTTCAGACCGTTTCATGCTCCTCATATTTTTGACAATTTTATAAGCTCTTCATATTTTTCACACATTTTCAGGCCCTTCATGTTTTTGAACACCGCTTCATGCTCCTCCTATTTTTCAGACGGTTTCAGGCTGCTCGTATTTTTCAGCCCGTTTCATGCTCCTCATATTTTTGAAAATTTTATAAGCTCTTCATATTTTTCACACTTTTTCAGGCTCTTCATGTTTTGAACACCGCTTCATGCTCCTCCTATTTTTCAGACCGTTTCATGCTCCTCAGGTATTTCACACCTTTTCAAGCTCTACATATTTTTCACACCTTTTCAGGCTCTTCATGTTTTTAAACACCGCTTCATGCTCCTCCTACTTTTCAGACTGTTTCATGCTCATCTCATTTTTGACACCTTTTCAGGGTCTTCATATTTTTCAAACTTTTGAAGATCTTCATATTTTTCACACTTTTTCAGGCTCTTCATGTTTTGAACACTGCTTCATGCTCCTCCTATTTTTCAGACCGTTTCATTCTCCTCATGTTTTTCACACCTTTTGAAGCTCTTCATAATTTTCACACCTTTTCATGCTCTTCATGTTTTTGAACACCGTTTCATGCTCGTCCTATTTTTCAGACCATTTCAAGCTCCTCATATTTTTGAAACCTTTTGAAGCTCTTCATATTTTTCACACCTTTTCAGGCTTTTCATGTATTTGAACACCGCTTCATGCTCCTCACATTTCTCACACCTTTTGAAGCTCTTCATATTTTTCTCACCTTTTCAGGCTCCTCATGTTTTTGAACACCGCTTCATGCTCCTCATATTTTTCAGACCGTTTCATGATCCTCATGTATTTCACACCTTTTGAACCTCTTCATATTTTTCACACCTTTTCAATGTATTCATGTTTTTGAACACTGTTTCATGCTGCTCCTGTTTTTCAGACCATTTCATGATACTCATATTTTTGACACCTTTTGAAGCTCTTCATATTTTTCACACTTTTTCAGGCTGTTTATAGTTTTCAACACCGCTGCATGATTCTCCTATATTTGAGACCATTTCATGCTCCTAATATTTTTGACATTTTTTGAAGCTCTTCATATTTTTGACACCTTTTGAAGCTCTTCCTATTTTTCACAGGTTTTCAGGCTCTTCATGTTTTTCAACACCGCTTCATGCACGTCCTATTTTTCAGGCCGTTTCATGCTCATCTCATTTTTGACACCTTTTGAAGGTCTTCATGTTTTTCACACCTTTTGAAGCTCTTCATATTTTTCACTTCTTTTCAGGCTCTTCATGTTTTTTAACACCGCTTCATGCTCCTCATTTTTTTCAGACCGTTTCATGCTCCTCATATTTTTGACATCTTTTGAAGCTCTTCACGTTTTTCACACATTTTCAGGCTCTTCCTGTTTTTCAACACCGCTTGATGATCCTCCTATATTTCCGACCGTTTCATGCTCCTCATATTTTTGACACCTTTTGAAGCTCTTCATATTTTTCACACCTTTTCAGACTCTTCATGTTTTTCAACACCGCTTCATGCTGCTCCTATTTTTCAGACCGTTTCATGCTCATCTCTTTTTTGACAACTTTTGAAGCTCTTCATATTTTCATACCTTTTGAAGCTCTTCATATTTTTCACACGTTTTCAGGCTCTTCATGTTTTTCAACACCGCTTCATGCTCCTCCTATTTTTCAGACCGTTTCGTGCTCCTCATATTTTTGACACGTTTTGAATCTCTTCATATTTTTCACACCTTTTCCGTCTCTTCTTGTTTTTCAACACCGCTTCTTGCTCCTCCTATTTTTCAGACCGTTTCATGCTCCACATATTGTTGACACCTTTTGAAGCACTTCATATTTTTCACACCTTTTCAGGCTCTTCATATTTTTGAACATAGCTTCATGTTCCTCCTGTTTTTCACACCTTTTGAAGCTCTTCATATTTTTCACACCTTTTCAGGCTCTTCAGGTTTTTGAACACCTCTTCATGCTCCTCCTATTTTTCAGACCGTTTCATGCTCCTCATGTATTTCACACCTTTTGAAGCTCTTCATATTTTTCACCCCTTTTCAGGCTCTCCATGTTTCTGAACACCACTTCCTGCTCCTCCTATTTTTGAGGCCGTTTCATGCTCATCTCATTTTTGACACCTTCTGAAGCTCTTCATTTTTTTCACACCTTTTGAGCTCTTCATATTCTTCACACGTTTTCAGGCTGTTCATGTATTTCAATAACGCTTCTTACTCCTACTATTTTTCAAACCGTATCATGCTCCTCATATTTTTGACACCTTTTGAAGCTCTTCCCATTTATCACACCTTTTCAGGCTCTTCATGTTTTTCAACACCGCTTCATGATCCTCTTATATTTCAGACCGTTTCATGCTCCTCATATTTTTGACACCTTTTGAAGCTCTTCACATTTTTCACACCTTTTCCGGCTCTTCATGTTTTTCAACACCGCTTCATGCTCCTCCTATTTTTCAGATCGTTTCAGGCTCCGCATATTTTTGACTCCTTTTGAAGCTCTTCATATTTTTCACACGTTTTCAGGCCCTTCATGTTTTTGAACACCGCTTCATGCTCCTCCTATTTTTCAGACGTTTTCAGGCTGCTCGTATTTTTCAGACCGTTTCATGCTCCTCATATTTTTGACAATTTTATAAGCTCTTCATATTTTTCACACATTTTCAGGCTCTTCATGTTTTTGAACACCGCTTCATGCTCCTCCTATTTTTCAAACCTTTTGAAGCTCTTAATGTTTTTCACACCTTATCAGCCTCTTCATGTTTTTGAACATCTCTCCATGCTCCTCATTTTTTTGACAATTTTATAAGCTCTTCATATTTATCACACTTTTTCAGGCTCTTCATGTTTTTGAACACCGCTTCATCCTCCTCCTATTTTTTAAACCTTTTGAAGCTCTTCATATTTTTCACACTTTTTCAGGCTCTTCATGTTTTGAACACCGCTTCATGCTCCTCCTATTTTTCAGACCGTTTCATGCTCCTCAGGTATTTCACACCTTTTCAAGCTCTTCATATTTTTCACAACTTTTCAGGCTCTTCACGTTTTTGAACAACACTTCATGCTCCTCCTACTTTTCAGACTGTTTCATGCTCATCTCATTTTTGACACCTTTTCAGGGTCTTCATATTTTTCAAACTTTTGAAGATCTTCATATTTTTCACACTTTTTCAGGCTCTTCATGTTTTGAACACTGCTTCATGCTCCTCCTATTTTTCAGACCGTTTCATTCTCCTCATGTTTTTGACAACTTTTGAAGCTCTTCATAAATTTCACACCTTTTCATTCTCTTCATGTTTTTGAACACCATTTCATGCTCCTCCTATTTTTCAGACCTTTTCATGCTCCTCATGTATTTCACACGTTTTGAAGCTCTTCATATTTTTCACACCTTTTCAGGCTCTTCATGTTTGTGAACACTGCTTCATGCTCCTCCTATTTTTCAGACCGTTTCAAGCTCCTCATATTTTTCACACTTTTTGAAGCTCTTCATATTTTTCACACCTTTTTAGGCTCTCCATGTTTCTGAACACCACTTCATTCTCCTCCTATTTTTCAGACCGTATCATGCTTCTCATATTTTTCACACCTATTGAAGCTCTTCATATTTTTCACAGCTTTTCAGGCTGCACATGATTTTGAACACGACTTCATGCTCCTCATCTTTTTCAGTCTGTTTCATGCTCCTCATATTTTTCACACCGTTTGAAGCTCTTCATATTTTTCACACGTTTTCAGGCTCTTCATTTTTTTGATCACCGTTTCAAGCTTCTCCTATTTTTCAGAACGTTTCATGCTCCTCATATTTTTGACCATTTTATAAGCTCTTCATAATTTTCACACTTTTTTAGGCTCTTCATGTTTTTTAACACCGCTTCATGCTCCTCCTATTTTTCAAACTTTTTGAAGCTCTTCATGTTTTTCACACCTTATCAGACTCTTCATGTTTTTGAACACCTCTTCATGCTACTCCTATTTTTCAGACCTTTTCATGCTCCTCATGTATTTCACACGTTTTGAAGCTCTTCATATTTTTCACACCTTTTCAGACTCTTCATGTTTTTGAACACTGCTTCATGCTCCTCCTATTCTTCAGACCGTTTCAAGCCCTCATATTTTTGACACCTTTTGAAGCTCTTCATATTTTTCACACCTTTTCAGTCTCTTCATGTTTTTCAACTCCACTCATGCTCCTCCTCTTTTTGTGACCTTTTCATGCTCCTCATATTTTTGACACCTTTTGAAGCTCTTCATATTTTTCACACCTTTTGATGCTCTTCATATTTTTCACAGCTTTTCAGGGTCTTCAAGTTTTTCAACACCGTTTCATTCTCCTCCTATTTTTCAGACCGTTTCATGCTCATCTCATTTTTGACACCTTTTGAAGCTCTTCATATTTTTCACACCTTTTGAAGCTCTTCATATTTTACACGTTTTCAGGCTCTTCAACTTTTTCAACATCGCTTCATGCTCCTCCTATTTTTCAGACCGTTTCATGCTCCTCATATTTTTGACACGTTTTGAGGCTCTTCATAATTTTCACACCATTTTAGGCTCTTCATGTTTTTGAACACCGTTTCATGCTCCTCGTATTTTTCACACCTTTTAAAGCTCTTCATATTTTCACACCTTTTCAGGCTCTCATGTTTTTGAACACAGCTTCATGCTCCTCCTATTTTTTATACCGTTTCATGATACTCATGTATTTCACACCTTTTGAAGCTCTTCATATTTTTCACACCTTTTCAGGCTGTACATGTTTCTGAAGACCACTTCATGCTCCTCCTATTTTTCAGACCGTATCATGCTTCTCATATTTTTCAAACCTTTTGAAGCTCTTCATGTTTTTCACACCTTTTCAGGCTGTTTATAGTTTTCAACACCGCTGCATGATTCTCCTATATTTGAGACCATTTCATGCTCCTCATATTTTTGACATTTTTTGAAGCTCTTCATATTTTTCACACCTTTTGAAGCTCTTCCTGTTTTTCACAGGTTTTCAGGCTCTTCATGTTTTACAACACCGCTTCATGCTCCTCCTATTTTTCCGACCGTTTCATGCTCATCTCTTTTTTGACACCTTTTGAAGGTCTTCATATTTTTCACACCTTTTGAAGCTCTTCATATTTTGCACTTCTTTTCAGGCTCTTCATGTTTTTTAACACCGCTTCATTCTCCTCATATTTTTCAGACCGTTTCATGCTCCTCATATTTTTGACATCTTTTGAAGCTCTTCACGTTTTTCACACATTTTCAGGCTCTTCATGTTTTTCAACACCGCTTGATGATCTTCCTATATTTCAGACCGTTTCATGCTCCTCATATTTTTGACACCTTTTGAAGCTCTTCATATTTTTCACACCTTTTCAGACTCTTCATGTTTTTCAACACCGCTTCATGCTGCTCCTATTTTTCAGACCGTTTCATGCTCATCTCTTTTTTGACAACTTTTGAAGCTCTTCATATTTTCATACCTTTTGAAGCTCTTCATATTTTTCACACGTTTTCAGGCTCTTCATGTTTTTCAACACCGCTTCATGCTCCTCCTATTTTTCAGACCGTTTCACGCTCCTCATATTTTTGACACCTTTTGAAGCTCTTCACATTTATCACACCTTTTCAGGCTCTTCATGTTTTTCAACACCACTTCATGATTCACCTACATTTCAGAGCGTTTCATGCTCCTCATATTTTTGACACCTTTTGAAGCTCTTCACATTTTTCACACCTTTTCCGGCTCTTCATGTTTTTCAACACCGCTTCATGCTCCTCCTATTTTTCAGATCGTTTCAGGCTCCGCATATATTTGACTCCTTTTTAAGCTCTTCATATTTTTCACACGTTTTCAGGCCCTTCATGTTTTGGAACACCGCTTCATGCTCCTCCTATTTTTCAGACGGTTTCAGGCTGCTCGTATTTTTCAGACCGTTTCATGCTCCTCATATTTTTTACAATTTTATAAGCTCTTCATATTTTTCACACTTTTTCAGGCTCTTCATGTTTTTGAGCACCGCTTCATGCTCCTCCTATTTTTCAAACCTTTTGAAGCTCTTCATGTTTTTCACACCTTATCAGCCTCTTCATGTTTTTGAACATCTCTTCATGCTCCTCTTATTTTTGACAATTTTATAAGCTCTTCATATTTTTCACACTTTTTCAGGCTCTTCATGTTTTTGAACACCGCTTCATGCTCCTCCTATTTTTCAAACCTTTTGAAGCTCTTCATATTTTTCACACTTTTTCAGGCTCTTCATGTTTTGAACACCGCTTCATGCTCCTCCTATTTTTCAGACCGTTTCATGCTCCTCAGGTATTTCACACCTTTTCAAGCTCTTCATATTTTTCACACCTTTTCAGGCTCTTCACGTTTTTGAACAACACTTCATGCTCCTCCTACTTTTCAGACTGTTTCATGCTCATCTCATTTTTGACACCTTTTCAGGGTCTTCATATTTTTCAAAGTTTTGAAGATCTTCATATTTTTCACACTTTTTCAGGCTCTTCATGTTTTCAACACTGCTTCATGCTCCTCCTATTTTTCAGACCGTTTCATTCTCCTCATGTTTTTCACACCTTTTGAAGCTCTTCATAATTTTCACACCTTTTCATGCTCTTCATGTTTTTGAACACCGTTTCATGCTCGTCCTATTTTTCAGATCATTTCAAGCTCCTCATATTTTTGAAACCTTTTGAAGCTCTTCATATTTTTCACACCTTTTCCGTCTCTTCTTGTTTTTCAACACCGCTTCTTGCTCCTCCTATTTTTCAGACTGTTTCATGCTCCTCATATTGTTGACACCTTTTGAAGCACTTCATATTTTTGACACCTTTTCAGGCTCTTCATATTTTTGAACGCTGCTTCATGTTCCTCCTGTTTTTCACACCCTTTGAAGCTCTTCATATTTTTCACACCTTTTCAGGCTGTACATGTTTCTGAAGACCACTTCATGCTCCTCATCTTTTTCAGACCGTCTCATGCTCCTGATATTTTTCACACCGTTTGAAGCTCTTCATATTTTTCACACGTTTTCAGATTCTTCATGTTTTTGATCACCGTTTCATGCTCCTCCTATTTTTCAGACCATTTCATACTCCTCATATTTTTGACACCTTTTGAAGGTCTTCACATTTATCACACCTTTTCAGGCTCTTCATGTTTTTCAACCCCGCTTCATGATCCTCCTATATTTCAGAGCGTTTCATGCTCCTCATATTTTTGACACCTTTTGAAGCTCTTCACATTTTTCACACCTTTTCCGGCTCTTCATGTTTTTCAACTCCGCTTCATGCTCCTCGTATTTTTCAGATCGTTTCAGGCTCCGCATATTTTTGACTCCTTTTGAAGCTCTTCATATTTTTCACACGTTTTCAGGCCCTTCATGTTTTTGAACACCGCTTCATGCTCCTCCTATTTTTCAGACGGTTTCAGGCTGCTCGTATTTTTCAGACCGTTTCATGCTCCTGATATTTTTGACAATTTTATAAGCTCTTCATATTTTTCACACTTTTTCAGGCTCTTCATGTATTTGAACACCGCTTCATGCTCCTCACATTTCTCACACCTTTTGAAGCTCTTCATATTTTTCTCACCTTTTCAGGCTCCTCATGTTTTTGAACACCGCTTCATGCTCCTCCTATTTTTCAAACTTTTTGAAGCTCTTCATGTTTTTCACACCTTATCAGCCTCTTCATGTTTTTGAACACCTCTTCATGCTACTCCTATTTGTCAGACCTTTTCATGCTCCTCATGTATTTCACACGTTTTGAAGCTCTTCATATTTTTCACACCTTTTGAAGCTCTTCATATTTTTCACAGCTTTTCAGGCTCTTCAATTTTTCAACACCGTTTCATTCTTCTCCTATTTTTCAGACCGTTTCATGCTCATCTCATTTTTGACACCTTTTGAAGCTCTTCATATTTTTCACATCTTTTGAAGCTCTTCATATTTTTCACACCTTTTCAGGCTGTACATGTTTTTGAAGACCACTTCATGCTCCTCATCTTTTTCAGACCGTTTCATGCTCCTGATATTTTTCACACCGTTTGAAGCTCTTCATATTTTTCACACGTTTTCAGACTTTTCATGTTTTTCAACACCGCTTCATGATCCTCTTATATTTCAGACCGTTTCATGCTCCTCATATTTTTGACACCTTTTGAAGCTCTTCACATTTTTCACACCTTTTCCGGCTCTTCATGTTTTTCAACACCACTACATGATCCTCTTATATTTCAGACCGTTTCATGCTCCTCATATTTTTGACACCTTTTGAAGCTCTTCACATTTTTCACACCTTTTCCGGCTCTTCATGTTTTTCAACACCGCTTCATGCTCCTCCTATTTTTCAGAGAGTTTCAGGCTTCGCATATTTTTGACTCCTTTTGAAGCTCTTCATATTTTTCACACGTTTTCAGGCCCTTCATGTTTTTGAACACCGCTTCATGCTCCTCCTATTTTTCAGACGTTTTCAGGCTGCTCGTATTTTTCAGACCGTTTCATGCTCCTCATATTTTTGACAATTTTATAAGCTATTCATATTTTTCACACATTTTCAGGCTCTTCATGTTTTTGAACACCGCTTCATGCTCCTCCTATTTTTCAAACCTTTTGAAGCTCTTAATGTTTTTCACGCCTTAACATCCTCTTCATGTTTTTGAACATCTCTCCATGCTCCTCATATTTTTGACAATTTTATAAGCTCTTCATATTTATCACACTTTTTCAGGCTCTTCATGTTTTTGAACACCGCTTCATCCTCCTCCTATTTTTCAAACCTTTTGAAGCTCTTCATATTTTTCACACTTTTTCAGGCTCTTCATGTTTTGAACACCGCTTCATGCTCCTCCTATTTTTCAGACCGTTTCATGCTCCTCAGGTATTTCATACCTTTTCAAGCTCTTCATATTTTTCACACCTTTTCAGGCTCTTCACGTTTCTGAACAACACTTCATGCTCCTCCTACTTTTCAGACTGTTTCATGCTCATCTCATTTTTGACACCTTTTCAGGGTCTTCATATTTTTCAAAGTTTTGAAGATCTTCATATTTTTCACACTTTTTCAGGCTCTTCATGTTTTGAACACTGCTTCATGCTCCTCCTATTTTTCAGACCGTTTCATTCTCCTCATGTTTTTCACACCTTTTGAAGCTCTTCATATTTTTCACACCTTTTCATGCTCTTCATGTTTTTGAACACCATTTCATGCTCCTCCTATTTTTCAGACCTTTTCATGCTCGTCATGTATTTCACACGTTCTGAAGCTCTTCATATTTTTCACACCTTTTCAGGCTCTTCATGTTTTTGAACACTGCTTCATGCTCCTCCTATTTTTCAGACAGTTTCAAGCTCCTCATATTTTTGACACCTTTTGAAGCTCTTCATATTTTTCACACCTTTTTAGGCTCTCCATGTTTCTGAACACCACTTCATGCTCCTCCTATTTTTCAGATCGTATCATGCTTCTCATATTTTTCACACCTTTTGGAGCTCTTCATATTTTTCACATCTTTTCAGGCTCTTCATGTTTTTCAACACCACTTCATGCTCCTCCTATTTTTCAGAGAGATTCATGCTCCACATATATTTCACACCTTTTGAAGCTCTTCATATTTTTCACACCTTTTCAGGCTCTTCATTTTTTTCCACACCACTTCATGCTTCTCCTATTTTTCAGACTGTTTCATGCTCCTCATGTATTTCAAACCTTTGAAGCTTTTCATATTTTTCACACATTTTCAGGCTCTTCATGTTTTTGAACACCATTTCATGCTCCTCCTATTTTTCAGACCGTTTCATGCTTTTCATATTTTTGACATCTTTTGAAGCTCCTCATATTTTTCACACCTTTTGAAGCTCCTCATATATTTCACACCTTTTCATCTCTTCATATTTTTCACACCTTTTCAGGCTCTTCACGTTTTTGAACAACACTTCATGCTCCTCCTAATTTTCAGACTGTTTCATGCTCATCTCATTTTTGACACCTTTTCAGGGTCTTCATATTTTTCAAAGTTTTGAAGATCTTCATATTTTTCACACTTTTTCAGGCTCTTCATGTTTTGAACACTGCTTCATGCTCCTCCTATTTTTCAGACCGTTTCATTCTCCTCATGTTTTTCACACCTTTTGAAGCTCTTCATAATTTTCACACCTTTTCATGCTCTTCATGTTTTTGAACACCGTTTCATGCTCGTCCTATTTTTCAGATCATTTCAAGCTCCTCATATTTTTGAAACCTTTTGAAGCTCTTCATATTTTTCACACCTTTTCCGTCTCTTCTTGTTTTTCAACACCGCTTCTTGCTCCTCCTATTTTTCAGACTGTTTCATGCTCCTCATATTGTTGACACCTTTTGAAGCACTTCATATTTTTGACACCTTTTCAGGCTCTTCATATTTTTGAACGCTGCTTCATGTTCCTCCTGTTTTTCACACCTTTTGAAGCTCTTCATATTTTTCACACCTTTTCAGGCTGTACATGTTTCTGAAGACCACTTCTTGCTCCTCATCTTTTTCAGACCGTTTCATGCTCCTGATATTTTTCACACCGTTTGAAGCTCTTCATATTTTTCACACGTTTTCAGATTCTTCATGTTTTTGATCACCGTTTCATGCTCCTCCTATTTTTCAGACCGTTTCATACTCCTCATATTTTTGACACCTTTTGAAGGTCTTCACATTTATCACACCTTTTCAGGCTCTTCATGTTTTTCAACCCCGCTTCATGATCCTCCTATATTTCAGAGCGTTTCATGCTCCTCATATTTTTGACACCTTTTGAAGCTCTTCACATTTTTCACACCTTTTCCGGCTCTTCATGTTTTTCAACTCCGCTTCATGCTCCTCGTATTTTTCAGATCGTTTCAGGCTCCGCATATTTTTGACTCCTTTTGAAGCTCTTCATATTTTTCACACGTTTTCAGGCCCTTTATGTTTTTGAACACCGCTTCATGCTCCTCCTATTTTTCAGACGGTTTCAGGCTGCTCATATTTTTCAGACCGTTTCATGCTCCTGATATTTTTGACAATTTTATAAGCTCTTCATATTTTTCACACTTTTTCAGGCTCTTCATGTATTTGAACACCGCTTCATGCTCCTCACATTTCTCACACCTTTTGAAGCTCTTCATATTTTTCTCACCTTTTCAGGCTCCTCATGTTTCTGAACACCGCTTCATGCTCCTCCTATTTTTCAAACTTTTTGAAGCTCTTCATGTTTTTCACACCTTATCAGCCTCTTCATTTTTTGAACACCTCTTCATGCTACTCCTATTTTTCAGACCTTTTCATGCTCCTCATGTATTTCACACGTTTTGAAGCTCTTCATATTTTTCACACCTTTTGAAGCTCTTCATATTTTTCACAGCTTTTCAGGCTCTTCAATTTTTCAACACCGTTTCATTCTTCTCCTATTTTTCAGACCGTTTCATGCTCATCTCATTTTTGACACCTTTTGAAGCTCTTCATATTTTTCACATCTTTTGAAGCTCTTCATATTTTTCACACCTTTTCAGGCTGTACATGTTTTTGAAGACCACTTCATGCTCCTCATCTTTTTCAGACCGTTTCATGCTCCTGATATTTTTCACACCGTTTGAAGCTCTTCATATTTTTCACACGTTTTCAGACTCTTCATGTTTTTCAACACCGCTTCATGATCCTCTTATATTTCAGACCGTTTCATGCTCCTCATATTTTTGACACCTTTTGAAGCTCTTCACATTTTTCACACCTTTTCCGGCTCTTCATGTTTTTCAACACCGCTTCATGATCCTCTTATATTTCAGACCGTTTCATGCTCCGCATATTTTTGACACCTTTTGAAGCTCTTCACATTTTTCACACCTTTTCCGGCTCTTCATGTTTTTCAACACCGCTTCATGCTCCTCCTATTTTTCAGATCGTTTCAGGCTTCGCATATTTTTGACTCCTTTTGAAGCTCTTCATATTTTTCACACGTTTTCAGGCCCTTCATGTTTTTGAACACCGCTTCATGCTCCTCCTATTTTTCAGACGTTTTCAGGCTGCTCGTATTTTTCAGACCGTTTCATGCTCCTCATATTTTTGACAATTTTATAAGCTATTCATATTTTTCACACATTTTCAGGCTCTTCATGTTTTTGAACACCGCTTCATGCTCCTCCTATTTTTCAAACCTTTTGAAGCTCTTAATGTTTTTCACGCCTTAACATCCTCTTCATGTTTTTGAACATCTCTCCATGCTCCTCATATTTTTGACAATTTTATAAGCTCTTCATATTTATCACACTTTTTCAGGCTCTTCATGTTTTTGAACACCGCTTCATCCTCCTCCTATTTTTCAAACCTTTTGAAGCTCTTCATATTTTTCACACTTTTTCAGGCTCTTCATGTTTTGAACACCGCTTCATGCTCCTCCTATTTTTCAGACCGTTTCATGCTCCTCAGGTATTTCATACCTTTTCAAGCTCTTCATATTTTTCACACCTTTTCAGGCTCTTCACGTTTCTGAACAACACTTCATGCTCCTCCTACTTTTCAGACTGTTTCATGCTCATCTCATTTTTGACACCTTTTCAGGGTCTTCATATTTTTCAAAGTTTTGAAGATCTTCATATTTTTCACACTTTTTCAGGCTCTTCATGTTTTGAACACTGCTTCATGCTCCTCCTATTTTTCAGACCGTTTCATTCTCCTCATGTTTTTCACACCTTTTGAAGCTCTTCATATTTTTCACACCTTTTCATGCTCTTCATGTTTTTGAACACCATTTCATGCTCCTCCTATTTTTCAGACCTTTTCATGCTCGTCATGTATTTCACACGTTCTGAAGCTCTTCATATTTTTCACACCTTTTCAGGCTCTTCATGTTTTTGAACACTGCTTCATGCTCCTCCTATTTTTCAGACAGTTTCAAGCTCCTCATATTTTTGACACCTTTTGAAGCTCTTCATATTTTTCACACCTTTTTAGGCTCTCCATGTTTCTGAACACCACTTCATGCTCCTCCTATTTTTCAGATCGTATCATGCTTCTCATATTTTTCACACCTTTTGGAGCTCTTCATATTTTTCACATCTTTTCAGGCTCTTCATGTTTTTCAACACCACTTCATGCTCCTCCTATTTTTCAGAGAGATTCATGCTCCACATATATTTCACACCTTTTGAAGCTCTTCATATTTTTCACACCTTTTCAGGCTCTTCATTTTTTTCCACACCACTTCATGCTTCTCCTATTTTTCAGACTGTTTCATGCTCCTCATGTATTTCAAACCTTTGAAGCTTTTCATATTTTTCACACATTTTCAGGCTCTTCATGTTTTTGAACACCATTTCATGCTCCTCCTATTTTTCAGACCGTTTCATGCTTTTCATATTTTTGACATCTTTTGAAGCTCCTCATATTTTTCACACCTTTTGAAGCTTCTCATATATTTCACACCTTTTCATCTCTTCATATTTTTCACACCTTTTCAGGCTCTTCACGTTTTTGAACAACACTTCATGCTCCTCCTAATTTTCAGACTGTTTCATGCTCATCTCATTTTTGACACCTTTTCAGGGTCTTCATATTTTTCAAAGTTTTGAAGATCTTCATATTTTTCACACTTTTTCAGGCTCTTCATGTTTTGAACACTGCTTCATGCTCCTCCTATTTTTCAGACCGTTTCATTCTCCTCATGTTTTTCACACCTTTTGAAGCTCTTCATAATTTTCACACCTTTTCATGCTCTTCATGTTTTTGAACACCGTTTCATGCTCGTCCTATTTTTCAGATCATTTCAAGCTCCTCATATTTTTGAAACCTTTTGAAGCTCTTCATATTTTTCACACCTTTTCCGTCTCTTCTTGTTTTTCAACACCGCTTCTTGCTCCTCCTATTTTTCAGACTGTTTCATGCTCCTCATATTGTTGACACCTTTTGAAGCACTTCATATTTTTGACACCTTTTCAGGCTCTTCATATTTTTGAACGCTGCTTCATGTTCCTCCTGTTTTTCACACCTTTTGAAGCTCTTCATATTTTTCACACCTTTTCAGGCTGTACATGTTTCTGAAGACCACTTCTTGCTCCTCATCTTTTTCAGACCGTTTCATGCTCCTGATATTTTTCACACCGTTTGAAGCTCTTCATATTTTTCACACGTTTTCAGATTCTTCATGTTTTTGATCACCGTTTCATGCTCCTCCTATTTTTCAGACCGTTTCATACTCCTCATATTTTTGACACCTTTTGAAGGTCTTCACATTTATCACACCTTTTCAGGCTCTTCATGTTTTTCAACCCCGCTTCATGATCCTCCTATATTTCAGAGCGTTTCATGCTCCTCATATTTTTGACACCTTTTGAAGCTCTTCACATTTTTCACACCTTTTCCGGCTCTTCATGTTTTTCAACTCCGCTTCATGCTCCTCGTATTTTTCAGATCGTTTCAGGCTCCGCATATTTTTGACTCCTTTTGAAGCTCTTCATATTTTTCACACGTTTTCAGGCCCTTTATGTTTTTGAACACCGCTTCATGCTCCTCCTATTTTTCAGACCGTTTCAGGCTGCTCATATTTTTCAGACCGTTTCATGCTCCTGATATTTTTGACAATTTTATAAGCTCGTCATATTTTTCACACTTTTTCAGGCTCTTCATGTATTTGAACACCGCTTCATGCTCCTCACATTTCTCACACCTTTTGAAGCTCTTCATATTTTTCTCACCTTTTCAGGCTCCTCATGTTTCTGAACACCGCTTCATGCTCCTCCTATTTTTCAAACTTTTTGAAGCTCTTCATGTTTTTCACACCTTATCAGCCTCTTCATGTTTTTGAACACCTCTTCATGCTACTCCTATTTTTCAGACCTTTTCATGCTCCTCATATATTTCACACGTTTTGAAGCTCTTCATATTTTTCACACCTTTTGAAGCTCTTCATATTTTTCACAGCTTTTCAGGCTCTTCAATTTTTCAACACCGTTTCATTCTTCTCCTATTTTTCAGACCGTTTCATGCTCATCTCATTTTTGACACCTTTTGAAGCTCTTCATATTTTTCACATCTTTTGAAGCTCTTCATATTTTTCACACCTTTTCAGGCTGTACATGTTTTTGAAGACCACTTCATGCTCCTCATCTTTTTCAGACCGTTTCATGCTCCTGATATTTTTCACACCATTTGAAGCTCTTCATATTTTTCACACGTTTTCAGACTCTTTATGTTTTTCAACACCGCTTCATGATCCTCTTATATTTCAGACCGTTTCATGCTCCTCATATTTTTGACACCTTTTGAAGCTCTTCACATTTTTCACACCTTTTCCGGCTCTTCATGTTTTTCAACACCGCTTCATGATCCTCTTATATTTCAGACCGTTTCATGCTCCTCATATTTTTGACACCTTTTGAAGCTCTTCACATTTTTCACAACTTTTCCGGCTCTTCATGTTTTTCAACACCGCTTCATGCTCCTCCTATTTTTCAGATCGTTTCAGGCTTCGCATATTTTTGACTGCTTTTGAAGCTCTTCATATTTTTCACACGTTTTCAGGCCCTTCATGTTTTTGAACACCGCTTCATGCTCCTCCTATTTTTCAGACGTTTTCAGGCTGCTCGTTTTTTTCAGACCGTTTCATGCTCCTCATATTTTTCACAATTTTATAAGCTATTCATATTTTTCACACATTTTCAGGCTCTTCATGTTTTTGAACACCGCTTCATGCTCCTCCTATTTTTCAAACCTTTTGAAGCTCTTAATGTTTTTCACGCCTTAACATCCTCTTCATGTTTTTGAACATCTCTCCATGCTCCTCATATTTTTGACAATTTTATAAGCTCTTCATATTTATCACACTTTTTCAGGCTCTTCATGTTTTTGAACACCGCTTCATCCTCCTCCTATTTTTCAAACCTTTTGAAGCTCTTCATATTTTTCACACTTTTTCAGGCTCTTCATGTTTTGAACACCGCTTCATGCTCCTCCTATTTTTCAGACCGTTTCATGCTCCTCAGGTATTTCATACCTTTTCAAGCTCTTCATATTTTTCACACCTTTTCAGGCTCTTCACGTTTCTGAACAACACTTCATGCTCCTCCTACTTTTCAGACTGTTTCATGCTCATCT
Source organism: Dama dama (assembly GCF_033118175.1). Taxonomy (NCBI): domain Eukaryota; kingdom Metazoa; phylum Chordata; class Mammalia; order Artiodactyla; family Cervidae; genus Dama; species Dama dama. The sequence goes on along the minus strand of NW_026870928.1, from coordinate 810,204 downwards.
CATTTTTGACACCTTTTCAGGGTCTTCATATTTTTCAAACTTTTGAAGATCTTCATATTTTTCACACTTTTTCAGGCTCTTCATGTTTTGAACACTGCTTCATGCTCCTCCTATTTTTCAGACCGTTTCATTCTCCTCATGTTTTTCACACCTTTTGAAGCTCTTCATAATTTTCACACCTTTTCATGCTCTTCATGTTTTTGAACACCATTTCATACTCCTCCTATTTTTCAGACCTTTTCATGCTCCTCATGTATTTCACACGTTTTGAAGCTCTTCATATTTTTCACACCTTTTCAGGCTCTTCATGTTTTTGAACACTGCTTCATGCTCCTCCTATTTTTCAGACAGTTTCAAGCTCCTCATATTTTTGACACCTTTTGAAGCTCTTCATATTTTTCACACCTTTTTAGGCTCTCCATGTTTCTGAACACCACTTCATGCTCCTCCTATTTTTCAGATCGTATCATGCTTCTCATATTTTTCACACCTTTTGGAGCTCTTCATATTTTTCACATCTTTTCAGGCTCTTCATGTTTTTCAACACCACTTCATGCTCCTCCTATTTTTCAGAGAGATTCATGCTCCACATATATTTCACACCTTTTGAAGCTCTTCATATTTTTCACACCTTTTCAGGCTCTTCATTTTTTTCCACACCACTTCATGCTTCTCCTATTTTTCAGACTGTTTCATGCTCCTCATGTATTTCAAACCTTTGAAGCTTTTCATATTTTTCACACATTTTCAGGCTCTTCATGTTTTTGAACACCATTTCATGCTCCTCCTATTTTTCAGACCGTTTCATGCTTTTCATATTTTTGACATCTTTTGAAGCTCTTCATATTTTTCACACCTTTTGAAGCTCCTCATATATTTCACACCTTTTGAAGCTCTTCATATTTTTCACACATTTTCAGGCTCTTCATGTTTTTGAACACCACTTCATGCTCCTTTTATTTTTCAGAGAGTTTCATGCTCCTCATGTATTTCACACCTTTTGAAGCTCTTCATATTTTTCACACATTTTCAGGCTCTTCATGTTTTTCAACACCGCTTCATGCTCCTCCTATTTTTCAGATCGTTTCAGGCTTCGCATATTTTTGACTCCTTTTGAAGCTCTTCATATTTTTCACACGTTTTCAAGCCCTTCATGTTTTTGAACACCGCTTCATGCTCCTCCTATTTTTCAAACCTTTTGAAGCTCTTAATGTTTTTCACGCCTTATCATCCTCTTCATGTTTTTGAACATCTCTCCATGCTCCTCATATTTTTGACAATTTTATAAGCTCTTCATATTTATCACACTTTTTCAGGCTCTTCATGTTTTTGAACACCGCTTCATCCTCCTCCTATTTTTCAAACCTTTTGAAGCTCTTCATATTTTTCACACTTTTTCAGGCTCTTCATGTTTTGAACACCGCTTCATGCTCCTCCTATTTTTCAGACCGTTTCATGCTCCTCAGGTATTTCATACCTTTTCAAGCTCTTCATATTTTTCACACCTTTTCAGGCTCTTCACGTTTCTGAACAACACTTCATGCTCCTCCTACTTTTCAGACTGTTTCATGCTCATCTCATTTTTGACACCTTTTCAGGGTCTTCATATTTTTCAAACTTTTGAAGATCTTCATATTTTTCACACTTTTTCAGGCTCTTCATGTTTTGAACACTGCTTCATGCTCCTCCTATTTTTCAGACCGTTTCATTCTCCTCATGTTTTTCACACCTTTTGAAGCTCTTCATAATTTTCACACCTTTTCATGCTCTTCATGTTTTTGAACACCATTTCATGCTCCTCCTATTTTTCAGACCTTTTCATGCTCCTCATGTATTTCACACGTTTTGAAGCTCTTCATATTTTTCACACCTTTTCAGGCTCTTCATGTTTTTGAACACTGCTTCATGCTCCTCCTATTTTTCAGACAGTTTCAAGCTCCTCATATTTTTGACACCTTTTGAAGCTCTTCATATTTTTCACACCTTTTCAGGCTCTTCATATATTTCACACCTTTTCAGGCTCTTCATGTTTTTGAACACCATTTCATGCTCCCCCTATTTTTCAGACCGTTTCATGCTCTTCATATTTTTGACACCTTTTGAAGCTCTTCATATTTTTCACACCTTTTCAGGCTCTTCATATATTTCACACCTTTTCAGGCTCTTCATGTTTTTGAACACCATTTCATGCTCCCCCTATTTTTCAGACCGTTTCATGGTCTTCATATTTTTGACACCTTTTGAAGCTCTCCATATTTTTCACACCTTTTGAAGCTCTTCATATATTTCACACCTTTTCACGCTCTTCATGTTTTTAAACACCGCTTCATGCTCCTCCTACTTTTCAGACTGTTTCATGCTCATCTCATTTTTGACACCTTTTCAGGGTCTTCATATTTTTCAAACTTTTGACGATCTTCATATTTTTCACACTTTTTCAGGCTCTTCATGTTTTGAACACTGCTTCATGCTCCTCCTATTTTTCAGACCGTTTCATTCTCCTCATGTTTTTCACACCTTTTGAAGCTCTTCATAATTTTCACACATTTTCATGCTCTTCATGTTTTTGAACACCGTTTCATGCTCGTCCTATTTTTCAGACCATTTCAAGCTCCTCATATTTTTGAAACATTTTGAAGCTCTTCATATTTTTCACCTTTTCCGTCTCTTCTTGTTTTTCAACACCGCTTCTTGCTCCTCCTATTTTTCAGACCGTTTCATGCTCCTCATATTGTTGACACCTTTTGAAGCACTTCATATTTTTCACACCTTTTCAGGCTCTTCATATTTTTGAACGCCGCTTCATGTTCCTCCTGTTTTTCACACCTTTTGAAGCTCTTCACATTTTTCAAACCTTTTCAGGCTGTACATGTTTCTGAAGACCACTTCATGCTCCTCATCTTTTTCAGACCGTTTCATGCTCCTGATATTTTTCACACCGTTTGAAGCTCTTCATATTTTTCACACGTTTTCAGATTCTTCATGTTTTTGATCACCGTTTCATACTCCTCCTATTTTTCAGACCTTTTCATACTCCTCATATTTTTGACACCTTTTGAAGCTCTTCACATTTATCACACCTTTTCAGGCTCTTCATGTTTTTCAACACCGCTTCATGATCCTCCTATATTTCAGAGCGTTTCATGCTCCTCATATTTTTGACACCTTTTGAAGCTCTTCACATTTTTCACACCTTTTCCGGCTCTTCATGTTTTTCAACTCCGCTTCATGCTCCTCCTATTTTTCAGATCGTTTCAGGCTCCGCATATTTTTGACTCCTTTTGAAGCTCTTCATATTTTTCACCCGTTTTCAGGCCCTTCATGTTTTTGAACACCGCTTCATGCTCCTCCTATTTTTCAGACCGTTTTAGGCTGCTGTATTTTTCAGACCGTTTCATGCTCCTCATATTTTTGACAATTTTATAAGCTCTTCATATTTTTCACACTTTTTCAGGCTCTTCATGTTTTGAACACCGCTTCATGCTCCTCCTATTTTTCAGACGGTTTCAGGCTGCTCGTATTTTTCAGACCGTTTCATTCTCCTCATATTTTTGACAATTTTATAAGCTCTTCATATTTTTCACACTTTTTCAGGCTCTTCATGTTTTGAACACCGCTTCATGCTCCTCCTATTTTTCAGACGGTTTCAGGCTGCTCGTATTTTTCAGACCGTTTCATGCTCCTCATATTTTTGACAATTTTATAAGCTCTTCATATTTTTCACACATTTTCAGGCCCTTCATGTTTTTGAACACCGCTTCATGCTCCTCCTATTTTTCAGACGGTTTCAGGCTGCTCGTATTTTTCAGACCGTTTCATGCTCCTCATATTTTTGACAATTTTATAAGCTCTTCATATTTTTCACACTTTTTCAGGCTCTTCATGTTTTGAACACCGCTTCATGCTCCTCCTATTTTTCAGACCGTTTCATGCTCCTCAGGTATTTCACACCTTTTCAAGCTCTTCATATTTTTCACACCTTTTCAGGCTCTTCACGTTTTTGAACAACACTTCATGCTCCTCCTACTTTTCAGACTGTTTCATGCTCATCTCATTTTTGACACCTTTTCAGGGTCTTCATATTTTTCAAACTTTTCAAGATCTTCATATTTTTCACACTTTTTCAGGCTCTTCATGTTTTGAACACTGCTTCATGCTCCTCCTATTTTTCAGACCGTTTCATTCTCCTCATGTTTTTCACACCTTTTGAAGCTCTTCATAATTTCACACCTTTTCATGCTCTTCATGTTTTTGAACACCGTTTCATGCTCGTCCTATTTTTCAGACCATTTCAAGCTCCTCATAGTTTTGAAACCTTTTGAAGCTCTTCATATTTTTCACACTTTTCCGTCTCTTCTTGTTTTTCAACACCGCTTCTTGCTCCTCCTATTTTTCAGACCGTTTCATGCTCCTCATATTGTTGACACCTTTTGAAGCACTACATATTTTTCACACCTTTTCAGGCTCTTCATATTTTTGAACACCGCTGCATGTTCCTCCTGTTTTTCACACCTTTTGAAGCTCTTCATATTTTTCACACCTTTTCAGGCTGTACATGTTTATGAAGACCACTTCATGCTCCTCATCTTTTTCAGACCGTTTCATGCTCCTGATATTTTTCACACCGTTTGAAGCTCTTCATATTTTTCACACGTTTTCAAATTCTTCATGTTTTTGATCACCGTTTCATGCTCCTACTATTTTTCAGACCGTTTCATGCTCCTCATATTTTTGACACCTTTTGAAGCTCTTCACATTTATCACACCTTTTCAGGCTCTTCATGTTTTTCAACACCGCTTCATGATCCTCCTATATTTCAGAGCGTTTCATGCTCCTCATATTTTGACACCTTTTGAAGCTCTTCACATTTTTCACACCTTTTCCGGCTCTTCAGGTTTTTCAACTCCGCTTCATGCTCCTCCTATTTTTCAGATCGTTTCAGGCTCCGCATATTTTTGACTCCTTTTGAAGCTCTTCATATTTTTCACCCGTTTTCAGGCCCTTCATGTTTTTGAACACTGCTTCATGCTCCTCCTATTTTTCAGACCGTTTCAGGCTGCTGTATTTTTCAGACCGTTTCATGCTCCTCATATTTTTGACAATTTTATAAGCTCTTCATATTTTTCACACTTTTTCAGGCTCTTCATGTTTTGAACACCGCTTCATGCTCCTCCTATTTTTCAGACGGTTTCAGGCTGCTCGTATTTTTCAGACCGTTTCATGCTCCTCATATTTTTGACAATTTTATAAGCTCTTCATATTTTTCACACTTTTTCAGGCTCTTCATGTTTTTAACACCGCTTCATGCTCCTCCTATTTTTCAGACGGTTTCAGGCTGCTCGTATTTTTCAGACCGTTTCATGCTCCTCATATTTTTGACAATTTTATAAGCTCTTCACATTTTTCACACCTTTTCCGGCTCTTCATGTTTTTCAACACCGCTTCATGCTCCTCCTATTTTTCAGATCGTTTCAGGCTGCTCGTATTTTTCAGACCGTTTCATGCTCCTCATATTTTTGACAATTTTATAAGCTCTTCATATTTTTCACACTTTTTCAGGCTCTTCATGTTTTGAACACCGCTTCATGCTCCTCCTATTTTTCAGACGGTTTCAGGCTCCTCGTATTTTTCAGACCGTTTCATGCTCCTGATATTTTTGACAATTTTATAAGCTCTTCATATTTTTCACACTTTTTCAGGCTCTTCATGTATTTGAACACCGCTTCATGCTCCTCACATTTCTCACACCTTTTGAAGCTCTTCATATTTTTCTCACCTTTTCAGGCTCCTCATGTTTTTGAACACCGCTTCATGCTCCTCCTATTTTTCAAACTTTTTGAAGCTCTTCATGTTTTTCACACCTTATCAGCCTCTTCATGTTTTTGAACACCTCTTCATGCTACTCCTATTTTTCAGACCTTTTCATGCTCCTCATGTATTTCAAACGTTTTGAAGCTCTTCATATTTTTCACACCTTTTGAAGCTCTTCATATTTTTCACAGCTTTTCAGGCTCTTCAATTTTTCAACACCGTTTCATTCTTCTCCTATTTTTCAGACCGTTTCATGCTCATCTCATTTTTGACACCTTTTGAAGCTCTTCATATTTTTCACATCTTTTGAAGCTCTTCATATTTTTCACACCTTTTCAGGCTGTACATGTTTTTGAAGACCACTTCATGCTCCTCATCTTTTTCAGACCGTTTCATGCTCCTGATATTTTTCACACCGTTTGAAGCTCTTCATATTTTTCACACGTTTTCAGACTCTTCATGTTTTTCAACACCGCTTCATGATCCTCTTATATTTCAGACCGTTTCATGCTCCTCATATTTTTGACACCTTTTGAAGCTCTTCACATTTATCACACCTTTTCAGGCTCTTCATGTTTTTCAACACCGCTTCATGATCCTCTTATATTTCAGACCGTTTCATGCTCCTCATATTTTTGACACCTTTTGAAGCTCTTCACATTTTTCACACCTTTTCCGGCTCTTCATGTTTTTCAACACCGCTTCATGCTCCTCCTATTTTTCAGATCGTTTCAGGCTTCGCATATTTTTGACTCCTTTTGAAGCTCTTCATATTTTTCACACGTTTTCAGGCCCTTCATGTTTTTGAACACCGCTTCATGCTCCTCCTATTTTTCAGACGTTTTCAGGCTGCTCGTATTTTTCAGACCGTTTCATGCTCCTCATATTTTTGACAATTTTATAAGCTATTCATATTTTTCACACATTTTCAGGCTCTTCATGTTTTTGAACACCGCTTCATGCTCCTCCTATTTTTCAAACCTTTTGAAGCTCTTAATGTTTTTCACGCCTTAACATCCTCTTCATGTTTTTGAACATCTCTCCATGCTCCTCATATTTTTGACAATTTTATAAGCTCTTCATATTTATCACACTTTTTCAGGCTCTTCATGTTTTTGAACACCGCTTCATCCTCCTCCTATTTTTCAAACCTTTTGAAGCTCTTCATATTTTTCACACTTTTTCAGGCTCTTCATGTTTTGAACACCGCTTCATGCTCCTCCTATTTTTCAGACCGTTTCATGCTCCTCAGGTATTTCATACCTTTTCAAGCTCTTCATATTTTTCACACCTTTTCAGGCTCTTCACGTTTCTGAACAACACTTCATGCTCCTCCTACTTTTCAGACTGTTTCATGCTCATCTCATTTTTGACACCTTTTCAGGGTCTTCATATTTTTCAAACTTTTGAAGATCTTCATATTTTTCACACTTTTTCAGGCTCTTCATGTTTTGAACACTGCTTCATGCTCCTCCTATTTTTCAGACCGTTTCATTCTCCTCATGTTTTTCACACCTTTTGAAGCTCTTCATAATTTTCACACCTTTTCATGCTCTTCATGTTTTTGAACACCATTTCATACTCCTCCTATTTTTCAGACCTTTTCATGCTCCTCATGTATTTCACACGTTTTGAAGCTCTTCATATTTTTCACACCTTTTCAGGCTCTTCATGTTTTTGAACACTGCTTCATGCTCCTCCTATTTTTCAGACAGTTTCAAGCTCCTCATATTTTTGACACCTTTTGAAGCTCTTCATATTTTTCACACCTTTTTAGGCTCTCCATGTTTCTGAACACCACTTCATGCTCCTCCTATTTTTCAGATCGTATCATGCTTCTCATATTTTTCACACCTTTTGGAGCTCTTCATATTTTTCACATCTTTTCAGGCTCTTCATGTTTTTCAACACCACTTCATGCTCCTCCTATTTTTCAGAGAGATTCATGCTCCACATATATTTCACACCTTTTGAAGCTCTTCATATTTTTCACACCTTTTCAGGCTCTTCATTTTTTTCCACACCACTTCATGCTTCTCCTATTTTTCAGACTGTTTCATGCTCCTCATGTATTTCAAACCTTTGAAGCTTTTCATATTTTTCACACATTTTCAGGCTCTTCATGTTTTTGAACACCATTTCATGCTCCTCCTATTTTTCAGACCGTTTCATGCTTTTCATATTTTTGACATCTTTTGAAGCTCTTCATATTTTTCACACCTTTTGAAGCTCCTCATATATTTCACACCTTTTGAAGCTCTTCATATTTTTCACACATTTTCAGGCTCTTCATGTTTTTGAACACCACTTCATGCTCCTTTTATTTTTCAGAGAGTTTCATGCTCCTCATGTATTTCACACCTTTTGAAGCTCTTCATATTTTTCACACATTTTCAGGCTCTTCATGTTTTTCAACACCGCTTCATGCTCCTCCTATTTTTCAGATCGTTTCAGGCTTCGCATATTTTTGACTCCTTTTGAAGCTCTTCATATTTTTCACACGTTTTCAAGCCCTTCATGTTTTTGAACACCGCTTCATGCTCCTCCTATTTTTCAAACCTTTTGAAGCTCTTAATGTTTTTCACGCCTTATCATCCTCTTCATGTTTTTGAACATCTCTCCATGCTCCTCATATTTTTGACAATTTTATAAGCTCTTCATATTTATCACACTTTTTCAGGCTCTTCATGTTTTTGAACACCGCTTCATCCTCCTCCTATTTTTCAAACCTTTTGAAGCTCTTCATATTTTTCACACTTTTTCAGGCTCTTCATGTTTTGAACACCGCTTCATGCTCCTCCTATTTTTCAGACCGTTTCATGCTCCTCAGGTATTTCATACCTTTTCAAGCTCTTCATATTTTTCACACCTTTTCAGGCTCTTCACGTTTCTGAACAACACTTCATGCTCCTCCTACTTTTCAGACTGTTTCATGCTCATCTCATTTTTGACACCTTTTCAGGGTCTTCATATTTTTCAAACTTTTGAAGATCTTCATATTTTTCACACTTTTTCAGGCTCTTCATGTTTTGAACACTGCTTCATGCTCCTCCTATTTTTCAGACCGTTTCATTCTCCTCATGTTTTTCACACCTTTTGAAGCTCTTCATAATTTTCACACCTTTTCATGCTCTTCATGTTTTTGAACACCATTTCATGCTCCTCCTATTTTTCAGAACTTTTCATGCTCCTCATGTATTTCACACGTTTTGAAGCTCTTCATATTTTTCACACCTTTTCAGGCTCTTCATGTTTTTGAACACTGCTTCATGCTCCTCCTATTTTTCAGACAGTTTCAAGCTCCTCATATTTTTGACACCTTTTGAAGCTCTTCATATTTTTCACACCTTTTCAGGCTCTTCATATATTTCACACCTTTTCAGGCTCTTCATGTTTTTGAACACCATTTCATGCTCCCCCTATTTTTCAGACCGTTTCATGCTCTTCATATTTTTGACACCTTTTGAAGCTCTTCATATTTTTCACACCTTTTCAGGCTCTTCATATATTTCACACCTTTTCAGGCTCTTCATGTTTTTGAACACCATTTCATGCTCCCCCTATTTTTCAGACCGTTTCATGCTCTTCATATTTTTGACACCTTTTGAAGCTCTCCATATTTTTCACACCTTTTGAAGCTCTTCATATATTTCACACCTTTTCAGGCTCTTCATGTTTTTAAACACCGCTTCATGCTCCTCCTACTTTTCAGACTGTTTCATGCTCATCTCATTTTTGACACCTTTTCAGGGTCTTCATATTTTTCAAACTTTTGACGATCTTCATATTTTTCACACTTTTTCAGGCTCTTCATGTTTTGAACACTGCTTCATGCTCCTCCTATTTTTCAGACCGTTTCATTCTCCTCATGTTTTTCACACCTTTTGAAGCTCTTCATAATTTTCACACATTTTCATGCTCTTCATGTTTTTGAACACCGTTTCATGCTCGTCCTATTTTTCAGACCATTTCAAGCTCCTCATATTTTTGAAACCTTTTGAAGCTCTTCATATTTTTCACCTTTTCCGTCTCTTCTTGTTTTTCAACACCGCTTCTTGCTCCTCCTATTTTTCAGACCGTTTCATGCTCCTCATATTGTTGACACCTTTTGAAGCACTTCATATTTTTCACACCTTTTCAGGCTCTTCATATTTTTGAACGCCGCTTCATGTTCCTCCTGTTTTTCACACCTTTTGAAGCTCTTCACATTTTTCAAACCTTTTCAGGCTGTACATGTTTCTGAAGACCACTTCATGCTCCTCATCTTTTTCAGACCGTTTCATGCTCCTGATATTTTTCACACCGTTTGAAGCTCTTCATATTTTTCACACGTTTTCAGATTCTTCATGTTTTTGATCACCGTTTCATACTCCTCCTATTTTTCAGACCTTTTCATACTCCTCATATTTTTGACACCTTTTGAAGCTCTTCACATTTATCACACCTTTTCAGGCTCTTCATGTTTTTCAACACCGCTTCATGATCCTCCTATATTTCAGAGCGTTTCATGCTCCTCATATTTTTGACACCTTTTGAAGCTCTTCACATTTTTCACACCTTTTCCGGCTCTTCATGTTTTTCAACTCCGCTTCATGCTCCTCCTATTTTTCAGATCGTTTCAGGCTCCGCATATTTTTGACTCCTTTTGAAGCTCTTCATATTTTTCACCCGTTTTCAGGCCCTTCATGTTTTTGAACACCGCTTCATGCTCCTCCTATTTTTCAGACCGTTTTAGGCTGCTGTATTTTTCAGACCGTTTCATGCTCCTCATATTTTTGACAATTTTATAAGCTCTTCATATTTTTCACACTTTTTCAGGCTCTTCATGTTTTGAACACCGCTTCATGCTCCTCCTATTTTTCAGACCGTTTCATGCTCCTCAGGTATTTCACACCTTTTCAAGCTCTTCATATTTTTCACACCTTTTCAGGCTCTTCACGTTTTTGAACAACACTTCATGCTCCTCCTACTTTTCAGACTGTTTCATGCTCATCTCATTTTTGACACCTTTTCAGGGTCTTCATATTTTTCAAACTTTTCAAGATCTTCATATTTTTCACACTTTTTCAGGCTCTTCATGTTTTGAACACTGCTTCATGCTCCTCCTATTTTTCAGACCGTTTCATTCTCCTCATGTTTTTCACACCTTTTGAAGCTCTTCATAATTTCACACCTTTTCATGCTCTTCATGTTTTTGAACACCGTTTCATGCTCGTCCTATTTTTCAGACCATTTCAAGCTCCTCATATTTTTGAAACCTTTTGAAGCTCTTCATATTTTTCACACCTTTTCCGTCTCTTCTTGTTTTTCAACACCGCTTCTTGCTCCTCCTATTTTTCAGACCGTTTCATGCTCCTCATATTGTTGACACCTTTTGAAGCACTACATATTTTTCACACCTTTTCAGGCTCTTCATATTTTTGAACACCGCTGCATGTTCCTCCTGTTTTTCACACCTTTTGAAGCTCTTCATATTTTTCACACATTTTCAGGCTGTACATGTTTATGAAGACCACTTCATGCTCCTCATCTTTTTCAGACCGTTTCATGCTCCTGATATTTTTCACACCGTTTGAAGCTCTTCATATTTTTCACACGTTTTCAAATTCTTCATGTTTTTGATCACCGTTTCATGCTCCTACTATTTTTCAGACCGTTTCATGCTCCTCATATTTTTGACACCTTTTGAAGCTCTTCACATTTATCACACCTTTTCAGGCTCTTCATGTTTTTCAACACCGCTTCATGATCCTCCTATATTTCAGAGCGTTTCATGCTCCTCATATTTTGACACCTTTTGAAGCTCTTCACATTTTTCACACCTTTTCCGGCTCTTCAGGTTTTTCAACTCCGCTTCATGCTCCTCCTATTTTTCAGATCGTTTCAGGCTCCACATATTTTTGACTCCTTTTGAAGCTCTTCATATTTTTCACCCGTTTTCAGGCCCTTCATGTTTTTGAACACCGCTTCATGCTCCTCCTATTTTACAGACCGTTTCAGGCTGCTGTATTTTTCAGACCGTTTCATGCTCCTCATATTTTTGACAATTTTATAAGCTCTTCATATTTTTCACACTTTTTCAGGCTCTTCATGTTTTGAACACCGCTTCATGCTCCTCCTATTTTTCAGACGGTTTCAGGCTGCTCGTATTTTTCAGACCGTTTCATGCTCCTCATATTTTTGACAATTTTATAAGCTCTTCATATTTTTCACACTTTTTCAGGCTCTTCATGTTTTTAACACCGCTTCATGCTCCTCCTATTTTTCAGACGGTTTCAGGCTGCTCGTATTTTTCAGACCGTTTCATGCTCCTCATATTTTTGACAATTTTATAAGCTCTTCACATTTTTCACACCTTTTCCGGCTCTTCATGTTTTTCAACACCGCTTCATGCTCCTCCTATTTTTCAGATCGTTTCAGGCTGCTCGTATTTTTCAGACCGTTTCATGCTCCTCATATTTTTGACAATTTTATAAGCTCTTCATATTTTTCACACTTTTTCAGGCTCTTCATGTTTTGAACACCGCTTCATGCTCCTCCTATTTTTCAGACCTTTTCATGCTCCTCATGTATTTCACACGTTTTGAAGCTCTTCATATTTTTCACACATTTTCAGGCTCTTCATGTTTTTGAACAAAGCTTCATGCTCCTCCTATTTTTCAAACCTTTTGAAGCTCTTAATGTTTTTCACACCTTATCAGCCTCTTCATGTTTTTGAACATCTCTCCATGCTCCTCATAATTTTGACAATTTTATAAGCTCTTCATATTTATCACACTTTTTCAGGCTCTTCATGTTTTTGAACACCGCTTCATCCTCCTCCTATTTTTTAAACCTTTTGAAGCTCTTCATATTTTTCACACTTTTTCAGGCTCTTCATGTTTTGAACACCGCTTCATGCTCCTCCTATTTTTCAGACCGTTTCATGCTCCTCAGGTATTTCACACCTTTTCAAGCTCTTCATATTTTTCACAACTTTTCAGGCTCTTCACGTTTTTGAACAACACTTCATGCTCCTCCTACTTTTCAGACTGTTTCATGCTTATCTCATTTTTGACACCTTTTCAGGGTCTTCATATTTTTCAAACTTTTGAAAATCTTCATATTTTTCACACTTTTTCAGGCTCTTCATGTTTTGAACACTGCTTCATGCTCCTCCTATTTTTCAGACCGTTTCATTCTCCTCATGTTTTTGACACCTTTTGAAGCTCTTCATAATTTTCACACCTTTTCATGCTCTTCATGTTTTTGAACACCATTTCATGCTCCTCCTATTTTTCAGACCTTTTCATGCTCCTCATGTATTTCACACGTTTTGAAGCTCTTCATATTTTTCACACCTTTTCAGGCTCTTCATGTTTGTGAACACTGCTTCATGCTCCTCCTATTTTTCAGACCGTTTCTAGCTCCTCATATTTTTGACACTTTTTGAAGCTCTTCATATTTTTCACACCTTTTTAGGCTCTCCATGTTTCTGAACACCACTTCATGCTCCTCCTATTTTTCAGACCGTATCATGCTTCTCATATTTTTCACACCTTTTGGAGCTCTTCATATTTTTCACATCTTTTCAGGCTCTTCATGTTTTTCAACACCACTTCATGCTCCTCCTATTTTTCAGAGAGATACATGCTCCACATATATTTCACACCTTTTGAAGCTCTTCATATTTTTCACACTTTTTCAGGCTCTTCATGTTTTGAACACCGCTTCATGCTCCTCCTATTTTTCAGACCGTTTCATGCTCCTCAGGTATTTCATACCTTTTCAAGCTCTTCATATTTTTCACACCTTTTCAGGCTCTTCACGTTTCTGAACAACACTTCATGCTCCTCCTACTTTTCAGACTGTTTCATGCTCATCTCATTTTTGACACCTTTTCAGGGTCTTCATATTTTTCAAACTTTTGAAGATCTTCATATTTTTCACACTTTTTCAGGCTCTTCATGTTTTGAACACTGCTTCATGCTCCTCCTATTTTTCAGACCGTTTCATTCTCCTCATGTTTTTCACACCTTTTGAAGCTCTTCATAATTTTCACACCTTTTCATGCTCTTCATGTTTTTGAACACCATTTCATGCTCCTCCTATTTTTCAGACCTTTTCATGCTCCTCATGTATTTCACACGTTTTGAAGCTCTTCATATTTTTCACACCTTTTCAGGCTCTTCATGTTTTTGAACACTGCTTCATGCTCCTCCTATTTTTCAGACAGTTTCAAGCTCCTCATATTTTTGACACCTTTTGAAGCTCTTCATATTTTTCACACCTTTTCAGGCTCTTCATATATTTCACACCTTTTCAGGCTCTTCATGTTTTTGAACACCATTTCATGCTCCCCCTATTTTTCAGACCGTTTCATGCTCTTCATATTTTTGACACCTTTTGAAGCTCTTCATATTTTTCACACCTTTTCAGGCTCTTCATATATTTCACACCTTTTCAGGCTCTTCATGTTTTTGAACACCATTTCATGCTCCCCCTATTTTTCAGACCGTTTCATGCTCTTCATATTTTTGACACCTTTTGAAGCTCTCCATATTTTTCACACCTTTTGAAGCTCTTCATATATTTCACACCTTTTCAGGCTCTTCATGTTTTTAAACACCGCTTCATGCTCCTCCTACTTTTCAGACTGTTTCATGCTCATCTCATTTTTGACACCTTTTCAGGGTCTTCATATTTTTCAAACTTTTGACGATCTTCATATTTTTCACACTTTTTCAGGCTCTTCATGTTTTGAACACTGCTTCATGCTCCTCCTATTTTTCAGACCGTTTCATTCTCCTCATGTTTTTCACACCTTTTGAAGCTCTTCATAATTTTCACACATTTTCATGCTCTTCATGTTTTTGAACACCGTTTCATGCTCGTCCTATTTTTCAGACCATTTCAAGCTCCTCATATTTTTGAAACCTTTTGAAGCTCTTCATATTTTTCACCTTTTCCGTCTCTTCTTGTTTTTCAACACCGCTTCTTGCTCCTCCTATTTTTCAGACCGTTTCATGCTCCTCATATTGTTGACACCTTTTGAAGCACTTCATATTTTTCACACCTTTTCAGGCTCTTCATATTTTTGAACGCCGCTTCATGTTCCTCCTGTTTTTCACACCTTTTGAAGCTCTTCACATTTTTCAAACCTTTTCAGGCTGTACATGTTTCTGAAGACCACTTCATGCTCCTCATCTTTTTCAGACCGTTTCATGCTCCTGATATTTTTCACACCGTTTGAAGCTCTTCATATTTTTCACACGTTTTCAGATTCTTCATGTTTTTGATCACCGTTTCATACTCCTCCTATTTTTCAGACCTTTTCATACTCCTCATATTTTTGACACCTTTTGAAGCTCTTCACATTTATCACACCTTTTCAGGCTCTTCATGTTTTTCAACACCGCTTCATGATCCTCCTATATTTCAGAGCGTTTCATGCTCCTCATATTTTTGACACCTTTTGAAGCTCTTCACATTTTTCACACCTTTTCCGGCTCTTCATGTTTTTCAACTCCGCTTCATGCTCCTCCTATTTTTCAGATCGTTTCAGGCTCCGCATATTTTTGACTCCTTTTGAAGCTCTTCATATTTTTCACCCGTTTTCAGGCCCTTCATGTTTTTGAACACCGCTTCATGCTCCTCCTATTTTTCAGACCGTTTTAGGCTGCTGTATTTTTCAGACCGTTTCATGCTCCTCATATTTTTGACAATTTTATAAGCTCTTCATATTTTTCACACTTTTTCAGGCTCTTCATGTTTTGAACACCGCTTCATGCTCCTGCTATTTTTCAGACCGTTTCATGCTCCTCAGGTATTTCACACCTTTTCAAGCTCTTCATATTTTTCACACCTTTTCAGGCTCTTCACGTTTTTGAACAACACTTCATGCTCCTCCTACTTTTCAGACTGTTTCATGCTCATCTCATTTTTGACACCTTTTCAGGGTCTTCATATTTTTCAAACTTTTCAAGATCTTCATATTTTTCACACTTTTTCAGGCTCTTCATGTTTTGAACACTGCTTCATGCTCCTCCTATTTTTCAGTCCGTTTCATTCTCCTCATGTTTTTCACACCTTTTGAAGCTCTTCATAATTTCACACCTTTTCATGCTCTTCATGTTTTTGAACACCGTTTCATGCTCGTCCTATTTTTCAGACCATTTCAAGCTCCTCATATTTTTGAAACCTTTTGAAGCTCTTCATATTTTTCACACCTTTTCCGTCTCTTCTTGTTTTTCAACACCGCTTCTTGCTCCTCCTATTTTTCAGACCGTTTCATGCTCCTCATATTGTTGACACCTTTTGAAGCACTACATATTTTTCACACCTTTTCAGGCTCTTCATATTTTTGAACACCGCTGCATGTTCCTCCTGTTTTTCACACCTTTTGAAGCTCTTCATATTTTTCACACCTTTTCAGGCTGTACATGTTTATGAAGACCACTTCATGCTCCTCATCTTTTTCAGACCGTTTCATGCTCCTGATATTTTTCACACCGTTTGAAGCTCTTCATATTTTTCACACGTTTTCAAATTCTTCATGTTTTTGATCACCGTTTCATGCTCCTACTATTTTTCAGACCGTTTCATGCTCCTCATATTTTTGACACCTTTTGAAGCTCTTCACATTTATCACACCTTTTCAGGCTCTTCATGTTTTTCAACACCGCTTCATGATCCTCCTATATTTCAGAGCGTTTCATGCTCCTCATATTTTGACACCTTTTGAAGCTCTTCACATTTTTCACACCTTTTCCGGCTCTTCAGGTTTTTCAACTCCGCTTCATGCTCCTCCTATTTTTCAGATCGTTTCAGGCTCCACATATTTTTGACTCCTTTTGAAGCTCTTCATATTTTTCACCCGTTTTCAGGCCCTTCATGTTTTTGAACACCGCTTCATGCTCCTCCTATTTTACAGACCGTTTCAGGCTGCTGTATTTTTCAGACCGTTTCATGCTCCTCATATTTTTGACAATTTTATAAGCTCTTCATATTTTTCACACTTTTTCAGGCTCTTCATGTTTTGAACACCGCTTCATGCTCCTCCTATTTTTCAGACGGTTTCAGGCTGCTCGTATTTTTCAGACCGTTTCATGCTCCTCATATTTTTGACAATTTTATAAGCTCTTCATATTTTTCACACTTTTTCAGGCTCTTCATGTTTTTAACACCGCTTCATGCTCCTCCTATTTTTCAGACGGTTTCAGGCTGCTCGTATTTTTCAGACCGTTTCATGCTCCTCATATTTTTGACAATTTTATAAGCTCTTCACATTTTTCACACCTTTTCCGGCTCTTCATGTTTTTCAACACCGCTTCATGCTCCTCCTATTTTTCAGATCGTTTCAGGCTGCTCGTATTTTTCAGACCGTTTCATGCTCCTCATATTTTTGACAATTTTATAAGCTCTTCATATTTTTCACACTTTTTCAGGCTCTTCATGTTTTGAACACCGCTTCATGCTCCTCCTATTTTTCAGACCTTTTCATGCTCCTCATGTATTTCACACGTTTTGAAGCTCTTCATATTTTTCACACATTTTCAGGCTCTTCATATTTTTGAACAAAGCTTCATGCTCCTCCTATTTTTCAAACCTTTTGAAGCTCTTAATGTTTTTCACACCTTATCAGCCTCTTCATGTTTTTGAACATCTCTCCATGCTCCTCATATTTTTGACAATTTTATAAGCTCTTCATATTTATCACACTTTTTCAGGCTCTTCATGTTTTTGAACACCGCTTCATCCTCCTCCTATTTTTTAAACCTTTTGAAGCTCTTCATATTTTTCACACTTTTTCAGGCTCTTCATGTTTTGAACACCGCTTCATGCTCCTCCTATTTTTCAGACCGTTTCATGCTCCTCAGGTATTTCACACCTTTTCAAGCTCTTCATATTTTTCACAACTTTTCAGGCTCTTCACGTTTTTGAACAACACTTCATGCTCCTCCTACTTTTCAGACTGTTTCATGCTTATCTCATTTTTGACACCTTTTCAGGGTCTTCATATTTTTCAAACTTTTGAAAATCTTCATATTTTTCACACTTTTTCAGGCTCTTCATGTTTTGAACACTGCTTCATGCTCCTCCTATTTTTCAGACCGTTTCATTCTCCTCATGTTTTTGACACCTTTTGAAGCTCTTCATAATTTTCACACCTTTTCATGCTCTTCATGTTTTTGAACACCATTTCATGCTCCTCCTATTTTTCAGACCTTTTCATGCTCCTCATGTATTTCACACGTTTTGAAGCTCTTCATATTTTTCACACCTTTTCAGGCTCTTCATGTTTGTGAACACTGCTTCATGCTCCTCCTATTTTTCAGACCGTTTCTAGCTCCTCATATTTTTGACACTTTTTGAAGCTCTTCATATTTTTCACACCTTTTTAGGCTCTCCATGTTTCTGAACACCACTTCATGCTCCTCCTATTTTTCAGACCGTATCATGCTTCTCATATTTTTCACACCTTTTGGAGCTCTTCATATTTTTCACATCTTTTCAGGCTCTTCATGTTTTTCAACACCACTTCATGCTCCTCCTATTTTTCAGAGAGATACATGCTCCACATATATTTCACACCTTTTGAAGCTCTTCATATTTTTCACACTTTTTCAGGCTCTTCATTTTTTTCCACACCATTTCATGCTTCTCCTATTTTTCAGACCGTTTCATGCTCCTCATGTATTTCAAACCTTTGAAGCTTTTCAAATTTTTCACACATTTTCAGGCTCTTCATGTTTTTGAACACCATTTCATGCTCCTCCTATTTTTCAGACCGTTTCATGCTTTTCATATTTTTGACATCTTTTGAAGCTCTTCATATTTTTCACACCTTTTGAAGCTCCTCATATATTTCACACCTTTTGAAGCTCTTCATATTTTTCACACATTTTCAGGCTCTTCATGTTTTTGAACACCACTTCATGCTCCTCCTATTTTTCAGAGAGTTTCATGCTCCTCATGTATTTCACACCTTTTGAAGCTCTTCATATTTTTCACACCTTTTCAGGCTGTTCATGTTTTTCCACATCACTTCATGCTTCTCCTATTTTTCAGACCGTTTCATGCTCCTCATGTATATCACACCTTTGAAGCTTTTCATATTTTTCACACCTTTTCAGGCTCTTCATGTTTTTGAACACCATTTAATGCTCCTCCTATTTTTCAGACAGTTTCATGCTCTTCATATTTTTGACACCTTTTGAAGCTCTTCATATTTTTCACACCTTTTCAGGCTCTTCATATATTTCACACCTTTTCAGGCTCTTCATGTTTTTGAACACCATTTCATGCTCCCCCTATTTTTCAGACCGTTTCATGCTCTTCATATTTTTGACACCTTTTGAAGCTCTCCATATTTTTCACACCTTTTGAAGCTCTTCATATATTTCACACCTTTTCAGGCTCTTCATGTTTTTAAACACCGCTTCATGCTCCTCCTATTTTTCAGACCGTTTCAGGCTCTTCATATTTTTTTTACACCTTTTGACGCTCTTCATATTTTTCACATCTTTTCAGGCTCTTCAGGTTTTTCAACACCACTTAATGCTCCTGCTATTTTTCAGACCGTTTAATGCTCCTCATGTAGTTCAAACCTTTTGAAGCTCTTCATATTTTTCACACCTTTTCAGGCTCTTCATGTTTTTGAACACCGCTTCATGCTCCTCCTATTTTTCAGACGGTTTCATGCTCTTCATATTTGAGACAACTTTTGAAGCTCGTCATATTTTTCACACCTTTTCAGGCTCTTCATGTTTTTGAACATCGCTTCATGCTCCTTTATTTTTCAGACAATTTCTTGCTCCTCATATTTTTAAAACCTTTTGAAGCTCTTCAGATTTTTCACACCTTTTCAGGCACTTCATGTTTTTGAACACCGCTTCATGCTCCTCCTATATTTCAGACCGTTTCATGCTCCTCATATATTTGACACCTTTTCAAGCTCTTCATATTTTTCACAACTTTTCAGGCTCTTCATGTTTTTGAACACCGCTTCATGCTCCTCCTATTTTTCAGACCGTTTCATGCTCATCTCATTTTTGACACATTTTGAACTTCTTCATATTTTTCACACCTTTAAAGCTCTTCATATTTTTCACAACTTTTCAGTCTCTGCATTTTTTTGAACACCGCTTCATGCTCCTCCTATTTTTCAGACCGTTTCATGCTCCTCATGTATTTCACACCTTTTGAAGCTCTTCAAATTTTTCACACCTTTTCAGGCTCTTCATGTTTTTGATTACCGTTTCATCCTCCTCCTATTTTTCAGACCATTTCATGCTCCTCATATTTTTCACACCTTTTGAAGCTCTTCATATTTTTCCCACCTTTTCAGGCTCTTCATGTTTTTCAACACCAGTTCATGCTCCTCCTATTTTTCAGACCGTTTCGTGCTCCTCATATTTTTGACACGTTTTGAAGCTCTTCATATTTTTCACACCTTTTCCGTCTCTTCTTGTTTTTCAACACCGCTTCTTGCTCCTCCTATTTTTCAGACCGTTTCATGCTCCTCATATTGTTGACACCTTTTGAAGCACTTCATATTTTTCACACCTTTTCAGGCTCTTCATATTTTTGAACACCGTTTCATGTTCCTCCTGTTTTTCACACCTTTTGAAGCTCTTCATATTTTTCACACCTTTTCAGGCTCTCCATGTTTCTGAACACCACTTCCTGCTCCTCCTATTTTTGAGGCCGTTTCATGCTCATCTCATTTTTGACACCTTCTGAAGCTCTTCATTTTTTTCACACCTTTTGAGCTCTTCATATTCTTCACACGTTTTCAGGCTCTTCATGTATTTCAATAACGCTTCTTACTCCTCCTATTTTTCAGACCGTTTCATGCTCCTCATATTTTTGACACATTTTGAAGCTCTTCACATTTATCAGACCTTTTCAGGCCCTTCATGTTTTTGAACACCGCTTCATGCTCCTCCTATTTTTCAGACGTTTTCAGGCTGCTCGTATTTTTCAGACCGTTTCATGGTCCTCATATTTTTGACAATTTTATAAGCTCTTCATATTTTTCACACATTTTCAGGCTCTTCATGTTTTTGAACACCGCTTCATGCTCCTCCTATTTTTCAAACCTTTTGAAGCTCTTAATGTTTTTCACACCTTATCAGCCTCTTCATGATTTTGAACATCTCTCCATGCTCCTCATATTTTTGACAATTTTATAAGCTCTTCATATTTATCACACTTTTTCAGGCTCTTCATGTTTTTGAACACCGCTTCATCCTCCTCCTATTTTTTAAACCTTTTGAAGCTCTTCATATTTTTCACATTTTTTCAGGCTCTTCATGTTTTGAACACCACTTCATGCTCCTCCTATTTTTCAGACCGTTTCATGCTCCTCAGGTATTTCACACCTTTTCAAGCTCTTCATATTTTTCACAACTTTTCAGGCTCTTCACGTTTTTGAACAACACTTCATGCTCCTCCTACTTTTCAGACTGTTTCATGCTCATCTCATTTTTGACACCTTTTCAGGGTCTTCATATTTTTCAAACTTTTGAAGATCTTCATATTTTTCACACTTTTTCAGGCTCTTCATGTTTTGAACACTGCTTCATGCTCCTCCTATTTTTCAGACCGTTTCATTCTCCTCATGTTTTTGACACCTTTTGAAGCTCTTCATAATTTTCACACCTTTTCATGCTCTTCATGTTTTTGAACACCATTTCATGCTCCTCCTATTTTTCAGACCTTTTCATGCTCCTCATTTATTTCACACGTTTTGAAGCTCTTCATATTTTTCACACCTTTTCAGGCTCTTCATGTTTGTGAACACTGCTTCATGCTCCTCCTATTTTTCAGACCGTTTCAAGCTCCTCATATTTTTGACACTTTTTGAAGCTCTTCATATTTCTCACACCTTTTTAGGCTCTCCATGTTTCTGAACACCACTTCATGCTCCTCCTATTTTTCAGACCGTATCATGCTTCTCATATTTTTCACACCTTTTGGAGCTCTTCATAATTTTCACATCTTTTCAGGCTCTTCATGTTTTTCAACACCACTTCATGCTCCTCCTATTTTTCAGAGAGATACATGCTCCACATATATTTCACACCTTTTGAAGCTCTTCATATTTTTCACACTTTTTCAGGCTCTTCATTTTCTTCCACACCACTTCATGCTTCTCCTATTTTTCAGACCGTTTCATGCTCCTCATGTATTTCAAACCTTTGAAGCTTTTCAAATTTTTCACACATTTTCAGGCTCTTCATGTTTTTGAACACCATTTCATGCTCCTCCTATTTTTCAGACCGTTTCATGCTTTTCATATTTTTGACATCTTTTGAAGCTCTTCATATTTTTCACACCTTTTGAAGCTCCTCATATATTTCACACCTTTTGAAGCTCTTCATATTTTTCACACATTTTCAGGCTCTTCATGTTTTTGAACACCACTTCATGCTCCTCCTATTTTTCAGAGAGTTTCATGCTCCTCATGTATTTCACACCTTTTGAAGCTCTTCATATTTTTCACACCTTTTCAGGCTGTTCATGTTTTTCCACATCACTTCATGCTTCTCCTATTTTTCAGACCGTTTCATGCTCCTCATGTATATCACACCTTTGAAGCTTTTCATATTTTTCACACCTTTTCAGGCTCTTCATGTTTTTGAACACCATTTAATGCTCCCCCTATTTTTCAGACCGTTTCATGCTCTTCATATTTTTGACAACTTTTGAAGCTCTCCATATTTTTCACACCTTTTGAAGCTCTTCATATATTTCACACCTTTTCAGGCTCTTCATGTTTTAAACACCGCTTCATGCTCCTCCTATTTTTCAGACCGTTTCAGGCTCTTCATATTTTTTTTACACCTTTTGACGCTCTTCATATTTTTCACATCTTTTCAGGCTCTTCAGGTTTTTCAACACCACTTAATGCTCCTGCTATTTTTCAGACCGATTAATGCTCCTCATGTAGTTCAAACCTTTTGAAGCTCTTCATATTTTTCACACCTTTTCAGGCTCTTCATGTTTTTGAACACCGCTTCATGCTCCTCCTATTTTTCAGACGGTTTCATGCTCTTCATATTTTAGGCAACTTTTGAAGCTCGTCATATTTTTCACACCTTTTCATGCTCTTCATGTTTTTGAACACCATTTCATGCTCCTCCTATTTTTCAGACCTTTTCATGCTCCTCATGTATTTCACACGTTTTGAAGCTCTTCATATTTTTCACACCTTTTCAGGCTCTTCATGTTTGTGAACACTGCTTCATGCTCCTCCTATTTTTCAGACCGTTTCAAGCTCCTCATATTTTTGACACTTTTTGAAGCTCTTCATATTTTTCACACCTTTTTAGGCTCTCCATGTTTCCGAACACCACTTCATGCTCCTCCTATTTTTCAGACCGTATCATGCTTCTCATATTTTTCACACCTTTTGGAGCTCTTCATATTTTTCACATCTTTTCAGGCTGTTCATGTTTTTCAACACCACTTCATGCTCCTCCTATTTTTCAGAGAGATACATGCTCCACATATATTTCACACCTTTTGAAGCTCTTCATATTTTTCACACTTTTTCAGGCTCTTCATTTTTTTCCACACCACTTCATGCTTCTCCTATTTTTCAGACCGTTTCATGCTCCTCATGTATTTCAAACCTTTGAAGCTTTTCAAATTTTTCACACATTTTCAGGCTCTTCATGTTTTTGAACACCATTTCATTCTCCTCCTATTTTTCAGACCGTTTCATGCTTTTCATATTTTTGACATCTTTTGAAGCTCTTCATATTTTTCACACCTTTTGAAGCTCCTCATATATTTCACACCTTTTGAAGCTCTTCATATTTTTCACACATTTTCAGGCTCTTCATGTTTTTGAACACCACTTCATGCTCCTCCTATTTTTCAGAGAGTTTCATGCTCCTCATGTATTTCACACCTTTTGAAGCTCTTCATATTTTTCACACCTTTTCAGGCTGTTCATGTTTTTCCACATCACTTCATGCTTCTCCTATTTTTCAGACCGTTTCATGCTCCTCATGTATATCACACCTTTGAAGCTTTTCATATTTTTCACACCTTTTCAGGCTCTTCATGTTTTTGAACACCATTTAATGCTCCTCCTATTTTTCAGACAGTTTCATGCTCTTCATATTTTTGACACCTTTTGAAGCTCTTCATATTTTTCACACCTTTTCAGGCTCTTCATATATTTCACACCTTTTCAGGCTCTTCATGTTTTTGAACACCATTTCATGCTCCCCCTATTTTTCAGACCGTTTCATGCTCTTCATATTTTTGACACCTTTTGAAGCTCTCCATATTTTTCACACCTTTTGAAGCTCTTCATATATTTCACACCTTTTCAGGCTCTTCATGTTTTTAAACACCGCTTCATGCTCCTCCTATTTTTCAGACCGTTTCAGGCTCTTCATATTTTTTTTACACCTTTTGACGCTCTTCATATTTTTCACATCTTTTCAGGCTCTTCAGGTTTTTCAACACCACTTAATGCTCCTGCTATTTTTCAGACCGTTTAATGCTCCTCATGTAGTTCAAACCTTTTGAAGCTCTTCATATTTTTCACACCTTTTCAGGCTCTTCATGTTTTTGAACACCGCTTCATGCTCCTCCTATTTTTCAGACGGTTTCATGCTCTTCATATTTGAGACAACTTTTGAAGCTCGTCATATTTTTCACACCTTTTCAGGCTCTTCATGTTTTTGAACATCGCTTCATGCTCCTTTATTTTTCAGACAATTTCTTGCTCCTCATATTTTTAAAACCTTTTGAAGCTCTTCAGATTTTTCACACCTTTTCTGGCACTTCATGTTTTTGAACACCGCTTCATGCTCCTCCTATATTTCAGACCGTTTCATGCTCCTCATATATTTGACACCTTTTCAAGCTCTTCATATTTTTCACAACTTTTCAGGCTCTTCATGTTTTTGAACACCGCTTCATGCTCCTCCTATTTTTCAGACCGTTTCATGCTCATCTCATTTTTGACACATTTTGAACTTCTTCATATTTTTCACACCTTTAAAGCTCTTCATATTTTTCACAACTTTTCAGTCTCTGCATTTTTTTGAACACCGCTTCATGCTCCTCCTATTTTTCAGACCGTTTCATGCTCCTCATGTATTTCACACCTTTTGAAGCTCTTCAAATTTTTCACACCTTTTCAGGCTCTTCATGTTTTTGATTACCGTTTCATCCTCCTCCTATTTTTCAGACCGTTTCATGCTCCTCATATTTTTCACACCTTTTGAAGCTCTTCATATTTTTCCAACCTTTTCAGGCTCTTCATGTTTTTCAACACCAGTTCATGCTCCTCCTATTTTTCAGACCGTTTCAAGCTCCTCATAATTTTCACACCTTTTAAAGCTCTTCTTATTTTTCACACCTTTTCAGGCTCTTCATGTTTTTCAACACCGCTTCATGCTGCTCCTATTTTTCAGACCGTTTCATGCTCATCTCTTTTTTGACAACTTTTGAAGCTCTTCATATTTTCATACCTTTTGAAGCTCTTCATATTTTTCACACGTTTTCAGGCTCTTCATGTTTTTCAACACCGCTTCATGCTCCTCCTATTTTTCAGACCGTTTCGTGCTCCTCATATTTTTGACACGTTTTGAAGCTCTTCATATTTTTCACACCTTTTCCGTCTCTTCTTGTTTTTCAACACCGCTTCTTGCTCCTCCTATTTTTCAGACCGTTTCATGCTCCTCATATTGTTGACACCTTTTGAAGCACTTCATATTTTTCACACCTTTTCAGGCTCTTCATATTTTTGAACACCGTTTCATGTTCCTCCTGTTTTTCACACCTTTTGAAGCTCTTCATATTTTTCACACCTTTTCAGGCTCTCCATGTTTCTGAACACCACTTCCTGCTCCTCCTATTTTTGAGGCCGTTTCATGCTCATCTCATTTTTGACACCTTCTGAAGCTCTTCATTTTTTTCACACCTTTTGAGCTCTTCATATTCTTCACACGTTTTCAGGCTCTTCATGTATTTCAATAACGCTTCTTACTCCTCCTATTTTTCAGACCGTTTCATGCTCCTCATATTTTTGACACATTTTGAAGCTCTTCACATTTATCAGACCTTTTCAGGCTCTTCATGTTTTTCAACACCGCTTCATGATCCTCTTATATTTCAGACCGTTTCATGCTCCTCATATTTTTGACACCTTTTGAAGCTCTTCACATTTTTCACACCTTTTCCGGCTCTTCATGTTTTTCAACACCGCTTCATGCTCCTCCTATTTTTCAGATCGTTTCAGGCTCCGCATATTTTTGACTCCTTTTGAAGCTCTTCATATTTTTCACACGTTTTCAGGCCCTTCATGTTTTTGAACACCGCTTCATGCTCCTCCTATTTTTCAGACGTTTTCAGGCTGCTCGTATTTTTCAGACCGTTTCATGCTCCTCATATTTTTGACAATTTTATAAGCTCTTCATATTTTTCACACATTTTCAGGCTCTTCATGTTTTTGAACACCGCTTCATGCTCCTCCTATTTTTCAAACCTTTTGAAGCTCTTAATGTTTTTCACACCTTATCAGCCTCTTCATGATTTTGAACATTTCTCCATGCTCCTCATATTTTTGACAATTTTATAAGCTCTTCATATTTATCACACTTTTTCAGGCTCTTCATGTTTTTGAACACCGCTTCATCCTCCTCCTATTTTTTAAACCTTTTGAAGCTCTTCATATTTTTCACACTTTTTCAGGCTCTTCATGTTTTGAACACCACTTCATGCTCCTCCTATTTTTCAGACCGTTTCATGCTCCTCAGGTATTTCACACCTTTTCAAGCTCTTCATATTTTTCACAACTTTTCAGGCTCTTCACGTTTTTGAACAACACTTCATGCTCCTCCTACTTTTCAGACTGTTTCATGCTCATCTCATTTTTGACACCTTTTCAGGGTCTTCATATTTTTCAAACTTTTGAAGATCTTCATATTTTTCACACTTTTTCAGGCTCTTCATGTTTTGAACACTGCTTCATGCTCCTCCTATTTTTCAGACCGTTTCATTCTCCTCATGTTTTTGACACCTTTTGAAGCTCTTCATAATTTTCACACCTTTTCATGCTCTTCATGTTTTTGAACACCATTTCATGCTCCTCCTATTTTTCAGACCTTTTCATGCTCCTCATGTATTTCACACGTTTTGAAGCTCTTCATATATTTCACACCTTTTCAGGCTCTTCATGTTTGTGAACACTGCTTCATGCTCCTCCTATTTTTCAGACCGTTTCAAGCTCCTCATATTTTTGACACTTTTTGAAGCTCTTCATATTTCTCACACCTTTTTAGGCTCTCCATGTTTCTGAACACCACTTCATGCTCCTCCTATTTTTCAGAGAGATACATGCTCCACATATATTTCACACCTTTTGAAGCTCTTCATATTTTTCACACTTTTTCAGGCTCTTCATTTTTTTCCACACCACTTCATGCTTCTCCTATTTTTCAGACCGTTTCATGCTCCTCATGTATTTCAAACCTTTGAAGCTTTTCAAATTTTTCACACATTTTCAGGCTCTTCATGTTTTTGAACACCATTTCATGCTCCTCCTATTTTTCAGACCGTTTCATGCTTTTCATATTTTTGACATCTTTTGAAGCTCTTCATATTTTTCACACCTTTTGAAGCTCCTCATATATTTCACACCTTTTGAAGCTCTTCATATTTTTCACACATTTTCAGGCTCTTCATGTTTTTGAACACCACTTCATGCTCCTCCTATTTTTCAGAGAGTTTCATGCTCCTCATGTATTTCACACCTTTTGAAGCTCTTCATATTTTTCACACCTTTTCAGGCTGTTCATGTTTTTCCACATCACTTCATGCTTCTCCTATTTTTCAGACCGTTTCATGCTCCTCATGTATATCACACCTTTGAAGCTTTTCATATTTTTCACACCTTTTCAGGCTCTTCATGTTTTTGAACACCATTTAATGCTCCCCCTATTTTTCAGACCGTTTCATGCTCTTCATATTTTTGACAACTTTTGAAGCTCTCCATATTTTTCACACCTTTTGAAGCTCTTCATATATTTCACACCTTTTCAGGCTCTTCATGTTTTAAACACCGCTTCATGCTCCTCCTATTTTTCAGACCGTTTCAGGCTCTTCATATTTTTTTTACACCTTTTGACGCTCTTCATATTTTTCACATCTTTTCAGGCTCTTCAGGTTTTTCAACACCACTTAATGCTCCTGCTATTTTTCAGACCGATTAATGCTCCTCATGTAGTTCAAACCTTTTGAAGCTCTTCATATTTTTCACACCTTTTCAGGCTCTTCATGTTTTTGAACACCGCTTCATGCTCCTCCTATTTTTCAGACGGTTTCATGCTCTTCATATTTTAGGCAACTTTTGAAGCTCGTCATATTTTTCACACCTTTTCATGCTCTTCATGTTTTTGAACACCATTTCATGCTCCTCCTATTTTTCAGACCTTTTCATGCTCCTCATGTATTTCACACGTTTTGAAGCTCTTCATATTTTTAACACCTTTTCAGGCTCTTCATGTTTGTGAACACTGCTTCATGCTCCTCCTATTTTTCAGACCGTTTCAAGCTCCTCATATTTTTGACACTTTTTGAAGCTCTTCATATTTTTCACACCTTTTTAGGCTCTCCATGTTTCCGAACACCACTTCATGCTCCTCCTATTTTTCAGACCGTATCATGCTTCTCATATTTTTCACACCTTTTGGAGCTCTTCATATTTTTCACATCTTTTCAGGCTCTTCATGTTTTTCAACACCACTTCATGCTCCTCCTATTTTTCAGAGAGATACATGCTCCACATATATTTCACACCTTTTGAAGCTCTTCATATTTTTCACACTTTTTCAGGCTCTTCATTTTTTTCCACACCACTTCATGCTTCTCCTATTTTTCAGACCGTTTCATGCTCCTCATGTATTTCAAACCTTTGAAGCTTTTCAAATTTTTCACACATTTTCAGGCTCTTCATGTTTTTGAACACCATTTCATTCTCCTCCTATTTTTCAGACCGTTTCATGCTTTTCATATTTTTGACATCTTTTGAAGCTCTTCATATTTTTCACACCTTTTGAAGCTCCTCATATATTTCACACCTTTTGAAGCTCTTCATATTTTTCACACATTTTCAGGCTCTTCATGTTTTTGAACACCACTTCATGCTCCTCCTATTTTTCAGAGAGTTTCATGCTCCTCATGTATTTCACACCTTTTGAAGCTCTTCATATTTTTCACACCTTTTCAGGCTGTTCATGTTTTTCCACATCACTTCATGCTTCTCCTATTTTTCAGACCGTTTCATGCTCCTCATGTATATCACACCTTTGAAGCTTTTCATATTTTTCACACCTTTTCAGGCTCTTCATGTTTTTGAACACCATTTAATGCTCCTCCTATTTTTCAGACAGTTTCATGCTCTTCATATTTTTGACACCTTTTGAAGCTCTTCATATTTTTCACACCTTTTCAGGCTCTTCATATATTTCACACCTTTTCAGGCTCTTCATGTTTTTGAACACCATTTCATGCTCCCCCTATTTTTCAGACCGTTTCATGCTCTTCATATTTTTGACACCTTTTGAAGCTCTCCATATTTTTCACACCTTTTGAAGCTCTTCATATATTTCACACCTTTTCAGGCTCTTCATGTTTTTAAACACCGCTTCATGCTCCTCCTATTTTTCAGACCGTTTCAGGCTCTTCATATTTTTTTTACACCTTTTGACGCTCTTCATATTTTTCACATCTTTTCAGGCTCTTCAGGTTTTTCAACACCACTTAATGCTCCTGCTATTTTTCAGACCGTTTAATGCTCCTCATGTAGTTCAAACCTTTTGAAGCTCTTCATATTTTTCACACCTTTTCAGGCTCTTCATGTTTTTGAACACCGCTTCATGCTCCTCCTATTTTTCAGACGGTTTCATGCTCTTCATATTTGAGACAACTTTTGAAGCTCGTCATATTTTTCACACCTTTTCAGGCTCTTCATGTTTTTGAACATCGCTTCATGCTCCTTTATTTTTCAGACAATTTCTTGCTCCTCATATTTTTAAAACCTTTTGAAGCTCTTCAGATTTTTCACACCTTTTCTGGCACTTCATGTTTTTGAACACCGCTTCATGCTCCTCCTATATTTCAGACCGTTTCATGCTCCTCATATATTTGACACCTTTTCAAGCTCTTCATATTTTTCACAACTTTTCAGGCTCTTCATGTTTTTGAACACCGCTTCATGCTCCTCCTATTTTTCAGACCGTTTCATGCTCATCTCATTTTTGACACATTTTGAACTTCTTCATATTTTTCACACCTTTAAAGCTCTTCATATTTTTCACAACTTTTCAGTCTCTGCATTTTTTTGAACACCGCTTCATGCTCCTCCTATTTTTCAGACCGTTTCATGCTCCTCATGTATTTCACACCTTTTGAAGCTCTTCAAATTTTTCACACCTTTTCAGGCTCTTCATGTTTTTGATTACCGTTTCATCCTCCTCCTATTTTTCAGACCGTTTCATGCTCCTCATATTTTTCACACCTTTTGAAGCTCTTCATATTTTTCCAACCTTTTCAGGCTCTTCATGTTTTTCAACACCAGTTCATGCTCCTCCTATTTTTCAGACCGTTTCAAGCTCCTCATAATTTTCACACCTTTTAAAGCTCTTCTTATTTTTCACACCTTTTCAGGCTCTTCATGTTTTTCAACACCGCTTCATGCTGCTCCTATTTTTCAGACCGTTTCATGCTCATCTCTTTTTTGACAACTTTTGAAGCTCTTCATATTTTCATACCTTTTGAAGCTCTTCATATTTTTCACACGTTTTCAGGCTCTTCATGTTTTTCAACACCGCTTCATGCTCCTCCTATTTTTCAGACCGTTTCGTGCTCCTCATATTTTTGACACGTTTTGAAGCTCTTCATATTTTTCACACCTTTTCCGTCTCTTCTTGTTTTTCAACACCGCTTCTTGCTCCTCCTATTTTTCAGACCGTTTCATGCTCCTCATATTGTTGACACCTTTTGAAGCACTTCATATTTTTCACACCTTTTCAGGCTCTTCATATTTTTGAACACCGTTTCATGTTCCTCCTGTTTTTCACACCTTTTGAAGCTCTTCATATTTTTCACACCTTTTCAGGCTCTCCATGTTTCTGAACACCACTTCCTGCTCCTCCTATTTTTGAGGCCGTTTCATGCTCATCTCATTTTTGACACCTTCTGAAGCTCTTCATTTTTTTCACACCTTTTGAGCTCTTCATATTCTTCACACGTTTTCAGGCTCTTCATGTATTTCAATAACGCTTCTTACTCCTCCTATTTTTCAGACCGTTTCATGCTCCTCATATTTTTGACACATTTTGAAGCTCTTCACATTTATCAGACCTTTTCAGGCTCTTCATGTTTTTCAACACCGCTTCATGATCCTCTTATATTTCAGACCGTTTCATGCTCCTCATATTTTTGACACCTTTTGAAGCTCTTCACATTTTTCACACCTTTTCCGGCTCTTCATGTTTTTCAACACCGCTTCATGCTCCTCCTATTTTTCAGATCGTTTCAGGCTCCGCATATTTTTGACTCCTTTTGAAGCTCTTCATATTTTTCACACGTTTTCAGGCCCTTCATGTTTTTGAACACCGCTTCATGCTCCTCCTATTTTTCAGACGTTTTCAGGCTGCTCGTATTTTTCAGACCGTTTCATGCTCCTCATATTTTTGACAATTTTATAAGCTCTTCATATTTTTCACACATTTTCAGGCTCTTCATGTTTTTGAACACCGCTTCATGCTCCTCCTATTTTTCAAACCTTTTGAAGCTCTTAATGTTTTTCACACCTTATCAGCCTCTTCATGATTTTGAACATTTCTCCATGCTCCTCATATTTTTGACAATTTTATAAGCTCTTCATATTTATCACACTTTTTCAGGCTCTTCATGTTTTTGAACACCGCTTCATCCTCCTCCTATTTTTTAAACCTTTTGAAGCTCTTCATATTTTTCACACTTTTTCAGGCTCTTCATGTTTTGAACACCACTTCATGCTCCTCCTATTTTTCAGACCGTTTCATGCTCCTCAGGTATTTCACACCTTTTCAAGCTCTTCATATTTTTCACAACTTTTCAGGCTCTTCACGTTTTTGAACAACACTTCATGCTCCTCCTACTTTTCAGACTGTTTCATGCTCATCTCATTTTTGACACCTTTTCAGGGTCTTCATATTTTTCAAACTTTTGAAGATCTTCATATTTTTCACACTTTTTCAGGCTCTTCATGTTTTGAACACTGCTTCATGCTCCTCCTATTTTTCAGACCGTTTCATTCTCCTCATGTTTTTGACACCTTTTGAAGCTCTTCATAATTTTCACACCTTTTCATGCTCTTCATGTTTTTGAACACCATTTCATGCTCCTCCTATTTTTCAGACCTTTTCATGCTCCTCATGTATTTCACACGTTTTGAAGCTCTTCATATATTTCACACCTTTTCAGGCTCTTCATGTTTGTGAACACTGCTTCATGCTCCTCCTATTTTTCAGACCGTTTCAAGCTCCTCATATTTTTGACACTTTTTGAAGCTCTTCATATTTCTCACACCTTTTTAGGCTCTCCATGTTTCTGAACACCACTTCATGCTCCTCCTATTTTTCAGACCGTATCATGCTTCTCATATTTTTCACACCTTTTGGAGCTCTTCATATTTTTCACATCTTTTCAGGCTCTTCATGTTTTTCAACACCACTTCATGCTCCTCCTATTTTTCAGAGAGATACATGCTCCACATATATTTCACACCTTTTGAAGCTCTTCATATTTTTCACACTTTTTCAGGCTCTTCATTTTTTTCCACACCACTTCATGCTTCTCCTATTTTTCAGACCGTTTCAAGCTCCTCATGTATTTCAAACCTTTGAAGCTTTTCAAATTTTTCACACATTTTCAGGCTCTTCATGTTTTTGAACACCATTTCATGCTCCTCCTATTTTTCAGACCGTTTCATGCTTTTCATATTTTTGACATCTTTTGAAGCTCTTCATATTTTTCACACCTTTTGAAGCTCCTCATATATTTCACACCTTTTGAAGCTCTTCATATTTTTCACACATTTTCAGGCTCTTCATGTTTTTGAACACCACTTCATGCTCCTCCTATTTTTCAGAGAGTTTCATGCTCCTCATGTATTTCACACCTTTTGAAGCTCTTCATATTTTTCACACCTTTTCAGGCTGTTCATGTTTTTCCACATCACTTCATGCTTCTCCTATTTTTCAGACCGTTTCATGCTCCTCATGTATATCACACCTTTGAAGCTTTTCATATTTTTCACACCTTTTCAGGCTCTTCATGTTTTTGAACACCATTTAATGCTCCCCCTATTTTTCAGACCGTTTCATGCTCTTCATATTTTTGACAACTTTTGAAGCTCTCCATATTTTTCACACCTTTTGAAGCTCTTCATATATTTCACACCTTTTCAGGCTCTTCATGTTTTAAACACCGCTTCATGCTCCTCCTATTTTTCAGACCGTTTCAGGCTCTTCATATTTTTTTTACACCTTTTGACGCTCTTCATATTTTTCACATCTTTTCAGGCTCTTCAGGTTTTTCAACACCACTTAATGCTCCTGCTATTTTTCAGACCGATTAATGCTCCTCATGTAGTTCAAACCTTTTGAAGCTCTTCATATTTTTCACACCTTTTCAGGCTCTTCATATTTTTGAACACCGTTTCATGTTCCTCCTGTTTTTCACACCTTTTGAAGCTCTTCATATTTTTCACACCTTTTCAGGCTCTCCATGTTTCTGAACACCACTTCCTGCTCCTCCTATTTTTGAGGCCGTTTCATGCTCATCTCATTTTTGACACCTTCTGAAGCTCTTCATTTTTTTCACACCTTTTGAGCTCTTCATATTCTTCACACGTTTTCAGGCTCTTCATGTATTTCAATAACGCTTCTTACTCCTCCTATTTTTCAGACCGTTTCATGCTCCTCATATTTTTGACACATTTTGAAGCTCTTCACATTTATCAGACCTTTTCAGGCTCTTCATGTTTTTCAACACCGCTTCATGATCCTCTTATATTTCAGACCGTTTCATGCTCCTCATATTTTTGACACCTTTTGAAGCTCTTCACATTTTTCACACCTTTTCCGGCTCTTCATGTTTTTCAACACCGCTTCATGCTCCTCCTATTTTTCAGATCGTTTCAGGCTCCGCATATTTTTGACTCCTTTTGAAGCTCTTCATATTTTTCACACGTTTTCAGGCCCTTCATGTTTTTGAACACCGCTTCATGCTCCTCCTATTTTTCAGACGTTTTCAGGCTGCTCGTATTTTTCAGACCGTTTCATGCTCCTCATATTTTTGACAATTTTATAAGCTCTTCATATTTTTCACACATTTTCAGGCTCTTCATGTTTTTGAACACCGCTTCATGCTCCTCCTATTTTTCAAACCTTTTGAAGCTCTTAATGTTTTTCACACCTTATCAGCCTCTTCATGATTTTGAACATCTCTCCATGCTCCTCATATTTTTGAGAATTTTATAAGCTCTTCATATTTATCACACTTTTTCAGGCTCTTCATGTTTTTGAACACCGCTTCATCCTCCTCCTATTTTTTAAACCTTTTGAAGCTCTTCATATTTTTCACACTTTTTCAGGCTCTTCATGTTTTGAACACCGCTTCATGCTCCTCCTATTTTTCAGACCGTTTCATGCTCCTCAGGTATTTCACACCTTTTCAAGCTCTTCATATTTTTCACAACTTTTCAGGCTCTTCACGTTTTTGAAAAACACTTCATGCTCCTCCTACTTTTCAGACTGTTTCATGCTCATCTCATTTTTGACACCTTTTCAGGGTCTTCATATTTTTCAAACTTTTGAAGATCTTCATATTTTTCACACTTTTTCAGGCTCTTCATGTTTTGAACACTGCTTCATGCTCCTCCTATTTTTCAGACCGTTTCATTCTCCTCATGTTTTTGACACCTTTTGAAGCTCTTCATAATTTTCACACCTTTTCATGCTCTTCATGTTTTTGAACACCATTTCATGCTCCTCCTATTTTTCAGACCTTTTCATGCTCCTCATGTATTTCACACGTTTTGAAGCTCTTCATATTTTTCACACCTTTTCAGGCTCTTCATGTTTGTGAACACTGCTTCATGCTCCTCCTATTTTTCAGACCGTTTCAAGCTCCTCATATTTTAGACACTTTTTGAAGCTCTTCATATTTTTCACACCTTTTTAGGCTCTCCATGTTTCTGAACACCACTTCATGCTCCTCCTATTTTTCAGACCGTATCATGCTTCTCATATTTTTCACACCTTTTGGAGCTCTTCATATTTTTCACATCTTTTCAGGCTCTTCATGTTTTTCAACACCACTTCATGCTCCTCCTATTTTTCAGAGAGATACATGCTCCACATATATTTCACACCTTTTGAAGCTCTTCATATTTTTCACACTTTTTCAGGCTCTTCATTTTTTTCCACACCACTTCATGCTTCTCCTATTTTTCAGACCGTTTCATGCTCCTCATGTATTTCAAACCTTTGAAGCTTTTCAAATTTTTCACACATTTTCAGGCTCTTCATGTTTTTGAACACCATTTCATGCTCCTCCTATTTTTCAGACCGTTTCATGCTTTTCATATTTTTGACATCTTTTGAAGCTCTTCATATTTTTCACACCTTTTGAAGCTCCTCATATATTTCACACCTTTTGAAGCTCTTCATATTTTTCACACATTTTCAGGCTCTTCATGTTTTTGAACACCACTTCATGCTCCTCCTATTTTTCAGAGAGTTTCATGCTCCTCATGTATTTCACACCTTTTGAAGCTCTTCATATTTTTCACACCTTTTCAGGCTGTTC
Source organism: Dama dama (assembly GCF_033118175.1). NCBI lineage: Eukaryota > Metazoa > Chordata > Mammalia > Artiodactyla > Cervidae > Dama > Dama dama. The sequence goes on along the minus strand of NW_026870928.1, from coordinate 774,521 downwards.
ATGTTTTTCCACATCACTTCATGCTTCTCCTATTTTTCAGACCGTTTCATGCTCCTCATGTATATCACACCTTTGAAGCTTTTCATATTTTTCACACCTTTTCAGGCTCTTCATGTTTTTGAACACCATTTAATGCTCCTCCTATTTTTCAGACAGTTTCATGCTCTTCATATTTTTGACACCTTTTGAAGCTCTTCATATTTTTCACACCTTTTCAGGCTCTTCATATATTTCACACCTTTTCAGGCTCTTCATGTTTTTGAACACCATTTCATGCTCCCCCTATTTTTCAGACCGTTTCATGCTCTTCATATTTTTGACACCTTTTGAAGCTCTCCATATTTTTCACACCTTTTGAAGCTCTTCATATATTTCACACCTTTTCAGGCTCTTCATGTTTTTAAACACCGCTTCATGCTCCTCCTATTTTTCAGACCGTTTCAGGCTCTTCATATTTTTTTTACACCTTTTGACGCTCTTCATATTTTTCACATCTTTTCAGGCTCTTCAGGTTTTTCAACACCACTTAATGCTCCTGCTATTTTTCAGACCGTTTAATGCTCCTCATGTAGTTCAAACCTTTTGAAGCTCTTCATATTTTTCACACCTTTTCAGGCTCTTCATGTTTTTGAACACCGCTTCATGCTCCTCCTATTTTTCAGACGGTTTCATGCTCTTCATATTTTAGACAACTTTTGAAGCTCTTCATATTTTTCACACCTTTTCAGGCTCTTCATGTTTTTGAACATCGCTTCATGCTCCTTTATTTTTCAGACAATTTCTTGCTCCTCATATTTTTAAAACCTTTTGAAGCTCTTCAGATTTTTCACACCTTTTCAGGCACTTCATGTTTTTGAACACCGCTTCATGCTCCTCCTATATTTCAGACCGTTTCATGCTCCTCATATATTTGACACCTTTTGAAGCTCTTCATATTTTTCACAACTTTTCAGGCTCTTCATGTTTTTGAACACCGCTTCATGCTCCTCCTATTTTTCAGACCGTTTCATGCTTATCTCATTTTTGACACATTTTGAACTTCTTCATATTTTTCACACCTTTAAAGCTCTTCATATTTTTCACAACTTTTCAGTCTCTGCATTTTTTTGAACACCGCTTCATGCTCCTCCTATTTTTCAGACCGTTTCATGCTCCTCATGTATTTCACACCTTTTGAAGCTCTTCAAATTTTTCACACCTTTTCAGGCTCTTCATGTTTTTGATTACCGTTTCATCCTCCTCCTATTTTTCAGACCGTTTCATGCTCCTCATATTTTTCACACCTTTTGAAGCTCTTCATATTTTTCCCACCTTTTCAGGCTCTTCATGTTTTTCACAACCAGTTCATGCTCCTCCTATTTTTCAGACCGTTTCAAGCTCCTCATAATTTTCACATCTTTTAAAGCTCTTCTTATTTTTCACACCTTTTCATGTTCTTCATGTTTTTGAACACCGCTTCATCTTTCTCCTATTTTTAAGACCGTTTCGTGCTCGTCATATTTTTGACACCTTTTGAAGCTCTTCATATTTTTCACACCTTTTCAGGCTTTTCATGTTTTTCAACACCGCTACATGATCCTCCTATTTTTCAGACCGTTTCCTGCTCCTCATATTTTTGACACCTTTTGAAGCTCTTCATATATTTCACACCGTTTCAGGCTCTTCATGTTTTTCAACACCGCTTCATGCTCCTCCTATTTTTCAGACCGTTTCTTGATGCTCATATTTTTGACACCTTTTGAGGCTCTTCATATTTTTCACACCTTTTCAGGCTCTTCATGTTTTTGAACACTGTTTCAAGCTCCTCCTCTTTTTCACACCGTTTCATGCCCCTCATAATTTTGATCCCTTTTGAAGCTCTTCATATTTTTCACACCTTTTCAGGCTCTTCATGTTTTTGAACACAGTTTCATACTCCTCCTATTTTTCAGCCCAATTAATGCTCCTCATATTTTTCACACCTTTGGAAGCACTTCATATTTTTTCACACCTTTTCAGGCTCTTCACTTTTATCAACACCGCTTCATGCTCCTCCTATTTTTCAGACCGTTTCATGCTCCTCATATTTTTCACACCTTTGGAAGCACTTCATATTTTTTCACACCTTTTCAGGCTCTTCATGTTTTTCAACACCGCTTAATGCTCCTCATATTTTTCAGACCGTTTCATGCTCCTCATATTTTTGACACCTTTTGAAGCTCTTCCTATATTTCACACCTTTTCAGGCTCTTCATGTTTTTGAACACCTTTTCATGCTCCTTCTACTTTTCAGACCGTTTCATGCTACTCATATTTTTCACACCTTTTGAAGCTCTTCATTTTTTTCACACCTTTTCAAGCTCTTCATATTTTTCAACACCGTTTCATATTCCTCCTATTTTTCAGACCGTTTCATGCTCCTCATATTTTTGACAGCTTCTGAAGCCCTTCATATATTTCACATCTTTTCAGGCTCTTCATGTTTTTCAACACCTCTTCATGCACCTCCTATATTTCAGACCGTTTCATGCTCCTTATAATTTTGACACCTTTGAAGCTCTTCATATTTTTCAAACCTTTTCAGGCTCTTCATGTTTTTCAACACCACTTCATGCACGTCCTATATTTCAGACCGTTTCATGCTCCTCATATTTTGTCACGTTTTGAAGCTCTTCATATTTTTCGCACATTTCAGTCTCTTCATGTTTTTGAATACTGCTTCATGCTCCTCCTATTTTTCAGAGCGATTCATGCTCCTCATATTTTTGACACGTTTTGAAGCTCTTCATATTTTTCACACCTTTTCAGGCTCTTCATGTTTTTGAACACTGCTTAATGCTCCTCCTATTTTTCAGATTGTTTCATGCTCCTCATGTTTTTGACACGTTTTGAAGCTCTTCATATTTTTCACACCTTTTCAGGCTCTTCATGTTTTTGAACACCGTTTCATGCTCCTCTTATTTTTTTTTTATTGTTATTTTTTTTTATTTTTTTTTTTATTTTTATTTTTTTTTCCAGTGGGTTTTGTCATACTTTGATATGAATCAGCCATGGATTTACATGTATTCCCAGTCCCGATTCCCCCTCCCACCTCCCTCTCCACCCGATTCCTCTGGGTCTTCCCAGTGCACCAAGCCGGAGCACTTGTCTCGTGCATCCTACCTGGGCTGGTGATTTGTTTCACCATAGATAGCATACATGCTGTTCTTTTGAAATATCCCACCCTCACATTCTCCCACAAAGTTTAAAAGTCTGTTCTGTATTTCTGTGTCTCTTTTTCTGTTCTGCATATAGGGTTATCGTTGTCACCTTTCTAAATTCCATATACATGTGTCAGTATGCTGTAATGTTCTTTATCTTTCTGGCTTACTTCACTCTGTAAAATGGGCTCCAGCTTCATCCATCTCATTAGGACTGATTCAAATGAATTCTTTTTAATGGCTGAGTAATATTCCATGGTGTATATGTACCACAGCTTTCTTATCCATTCATCTGCTGACGGGCATCTAGGTTGCTTCCATGTCCTGGCTATTATAAACAGTGCTGCGATGAACATTGGGGTGCACGTGTCTCTTTCAGACGAACCTATGGACACCTTATCTTTGACAAAGGAGGCAAGGATATGCAATGGAAAAAAGACAACCTCTTTAACAAGTGGTGCTGGGAAAACTGGTCAACCACTTGTAAAAGAATGAAAATAGAACACTTTCTAACACCATACACAAAAATAAACTCAAAATGGATTAAAGATCTAAATGTAAGACCAGAAACTATAAAACTCCTAGAGGAGAAGATAGGCAAAACACTCTCCGACATAAATCAAAGCAAGATCCTCTATGACCCACCTCCCAGAATATTGGAAATAAAAGCAAAACTAAACAAATGGGACCTAATGAAACTTAAAAGCTTTTGCACTACAAAGGAAACTATAAGTAAGGTGAAAAGACAGCCCTCAGATTGGGAGAAAATAATAGCAAATGAAGAAACAGACAAAGGATTAATCTCAAAAATATACAAGCAAATCCTGCAGCTCAATTCCAGAAAAATAAATGACCCAATAAAAAATGAGCCAAAGAACTAAACAGACATTTCTCCAAAGAAGACATACAGATGGATAACAAACACATGAAAAGATGCTCAACATCACTCATTATTAGAGAAATGCAAATGAAAACCACAATGAGGTACCATTACATGCCAGTCAGGATGGCTGCTATCCAAAAGTCTACAAGCAATAAATGCTGGAGAGGGAGTGGAGAAAAGGGAACCCTCTTATATTGTTGGTGGGAATGCACACTAGTACAGCGGCTATGGAAAACGGTGAAGAGATTTCTTAAAAAACTGGAAATAGAACTGCCATATGACCCAGCAATTCCACTTCTGGGCATACACAATGAGGAAACCAGATCCTCATATTTTTCAGACCGTTTCAAACTCCTCATATTTTTTACACCTTTTGAAGCTCTTCATATATTTCACACCTTTTCAGACTCTTCATGTTTTTCAACACCGCTTCATGCTCCTCCTATTTTTCAGACCGTTTCATGGTCCGCATATTTTTGACACCTTTTGAAGCTCTTCATATTTTTCACACCTTTTCAGGCTCTTCATGTTTTTGAACACCGTTTCATGCTTCTCATATTTTTGACACCTTTTGAAGCTCTTCATATTTTTCAAACTTTTTCAGGCTCTTCAAGTTTTTAAACAACGCTTCATGCTCCTCCTAATTTTCAGACCGTTTCATGATCCTCATATTTTTGACACCTTTTGAAGCTCTTCATATTTTTCACACCTTTTCAGGCTCTTCATGTTTTTGAAAACCGTTTCCTGCTCCTCCGATTATTCAGATCGTTTCATGCTCCTCATATTTTTGACACCTTTTGAAGCTCTTCATATTTTTCACACCTTTTCAGGCTCTTCATGTTTTTCAACACCACTTCATGCTCCTCCTATTTTTCAGACCGTTTCATGCTCCTCATATTTTTGACATCTTTTGAAGCTTTTCATATTTTTCACACTTTTTCAGGCTCTTCAAGTTTTTCAACACCACTTCATGCTCCTCCTTTTTTGCAGACCGTTTCATGCTGCTCATATTTTTGATACATTTTGATGATCTTCATATTTTTCACACCTTTTCAGGCTCTTCATTTTTTCAACACCACTTCATGCTCTTCCTATTTTTCAGACCGTTTCATGCTCATCTCTTTTTTGAAACCTTTTCAAGCTTTTCATATTTTTCACAACGTTTCAGGCTCTTCAAGTTTTTGAACACCGCTTCATGCTCCTCCTATTTTTCAGACCGTTTCATGCTCATCTCATTTTTGACACCTTTTGAAGCTTTTCATATTTTTCACAACTTTTCAGGCTCTTCATGTTTTTGAACACCGCTTCATGCTCCTCCTATTTTTCAGACCGTTTCATGCTCCTCATATTTTACACCTTTTGAAGCTCTTCATATTTTTCACACCTTTTCAGGCTCTTCATGTTTTTGATCACCGTTACATTCTCCTCCTATTATTCAGACCGTTTCATGCTCCTCATATTTTGACACTTTTTGAAGATCTTTATATATTTCACACCTTTTCAGGCTCTTCATGTTTTTGAACACAGCTTCATGCTCCTCCTATTTTTCAGACAGTTTCATGCTCCTCATATTTTTGACACCTTTTGAAGCTCTTCGTATTTTTCACATCTTTTGAAGCTCCTCATATTCTTCAAACCATTTCATGCTCTTCTTTTTTTTCATCACCGCTTCATGCTCCTCTTATTTTTCAGACCGTTTCATGCTCCTCATATTTTGACACCTTTTAACCTGTTCATATTTTACACATTTTCAGGCTCTTCAAGTTTTTCAACACCGTTTCATGCTACTACTATTTTTGATACCTTTTGAAGCTCCTTATATTCTTCAAACCATTTCATGCTCTTCTATTTTTTCATCACCGCTTCATGCTCCTCCTATTTTTCAGACCGTTTCATGCTCCTCCTATTTTGAGACCGTTTCATGCTCCTCATATTTTTCACACCTTTAGAAGCTCTTCGTATTTTTCTCACCTTTTCAGGCTCTTCATGTTTTTCAACACCGCTTCATGATCCTCCTATTTTTCTGACAGTTTCATGCTCCTCATATTTTTCATCCTTTTTGAAGCTCTTCATATTTTTGACACCTTTTGAAGCTCTTCTTATTGTTCACACCTTTTCAGGCTCTTCATGTTTTTGAACACCGTTTCATGTTCCTCGTATTTTTCAGGCCATTTCATGCTCGTCATGTATTTCACACTTTTGAAGCTCTTAATATTTTTCACACCTTTTCAGGATCTTCATGTTTTTCAACACCACTTCATGCTTCTCCTGTTTTTCAGCCCGTTTCATGCTCCTCATATTTTTGACACCTTTTGAAGCTTTTCATATTTTTCACACCTTTTCAGGCTCTTCATGTTTTTGAACACCACTTCATGCTCCTTCTATTTTTCAGAGAGTTTCATGCTCCTCATGTATTTCACACGTTTTGAAGCTCTTCATATGTTTCACACCTTTTGAAGTTCTTCATATTTTTCACACCTTTTCAAGCTCTTCATATTTTTCACACCTTTTCAGGCTCTTCATGTTTTTCAACACCGCTTCATGCTCCTCCTATTTTTCAGACCGTTTCATGCTCCACACATTTTGAAACCTTTTGAAGCTCTTCATATTTTTCACACCTTTTCAGGCTCTCCATGTTTTTCATCACCGATTCATGCTCCTCCTATTTTTGAGGCCATTTCATGCTCCTCATATTTTTGACACCTTTTGAAGCTCTTCATATTTTTCACACCTTTTAGGCTCTTCATGTTTTTGAACAGCGCTTCATGCTCCTCATATTTTTCAGACCGTTTCATGCTCCTCATATTTTTCACACCTTTTGAAGCTCTTCATATTTTTCATATTTTTGAAGCTCTTCATATTTTTCACACTTTTTCAGGCTCTTCATGTTTTTGAGCACACCTTCTTGCTCCTCCTATTTTTCAGACCGTTTCATGCTCCTCATGTATTTCACACCATTTGAAGCTCTTCATGTTTTTCACACCTTTTCTGTCTCTTCATGTGTTGAACACCATTTCATGCTCCTCCGATTTTTTAGACCATTTCATGCTCCTCATATTTTGACACCTTTTGAAGCTCTTCATATTTTTCACACCTTTTCAGGCTCTTCATGTTTTTGAACACCGCTTCATGCTCCTCCAATTTTTCAGACCGTTTCATGTTTCTCATATTTTTGACACCTTTTGAAGCTCTTCATATTTTTCACACCTTTTGAAGCTCTTCATATTTTTCATATATTTGAAGCTCTTCATATTTTTCACACCATTTCAGGCTTTTCATGTGTTTGAACACCGGTTCATGCTCCTCCTATTTTTCAGACCGTTTCGTGCTCCTCCTATTTTTCACTCCTTTTGAAGCTCTTCGTATTTTGCACACATTTTCAGGCTTTTCATGTTTTTCACAACCACTTCATGCTCCTCATATTTTTCAGACCGTTTCATGCACATTTCATTTTTGACTCCTTTTGAAGCTCTTCATATTTTTCACACCATTTTCAGGCTCTTCATGTTTTTCAACACCGCTTTATGATCCTCCTATTTTTCAGACCGTTTCATATTCCTCATATTTTTGACATTTTTTGAGGCTCTTCATATTTTTCACACCTTTTCAGGCTCTTCATGTTTTTGAACACCGTTTCATGCTCCTCCTATTTTTCTGACCGTTTCATGCACATCTCATTTTTGACACTTTTTGAAGCCTTTGATATTTTTCACACCATTTTCAGGCTCTTCATGTTTTTCAACACCGCTTTATGATCCTCCTATTTTTCAGACCGTTTCATGCTCCTCATATATTTGACACCTTTTGAAGTACTTCATATTTTTCACACCTTTTCAGGCTCTTCATGTTTTTGAACACCGTTTCATGCTCCTCCTATTTTTCTGACCGTTTCATGCACATCTCATTTTTGACACTTTTTGAAGCCTTTGATATTTTTCACACCATTTTCAGGCTCTTCATGTTTTTGAACACCGTTTCATGCTCCTCCTATTTTTCAGACCGTTTCATGCTCCTCTTATGTTTGAAACCTTTTGAAGCTTTTCATATTTTTCACACCTTTTCACGCTCTTCATGTTTTTGAACACCGCTTCATGCTCCGCCTATTTTTCAGACCGTTTCATGCTCCTCATATTTTTGACACCTTTTGAAGCTCTTCATATTTTTCACACCCTTTCAGGCTCTTAATGTTTTTCAACACAACTTCATGCTCCTCCTATTTTTCAGACGTTTTCATGCTCCTCATATTTTTGACACCTTTAGAAACTCTTCATATCTTTCACACCTTTTCAGGCTCTTCATGTTTTGCCACACCGCTTCATGCTCCTCCTATTTTTCAGTCCGTTTCATGCTCCTCATGTATTTCACACCTTTTGAAGCTCTTCATATATTTCACACATTTTCAGGCTCTTCATTTTTTTCAACACCGCTTCATGCTCCTCCTATTTTTCAGACCGTTTCATGCTCCTCATATTTTTGACACCTTTTGAAGCTCTTCATATTTTTCATACCTTTTCAGGCTCTTCATGTTTTTGAACACCGCTTCATGCTCCTCCAATTTTTCAGACCGTTTCATGTTTCTCATATTTTTGACACCTTTTGAAGCTCTTCATATTTTTCACACCTTTTGAAGCTCTTCATATTTTTCATATTTTTGAAGCTCTTCATATTTTTCACCCCTTTTCAGGCTTTTCATGTATTTGAACACCGGTTCATGTTCCTCCTATTTTTCAGACCGTTTCATGCTCCTCCTATTTTTCACTCCTTTTGAAGCTCTTCATATTTTTCACACCTTTTCAGTCTCTACATGTTTTTGAACACCGCTTCATGCTCCTCCTATTTCTCAGACCATTTCATGCTCCTCATGTATTTCACACCTTTTGAAGCTCTTCGTATTTTGCACACATTTTCAGGCTTTTCATGTTTTTCACAACCACTTCATGCTCCTCATATTTTTCAGACCGTTTCATGCACATTTCATTTTTGACTCCTTTTGAAGCTCTTCATATTTTTCACACCATTTTCAGGCTCTTCATGTTTTTCAACACCGCTTTATGATCCTCCTATTTTTCAGACCGTTTCATATTCCTCATATTTTTGACATTTTTTGAGGCTCTTCATATTTTTCACACCTTTTCAGGCTCTTCATGTTTTTGAACACCGTTTCATGCTCCTCCTATTTTTCAGACCGTTTCATGCACATCTCATTTTTGACACCTTTTGAAGCTCTTGATATTTTTCACACCATTTTCAGGCTCTTCATGTTTTTCAACACCGCTTTATGATCCTCCTATTTTTCAGACCGTTTCATGCTCCTCATATATTTGACACCTTTTGAAGCTCTTCGTATTTTTCATAACTTTTCAGGCTCTTCATATTTTTCACACATTTTCAAGTTGTTCATGTTTTTGAACACGGCTTCATGCTCCTCCAATTTTTCAGACCATTTCATGTTCCTCATATTTTTGACACCTTTTGAAGCTCTTCATTCTTTTCACACCTTTTGAAGCTCTTCATATTTTTCACACCTTTTGAATCTCTTCATATTTTTCACACGTTTTCAGGCTCTTTATCTATTTCAACACCGCTTCATGCTGCTTCTATTTTTCAGACCGTTTCATGCTCCTCATATTTTTGACACCTTTTGAAACTCTTCATATTTTTCACATCTTTTCAGGCTCTTCATGTTTTTGAACACCGTTTCATGCTCCTCGTATTTTTCAGACCGTTTCATTCTCCTCATACCTTTGACACCTTTTGAAGGTCTTCATATATTCCACACCTTTTCAGACTCTTCATGTTTTTGAACACCGCTTCATGCTCCTCTTATTTTTCAGACCGTTTCAGTCTCCTCATATTTTTGATACCTTTTGAAACTCTTCATATTTCTCACACCTTTTCAGGCTCTTCAGGTTTTTCAAAGCCACTTCATGTTCCTCCTATTTTTCAGACCGTTTCATGCTCATCTCTTTTTGACACATTTTGAAGCTCTTCATATTTTTCACACCTTTTGAAGTTCTTCATATTTTTCACAACTTTTCAGGGTCTCCATGTTTATGAACACCGCTTCATGCTCCTCCTATTATTCAGACCGTTACATGCTCCTCATATTTTTCACACCTTTTGAAGTTCTTCATATTTTTCACACCTTTTCAGGTTCTTCATGTTTTTCAACACCGCTTCTTACTCCTCCTATTTTTCAGACCGTATCATGCTCCTCATATTTTTGACACGTTTTGAAGCTCGTCATATTTTTCACACCTTTTCAGGCTCTTCAGGTTTTTGAACACCGCTTCATGCTCCTCCGATTTTTCAGACCGTTTCATGCTACTCATTTTTTTGAGACCTTTTGAAGCTCTTCACTTTTTTCACACCTTTTCAGGCTCTTCATGTTTTTGAATACCGCTTCATGCTCCTCCTACTTTTCAGACCGTTTCATGCTCTTCATATTTTTGATTTCTTTTGAAAGTCTGCATATTTTTCACACCTTTTTAGGCTCTTCATTTTTTTGAACACCACTTCATGCTCCTCCCATTTTTCAGACAGTTTCATGCTCATCTCATTTTTGACACCTTTTGAAGCTCTTCATATTTTTCACACCTTTTGAAGATCTTCATATTTTCACACGTTTTCAGGCTCTTCATGTTTTTCAACATCTTTTCATGCTCCTCCTATTTTTCAGACCGTTTCATGCTCCTCATATTTTTGACAAGTTTTGAGTCTCTTCATATTTTTCAACACCTTTTCAGGCTCTTCATGTTTTTAAACACCGCTTCATTCTCCTCCTATTTTTCAGACCATTTCATGCTCCTCACATTTTTGACACTTTTTGAAGCTCTTCATATTTTTCACAACTTTTGAGGCTCTTCATATTTTTGACACCGCTTCATGCTCCTCCTATTTTTCTGACCGTTTCATGCTCCTCACATTTTTGACACCTTTTGAAGCTCTTCATATTTTTCACATCTTTACAGGTTCTTCATGTTTTTCAGTACCACTTCATGCTCCTCCTAGATTTCAGACCGTTTCAGACTCCTCCTATTTTTGACACCTTTTGAAGCTCTTCAAGTATTTCACACCTTTTCAGGCTCTTCATGTTTTTCAACATCGCTTCATGCTCCTCCTATTTTTCCGACCGTTTCATGCTGCTCCCATTTTTGATACCTTTTGAAGCTCTTCATATTTTTGGCACCTTTTCATGCTCTTCATGTTTTTCAACACCGCTTCATGCTCCTCCTATACTTCAGAACGTTTTATGCTCCTCATATTTTTAACACCATTTGAAGCTCTTCATGTTTTGGGCATCTTTTCATGCTCTTCATGTTTTTCAACACCGCTTCATGCTCCTCCTGTTTTTCAGACGGTCTCTTGCTCCTCAAATTTTTGACACCTTTTGAAGCTCTTCATATTTTTCACACCTTTTGAAGCTCTTCATATTTTTTCACACGTTTTCAGGCTCTTCATTTTTTTCAACACCGCTTCATGAACCTCCTATTTTTCAGACCGTTTCATGCTCCTCATATTTTTGACACCTTTTGATGCTCTTCATATTTTTCACACTTTTCAAGCTCTTTTTTTTTTCAACACCACTTCATGCTTCTCCTATTTTTCAGACCTTTTCATGCTCCTCATATTTTTGACACCTTTAGAAGCTCTTCATATTTTTCACACTTTTCAAGCTCTTCATGTTTTTCAACACCACTTCATTCTCCTCCTATTTTTAGACCGTTTCATTCTCCTCATACTTTTGACACCTTTTGAAGCTCTTCCTATATTTCACACCTTTTCAGGCTCTTCATGTTTTTAACACCACTTCATGCTCCTCCTATTTTTCAGACCATTTCCTGCTCTTCGATTTTTGATACCTTTTGAAGTTCTTCATATTTTTCACACCTTTTGAAGCTCTTAATATTTTTCACACATTTTCAGGCTCTTCACTTTTTTCAACAACGCTTCATGCTCCTCCTATTTTTCAGACCGATTCATGCTCCTAATATTTTTCACACCTTTTGAAGCTCTTAATATTTTTCACACGTTTTCAGGCTCTTCATGTTTTTGAACACACCTACATGCTACTCCTATTTTTCAGACCGATTCATGCTCCTCATATTTTTCACACCTTTTGAAGCTCCTATTATTTTTCAGACCTTTTCAGGCTCTTCATGTTTTTCAATATCGTTTCATGATCCTCCTATTTTTCAGTCCGTTTCATGCTCATCTCATTTTTGACCCCTTTTGAAGCTTTTCATATTTTTCAACCTTTTCTGGCTCTTCATGTTTTTCAACACCGTTACATGATCATCCTATTTTTCGGACCGTTTCATGCTCATCTCATTTTTGACCCCTTTTGAAGCTTTTCATATTTTTCACAACTTTTTAGGCTCTTCATGTTTTTCAACACCGCTTCTTGCTCCTCCTATTTTTCAGACCGTTTCATGCTCATCTCATTTTTGACACCTTTTGAAGCTCTTCATATTTCTCACAACTTTTTAGGCTCTTCATGTTTTTGACATCGCTTCATGCTCCTCCTATTTTTCAGAGAGTTTCTTGCTCCTCATGTATTTCACATCTTTTGAAGCTCTTCATATTTCTCACAACATTTTAGGCTCTTCATGTTTTTCCACACCACTTCATGCTTCACCTATTTTTCGGCCTGTTTCATGCTCCTCATGTATTTCACACCTTTTGAAGCTCTTCATATTTTTCAGACCTTTTCAGGCTCTTCATGTTTTTAATCACCGTTTCATGCTCCTCCAATTTTTCAGGCCGTTTCATGCTCCTCATATATTTGACACATTTTGAAGCTCTGAATATTTTTCACACCTTTTCAGGCTCTTCATATTTTTGAACACCGCTTCATGCTCCTCCAATTTTTCAGGCCGTTTCATGCTCCTCATAATTGTGACACCTTTTGAAGCTCTTCATATTTTTCACACCTTTTCAGGCTCTTCATATTTTTGAACACCGCTTCATGCTCCTCCAATTTTTCAGGCCGTTTCATGCTCCTCATAATTGTGACACCTTTTGAAGCTCTTCATATTTTTCACACCTTTTCAGGCTCTTCATATTTTTGAACACCGCTTCATGCTCCTCCAATTTTTCAGGCCGTTTCATGCTCCTCATAATTTTGACACCTTTTGAAGCTCTTCATATGTTTCACAACTTTTCAGGCTCTTCATGTTTTTCCACACCCCTTCATGCTTCTCCTATTTTTCAGCCCGTTTCATGCTCCTCATGTATTTCACACTTTTTGAAGCTCTTCATATTTTTCACACCTTTTCAGGCTCTTCATGATTTTGATCACCGTTTCATGCTCCTCTTATTTTTCAGACCGTTTCATGCTCATGTCATTTTCGACACCTTTTGAAGCTCTTCATATATTTCACACCTTTTGAAGCTCTTCATATTTTGCACACCTTTCCAGGCTCTTCATATTTTTCAACACCGCTTCATGCTCCACCTACTTTTCAGACCGTTTCATGCTCCTCATATTTTTGACACCTTTTGAAGCTTTTCATATTTTTCAAACCTTTTCAGGCTCTTCATTTTTTTCAACACTACTTCTTGCTCCTCCAATTTTTCAGACCGTTTCATGCTCATCTAATTTTTGACACCTGTTGAAGCTCTTCATATTTTTCACACCTTCTGAAGCTCTTTATATTTTTCACTTTTTCAGGCTCTTCATGTTTTTCAACACCACTTCATGCTTCTCCTATTTTTCAGCCCGTTTCATGCTCCTCATGTTTTTCACACCTTTTGAAGCTCGTCATATTTCTCACACCTTTTAAGGCTCTCCATGTTTTTGATCACCGTTGCTTGCTCCTCCTATTTTTCAGACCGTTTCATGCTCCTCATATTTTTGACATCTTTAGAAACACTTCATATCTTTCACACCTTTTCAGACTCTTCATGTTTTTCAACACCACTTCATGCTCCTCCTATTTTTCAGACCATTTCCTGCTCTTCATATGTTTGACTACTTTTGAAGCTCTTCATATTTTTCACTCCTTTTCAGGCTCTTCATGTTTTTCAACACCACTTCATGCTTCTCCTATTTTTCAGCCCGTTTCATGCTCCTCATGTTTTTCACACCTTTTGAAGCTCGTCATATTTTTCACACCTTTTAAGGCTCTCCATGTTTTTGATCACCGTTGCTTGCTCCTCCTATTTTTCAGACCGTTTCTTCCTCCTCATATTTTTGACATCTTTAGAAACACTTCATATCTTTCACACTTTTTCAGACTCTTCATGTTTTTCAACACCGCTTCATGCTCCTCCTATTTTTCAGACCATTTCCTGCTCTTCATATTTTTGACACCTCTTGAAGCTCTTCATATATTTCACAACTTTTCAGCCTCTTCATTTTTTTCCACACCGCTTCATGCTCCTCCTATTTTTCACACCGTTTCATGCTCATCTCATTTTTGACACCTTTTGAAGCTCTTCATATATTTCACACCTTTTCAAGCTCTTCATATTTTTCAGACCTTTTCAGGCTCTTCATGTTTTTGAACACGGCTTCTTGCTCCTCCTATTTTTCAGACCGTTTCATGCTCCTCATATTTTTGACACCGTTTGAAGCTCTTCATATTTTTCACAACTTTTCAGGCTCTTCATGTTTGAACACCGCTTCATGCTCCTTCTATTTTTCAGAGAGTTTCATGCTCCTCATGTATTTCACACCATTTGAAGCACTTCATATTTTCCACACCTTTTCACGCTCTTCATATTTTTCCACACCACTTCATACTTCTCCTATTTTTCAGCCCGTTTCAAACTACTCATGTATTTCACACCTTTTGAAGCTCTTCATATTTTTCACACCTTTTCAGGCTCTTCATATTTTTGAACACCGCTTCATGCTCCTCCAATTTTTCAGGCCGTTTCATGTTCCTCATAATTTTGACAGCTTTTGAAGCTCTTCATATGTTTCACACCTTTTCAGGCTCTTCATTTTTTTCAACACCACTTCATGCTCCTCCTATTTTTCAGACGGTTTCATGCTCATCTCATTTTTTACACCTTTTGAAGCTCTTCATATTTTTCACACCTTTTCAGGCTCTTCATGTTTTTCACACCTTTTCAGTCTCTTCATGTTTTTGAACACCATTTCAGGCTTCTCCTAATTTGCAGACCGTTTCATTCTCCTCATATATTTGACACCTTTTGAAGCTCTTTATATATTTCACACCTTTTCAGGCTCTTCATTTTTTTCAACACCACTTCATGCTCCTCCTATTTTTCAGACCGTTTCATGCTCATCTCATTTTGACACCTTTTGAAGCTCTTCAAATTTTTCACGTCTTTTGAAGCTCTTCATATTTTTCACAACTTTTCAGGCTCTTTATGATTTTCAACACCGCTTCATGCTCCTCCTATTTTTCAGACCGTTTCATGCTCATCTCATTTTGACACCTTTTGAAGCTCTTCAAATTTTTCACACCTTTTGAAACTCTTCATATTTTTCATACTTTTGAAGCTCTTCATAATTTCACACGTTTTCAGGCTCTTCATGTTTTTCAACACCGCTTCATGCTATTTCTATTTTTCAGAGAGTTTCATGCTCCTCATGTATTTCACACCTTTTGAAGCTCTTCATATTTTTCAAACCTTTTCAGGCTCTTCATGTTTTGCCACACCCCTTCATGCTTCTCCTTTTTTTCAGCCCGTTTCATGCTCCTCATGTATTTCACACCTTTTGAAGCTCTTCATATTTTTCACACCTTTTCAGGCTCTTCATGTTTTTGATCATCGTTTCATGCTCCTCCTATTTTTCAGACCGTTTCATGCTCATCTCATTTTTGACACCTTTTGAAGCTCTTCATATATTTCACACCTTTTGAAGCTCTTCATATTTTGCACACCTTTCCAGGCTCTTCATATTATTCAACACCGCTTCATGCTCCACCTATTTTTCAGACCGTTTCATGCTCCTCATATTTTTGACACCTTTTGAAGCTTTTCATATTTTTCACACCTTTTCAGGCTCTTCATTTTTTTCAACACCGCTTCATGCTTCTCCTATTTTTCAGACAGATTCATGCTCCTCCTATTTTTCAGACTGTTTCATGCACCTCTTATTATTGACACCTTTTGAAGCTCTCATATTTTTCACACCTTTTCAGGCTCTTCATGTTTTTCAACACCGGTTCATGCTTTCCTATTTTTCAGAGAGTTTCATGCTCCTCATGTATTTCTCACCTTTTGAAGCTCTTCAAATTTTTCACACCTTTTCAGGCTCTTCATGTTTTTCAACACCACTTCATGCTCCTCCTATTTTTCAGACCGTTTCATGCTCCTCATATTTTTGACATCTTTAGAAACTCTACATATTTTTCACACCTTTTCAAACTCTTCAGGTTTTTCAACACCGCTTCATGTTCCTCCTATTTTTCAGACCGTTTCATTCTCCTCATATTTTTGACACCTTTTGAAGCTCTTCACATTTTTCACAAGTTCTCAGGCTCTGCATGTTTTTCAACACCGCTTCATGCTCCTCATATTTTTCAGACCGTTTCATGCTTCTCATATTTTTACACCTTTTGAAGCTCTTCATATTTTCACACCTTTTCAGGCTCTTCATGTTTTTGAACACCGCTTCGTGCTCCTCCTATTTTTCAGACCGTTTCATGCTTCTCATATTTTTACACCTTTTGAAGCTCTTCATATTTTCACACCTTTTCAGGCTCTTCATGTTTTTGAACACCGCTTCGTGCTCCTCCTATTTTTCAGACCGTTTCATGCTACTAATATTTTTGACACCTTTTGAAGCTCTTCATATTTTTCACACCTTTTCAGGCTCTTCATGTTTGAACACCGCTTCATGCTCCTTCTATTTTTCAGAGAGTTTCATGCTCCTCATGTATTTCACACCTTTTGAAGCTCTTCATATTTTTCACACCTTTTCAGGCTCTTCATGTTTTTCCACACCACTTCATGCTTCTCCTATTTTTCAGCCCGTTTCATGCTCCTCATGTATTTCACACCTTTTGAAGCTCTTCATATTTTTCACACCTTTTCAGGCTCTTCACGTTTTGATCACCATTTCATGCTCCTCTTATTTTTCAGACCGTTTCATGCTCATCTCATTTTTGACACCTTTTGAAGCTCTTCATATATTTCACACATTTTCAACCTCTTCATATTTTTCACACCTTTTCATGCTCTTCATGTTTTTCAACACCGCTTCATGCTTCTCCTATTTTTCAGACACTTTCATGCTCCTCCTATTTTTCAGACTGTTTCATGCACCTCTTATTATTGACACCTTTTGAAGCTCTCATACTTTTCACACCTTTTCAGGCTCTTCATGTTTTTCAACACCGCTTCATGCTCCTCCTATTTTTGCGACCGTTTCTTGCTCCTCATATGTTTGACACCTTTGAACCTCTTCATATTTTATCACACTTTTTCAGGCTTTTCATGTTTTTCATCACCGCTTCAAGCTCCTCCTATTTTTGAGACCGTTTCACGCTCCACATATTTTTGACAACTTTTGGAGCTCTTCATATTTTTCACACCTTTTCAGGCTCTTCATGTTTTTTAACCGCTGCATACTCCTCCTATTTTTCAGACCGTTTCATGCTCCTCATGTATTTCACACCTTTTGAAGCTCTTCATATTTTTCACACCTTTTCAGGCTCTTCATTTTTTTCAAATCCACTTCATGCTCCTCCTATTTTTCAGACCGTTTCATGCTCATCTCTTTTTTGACACCTTTTGAAGCTCTTCATATTTTTCACAAGTTCTCAGCCTCCTCATGTTTTTAAACACCGCTTCATGCTCCTCCTATTTTTCAGACCGTTTCATGCTCCTCATATTTTTCACACATTTTGAAGCTCTTCCTTTTTTTCACACCTTTTCACGCTCTTCATGTTTTTGAACACCGCTTCATGCTCCTCCTATTTTTCAGACCCTTTCATGCTCCTCATATTTTTGACACCTTTTGAAACTCTTCATATTTTTCACACCTTTTCAGGCT
The DNA here is from genome assembly GCF_033118175.1 of Dama dama. Lineage (NCBI taxonomy): Eukaryota > Metazoa > Chordata > Mammalia > Artiodactyla > Cervidae > Dama > Dama dama. The sequence goes on along the minus strand of NW_026870928.1, from coordinate 756,481 downwards.
CTTCATATTTTTGAACACCGCTTCATGCTCCTCCAATTTTTCAGGCCGTTTCATGCTCCTCATAATTTTGACACCTTTTGAAGCTCTTCATATGTTTCACAACTTTTCAGGCTCTTCATTTTTTTCAACACCACTTCATGCTCCTCCTATTTTTCAGACGGTTTCATGCTCATCTCATTTTTTACACCTTTTGAAGCTCTTCATATTTTTCACACCTTTTGATGCTCTTCATATTTTTCACACGTTTTCAGGCTCTTCATGTTTTTCAACACCGCTTCATGCTATTTCTATTTTTCAGAGAGTTTCATGCTCCTCATGTATTTCACACCTTTAGAAGCTCTTCATATTTTTCAAAACTTTTCAGGCTCTTCATGTTTTTCCACACCCCTTCATGCTTCTCCTATTTTTCAGCCCGTTTCATGCTCCTCATGTATTTCACACCTTTTGAAGCTCTTCATATTTTTCACACCTTTTCAGGCTCTTCATGTTTTTCACACCTTTTCAGGCTCTTCATGTTTTTGAACACCATTTCAGGCTTCTCCTAATTTGCAGACCGTTTCATTCTCCTCATATTTTTGACACCTTTTGAAGCTCTTTATATATTTCACACCTTTTCAGGCTCTTCATTTTTTTCAACACCACTTCATGCTCCTCCTATTTTTCAGACCGTTTCATGCTCATCTCATTTTGACACCTTTTGAAGCTCTTCAAATTTTTCACGTCTTTTGAAGCTCTTCATATTTTTCACAACTTTTCAGGCTCTTTATGATTTTCAACACCGCTTCATGCTCCTCCTATTTTTCAGACCGTTTCATGCTCATCTCATTTTGACACCTTTTGAAGCTCTTCAAATTTTTCACACCTTTTGAAGCTCTTCATATTTTTCATATTTTTGAAGCTCTTCATATTTTCACACGTTTTCAGGCTCTTCATGTTTTTCAACACCGCTTCATGCTATTTCTATTTTTCAGAGAGTTTCATGCTCCTCATGTATTTCACACCTTTTGAAGCTCTTCATATTTTTCATATTTTTGAAGCTCTTCATATTTTCACACGTTTTCAGGCTCTTCATGTTTTTCAACAACGCTTCATGCTATTTCTATTTTTCAGAGAGTTTCATGCTCCTCATGTATTTCACACCTTTTGAAGCTCTTCATATTTTTCAAACCTTTTCAGGCTCTTCATGTTTTTCCACACCCCTTCATGCTTCTCCTATTTTTCAGCCCGTTCCATGCTCCTCATGTATTTCACACCTTTTGAAGCTCTTCATATTTTTCACATCTTTTCAGGCTCTTCATGTTTTTTATCACCGTTTCATGCTCCTCCTATTTTTCAGACCGTTTCATGCTCCTCATATTTTTGACACCTTTTGAAGCTTTTCATATTTTCACACCTTTTCAGGCTCTTCATATTTTTCAACACCGCTTCATGCTTCTCCTATTTTTCATACAGTTTCATGCTCCTCCTAATTTTCAGACTGTTTCATGCACCTCTTATTATTGATACCTTTTGAAGCTCTCATATTTTTCACACCCTTTCAGGCTCTTCATGTTTTTCAACACCGCTTCATGCTTCTCCTATTTTTCAGACAGTTTAATGCTCCTCCAATTTTTCCGACTGTTTCATGCACCTCTTATTATTGACACATTTTGAAGCTCTCATATTTTTCACACCATTTCAGGCTCTTCATGTTTTTCAACACCGCTTCATGCTCCTCCTATTTTTGCGAGCGTTTCATGCTCCTCATATTTCTGACACCTTTGAAGCTCTTCATGTTTTATCACACGTTTTCAGGCTCTTCATGTTTTTCATCACCGCTTCCCGCTCCTCCTATTTTTGAGACCGTCTCACGCTCCACATATTTTTGACAACTTTTGGAGCTCTTCATATTTTTCACACCTTTTCAGGCTCTTCATGTTTTTTAACCGCTGCATGCTCCTCCTATTTTTCAGACCGTTTCATGCTCCTCATATTTCTGACACCTTTTGAAGCTCTTCATATTTTTCACACATTTTCAGGCTCTTCATGTTTTTGAACACAGCTTCATGCTCCTCCTATTTTTCAGACCGTTTCATGCTCCTCATATTTTTGACAGCTTTGGAAGCTCTTCATATTTTTCACACCTTTTCAGACTCTTCATGTTTTTCAACACCGTTGCATGATCCTCCTATTTTTCAGACCGTTTCATGCTCATCTCATTTTTGACAGCTTTGGAAGCTCTTCATATTTCTCACACCTTTTCAGGCTGTTCATGGTTTTCAACAACGCTTCATGCACCTCCTATTTTTCAGAACGTTTCATGCTCATCTCATTTTTGACACCTTTTGAAGCTTTTCATATTTTTCACACCTTTTCAGGCTCTTCATGTTTTTGAACACCGCTTCATGCTAATCCTATTTTTCAAACCATATCATGCTCCTCATATTTTTCACACCTTTTTAAGCTCTTCATATTTTTCACACCTTTTCAGGCTCTTCATGTTTTTGAACACTACTTCATGCTCCTTCTATTTTTCAGAGAGTTTCATGCTCCTCATGTATTTCACACCTTTTGAAGCTCTTCATATTTTTCACACCTTTTCAGGCTCTTCATGTTTTTCCACACCACTTCATGCTTCTCCTATTTTTCAGCCCGTTTCATGCTCCTCATGTATTTCACACCTTTTGAAGCTCTTCATATTTTTCACACCTTTTCAGGCTCTTCACGTTTTGATCACCATTTCATGCTCCTCTTATTTTTCAGACCGTTTCATGCTCATCTCATTTTTGACACCTTTTGAAGCTCTTCATATATTTCACACATTTTCAACCTCTTCATATTTTTCACACCTTTTCATGCTCTTCATGTTTTTCAACACCGCTTCATGCTTCTCCTATTTTTCAGACACTTTCATGCTCCTCCTATTTTTCAGACTGTTTCATGCACCTCTTATTATTGACACCTTTTGAAGCTCTCATACTTTTCACACCTTTTCAGGCTCTTCATGTTTTTCAACACCGCTTCATGCTCCTCCTATTTTTGCGACCGTTTCTTGCTCCTCATATGTTTGACACCTTTGAACCTCTTCATATTTTATCACACTTTTTCAGGCTTTTCATGTTTTTCATCACCGCTTCACGCTCCTCCTATTTTTGAGACCGTTTCACGCTCCACATATTTTTGACAACTTTTGGAGCTCTTCATATTTTTCACACCTTTTCAGGCTCTTCATGTTTTTTAACCGCTGCATACTCCTCCTATTTTTCAGACCGTTTCATGCTCCTCATGTATTTCACACCTTTTGAAGCTCTTCATATTTTTCACACCTTTTCAGGCTCTTCATTTTTTTCAAATCCACTTCATGCTCCTCCTATTTTTCAGACCGTTTCATGCTCATCTCTTTTTTGACACCTTTTGAAGCTCTTCATATTTTTCACAAGTTCTCAGCCTCCTCATGTTTTTAAACACCGCTTCATGCTCCTCCTATTTTTCAGACCGTTTCATGCTCCTCATATTTTTCACACATTTTGAAGCTCTTCCTTTTTTTCACACCTTTTCACGCTCTTCATGTTTTTGAACACCGCTTCATGCTCCTCCTATTTTTCAGACCCTTTCATGCTCCTCATATTTTTGACACCTTTTGAAACTCTTCATATTTTTCACACCTTTTCAGGCTCTTCATATTTTTCAACACCGCTTCATGCTTCTCCTATTTTTCATACAGTTTCATGCTCCTCCTAATTTTCAGACTGTTTCATGCACCTCTTATTATTGATACCTTTTGAAGCTCTCATATTTTTCACACCCTTTCAGGCTCTTCATGTTTTTCAACACCGCTTCATGCTTCTCCTATTTTTCAGACAGTTTAATGCTCCTCCAATTTTTCCGACTGTTTCATGCACCTCTTATTATTGACACCTTTTGAAGCTCTCATATTTTTCACACCATTTCAGGCTCTTCATGTTTTTCAACACCGCTTCATGCTCCTCCTATTTTTGCGAGCGTTTCATGCTCCTCATATTTCTGACACCTTTGAAGCTCTTCATGTTTTATCACACGTTTTCATGCTCTTCATGTTTTTCATCACCGCTTCCCGCTCCTCCTATTTTTGAGACCGTCTCACGCTCCACATATTTTTGACAACTTTTGGAGCTCTTCATATTTTTCACACCTTTTCAGGCTCTTCATGTTTTTTAACCGCTGCATGCTCCTCCTATTTTTCAGACCGTTTCATGCTCCTCATATTTTTCACACCTTTTGAAGCTCTTCATATTTTTCACACATTTTCAGGCTCTTCATGTTTTTGAACACCGCCTCATGCTCCTCCTATTTTTCAGCTCATTTCATGCTCCTCATGAATTTCACACCTTTTGAAGCTCTTCATATTTTTCACACTTTTTCAGGCTCTTCATGTTTTTGAACACAGCTTCATGCTTCTCCTATTTTTCAGCTCATTTCATGCTCCTCATGAATTTCACACCTTTTGAAGCTCTTCATATTTTTCACACTTTTTCAGGCTCTTCATGTATTTGATCACCGTTTCATGCTCCTCCTATTTTTCAGACCTTTTCATGCTCCTCAAATTTTGACACCTTTTGAAGCTCTTCATATTTTTCACACCTTTTCAGGCTCTTATTGTTTTTCAACACCGTTTCATCATCCTCCTATTTTTCAGACCGTTTCATGCTCCTCATATATTTGACACATTTTTAAGCTCTTCATATATTTCACACATTTTCAGGCTATTCATGTTTTTCAACACCGCTTCATGCTCCTCCTATTTTTCAGACCGTTTCATGCTAATCATATTTTGGACACCTGTTGAAGCTCTTCATATTTCTCACACATTTTCAGGCTATTCATGTTTTTCAACACCGCTTCATGCTCCTCCTATTTTTCAGACAGTTTCATGCTCCTCATATTTTTGACACCTTTTGAAGCTCTTCATATTTTTCACATCTTTTGAAGCTCTTTATATTTTTCACACATTTTCAGGCTCTTCATGTATTTCAACACCCCTTGTTGCTCCTCCGATTTTTCAGACCGTTTCATGCTCCTCATATCTTTGACACCTTTTGAAGTTCTTCATATTTCTGACACCTCGTCAGTCTCTTCATGTTTTTCAACACCGTTTCTTGATCCTCCTATTTTTCAGACCGTTTCATGCTCCTCATGTATTTCACACCTTTTGAAGCTCTTCATATTTTGCACGCGTTCTCAGGCTCTTCATGTTTTTTCACAACCAATTCATGCTCCTCCTATTTTTCAGACCGTATCATGCTCCTCTTTATTTTCACACCTTTTGAAGCTCTTCATATATTTCACACATTTTCAGGCTCTTCATTATTTTCAACACCACTTCATGCTCCTCCCACATTTCAGACCGTTTTACACTCATCTCATTTTTGACACCTTTTGAAGCTCTTCATATTTTTCACACCTTTTGAAGCTCTTCATTTTTTTCACACGTTTTCAGGCTCTTCATGTTTTTCAACACCACTTCATGCTCCTCCTATTTTGCAGACCGTTTCATGCTCCTCATATTTTTGACACCTTTTGAAGCTCTTCATATTTTTTCCACCTTTTGAGGCTCTTCATGTTTTTGAACACCGCTTCATGCTCCTCCTATTTTTCAGACCGTTTCATGCTCCTCATATTTTTGACAGCTTTGGAAGCTCTTCATATTTTTCACACCTTTTCAGACTCTACATGTTTTTCAACACCGCTTCATGCTCCTTGTATTTTTAAGACCGTTTCATGCTCCTCATATTTTTGACACCTTTTGAAGCTCTTCATATTTTTCACACATTTTCTGGCTCTTCATGTTTTTCAACAACTCTTCATGCACCTCCAATTTTTCAGACCGTTTCATGCTCATCTCATTTTTGCCACTTTTTGAAGCTCTTCATATTTTTCACACCTTTTCAGGCTCTTCATGTTTTTGAACACCGCGTCATGCTCCTCCTATTTTTAAGACCGTTTCATGCTCCTCATATTTTTGAGACATTTTGAAGCTCTTCATATTTCTCACACCTTTTCAGGCTCTTCATGGTTTTCAACAACGCTTCATGCACCTCCTATTTTTCAGAACGTTTCATGCTCATCTCATTTTTGACACCTTTTGAAGCTTTTCATATTTTTCACACCTTTTCAGGCTCTTCATGTTTTTGAACACCACTTCATGCTAATCCTATTTTTCAAACCATATCATGCTCCTCATATTTTTCACACCTTTTTAAGCTCTTCATATTTTTCACACCTTTTCAGGCTCTTCATGTTTTTGAACACTACTTCATGCTCCTTCTATTTTTCAGAGAGTTTCATGCTCCTCATGTATTACACACCTTTTGAAGCTCTTCATATTTTTCACACCTTTACAGGCTCTTCATGTTTTTCCACACCACTTCATGCTTCTCCTATTTTTCAGCTCATTTCATGCTCCTCATGAATTTCACACCTTTTGAAGCTCTTCATATTTTTCACACTTTTTCAGGCTCTTCATGTATTTGATCACCGTTTCATGCTCCTCCTATTTTTCAGACCGTTTCATGCTCCTCATATTTTTGACACCTTTTGAAGCTCTTCATATTTTTCACACCTTTTCAGGCTCTTCATGTTTTTGAACACCGCCTCATGCTCCTCCTATTTTTCAGACCATTTCATGCTCCTCATATTTTTGACACATTTTGAAGCTCTTCATATTTTTCACACCTTTTCAGGCTCTTCATGTTTTTGGACACCACTTCATTCTCCTCCTGTTTTTCAGACCGTTTCCTGCTCTTCAAATTTTTACACCTTTTGAAGCTCTTCATATTTTTCACACATTTATAGGCTCTTCATGATTTTGAAAACAGCTTCATTCTCCTCCTATTTTTCAGACCTTTTCATGCTCCTCAAATTTTGACACCTTTTGAAGCTCTTCATATTTTTCACACCTTTTCAGGCTCTTATTGTTTTTCAACACCGTTTCATCATCCTCCTATTTTTCAGACCGTTTCATGCTCCTCATATATTTGACACATTTTTAAGCTCTTCATATATTTCACACATTTTCAGGCTATTCATGTTTTTCAACACCGCTTCATGCTCCTCCTATTTTTCAGACCGTTTCATGCTAATCATATTTTGGACACCTGTTGAAGCTCTTCATATTTCTCACACATTTTCAGGCTATTCATGTTTTTCAACACCGCTTCATGCTCCTCCTATTTTTCAGACCGTTTCATGCTCCTCATATTTTTGACACCTTTTGAAGCTCTTCATATTTTTCACATCTTTTGAAGCTCTTTATATTTTTCACACATTTTCAGGCTCTTCATGTATTTCAACACCCCTTGTTGCTCCTCCGATTTTTCAGACCGTTTCATGCTCCTCATATCTTTGACACCTTTTGAAGTTCTTCATATTTCTGACACCTCGTCAGTCTCTTCATGTTTTTCAACACCGTTTCTTGCTCCTCCTATTTTTCAGACCGTTTCATGCTCCTCATGTATTTCACACCTTTTGAAGCTCTTCATATTTTGCACGCGTTTTCAGGCTCTTCATGTTTTTTCACAACCAATTCATGCTCCTCCTATTTTTCAGACCGTATCATGCTCCTCTTTATTTTCACACCTTTTGAAGCTCTTCATATATTTCACACCTTTTCAGGCTCTTCATTATTTTCAACACCACTTCATGCTCCTCCCACATTTCAGACCGTTTTACACTCATCTCATTTTTGACACCTTTTGAAGCTCTTCATATTTTTCACACCTTTTGAAGCTCTTCATTTTTTTCACACGTTTTCAGGCTCTTCATGTTTTTCAACACCACTTCATGCTCCTCCTATTTTGCAGACCGTTTCATGCTCCTCATATTTTTGACACCTTTTGAAGCTCTTCATATTTTTCCCACCTTTTCAGGCTCTTCATGTTTTTGAACACCGCTTCATGCTCCTCCTATTTTTCAGACCGTTTCATGCTCCTCATATTTCTGACACCTTTTGAAGCTTTTCATATTTTTCACACCTTTTGAAGCTCTTCATATTTATCAAACCTTTTGAAGCTCTTCATATTTTTCACCCCTTTTCAGACTCTGCATGTTTTTGAACACCGCTTCATGCTCCTCCTATTTTTGAGACCGTTTCATGCTCCTCATGTATTTCACACCTTTTGAAGCTCTTCATATTTGTCACACCTTTTCAGGCTCCTCATGTTTTTCAACACCGCTTCATGCTCCTCCTATTTTTCAGACCGTTTCATGCTCCTCATATTTTTCACACATTTTGAAGCTGTTCATATATTTCACACCTTTTCAGGCTCTTCATGTTTTTGAACACTGGTTCATGCTCCTCCTATTTTTCAGACCGTATCATGCTCCTCATATTTTTCACACCTTTTGGAGCTCTTCATATTTTTCACACCTTTTCAGGCTCTTCATGTTTTTCGACACCGGTTCATGCTCCTCATATTTTTCAGAACGTTTCATGCTTCTCATATTTTTCACACCTTTTGAAGCTCTTCATATATTTCACACCTGTTCAGGCTCTTCATTTTTTTCAACATTACATCATGCTCCTCCTATTTTTCAGACCGTTTCATGTTCATCTCATTTTTGACACCTTCTGAAGCTCTTCATATTTTTCACACCTTTTGAAGCTCTTCATATTTTTCACAAGATTTCAGTCTCAGCATGTTTTTGAACACGGCTTCATGCTCCTCCTATTTTTCAGCTCGTTTCATGCTCCTCATATTTTTGACACCTTTTGAAGCTCTTCATATTTTTCACACCTTTTCAGGCTCTTCATGTTTTTGAACACAGCTTCATGCTCCTCCTATTTTTCAGACCGTTTCATGCTCCTCATATTTTTGACAGCTTTGGAAGCTCTTCATATTTTTCACACCTTTTCAGACTCTTCATGTTTTTCAACACCGTTGCATGATCCTCCTATTTTTCAGACCGTTTCATGCTCCTCATATACTTGACACATTTTTAAGCTCTTCATATATTTCACACATTTTCAGGCTATTCATGTTTTTCAACACCGCTTCATGCTCCTTGTATTTTTAAGACCGTTTCATGCTCCTCATATTTTTGACACCTTTTGAAGCTCTTCATATTTTTCACACCTTTTCAGGCTCTTCATGTTTTTCAACAACTCTTCATGCACCTCCAATTTTTCAGACCGTTTCATGCTCATCTCATTTTTGACACTTTTTGAAGCTCTTCATATTTTTCACACCTTTTCAGGCTCTTCATGTTTTTGAACACTGCTTCATGCTCCTCCTATTTTTAAGACCGTTTCATGCTCCTCATATTTTTGACACATTTTGAAGCTGTTCATATTTCTCACACCTTTTCAGGCTCTTCATGGTTTTCAACAACGCTTCATGCACCTCCTATTTTTCAGAACGTTTCATGCTCATCTCATTTTTGACACCTTTTGAAGCTTTTCATATTTTTCACACCTTTTCAGGCTCTTCATGTTTTTGAACACCGCTTCATGCTAATCCTATTTTTCAAACCATATCATGCTCCTCATATTTTTCACACCTTTTTAAGCTCTTCATATTTTTCACACCTTTTCAGGCTCTTCATGTTTTTGAACACTACTTCATGCTCCTTCTATTTTTCAGAGAGTTTCATGCTCCTCATGTATTACACACCTTTTGAAGCTCTTCATATTTTTCACACCTTTTCAGGCTCTTCATGTTTTTGAACACCGCTTCATGCTCCTCCTAATTTTTAAACCGTTTAATGCTCCTCATGTATTTCACACCTTTTGAAGCTCTTCATATTTTTCACACCTTTTCAGGCTCTTCATGTGTTTGAACACCATTTCATGCTCCTCCTATTTTTCAGACCGTTTCATGCTCCTCATATTTTTGACATCTTTTGAAGCTCTTCATATTTCTCACATGTTTTCAGGCTCTTCATGTTTTTGAACACCGCTTCATGCTCCTCCTATTTTTCAGACCGTTTCATGCTCATCTCATTTTTGACACCTTTAGAAGCTCTTCATATTTTTCAAACCTTTTGAAGCTCTTCATAATTTTCACACCTTTTCAGACTCTGCATGTTTTTGAACACCGCTTCATGCTCCTCCTATTTTTCAGATCGTTTCATGCTCCTCATGTATTTCACACCTTTTGAAGCTCTTCATATTTGTCACACCTTTTCAGGCTCTTCATGTTTTTCAACCCCGCTTCATGCTCCTCCTATTTTTCAGACCGTTTCATGATCCTCATATTTTTCACACTTTTTGAAGCTCGCCATATTTTTCACACATTTTAAGGCTCTTCATGTTTTTCAACATCGCTTCATGCTCCTCCTATTTTTCAGACCGTTTCAAGCTTCTCATGTATTTCACACCTTTTGAAGCTCGTCATATTTTGCACACGTTTTCCGGCTCTTCATGTTTTTTCACAACCACTTCATGCTCCTCCTATTTTTCAGACCGTATCATGCTCCTCATATTTTTCACACCTTTTCAGGCTCTTCATTATTTTCAACACAACTTCATGCTCCTCCCATTTTTCAGACCGTTTTTTACTCATCTCATTTTTGACACCTTTTGAAGCTGTTCATATTTTTCACACCTTTTGAAGCTCTTCATGTTTTTGAACACCGTTTCATGCTCCTCCTATTTTTCAGACCGTTTCATGCTCCTCATATATTTCACAACTTTTGAAGCTCTTCATATTTTTCACACCTTTTGAAGCTCTTCATATTTTTCATATTTTTGAAGCTCTTCATATTTTTCACACTTTTTCAGGCTCTTCATGTTTTTGAGCACACCTTCTTGCTCCTCCTATTTTTCAGACCGTTTCATGCTCCTCATGTATTTCACACCATTTGAAGCTCTTCATGTTTTTCACACCTTTTCAGGCTCTTCAAATTTTTCACACCTTTTCAGGCTCTTCAAATTTTTCACACCTTTTCAGGCTCTTCAAATTTTTCACACCTTTTCAGGCTCTTCAAAATTTTCACACCTTTTCAGGCTCTTCATATTTTTCACACCTTTTCAGGCTCTTCAAATTTTTCACTCCTTTTCAGGCTCTTCAAATTTTTCACACCTTTTCAGGCTCTTCAAATTTTTCACACCTTTTCAGGCTCTTCAAATTTTTCCACACCACTTCATGCTTCTCCTATATTTCAGCCCGTTTCAAACTCCTCATGTATTTCACACCTTTTGAAGCTCTTCATATTTTTCACACCTTTTCAGGCTCTTCATGTTTTTGATCACCGTTTCATGCTCCTCCTATTTTTCAGACAGTTTCATGCTCATCTCAATTTTGACACCTTTTGAAGCTCTTCATATATTTCACACCTTTTCAAGCTCTTCATATTTTTCACACCTTTTCAGGCTCTTCATATTTTTCACACCTTTTCCGGCTCTTCATGTTTTTCACCACCGCTTCATGCTCCTACTATGTTTCAGACTGTTTCATGCTCCTCATATTTTTGACACCTTTTGAAACTCTTCATATTTTTCACACCTTCTCAGGCTCTTCATGTTTTTGAACTCCGTTTCATGCTCCTCCTATTTTTCAGACCGTTTCATGCTCCTCATATTTTTGACATCTTTTGAAGCTCTTCATATTTTTCATACCTTTTCAGGCTCTCCATATTTTTGAACACCGCTTCATGCTCCTCCTGTTTTTGAGACCGTTTCATGCTGCTCATATTTTTGACACCTTTTGAAGCTCTTCATATTTTTCACACATTTTCAGGCTCTTCATGTTTTTGAAGACCGCTTTATGCTCTTCCTATTTTTCAGATCGTTTCATGCTCTTAATATTTTTCACACCTTTTGAAGCTCTTCATATTTTTCACACCTTTTCAGGCTCTTCATGTTATTAAACACCACTTCTTGCTCCTTCTATTTTTCAGACCGTTTCTTGTTCCTCATATTTTTGACACCTTTTGAAGCTCTTCCTTTTTTTCACACCTTTTCATGCTCTTCGTGTTTTTCACACCGTTTCATGCTCCCCTATTTTTAAGACCGTTCATGCTCCTCATATTTTTCACACCTTTTGAAGCTCTTTATATTTGTCACACCTTTTCAGGCTTTCATGTTTTTCTACACCGCTTCATGCTCCTCCAATTTTTCAGACCGTTTCATGCTCATCATATTTTTCAGACTGTTTCATGCACCTCTTATATTGACAACTTTTGAAGCTCTTTATATTTGTCACATCTTTTCAGGCTCTTCATGATTTTCTACACCGTTTCTTGCTCCTCCTATTTTTCAGACCGTTTCATGCTCCTCATGTATTTCACACCTTTTGAAGCTCTTCGTATTTTTCACACCTTTTCAGGATCTTCATGTTTTTGAACACCGCTTCATGCTCCTCCTATTTTTCAAACCGTTACTTGCTCCACATATTTTTGACACCTTTTGAAGCTCTTAATATTGTTCAAACCTTTTCAGGCTCTTCATGTTTTTCAATACAGCTTCATGCTCCTCCTATTTTTCAGACCGTTTCATGCTCCTCATATTTTTGACACCTTTTGAAGCTCTTTACATATTTCACAACTTTTCAGGCTCTTCAGGTTTTTCAACACCGCTTCATGCTCCTCCTATTTTTCAGACCGTTTCATGCTCCTCATATACTTCTCACCTTTTGAAGCTCTTCCTATTTTTCACACCTTTTCAGGCTCTTCTTGTTTTTGAACACCGTTTTATGCTCCTCATATTTTACATACCGTTTCATGCTCTTCTTTTTTTGACATCTTTTGAAGCTCTTCATATATTTCACACCTTTTCATACTGTTCATGTTTTTCAACACCACTTCATGCTCCTCCTATTTTTCAGACCGTTTCATGCTCCTCATATTTTTGACTCGTTTTGAAGCTCTTCATATTTTCACAATTTTTTAAGCTCTTCATATTTTTCACACGTTTTCAGGTTCTTCATGTATTTCAACACCGCTTCTTGCTCCTCCTATTTTTCAGACCGTTTCATGCTCCTCATATTTTTGACACGTTTTGAAGCTCGTCATATTTTTCACACCTTTTCAGGCTCTTCAGGTTTTTGAACACCGTTTCATGCTCCTCCGATTTTTCAGACCGTTTCATGCTACTCATTTTTTTGACACCTTTTGAAGCTCTTAACTTTTTTCACACCTTTTCAGGCTCTTCATGTTTTTGAATACCGCTTCATGCTCCTCCTACTATTCAGACCGTTTCATGCTCCTCATATTTTTGATTTCTTTTGAACGTCTGCATATTTTTCACACCTTTTTAGGCTCTTCATTTTTTTGAACACCACTTCATGCACCTCCCATTTTTCAGACAGTTTCATGCTCATCTCATTTTTGACACCTTTTGAAGCTCTTCATATTTTTCACACCTTTTGAAGATCTTCATATTTTCACACGTTTTCAGGCTCTTCAGGTTTTTCAACATCTTTTCATGCTCCTCCTATTTTTCAGACCGTTTCATGCTCCTCATATTTTTGACAAGTTTTGAGTCTCTTCATATTTTTCAACACCTTTTCAGGCTCTTCATGTTTTTAAACACCGCTTCATTCTCCTCCTATTTTTCAGACCATTTCATGCTCCTCAAATTTTTGACAGCTTTTGAAGCTCTTCATCTTTTTCACACCTTTTCAGGCTCTTCATGTTTTTGAACACCGCTTCTTGCTCCTCCTATTTTTCAGACCATTTCATGCTCATCATATTTTTCACACCTTTTGAAACTCTTGATATTTTTCACACCTTTTCAGGCTCTTCATGTTTTTGAACATCGCTTCATGCTCTTCCTATTTTTCAGACGGTTTCTAGCTCCTCATGTATTTCACACCTTTTGAAGCTCTTCGTATTTTTCACACCTTTTCAGGCTCTTCATGTTTTTCAACACAGCTTCATGCTCCTCCCATTTTTCAGACCGTTTCATGCTCCTCATATTTTTGACACCTTTTGAAGCTCTTTACATATTTCACACCTTTTCAGGCTCTTCATATTTTTCAACATCACTTCATGCTCCTCCTATTTTTCAGACCGTTTCTTGCTCCTCATATTTTTGACAACTTTTGAAGCTCTTCATATTTTTCACACCTTTTCAGGCTCTTCATGTTCTTCAACACCGCTTCATGCTCCTCCAATATTTCAGATCATGTCATGTTTCTCATATTTTTCACACCTTTTGAGGCTCTTCATATTTTTCACACCTTTTCACGCTCTTCATATATTTCCACACCACTTCATGCTTTTCCTATTTTTCAGCCCGTTTCATGCTCCTCATGTATTTCACACCTTTTGAAGCTCTTCATATTTTTCAAACCTTTTCACGCTCTTCATATTTTTCCACACCACTTCATGCTTCTCCTATTTTTCAACCCGTTTCATGCTCCTCATGTATTTCACACCTTTTGAAGCTCTTCATATTTTTCACACATTTTCAGGCTCTCCATGTATTTCAACACCGCTTCATGCTCCTCCTATCTTTCAGACCATTTCATGCTTATCTCATTTTTGACACCTTTTGAAGCTCTTCATATATTTCACACCTTTTGAAGCTCTTCATAATTTTCACACGTTTTCAGGCTCTTCATGTTTTTCAACACGACTTCATGATCCTCCTATTTTTCATACCGTTCCTGCTCCTCATATTTTTCACACCTTTTGAAGTTCTTCCTATTTTTCACAACTCTTCATGCTCTTCATGTTTTTCGACACCGCTTCATGCTCCTCCTATTTTACAGCCTGTTTCATGCTCTTCATATTTTTGACACCTTTTGAAGCTCTTCATATTTTTCACACCTTTTCCCGCTCTTCATGTTTGTTAAAACCGTTTCTTGCTCCTCCTATTTTTCAAACCGATTCATGCTCCTCATATTTTTGACACGTTTTGAAGCTCTTCATATTCTTCACAGTTTTTCATGCTCTTCATGTTTTTCAACACCGCTTCATGCTCCTCCTATTTTTCAGACCGTTTCATGCTCCTCATATTTTTGACACCTTTTGAAGCTCTTCATATATTTCACACCTTTTCAGGTCTTCATGTTTTGCAATACCACTTCATGCTCCTCCTATTTTTCAGACCGTTTCATGCTCCTCTTATTTTTGACACCTTTTGAAGATCTCCATATTTCTCACACCTTTTCAGGCTCTTCATGTTTTTCAACACCGCTTCATGCTCCTCCTATTTTTCAGACCGTCTCATGCTCCTCATATTTTTCACACCTTTTGAAGCTCTTCATATTTTGCACACCTTTTCAGGCTCTTCATGTTTTTCAACACCGCTTCATTCTCCTTCTATTTTTCAGACCGTTTCATTCTCCTCATATTTTGAAACCTTTTGAATCTCTTCATATGCTTCACACTTTTTCAGGCTCTTCATGTTTTTCACCAACACTTCATGCTCCTCCTATTTTTTAGGCCATTTCATGCTCATCTCATTTTTGACACCGTTTGAAGCTCTTCATATTTTTCACACCTTTTGAAGCTCTTCATATTTTTCACACCTTTTGAAGCTGTTCATATTTTTCACAGGTTTTCAGGCTCTTCATGTTTTCAACACCGCTTCATGCACCTCCTATTTTTCAGACCGTTTCATGCCCCTCATATTTTTCACACCTTTTGAAGATCTTCATATGTTTCACACCTTTTCAGGCTCTTCATGTTTTTGAACAAAACTTCATGCTTCTATTTTTCAGAGCGTTTAATGCTCCTCATGTACTTCACACCTTTTGAAGTTCTTCATATATTTCACACCTTTTCAGGCTCTTCATGTTTTTCAACACCGCTTCATGCTCCTCCTATTTTTCAGACTGTTCATTCTCCTCATAATTTTGAAACATTTTGAAGCTCTTCTTATTTTTCACACCTTTTCAGGCTCTTCATGGTTTTCAAGACGGCTTCATGCTCCAGCTATTTTCCGGACCGTTCATGCTCATCATATTTTTGACACCTTTTGAAGCTCTTCATATTTTTCACACCTTTTCAGGCTCTTCATGTTTTTCAACACCGCTTCATGCTCCTCCTATTTTTCAGACCGTTTCATGCTCCTCATATTTTTGACACCTTTTGAAGCTCTTCATATATTTCACACTTTTTCAGGCTCATCATGTTTTTCAACACCACTTGTTGCTCCTCCTATTTTTCAGGCCGTTTCATGCTCATCTCATTTTTGACACCTTTTGAAGCTATTCATATTTTTCACACCTTTAGAAGCTCTTCATATTTTTCACACGTTCTCAGGCTCTTCATGTTTTTCGACACCGCTTCATGCACCTCCTATTTTTCAGACCGTTTCATGCTCCTCATATTTTTCACACCTTTTGAAGCTCGTCATATTTTTCACACCTTTTTAGGCTCTTCACGTTTTTCAACACCACTTCATGCTTCTCCTATTTTTCAGACAGTTTCATGCTCCTAATATTTTTGACACCTTATGACGCTCTTCATATTTTTCACACCTTTTCAGACTCTTTATGCTTTTCAAAACCACTTCATTCTCCTCCTATTTTTCAGACCGGTTCATGCTCCTCATATTTTTCACATCTTTTGATACTCTTCATATTTTTCACACTTTTTCAGGCTCTTCAGGTTTTTAAACATCACTTCTTGCTCCTCCTATTTTTCAGACCGTTTCATGCTCCTCATATTTTTGACACATTTTGAAGATCTTCATATTTCTCACACCTTTTCAGGCTCTTCATGTTTTTCAACACCGCTTCATGCCCCTCCTATCTTTCAGACCATTTCATGCTCATCTCATTTTTGACATCTTTTGAAGCTCTTCATATATTTCACACCTTTTGAAGCTCTTCATAATTTTCACACGTTTTCAGGCTCTTCATGTTTTTCAACACGGCTTCATGATCCTCCTATTTTTCATACCGTTCATGCTCCTCATATTTTTGACACCTTTTGAAGTTCTTCATATTTTTCACAACTCTTCATGCTCTTCATGTTTTTCGACACCGCTTCATGCTCCTCCTATTTTTCAGCCTGTTTCATGCTCCTCATATTTTTGACACCTTTTGAAGCTCTTCATATATTTCACACCTTTTCACGCTCTTCATGTTTGTTTAAACCGTTTCTTGCTTCTTCTATTTTCTAAACCTTTTCTTGCTCCTCATATTTTTGACACCTTATGAAGCTCTTCATATTTTTCACACCTTTTCAGACTCTTCATGTTTTTCAACACCACTTCATGCTCATCCTATTTTTCAGACCGATTCAACCTCCTCATATTTTTGACACCTTTTGAAGCTCTTCAAATTTTTCACACATTTTCAGGCTCTTCATGTTTTTCAACACCGCTTCATGCTCCTCCTATTTTTCAGACCTTTTTCTGCTCCTCATATTTTTGACATCTTTTGAAGCTCTTCATATTTTTCACACCTTTTTTGGCTCTTCATGTTTTTCAACATCACTTCATGATCCTCCTATTTTTCAGACCGTTTCATGCTCCTCATATTTTTGACACCTTTTGAAGATCTCCATATTTCTCACACCTTTTCAGGCTCTTCATGTTTTTCAACACCGCTTCATGCTCCTCCTATCTTTCAGACAATATCATGCTCATCTCATTTTTGACTTCTTTTGAAGCTCTTCATATATTTGACACCTTTTGAAGCTCTTCATATTTTTCACACCTTTTCAGTCTCTTCATGTTTTTCAACACCAATTCATGTTCCTCCTAATATTCAGACCGTTTCATGCTCATCTCATTTTTGACACATTTTGAAGCTCTTCATATTTTTCACACCTTTTGAAGCTCTTCATATTTTTCACACCTTTTCAGACTCTTCTTGTTTTTCAACACCGCTTCATGCTCCTCCTATTTTTCAGACCGTCTCATGCTCCTCATATTTTTCACACCTTTTGATGCTCTTCATATTTTGCACACCTTTTCAGGCTCTTCATGTTTTTCAAGAACGCTTAATTCTCCTTCTATTTTTCAGACCGTTTCATGCTCCTCATATTTTTGACACCTTTTGAATCTCTTCATATACTTCACACTTTTTCAGGCTCTTCATGTTTTTCACCAACCCTTCATGCTCCTCCTATTTTTTAGGCCATTTCATGCTCATCTCTTTTTTGACACCGTTTGAAGCTCTTCATATTTTTCACACCTTTTGAAGCTCTTCATATTTTTCACACCTTTTTAGGCTCTTCACGTTTTTCAACACCACTTCATGCTCCTCCTATTTTTCAGACCGGTTCATGCTCCTCATATATTTCACATCTTTTGATGCTCTTCATATTTTTCACACCTTTTCTGGCTCTTCATGTTTTTAAACATCACTTCTTGCTCCTCCTATTTTTCAGACCGTTTCATGCTCCTCATGTTTTTGACACATTTTGAAGATCTTCATAATTCTCACACATTTTCAGGCTCTTCATGTTTTTCAACACCGCTTCATGCCCCTCCTATCTTTCAGAACATTTCATGCTCATCTCATTTTTGACACCTCTTGAAGCTCTTCATATATTTAACACCTTTTGAAGCTCTTCATAATTTTCACACTTTTTCAGGCTCTTCATGTTTTTCAACAAGATTTCATGCTCCTCCTGTTTTTCATACCGTTTCATGGTCCTCATGTATTTCACACCATTTGAAGCTCTTCATAATTTTCACAACTTTTCAGGCTCTTCATGTTTTTCAACACCGCTTCATGCCCCTCCTATCTTTCAGACCATTTCATGCTCATCTCATTTTTGACAGCTTTTGAAGCTCTTCATATATTTCACACCTTTTGAAGCTCTTCATAATTTTCACACGTTTTCAGGCTCTTCATGTTTTTCAACACGGCTTCATGATCCTCCTATTTTTCATACCGTTCATGCTCCTCATATTTTTGATACCTTTTGAAGTTCTTCCTATTTTTCACAACTCTTCATGCTCTTCATGTTTTTCGACACCGCTTCATGCTCCTCCTATTTTACAGCCTGTTTCATGCTCCTCATATTTTTGACACCTTTTGAAGCTCTTCATATTTTGCACACCTTTTCCCGCTCTTCATGTTTGTAAAAACCGTTTCTTGTTCCTCCTATTTTTCAGACCGTTTCATGCTCCTCATATTTTTGACACCTTATGAAGCTCTTCAAATTTTTCACTCCTTTTCAGATCTTCATGTTTTTCAACACCGTTTCATGCTCCTCCTATTTTTCAGACCGTTTCATGCTCCTCATATTTTTGACACCTTTTGAAGCTCTTCATATATTTCACACCTTTTCAGGCTCTTCATGTTTTTCAACACCACTTCATGCTCCTCCTATTTTTCAGAGCGTTTCATGCTCCTCATATTTTTGACACCTTTTGAAGTTCCTCATATTTTTCACACCATTTCAGGCTCTTCGTGTTTTTGAACACCGTTTCATGCTCCTCCTATTTTTCAGACCGTTTCATGCTCCTCATATTTTTGACACCTTTTGAAGCTCTTCATATATTTCACACCTTTTCACGCTCTTCATGTTTGTTAAAACCGTTTCTTGCTTCTCCTATTTTTCAGACCGTTTCATGCTCCTCATATTTTTGACACCTTTTGAAGCTCTTCAAATTTTTCACACATTTTCAGGCTCTTCATGTTTTTCAACACCGCTTCATTCTCCTCCTATTTTTCAGAACTTTTCATGCTCCTCATATTTTTGACACCTTTTGAAGCTCTTCATATTTTTCACACCTTTTTTGGCTCTTCATATTTTTCAACATCACTTCATGATCCTCCTTATTTTCAGACCGTTTCATGCTCCTCATATTTTTGACACCTTTTGAAGATCTCCATATTTCTCACACCTTTTCAGGCTCTTCATGTTTTTCAACACCGCTTCATGCTCCTCCTATCTTTCAGACAATATCATGCTCATCTCATTTTTGACTTCTTTTGAAGCTCTTCATATAATTCTCACCTTTTGAAGCTCTTCATATTTTTCACAGCTTTTCAGTCTCTTCATGTTTTTCAACACCAATTCATGTTCCTCCTAATATTCAGACCGTTTCATGCTCATCTCATTTTTGACACATTTTGAAGCTCTTCATATTTTTCACACCTTTTGAAGCTCTTCATATTTTTCACACCTTTTCAGACTCTTCTTGTTTTTCAACACCGCTTCATGCTCCTCCTATTTTTCAGACCGTTTCATGCTCCTCATATTTTTGACACGTTTTGAATCTCTTCATATACTTCACACTTCCTCAGGCTCTTCATGTTTTTCACCAACACTTCATGCTCCTCCTAAAATTCAGACCGTTTCATGCTCATCTCATTTTTGACACATTTTGAAGCTGTTCATATTTTTCACACCTTTTGAAGATCTTCATATATTTCACACCTTTTCAGGCTCTTCATGTTTTTGAACAAAACTTCAATCTTCTCCTATTTTTCAGAGGGTTTAATGCTCCTCATGTACTTCACACATTTTGAAGGTCTTCATATATTTCACACCTTTTCAGGCTCTTCATGTTTTTGAACACCGCTTCATGCTCCTCCTCTTTTTTGGACCATTCATTCTCCTCATAATTTTGAAACATTTTGAAGCTCTTCTTATTTTTCACACCTTTTCAGGCTCTTCATGGTTTTCAAGACCGCTTCATGCTCCTGCTATTTTCTAGACCGTTCATGCTCCTCATATTTTTGATACCTTTTGAAGCTCTTCATATTTTTCACAACTTTTCAGGCTCTTCATGTTTTTCAACCACGCTTCATGCTCCTCCTATTTTTCATACCGTTTCATGCTCCTCATATTTTTGACACCTTTTGAAGCTCTTCATATATTTCACACTTTTTCAGGCTCATCATGTTTTTCAACACCACTTCATGCTCCTCCTATTTTTCAGGCCGCTTCATGCTCATCTCATTTTTGACACCTTTTGAAGCTCTTCATATTTTTCACACCTTTAGAAGCTCTTCATATTTTTCACACGTTTTCAGGCTCTTCATGTTTTTCAACACCACTTCATGCACCTCCTTTTTTTCAGACCGTTTCATGCTCATCTCATTTTTGACACGTTTTGAAGGTCTTCCTATTTTTCACAACTCTTCATGCTCTTCATGTTTTTCGACACCGCTTCATGCTCCTCCTATTTTTCAGCCTGTTTCATGCTCCTCATATTTTTGACACCTTTTGAAGCTCTTCATATTTTTCACACCTTTCCATGCTCTTCATATTTTTCAAAACCGTTTCATGCTCCTCCTATGTTTCAGACCGTTTCAGGCTCCTCATATTTTTCAGATCGTTTTATGGTCCTCATAAATTTTACACCTTTTGAAACTCTTCATATTTTTCACTCTTTTTCAGGCTCTTCATGTGTTTCAACACCGTTTCTTGCTCCTCATATTTTTGACACCTTTTTAAGCTCTTCATATTTTTAACACCTTTTCATGCTCTTCAGGTTTATCATCAACGTCTCATGCTCCTCCTATTTTTTGACCCTTTCATGCTCCTCATATTTTTGACAACTTTTTAAGCTCTTCATGTTTTTCACACCCTTTCATGGTCTTCATATTTTTCAACACCGTTTCATGCTTCTTCTAATTTTCAGACAGTTTCATGCTCCTCATAATTTTGACGCCTTTTGCAGCTCTTCTTATTCTTCACACCTTTTCAGGCTCTTCATGATTTTCAACACCTTTGCAGGCTCCTCCTATTTTTCAGACCGTTTCGTGCTCCTCATATTTTTTACACCTTTTGACGCTCTTTATATTATTCACACCTTTCCATGATCTTCATGTTTTTCAACACTGCTTCATGCTCCTCCTATTTTTCAAACCGTTTACTGCTCCTCATATTTTGACACCTTTTGAAGCTCTTCATATTTTTCACACGTTTTCAGGCTCTTCATGTTTTTGAACACCATTTCATGCTCCTCCTAATTTTCAGACCTTTTCATGCTCCTCATATTTTTGAAACCTTTTGAAGCTCTTCATAATTTTCACACCTTTCCAGGACTGTATGTTTTTCAACACCATTTCATGCTCCTCCTATTTTTCAGACCGTTTCATGCACTTCATATTTTTGACACCTTTTGAAGCTTCATATATTTCACACCTTTTCTGGCTCTTCATGTTTTTCTACAACGCTTCATTCTCCTCCTAATTTTAAGACTGTTTCATGCTCTTCATAATTTTGGCACCTTTTGAAGCTCTTCATATTTTTCACACCTTTTCAGGCTCTTCATGTTTTTCAACACCGCTTCATGCTCCTCCTATTTTTCTGACCGTTTCATGCTCCTCATATTTTTGACACCTTTTAAACCTCTTCATATTTTTCACAACTTTTCAGGCACTTCACATTTTTCAACACCGCTTCATGTTCCTTCTATTTTTCAGACCATTTCATGCATCTCATATTTTTGACTCCTTTTAAGTTCTTCATATATTTCACACCTTTTCAGGCTCTTCATGTTTTTCAACACCGCTCATGCTCCTCCTATTTATCAGACCATTTCATGCTCCTCCTATTTTTCAGTTTCATGCTCTTCATATTTTTGACACCTTTTGAAGCTCTTCATATATTTCACACCTTTTCAGGCTCTTCATGTTTTTGAACACCGTTTCATGCTCCTCATATTTTTCAGACCATATCATGCTCTTCATATTTTTGACACCTTTTGAAGCTCTTCATATTTTTCACACCTTTTCAGGCTCTTCATGTTTTTCAACGCCGCTTCATGCTCCTCCTATTTTTCAGACCGTTTCATGCTCTTCATATTTTTGACACCTTTTGAAACTCTTCATATATTTGACACCTTTTCAGACTCTTCATGTTTTTGAAAACAGTTTCATGCTCCTCCTATTTTTCTGACCGTTTCATGCTCCTCATATTTTTGACACGTTTTGAAGCTCTTCATTTATTTCACACCTTTTCAGGCTCTTCATGTTTTTGAAAACAGTTTCATGCTCCTCCTATTTTTCAGACCGTTTAATGCTCCTCATATTTTTGACACGTTTTGAAGCTCTTCATTTATTTCACACCTTTTCAGGCTCTTCATGTTTTTGAACACCACTTCATGCTCCTCCTATTTCTCAGACCGTTTCATGCTCCTCATATTTTTGACACCTTTAGAAACTCTTCATATTTTTCACACCTTTTCAGGCTCTTCATGTTTTTGAACACCGCTTCATGCTCCTCCTATTTTTCAGACCGTTTAATCCTCCTCATGTATTTCACACCTTTTGAAACTCTTCATATTTTTCACACCTTTTCATGCTCTTTATGTTTTTGAACACCATTTCATGCTCTTCCTATTATGCAGACCGTTTCATTCTCCTCATATTTTTACACCTTTTGAAGCTCTTCATATATTTCACACCATTTCAGGCTTTTCATTTTTTTCAACATCACTTCATGCTCCTCCTATATTTCAGAGCGGTTCATGCTCATCTCATTTTGACACCTTTTGCGGCTCTTCATATTTTTCACACCTTTTCAGGCTCTTCATGTTTTTGAACACCGCTTCATGCTCCTCCTATTTTTCAGACCCTTTCTTACTCCTCATATTTTTGACACCTTTAGAAACTCTTCATATCTTTCACACCTTTTCAGGCGCTTCATTTTTTTCAACACCGCTTCATGCTCCTCCAATTTTTCAGACCGTTTCATTCTCCTCATATTCTTGACAACGTTTGAAGCTCTTCATATATTTCACACCTTTTCAGGCTCTTCTTTTTTTTCAACACCACTTCATGCTCCTCCTATTTTTCAGACAGTTTCATGCTCATCTCATTTGACACCTTTTGAAGCTCTTCATATTTTTCACACCTTTTGAAGCTCTTCCTATTTCTCACACTTTCTCAGGCTCTTCATGTTTTTCAACACCGCTTGATGCTCCTCCTATTTTTCAGACCGTTTCATGCTCAACATATTTTTGACACCTTTTGAAGCTCTTCATATTTTTCACACCTTTTCAGGCTCTTAATATTTTTCACACGTTTTCATGCCCTTCATGTTTTTCATCACCGCTTCATGCTCCTCCTATTTTTCAGACCGTTTCATGCTCCTCATATTTTTGACACCTTTTGAAGCTCTTCATATTTTTCACACCTTTTGAAACTCTTCATATATTTCACACCTTTTCAGACTCTTCATGTTTTTGAACACAGTTTCATGCTCCTCCTATTTTTTTGACCGTTTCTTACTCTTCATAATTTTGCCTGCTTTTGAAGCTCTTCATATTTTTCACACTTTTTCAGGCTCTTCATGGTTTTCTACACCGCTTCATGCTCCTCTTATTTTTCAGCCCGTTTCATGCTCCTCATATTTTTCACACCTTTTGAAGCTCTTCATATTTTTCAAACCTTTTCAGGCTTTCATGTTTTTCAGCACCAGTTCATGCTCCTCCTATTTTTCAGACCGTTTCATGCTCCACATATTCTTGACACCTTTTGAAGCTCTTCATATTTTGCACACCTTTTCAGGCTCTTCATGTTTTTGAACACCGCTTCATGCTCCTCCTATATTTCAGACCGTTTCATGCTCCTCCTATTTTTCAGACTGTGTCATGCACGTCTTATTATTGACACCTTTTGAAGCTCTTCATATTTTTCACACCTTTTCAGGCTCTTCATGTTTTTGAACACCGCTTCATGCTCTTCCTATTTTTCAGACCGTTTCATGCTCCTCATATTTTTCCCACCTTTTGATGCCGTTCTATTTCTCACACCTTTTCAGGCTCTTCATGTTTTTCAACACCACTTCATGCTCCTCCTATTTTTCAGACCGTTTCAGGCTCCTCATATTTTTCACACCTTTTGAAGCCGTTCTATTTCTCACACCTTTTCAGGCTCTTCATGTTTTTCACACCGTTTCATGATCCTCCTATTTTTCATACCGTTTCATGCTCCTCATATTTTTGACACCTTTTGAAGCTCTTCATATTTGTCACCCCTTTTCAGGCTCTTCATTTTTTTGAACACCTCTTTATCCTCCTCCTATTTTTCAGACCGTTCCATGCTCTTCATATTTTTCAAACCTTTTGAAGCTCTTCATATTTTTCACACCTTTTCAGGCTCTTCATGTTTTTAAACACCGCTTCATGCTCTTCCTATTTTTCAGACCGTTTCATGCTCCTCATATTTTTCACACCTTTTGAAACCGTTCTATTTCTTACACCTTTTCAGGCTCTTCATGTTTTTCAACACCGCTTCATGCCCCTCCTATCTTTCAGACCATTTCATGCTCATCTCATTTTTGACACCTTTTGAAGCTCTTCATATATTTCACAGCTTTTGAAGCTCTTCATAATTTTCACACGTTTTCAGGCTCTTCATGTTTTTCAACACGGCTTCATGATCCTCCTATTTTTCATACCGTTCATGCTCCTCATATTTTTGACACCTTTTGAAGTTCTTCCTATTTTTCACAACTCTTCATACTCTTCATGTTTTTCGACACCGCTTCATGCTCCTCCTATTTTACAGCCTGTTTCAGGCTCCTCATATTTTTGACACCTTTTGAAGCTCTTCATATATTTCACACCTTTTGAAGCTCTTCATATTTTTCATACCTTTTCAGGCTCTCCATATTTTTGAACACCGCTTCATGCTCCTCCTATTTTTGAGACCGTTTCATGCTCCTCATATTTTTGACACCTTTTGAAGCTCTTCATATTTGTCACACCTTTTCAGGCTCTTCATGTTTTTGAACACCGCTTCATGCTCCTCCTATTTTTGAGACTGTTTCATGCTCCTCATATTTTTGACACCTTTTGAAGCTCTTCATATTTGTCACACCTTTTCAGGCTCTTCATGTTTTTGAACACCGCTTTATCCTCCTCCTATTTTTCAGACCGTTCCATGTTCTTCATATTTTTCAAACCTTTTGAAGCTCTTCATATTTTTCACACCTTTTCCTGCTCTTCATGTTTGTTAAAACCGTTTCTTGCTCCTCCTATTTTTCAGACCGATTCATGCTCCTCATATTTTTGACAGGTTTTGAAGCTCTTCATATTTTGCACACCTTTTGAAGCTCTTCATATTTTTCACACCTTTTCAGGCTCGTTATGATTTTCAACACAGCTTAATGCTCCTCCTATTTTTCAGACCGTTTCATGCTCATCTCATTTTTGACACCTTTTGAAGCTCTTCATATTTTTCACATTTTTGAAGCTCTTCATATTTTTCACACCTTTTCAGGCTCGTTATGATTTTCAACACAGCTTAATGCTCCTCCTATTTTTCAGACCGTTTCATGCTCATCTCAATTTGACACCTTTTGAAGCTCTTCATATTTTTCACACCTTTTGAAGCTCTTCATATTTTTCACACATTTTCAGGCTCTTCATGTTTTTCAACACCGCTTCTTGCTCCTCCTATTTTTCCGACCGTTTCATGCTCCTCATATTTTTGACACGTTTTGAAGCTCTTCATATTTTTCACACCTTTTCAGGCTCTTCATGTTTTTCAACACCGGTTCATGCTCCTTCTATTTTTCAGAAAGTTTCTTGCTCCTCATATTTTTGAAACCTTTTGAAGCTCTTCATATTTTTCTCACATTTTCAGGTTCTTCCTGTTTTTCAACACCATTTCATGCTCCTCTTATTTTTCAGACCGTTTCATGCTCCTCCTATTTTTCAGACCGTTTCATGATCCTCATATATTTGAAACCTTTTGAAGCTCTTCATATTTTTCACACCTTTTCAAGCTCTTCAAGATTTTCAACAACGCTTCATGCTCCTGCTTTTTTTCAGACCGTTTCGTGCTCCTCATATATTTGACAGCTTTTGAAGCTCTTCATATTTTTCACACCTTTTCAGGCTCTTCATGTTTTTGAACATCACTTCATGCTCTTCCTTTTTTTCAGACCATTTCTTTCTCCTCATATATTTGACACATTTTGAAGCTGTTCATACTTTTCACAACTTGTCAGGCTCTTCATGTTTTTGAACACCGCTTCATGCTCCTCCTATTTTTCAGACCGTTTCATGCTCGTCATATTTTTCGCACCTTTTAAAGCTCTTCATATTTTTCACACCTTTTCAGGCTCTTCATGTTTTTCAACACCACTTCATGCTCCTCCTATCTTTCAGACCATTTCATGCTCATCTCATTTTTGACACCTTTTGAAGCTCTTCATATATTTCACACCTTTTGAAGCTCTTCATAATTTTCACACGTTTTCAGGCTCTTCATGTTTTTCAACAAGATTTCATGCTCCTCCTGTTTTTCAGACCGTTTCAAGCTCCTCATGTATTTCACACCATTTGAAGCTCTTCATATTTTTCACACCTTTTCAGGCTCTTCATGTTTTTCAACACCGCTTCATGCTCCTCCTATCTTTCAGACCATTTCATGCTCATCTCATTTTTGACACCTTTTGAAGCTCTTCATATACTTCACACCTTTTGAAGCTCTTCATAATTTTCACACGTTTTCAGGCTCTTCATGTTTTTCAACACCGCTTCATGCTCCTCCTATTTTACAGCCTGTTTCATGCTCCTCATATTTTTGAAACCTTTTGAAGCTCTTCATATTTTTCACACCTTTTCACGCTCTTCATGTTTGTTAAACCCGTTTCTTGCCCCTCCTATTTTTCAGACCGTTTCATGCTCCTCATATTTTTGACACCTTATGAAGCTCTTCATATTTTTCACTCCTTTTCAGATCTTCATGTTTTTCAACACCACTTCATGCTCCTTCTATTTTTCAGACCGATTCATGCTCCTCATATTTTTGACACGTTTTGAAGCTCTTCATATTCTTCACAGCTTTTGATGCTCTTCATGTTTTTCAACACCTTTTCATGCTCCTGATATATTTCAGACAGTTTCATGCTCCTCATATTTTGACACATTTAGAAGCTCTTCATATTTTTCACACCTTTTCAGGGTCTTCATGTCTTTCAACACCACTTCATGCTCCTCCTATTTTTCAGACCTTTTCATGCTCCTCATATGTTTCACACCTTTTCAAGCTCTTCATGTTTTTCAACACCGTTTCATGCTCCTCCTATTTTTCAGACCGTTTCTGGCTCCTCATATTTTGACACCTTTTGAAGCTCTTCATATTTTTCACACCTTTCCATGCTCTTCATATTTTTCAAAACCGTTTCATGCTCCTCCTATGTTTCAGACCGTTTCAGGCTCCTCATATTTTTCAGATCGTTTTATGGTCCTCATATTTTTTACACCTTTTGAAACTCTTCATATTTTTCACTCTTTTTCAGGCTCTTCATGTGTTTCAACACCGTTTCTTGCTCCTCATATTTTTGACACCTTTTTAAGCTCTTCATATTTTTAACACCTTTTCATGCTCTTCAGGTTTATCATCAACGTCTCATGCTCCTCCTATTTTTTGACCCTTTCATGCTCCTCATATTTTTGACACCTTTTTAAGCTCTTCATGTTTTTCACACCCTTTCATGGTCTTCATATTTTTCAACACCGTTTCATGCTTCTTCTAATTTTCAGACAGTTTCATGCTCCTCATAATTTTGACGCCTTTTGCAGCTCTTCTTATTCTTCACACCTTTTCAGGCTCTTCATGATTTTCAACACCTTTGCAGGCTCCTCCTATTTTTCAGACCGTTTCGTGCTCCTCATATTTTTTACACCTTTTGACGCTCTTTATATTATTCACACCTTTCCATGATCTTCATGTTTTTCAACACTGCTTCATGCTCCTCCTATTTTTCAAACCGTTTACTGCTCCTCATATTTTGACACCTTTTGAAGCTCTTCATATTTTTCACACGTTTTCAGGCTCTTCATGTTTTTGAACACCGTTTCATGCTCCTCCTAATTTTCAGACCTTTTCATGCTCCTCATATTTTTGAAACCTTTTGAAGCTCTTCATAATTTTCACACCTTTCCAGGACTGTATGTTTTTCAACACCATTTCATGCTCCTCCTATTTTTCAGACCGTTTCATGCACTTCATATTTTTGACACCTTTTGAAGCTTCATATATTTCACACCTTTTCTGGCTCTTCATGTTTTTCTACAACGCTTCATTCTCCTCCTAATTTTAAGACTGTTTCATGCTCTTCATAATTTTGGCACCTTTTGAAGCTCTTCATATTTTTCACACCTTTTCAGGCTCTTCATGTTTTTCAACACCGCTTCATGCTCCTCCTATTTTTCAGACCGTATCATGCTCCTCATATTTTTGACACCTTTTAAACCTCTTCATATTTTTCACAACTTTTCAGGCACTTCACATTTTTCAACACCACTTCATGTTCCTTCTATTTTTCAGACCATTTCATGCATCTCATATTTTTGACTCCTTTTAAGTTCTTCATATATTTCACACCTTTTCAGGCTCTTCATGTTTTTCGCACCGCTCATGCTCCTCCTATTTATCAGACCATTTCATGCTCCTCCTATTTTTCAGTTTCATGCTCTTCATATTTTTGACACCTTTTGAAGCTCTTCATATATTTCACACCTTTTCAGGCTCTTCATGTTTTTGAACACCGTTTCATGCTCCTCATATTTTTCAGACCATATCATGCTCTTCATATTTTTGACACCTTTTGAAGCTCTTCATATTTTTCACACCTTTTCAGGCTCTTCATGTTTTTCAACGCCGCTTCATGCTCCTCCTATTTTTCAGACCGTTTCATGCTCTTCATATTTTTGACACCTTTTGAAACTCTTCATATATTTGACACCTTTTCAGACTCTTCATGTTTTTGAAAACAGTTTCATGCTCCTCCTATTTTTCTGACCGTTTCATGCTCCTCATATTTTTGACACGTTTTGAAGCTCTTCATTTATTTCACACCTTTTCAGGCTCTTCATGTTTTTGAAAACAGTTTCATGCTCCTCCTATTTTTCAGACCGTTTAATGCTCCTCATATTTTTGACACGTTTTGAAGCTCTTCATTTATTTCACACCTTTTCAGGCTCTTCATGTTTTTGAACACCACTTCATGCTCCTCCTATTTCTCAGACCGTTTCATGCTCCTCATATTTTTGACACCTTTAGAAACTCTTCATATTTTTCACACCTTTTCAGGCTCTTCATGTTTTTGAACACCGCTTCATGCTCCTCCTATTTTTCAGACCGTTTAATCCTCCTCATGTATTTCACACCTTTTGAAACTCTTCATATTTTTCACACCTTTTCATGCTCTTTATGTTTTTGAACACCATTTCATGCTCTTCCTATTATGCAGACCGTTTCATTCTCCTCATATTTTTACACCTTTTGAAGCTCTTCATATATTTCACACCATTTCAGGCTTTTCATTTTTTTCAACATCACTTCATGCTCCTCCTATTTTTCAGAACGGTTCATGCTCATCTCATTTTGACACCTTTTGCGGCTCTTCATATTTTTCACACCTTTTCAGGCTCTTCATGTTTTTGAACACCGCTTCATGCTCCTCCTATTTTTCAGACCCTTTCTTACTCCTCATATTTTTGACACCTTTAGAAACTCTTCATATCTTTCACACCTTTTCAGGCGCTTCATGTTTTTCAACACCGCTTCATGCTCCTCCAATTTTTCAGACCGTTTCATTCTCCTCATATTCTTGACAACGTTTGAAGCTCTTCATATATTTCACACCTTTTCAGGCTCTTCTTTTTTTTCAACACCACTTCATGCTCCTCCTATTTTTCAGACAGTTTCATGCTCATCTCATTTGACACCTTTTGAAGCTCTTCATATTTTTCACACCTTTTGAAGCTCTTCCTATTTCTCACACTTTCTCAGGCTCTTCATGTTTTTCAACACCGCTTGATGCTCCTCCTATTTTTCAGACCGTTTCATGCTCCTCATATTTTTGACATCTTTTGAAGTTCTTCATATTTTTCACACCTTTTAAGGCTCTTCATGTTTTTGAACACCGCTTCATGCTCCTCCTATTTTTCAGACCGTTTCATGCTCAACATATTTTTGACACCTTTTGAAGCTCTTCATATTTTTCACACCTTTTCAGGCTCTTAATATTTTTCACACGTTTTCATGCCCTTCATGTTTTTCATCACCGCTTCATGCTCCTCCTATTTTTCAGACCGTTTCATGCTCCTCATATTTTTGACACCTTTTGAAGCTCTTCATATTTTTCACACCTTTTGAAGCTCTTCATATTTTTCACACGTTTTCATGCCCTTCATGTTTTTCATCACCGCTTCATACTCCTCCTATTTTTCAGACCGTTTCATGCTCCTCATATTTTTGACACCTTTTGAAGCTCTTCATATTTTTCACACCTTTTCAGGCTCTTCATTTTTTTCAACGCTACTTCTTGATCCTCCAATTTTTCAGACCGTTTCATGCTCATCTAATTTTTGACACCTTTTGAAGCTTTGCATATTTTTCAAAACTTTTCAGGCTCTTCATGTTTTTGAACACCGTTTCATGCTCCTCCTATTTTTCAGACCGTTTCATGCTCCTCATAATTTTCAGATCGTTTTATTGTCCTCATATTTTTGACACCTTTTGAAGCTCTTCATATTTTTCACACGTTTTCATGCCCTTCATGTTTTTCATCACCGCTTCATACTCCTCCTATTTTTCAGATCGTTTTATGGTCCTCATATTTTTGACACCTTTTGAAGCTCTTCATATTTTTCACACCTTTTCAGGCTCTTCATTTTTTTCAACGCTACTTCTTGATCCTCCAATTTTTCAGACCGTTTCATGCTCATCTAATTTTTGACACCTTTTGAAGCTTTGCATATTTTTCACAATTTTTCAGGCTCTTCATGTGTTTCAACACCGTTTCTTGCTCCTCATATTTTTGACACCTTTTTAAGCTCTTCATATTTTTAACACCTTTTCATGCTCTTCAGGTTTATCATCAACGTCTCGTGCTCCTCCTATTTTTTGACCGTTTCATGCTCCTCATATTTTTGACACCTTTTTAAGCTCTTCATGTTTTTCACACCCTTTCATGGTCTTCATATTTTTCAACACCGTTTCATGCTTCTTCTAATTTTCAGACCGTTTCATGCTCCTCATAATTTTGACGCCTTTTGCAGCTCTTCTTATTCTTCACACCTTTTCAGGCTCTTCATGATTTTCAACACCTTTGCAGGCTCCTCCTATTTTTCAGACCGTTTCGTGCTCCTCATAATTTTTACACCTTTTGACGCTCTTTATATTATACACACCTTTCCATGATCTTCATGTTTTTCAACACTGTTTCATGCTCCTCCTATTTTTCAAACCGTTTACTGCTCCTCATATTTTGACACCTTTTGAAGCTCTTCATATTTTTCACACGTTTTCAGGCTCTTCATGTTTTTCAACGCCGCTTCTTGCTCCTCGTATTTTTAAGACCGTTTCATGCACTTCATATTTGACACCTTTTGAAGCTTCATATATTTCACACCGTTTCTGGCTCTTCATGTTTTTCTATACCGCTTCATTCTCCTCCTAATTTTAAGACTGTTTCATGCTCTTCATAATTTTGGCACCTTTTAAAGCTCTTCATATTTTCCACACCTTTTCAGGCTCTTCATGTTTTTCAACACCGCTTCATGCTCCTCCTATTTTTCAGACCGTTTCATGCTCCTCATATTTTTCACACCTTTTAAAGCTCTTCATATATTTCACACCTTTTCAGGCTCTTCACGTTTTTCAACACCGCTTCATGTTCCTTCTTTTTTTCAGACCGTTTCATGCATCTCATATTTTTGACTCCTTTTAAGTTCTTCATATATTTCACACATTTTCAGGCTCCTCATGTTTTTCAACACCGTTTCATGCTCCTCCTATTTATCAGACCATTTCATGCTCCTCCTATTTTTCAGACAGTTTCATGCTCTTCATATTTTTGACACCTTTTGAAGCTCTTCATATATTTCACACCTTTTCAGGCTGTTCATGTTTTTGAACACCGTTTCATGCTCCTCATATTTTTCAGACCATATCATGCTCTTCATATTTTTGACACCTTTTGAAGCTCTTCATATTTTTCACACCTTTTCAGGCTCTTCATGTTTTTCAACGCCTCTTCATGCTCCTCCTATTTTTCAGACCGTTTCATGCTCTTCATATTTTTGACACCTTTTGAAACTCTTCATATATTTCACACCTTTTCAGACTCTTCATGTTTTTGAACACAGTTTCATGCTCCTCCTATTTTTTTGACCGTTTCTTACTCTTCATAATTTTGCCTACTTTTGAAGCTCTTCATATTTTTCACACTTTTTCAGGCTCTTCATGGTTTTCTACACCGCTTCATGCTCCTCTTATTTTTCAGCCCGTTTCATGCTCCTCATATTTTTCACACCTTTTGAAGCTCTTCATATTTTTCAAACCTTTTCAGGCTTTCATGTTTTTCAGCACCAGTTCATGCTCCTCCTATTTTTCAGACCGTTTCATGCTCCACATATTCTTGACACCTTTTGAAGCTCTTCATATTTTGCACACCTTTTCAGGCTCTTCATGTTTTTGAACACCGCTTCATGCTCCTCCTATATTTCAGACCGTTTCATGCTCCTCCTATTTTTCAGACTGTGTCATGCACGTCTTATTATTGACACCTTTTGAAGCTCTTCATATTTTTCACACCTTTTCAGGCTCTTCATGTTTTTGAACACCGCTTCATGCTCTTCCTATTTTTCAGACCGTTTCATGCTCCTCATATTTTTCCCACCTTTTGATGCCGTTCTATTTCTCACACCTTTTCAGGCTCTTCATGTTTTTCAACACCACTTCATGCTCCTCCTATTTTTCAGACCGTTTCAGGCTCCTCATATTTTTCACACCTTTTGAAGCCGTTCTATTTCTCACACCTTTTCAGGCTCTTCATGTTTTTCACACCGTTTCATGATCCTCCTATTTTTCATACCGTTTCATGCTCCTCATATTTTTGACACCTTTTGAAGCTCTTCATATTTGTCACCCTTTTTCAGGCTCTTCATTTTTTTGAACACCTCTTTATCCTCCTCCTATTTTTCAGACCGTTCCATGCACTTCATATTTTTCAAACCTTTTGAAGCTCTTCATATTTTTCACACCTTTTCAGGCTCTTCATGTTTTTAAACACCGCTTCATGCTCTTCCTATTTTTCAGACCGTTTCATGCTCCTCATATTTTTCACACCTTTTGAAGCCGTTCAATTTCTTACACCTTTTCAGGCTCTTCATGTTTTTCAACACCACTTCATGCTCCTCCTATTTTTCAGACCGTTTCAGGCTCCTCATATTTTTCACACCTTTTGAAGCCGTTCTATTTCTCACACCTTTTCAGGCTCTTCATGTTTTTCACACCGTTTCATGCTCCTCATACTTTTGACACGTTTTGGGGCTCTCATATTTTTCACACCATTCCAGGCTCTTCATATTTTTGAACACCGCTTCATGCCCCTCCTATCTTTCAGACCATTTCATGCTCATCTCATTTTTGACACCTTTTGAAGCTCTTCATATATTTCACACCTTTTGAAGCTCTTCATAATTTTCACACGTTTTCAGGCTCTTCATGTTTTTCAACAAGATTTCATGCTCCTCCGGTTTCTCAGACCATTTCAAGGTCCTCATGTATTTCACACCATTTGAAGCTCTTCATATTTTTCACACCTTTTCAGACTCTTCATGTTTTTCAACACCACTTCATGCCCCTCCTATCTTTCAGACCATTTCATGCTCATCTCATTTTTGACACCTTTTGAAGCTCTTCATATATTTCACAGCTTTTGAAGCTCTTCATAATTTTCACACGTTTTCAGGCTCTTCATGTTTTTCAACACGGCTTCATGATCCTCCTATTTTTAATACCGTTCATGCTCCTCATATTTTTGACACCTTTTGAAGTTCTTCCTATTTTTCACAACTCTTCATGCTCTTCATGTTTTTCGACACCGCTTCATGCTCCTCCTATTTTACAGCCTGTTTCAGGCTCCTCATATTTTTGACACCTTTTGAAGCTCTTCATATATTTCACACCTTTTGAAGCTCTTCATATTTTTCATACCTTTTCAGGCTCTCCATATTTTTGAACACCGCTTCATGCTCCTCCTATTTTTGAGACCGTTTCATGCTCCTCATATTTTTGACACCTTTTGAAGCTCTTCATATTTGTCACACCTTTTCAGGCTCTTCATGTTTTTGAACACCGCTTCATGCTCCTCCTATTTTTGAGACTGTTTCATGCTCCTCATATTTTTGACACCTTTTGAAGCTCTTCATATTTGTCACACCTTTTCAGGCTCTTCATGTTTTTGAACACCGCTTTATCCTCCTCCTATTTTTCAGACCGTTCCATGTTCTTCATATTTTTCAAACCTTTTGAAGCTCTTCATATTTTTCACACCTTTTCCCGCTCTTCATGTTTGTTAAACCCGTTTCTTGCCCCTCCTATTTTTCAGACCGTTTCATGCTCCTCATATTTTTGACACCTTATGAAGCTCTTCATATTTTTCACTCCTTTTCAGATCTTCATGTTTTTCAACACCACTTCATGCTCCTTCTATTTTTCAGACCGATTCATGCTCCTCATATTTTTGACACGTTTTGAAGCTCTTCATATTCTTCACAGCTTTTGATGCTCTTCATGTTTTTCAACACCTTTTCATGCTCCTGATATATTTCAGACAGTTTCATGCTCCTCATATTTTGACACATTTAGAAGCTCTTCATATTTTTCACACCTTTTCAGGGTCTTCATGTCTTTCAACACCACTTCATGCTCCTCCTATTTTTCAGACCTTTTCATGCTCCTCATATGTTTCACACCTTTTCAAGCTCTTCATGTTTTTCAACACCGTTTCATGCTCCTCCTATTTTTCAGACCGTTTCTGGCTCCTCATATTTTGACACCTTTTGAAGCTCTTCATATTTTTCACACCTTTCCATGCTCTTCATATTTTTCAAAACCGTTTCATGCTCCTCCTATGTTTCAGACCGTTTCAGGCTCCTCATATTTTTCAGATCGTTTTATGGTCCTCATATTTTTTACACCTTTTGAAACTCTTCATATTTTTCACTCTTTTTCAGGCTCTTCATGTGTTTCAACACCGTTTCTTGCTCCTCATATTTTTGACACCTTTTTAAGCTCTTCATATTTTTAACACCTTTTCATGCTCTTCAGGTTTATCATCAACGTCTCATGCTCCTCCTATTTTTTGACCCTTTCATGCTCCTCATATTTTTGACACCTTTTTAAGCTCTTCATGTTTTTCACACCCTTTCATGGTCTTCATATTTTTCAACACCGTTTCATGCTTCTTCTAATTTTCAGACAGTTTCATGCTCCTCATAATTTTGACGCCTTTTGCAGCTCTTCTTATTCTTCACACCTTTTCAGGCTCTTCATGATTTTCAACACCTTTGCAGGCTCCTCCTATTTTTCAGACCGTTTCGTGCTCCTCATATTTTTTACACCTTTTGACGCTCTTTATATTATTCACACCTTTCCATGATCTTCATGTTTTTCAACACTGCTTCATGCTCCTCCTATTTTTCAAACCGTTTACTGCTCCTCATATTTTGACACCTTTTGAAGCTCTTCATATTTTTCACACGTTTTCAGGCTCTTCATGTTTTTGAACACCGTTTCATGCTCCTCCTAATTTTCAGACCTTTTCATGCTCCTCATATTTTTGAAACCTTTTGAAGCTCTTCATAATTTTCACACCTTTCCAGGACTGTATGTTTTTCAACACCATTTCATGCTCCTCCTATTTTTCAGACCGTTTCATGCACTTCATATTTTTGACACCTTTTGAAGCTTCATATATTTCACACCTTTTCTGGCTCTTCATGTTTTTCTACAACGCTTCATTCTCCTCCTAATTTTAAGACTGTTTCATGCTCTTCATAATTTTGGCACCTTTTGAAGCTCTTCATATTTTTCACACCTTTTCAGGCTCTTCATGTTTTTCAACACCGCTTCATGCTCCTCCTATTTTTCAGACCGTATCATGCTCCTCATATTTTTGACACCTTTTAAACCTCTTCATATTTTTCACAACTTTTCAGGCACTTCACATTTTTCAACACCACTTCATGTTCCTTCTATTTTTCAGACCATTTCATGCATCTCATATTTTTGACTCCTTTTAAGTTCTTCATATATTTCACACCTTTTCAGGCTCTTCATGTTTTTCGCACCGCTCATGCTCCTCCTATTTATCAGACCATTTCATGCTCCTCCTATTTTTCAGTTTCATGCTCTTCATATTTTTGACACCTTTTGAAGCTCTTCATATATTTCACACCTTTTCAGGCTCTTCATGTTTTTGAACACCGTTTCATGCTCCTCATATTTTTCAGACCATATCATGCTCTTCATATTTTTGACACCTTTTGAAGCTCTTCATATTTTTCACACCTTTTCAGGCTCTTCATGTTTTTCAACGCCGCTTCATGCTCCTCCTATTTTTCAGACCGTTTCATGCTCTTCATATTTTTGACACCTTTTGAAACTCTTCATATATTTGACACCTTTTCAGACTCTTCATGTTTTTGAAAACAGTTTCATGCTCCTCCTATTTTTCTGACCGTTTCATGCTCCTCATATTTTTGACACGTTTTGAAGCTCTTCATTTATTTCACACCTTTTCAGGCTCTTCATGTTTTTGAAAACAGTTTCATGCTCCTCCTATTTTTCAGACCGTTTAATGCTCCTCATATTTTTGACACGTTTTGAAGCTCTTCATTTATTTCACACCTTTTCAGGCTCTTCATGTTTTTGAACACCACTTCATGCTCCTCCTATTTCTCAGACCGTTTCATGCTCCTCATATTTTTGACACCTTTAGAAACTCTTCATATTTTTCACACCTTTTCAGGCTCTTCATGTTTTTGAACACCGCTTCATGCTCCTCCTATTTTTCAGACCGTTTAATCCTCCTCATGTATTTCACACCTTTTGAAACTCTTCATATTTTTCACACCTTTTCATGCTCTTTATGTTTTTGAACACCATTTCATGCTCTTCCTATTATGCAGACCGTTTCATTCTCCTCATATTTTTACACCTTTTGAAGCTCTTCATATATTTCACACCATTTCAGCCTTTTCATTTTTTTCAACATCACTTCATGCTCCTCCTATTTTTCAGAACGGTTCATGCTCATCTCATTTTGACACCTTTTGCGGCTCTTCATATTTTTCACACCTTTTCAGGCTCTTCATGTTTTTGAACACCGCTTCATGCTCCTCCTATTTTTCAGACCCTTTCTTACTCCTCATATTTTTGACACCTTTAGAAACTCTTCATATCTTTCACACCTTTTCAGGCGCTTCATGTTTTTCAACACCGCTTCATGCTCCTCCAATTTTTCAGACCGTTTCATTCTCCTCATATTCTTGACAACGTTTGAAGCTCTTCATATATTTCACACCTTTTCAGGCTCTTCTTTTTTTTCAACACCACTTCATGCTCCTCCTATTTTTCAGACAGTTTCATGCTCATCTCATTTGACACCTTTTGAAGCTCTTCATATTTTTCACACCTTTTGAAGCTCTTCCTATTTCTCACACTTTCTCAGGCTCTTCATGTTTTTCAACACCGCTTGATGCTCCTCCTATTTTTCAGACCGTTTCATGCTCCTCATATTTTTGACATCTTTTGAAGTTCTTCATATTTTTCACACCTTTTAAGGCTCTTCATGTTTTTGAACACCGCTTCATGCTCCTCCTATTTTTCAGACCGTTTCATGCTCAACATATTTTTGACACCTTTTGAAGCTCTTCATATTTTTCACACCTTTTCAGGCTCTTAATATTTTTCACACGTTTTCATGCCCTTCATGTTTTTCATCACCGCTTCATGCTCCTCCTATTTTTCAGACCGTTTCATGCTCCTCATATTTTTGACACCTTTTGAAGCTCTTCATATTTTTCACACCTTTTGAAGCTCTTCATATTTTTCACACGTTTTCATGCCCTTCATGTTTTTCATCACCGCTTCATACTCCTCCTATTTTTCAGACCGTTTCATGCTCCTCATATTTTTGACACCTTTTGAAGCTCTTCATATTTTTCACACCTTTTCAGGCTCTTCATTTTTTTCAACGCTACTTCTTGATCCTCCAATTTTTCAGACCGTTTCATGCTCATCTAATTTTTGACACCTTTTGAAGCTTTGCATATTTTTCAAAACTTTTCAGGCTCTTCATGTTTTTGAACACCGTTTCATGCTCCTCCTATTTTTCAGACCGTTTCAGGCTCCTCATAATTTTCAGATCGTTTTATTGTCCTCATATTTTTGACACCTTTTGAAGCTCTTCATATTTTTCACACGTTTTCATGCCCTTCATGTTTTTCATCACCGCTTCATACTCCTCCTATTTTTCAGATCGTTTTATGGTCCTCATATTTTTGACACCTTTTGAAGCTCTTCATATTTTTCACACCTTTTCAGGCTCTTCATTTTTTTCAACGCTACTTCTTGATCCTCCAATTTTTCAGACCGTTTCATGCTCATCTAATTTTTGACACCTTTTGAAGCTTTGCATATTTTTCACAATTTTTCAGGCTCTTCATGTGTTTCAACACCGTTTCTTGCTCCTCATATTTTTGACACCTTTTTAAGCTCTTCATATTTTTAACACCTTTTCATGCTCTTCAGGTTTATCATCAACGTCTCGTGCTCCTCCTATTTTTTGACCGTTTCATGCTCCTCATATTTTTGACACCTTTTTAAGCTCTTCATGTTTTTCACACCCTTTCATGGTCTTCATATTTTTCAACACCGTTTCATGCTTCTTCTAATTTTCAGACCGTTTCATGCTCCTCATAATTTTGACGCCTTTTGCAGCTCTTCTTATTCTTCACACCTTTTCAGGCTCTTCAGGATTTTCAACACCTTTGCAGGCTCCTCCTATTTTTCAGACCGTTTCGTGCTCCTCATAATTTTTACACCTTTTGACGCTCTTTATATTATACACACCTTTCCATGATCTTCATGTTTTTCAACACTCTTTCATGCTCCTCCTATTTTTCAAACCGTTTACTGCTCCTCATATTTTGACACCTTTTGAAGCTCTTCATATTTTTCACACGTTTTCAGGCTCTTCATGTTTTTCAACGCCGCTTCTTGCTCCTCGTATTTTTAAGACCGTTTCATGCACTTCATATGTGACACCTTTTGAAGCTTCATATATTTCACACCGTTTCTGGCTCTTCATGTTTTTCTATACCGCTTCATTCTCCTCCTAATTTTAAGACTGTTTCATGCTCTTCATAATTTTGGCACCTTTTAAAGCTCTTCATATTTTCCACACCTTTTCAGGCTCTTCATGTTTTTCAACACCGCTTCATGCTCCTCCTATTTTTCAGACCGTTTCATGCTCCTCATATTTTTCACACCTTTTAAAGCTCTTCATATATTTCACACCTTTTCAGGCTCTTCACGTTTTTCAACACCGCTTCATGTTCCTTCTTTTTTTCAGACCTTTTCATGCATCTCATATTTTTGACTCCTTTTAAGTTCTTCATATATTTCACACATTTTCAGGCTCCTCATGTTTTTCAACACCGTTTCATGCTCCTCCTATTTATCAGACCATTTCATGCTCCTCCTATTTTTCAGACAGTTTCATGCTCTTCATATTTTTGACACCTTTTGAAGC
Source organism: Dama dama (assembly GCF_033118175.1). Classification (NCBI taxonomy): domain Eukaryota; kingdom Metazoa; phylum Chordata; class Mammalia; order Artiodactyla; family Cervidae; genus Dama; species Dama dama. The sequence continues at coordinate 716,086 of NW_026870928.1, read as the reverse complement.
TCTTCATATATTTCACACCTTTTCAGGCTGTTCATGTTTTTGAACACCGTTTCATGCTCCTCATATTTTTCAGACCATATCATGCTCTTCATATTTTTGACACCTTTTGAAGCTCTTCATATTTTTCACACCTTTTCAGGCTCTTCATGTTTTTCAACGCCGCTTCATGCTCCTCCTATTTTTCAGACAGTTTCATGCTCTTCATATTTTTGACACCTTTTGAAACTCTTCATATATTTCACACCTTTTCAGACTCTTCATGTTTTTGAACACAGTTTCATGCTCCTCCTATTTTTTTGACCGTTTCTTACTCTTCATAATTTTGCCTACTTTTGAAGCTCTTCATATTTTTCACACTTTTTCAGGCTCTTCATGGTTTTCTACACCGCTTCATGCTCCTCTTATTTTTCAGCCCGTTTCATGCTCCTCATATTTTTCACACCTTTTGAAGCTCTTCATATTTTTCAAACCTTTTCAGGCTTTCATGTTTTTCAGCACCAGTTCATGCTCCTCCTATTTTTCAGACCGTTTCATGCTCCACATATTCTTGACACCTTTTGAAGCTCTTCATATTTTGCACACCTTTTCAGGCTCTTCATGTTTTTGAACACCGCTTCATGCTCCTCCTATATTTCAGACCGTTTCATGCTCCTCCTATTTTTCAGACTGTGTCATGCACGTCTTATTATTGACACCTTTTGAAGCTCTTCATATTTTTCACACCTTTTCAGGCTCTTCATGTTTTTGAACACCGCTTCATGCTCTTCCTATTTTTCAGACCGTTTCATGCTCCTCATATTTTTCCCACCTTTTGATGCCGTTCTATTTCTCACACCTTTTCAGGCTCTTCATGTTTTTCAACACCACTTCATTCTCCTCCTATTTTTCAGACCGTTTCAGGCTCCTCATATTTTTCACACCTTTTGAAGCCGTTCTATTTCTCACACCTTTTCAGGCTCTTCATGTTTTTCACACCGTTTCATGATCCTCCTATTTTTCATACCCTTTCATGCTCCTCATATTTTTGACACCTTTTGAAGCTCTTCATATTTGTCACCCCTTTTCAGGCTCTACATTTTTTTGAACACCTCTTTATCCTCCTCCTATTTTTCAGACCGTTCCATGCTCTTCATATTTTTCAAACCTTTTGAAGCTCTTCATATTTTTCACACCTTTTCAGGCTCTTCATGTTTTTAAACACCGCTTCATGCTCTTCCTAATTTTCAGACCGTTTCATGCTCCTCATATTTTTCACACCTTTTGAAGCCGTTCAATTTCTTACACCTTTTCAGGCTCTTCATGTTTTTCAACACCACTTCATGCTCCTCCTATTTTTCAGACCGTTTCAGGCTCCTCATATTTTTCACACCTTTTGAAGCCGTTCTATTTCTCACACCTTTTCAGGCTCTTCATGTTTTTCACACCGTTTCATGCTCCTCATACTTTTGACACGTTTTGGGGCTCTCATATTTTTCACACCATTCCAGGCTCTTCATATTTTTGAACACCGCTTCATGCCCCTCCTATCTTTCAGACCATTTCATGCTCATCTCATTTTTGACACCTTTTGAAGCTCTTCATATATTTCACACCTTTTGAAGCTCTTCATAATTTTCACACGTTTTCAGGCTCTTCATGTTTTTCAACAAGATTTCATGCTCCTCCGGTTTCTCAGACCATTTCAAGGTCCTCATGCATTTCACACCATTTGAAGCTCTTCATATTTTTCACACCTTTTCAGGCTCTTCATTTTTTTCAACGCTACTTCTTGATCCTCCAATTTTTCAGACCGTTTCATGCTCATCTAATTTTTGACACCTTTTGAAGCTTTGCATATTTTTCACAATTTTTCAGGCTCTTCATGTGTTTCAACACCGTTTCTTGCTCCTCATATTTTTGACACCTTTTTAAGCTCTTCATATTTTTAACACCTTTTCATGCTCTTCAGGTTTATCATCAACGTCTCGTGCTCCTCCTATTTTTTGACCGTTTCATGCTCCTCATATTTTTGACACCTTTTTAAGCTCTTCATGTTTTTCACACCCTTTCATGGTCTTCATATTTTTCAACACCGTTTCATGCTTCTTCTAATTTTCAGACCGTTTCATGCTCCTCATAATTTTGACGCCTTTTGCAGCTCTTCTTATTCTTCACACCTTTTCAGGCTCTTCATGATTTTCAACACCTTTGCAGGCTCCTCCTATTTTTCAGACCGTTTCGTGCTCCTCATAATTTTTACACCTTTTGACGCTCTTTATATTATACACACCTTTCCATGATCTTCATGTTTTTCAACACTGTTTCATGCTCCTCCTATTTTTCAAACCGTTTACTGCTCCTCATATTTTGACACCTTTTGAAGCTCTTCATATTTTTCACACGTTTTCAGGCTCTTCATGTTTTTCAACGCCGCTTCTTGCTCCTCGTATTTTTAAGACCGTTTCATGCACTTCATATTTGACACCTTTTGAAGCTTCATATATTTCACACCGTTTCTGGCTCTTCATGTTTTTCTATACCGCTTCATTCTCCTCCTAATTTTAAGACTGTTTCATGCTCTTCATAATTTTGGCACCTTTTAAAGCTCTTCATATTTTCCACACCTTTTCAGGCTCTTCATGTTTTTCAACACCGCTTCATGCTCCTCCTATTTTTCAGACCGTTTCATGCTCCTCATATTTTTCACACCTTTTAAAGCTCTTCATATATTTCACACCTTTTCAGGCTCTTCACGTTTTTCAACACCGCTTCATGTTCCTTCTTTTTTTCAGACCGTTTCATGCATCTCATATTTTTGACTCCTTTTAAGTTCTTCATATATTTCACACATTTTCAGGCTCCTCATGTTTTTCAACACCGTTTCATGCTCCTCCTATTTATCAGACCATTTCATGCTCCTCCTATTTTTCAGACAGTTTCATGCTCTTCATATTTTTGACACCTTTTGAAGCTCTTCATATATTTCACACCTTTTCAGGCTGTTCATGTTTTTGAACACCGTTTCATGCTCCTCATATTTTTCAGACCATATCATGCTCTTCATATTTTTGACACCTTTTGAAGCTCTTCATATTTTTCACACCTTTTCAGGCTCTTCATGTTTTTCAACGCCTCTTCATGCTCCTCCTATTTTTCAGACCGTTTCATGCTCTTCATATTTTTGACACCTTTTGAAACTCTTCATATATTTCACACCTTTTCAGACTCTTCATGTTTTTGAACACAGTTTCATGCTCCTCCTATTTTTTTGACCGTTTCTTACTCTTCATAATTTTGCCTACTTTTGAAGCTCTTCATATTTTTCACACTTTTTCAGGCTCTTCATGGTTTTCTACACCGCTTCATGCTCCTCTTATTTTTCAGCCCGTTTCATGCTCCTCATATTTTTCACACCTTTTGAAGCTCTTCATATTTTTCAAACCTTTTCAGGCTTTCATGTTTTTCAGCACCAGTTCATGCTCCTCCTATTTTTCAGACCGTTTCATGCTCCACATATTCTTGACACCTTTTGAAGCTCTTCATATTTTGCACACCTTTTCAGGCTCTTCATGTTTTTGAACACCGCTTCATGCTCCTCCTATATTTCAGACCGTTTCATGCTCCTCCTATTTTTCAGACTGTGTCATGCACGTCTTATTATTGACACCTTTTGAAGCTCTTCATATTTTTCACACCTTTTCAGGCTCTTCATGTTTTTGAACACCGCTTCATGCTCTTCCTATTTTTCAGACCGTTTCATGCTCCTCATATTTTTCCCACCTTTTGATGCCGTTCTATTTCTCACACCTTTTCAGGCTCTTCATGTTTTTCAACACCACTTCATGCTCCTCCTATTTTTCAGACCGTTTCAGGCTCCTCATATTTTTCACACCTTTTGAAGCCGTTCTATTTCTCACACCTTTTCAGGCTCTTCATGTTTTTCACACCGTTTCATGATCCTCCTATTTTTCATACCGTTTCATGCTCCTCATATTTTTGACACCTTTTGAAGCTCTTCATATTTGTCACCCTTTTTCAGGCTCTTCATTTTTTTGAACACCTCTTTATCCTCCTCCTATTTTTCAGACCGTTCCATGCACTTCATATTTTTCAAACCTTTTGAAGCTCTTCATATTTTTCACACCTTTTCAGGCTCTTCATGTTTTTAAACACCGCTTCATGCTCTTCCTATTTTTCAGACCGTTTCATGCTCCTCATATTTTTCACACCTTTTGAAGCCGTTCAATTTCTTACACCTTTTCAGGCTCTTCATGTTTTTCAACACCACTTCATGCTCCTCCTATTTTTCAGACCGTTTCAGGCTCCTCATATTTTTCACACCTTTTGAAGCCGTTCTATTTCTCACACCTTTTCAGGCTCTTCATGTTTTTCACACCGTTTCATGCTCCTCATACTTTTGACACGTTTTGGGGCTCTCATATTTTTCACACCATTCCAGGCTCTTCATATTTTTGAACACCGCTTCATGCCCCTCCTATCTTTCAGACCATTTCATGCTCATCTCATTTTTGACACCTTTTGAAGCTCTTCATATATTTCACACCTTTTGAAGCTCTTCATAATTTTCACACGTTTTCAGGCTCTTCATGTTTTTCAACAAGATTTCATGCTCCTCCGGTTTCTCAGACCATTTCAAGGTCCTCATGTATTTCACACCATTTGAAGCTCTTCATATTTTTCACACCTTTTCAGACTCTTCATGTTTTTCAACACCACTTCATGCCCCTCCTATCTTTCAGACCATTTCATGCTCATCTCATTTTTGACACCTTTTGAAGCTCTTCATATATTTCACAGCTTTTGAAGCTCTTCATAATTTTCACACGTTTTCAGGCTCTTCATGTTTTTCAACACGGCTTCATGATCCTCCTATTTTTAATACCGTTCATGCTCCTCATATTTTTGACACCTTTTGAAGTTCTTCCTATTTTTCACAACTCTTCATGCTCTTCATGTTTTTCGACACCGCTTCATGCTCCTCCTATTTTACAGCCTGTTTCAGGCTCCTCATATTTTTGACACCTTTTGAAGCTCTTCATATATTTCACACCTTTTGAAGCTCTTCATATTTTTCATACCTTTTCAGGCTCTCCATATTTTTGAACACCGCTTCATGCTCCTCCTATTTTTGAGACCGTTTCATGCTCCTCATATTTTTGACACCTTTTGAAGCTCTTCATATTTGTCACACCTTTTCAGGCTCTTCATGTTTTTGAACACCGCTTCATGCTCCTCCTATTTTTGAGACTGTTTCATGCTCCTCATATTTTTGACACCTTTTGAAGCTCTTCATATTTGTCACACCTTTTCAGGCTCTTCATGTTTTTGAACACCGCTTTATCCTCCTCCTATTTTTCAGACCGTTCCATGTTCTTCATATTTTTCAAACCTTTTGAAGCTCTTCATATTTTTCACACCTTTTCCCGCTCTTCATGTTTGTTAAACCCGTTTCTTGCCCCTCCTATTTTTCAGACCGTTTCATGCTCCTCATATTTTTGACACCTTATGAAGCTCTTCATATTTTTCACTCCTTTTCAGATCTTCATGTTTTTCAACACCACTTCATGCTCCTTCTATTTTTCAGACCGATTCATGCTCCTCATATTTTTGACACGTTTTGAAGCTCTTCATATTCTTCACAGCTTTTGATGCTCTTCATGTTTTTCAACACCTTTTCATGCTCCTGATATATTTCAGACAGTTTCATGCTCCTCATATTTTGACACATTTAGAAGCTCTTCATATTTTTCACACCTTTTCAGGGTCTTCATGTCTTTCAACACCACTTCATGCTCCTCCTATTTTTCAGACCTTTTCATGCTCCTCATATGTTTCACACCTTTTCAAGCTCTTCATGTTTTTCAACACCGTTTCATGCTCCTCCTATTTTTCAGACCGTTTCTGGCTCCTCATATTTTGACACCTTTTGAAGCTCTTCATATTTTTCACACCTTTCCATGCTCTTCATATTTTTCAAAACCGTTTCATGCTCCTCCTATGTTTCAGACCGTTTCAGGCTCCTCATATTTTTCAGATCGTTTTATGGTCCTCATATTTTTTACACCTTTTGAAACTCTTCATATTTTTCACTCTTTTTCAGGCTCTTCATGTGTTTCAACACCGTTTCTTGCTCCTCATATTTTTGACACCTTTTTAAGCTCTTCATATTTTTAACACCTTTTCATGCTCTTCAGGTTTATCATCAACGTCTCATGCTCCTCCTATTTTTTGACCCTTTCATGCTCCTCATATTTTTGACACCTTTTTAAGCTCTTCATGTTTTTCACACCCTTTCATGGTCTTCATATTTTTCAACACCGTTTCATGCTTCTTCTAATTTTCAGACAGTTTCATGCTCCTCATAATTTTGACGCCTTTTGCAGCTCTTCTTATTCTTCACACCTTTTCAGGCTCTTCATGATTTTCAACACCTTTGCAGGCTCCTCCTATTTTTCAGACCGTTTCGTGCTCCTCATATTTTTTACACCTTTTGACGCTCTTTATATTATTCACACCTTTCCATGATCTTCATGTTTTTCAACACTGCTTCATGCTCCTCCTATTTTTCAAACCGTTTACTGCTCCTCATATTTTGACACCTTTTGAAGCTCTTCATATTTTTCACACGTTTTCAGGCTCTTCATGTTTTTGAACACCGTTTCATGCTCCTCCTAATTTTCAGACCTTTTCATGCTCCTCATATTTTTGAAACCTTTTGAAGCTCTTCATAATTTTCACACCTTTCCAGGACTGTATGTTTTTCAACACCATTTCATGCTCCTCCTATTTTTCAGACCGTTTCATGCACTTCATATTTTTGACACCTTTTGAAGCTTCATATATTTCACACCTTTTCTGGCTCTTCATGTTTTTCTACAACGCTTCATTCTCCTCCTAATTTTAAGACTGTTTCATGCTCTTCATAATTTTGGCACCTTTTGAAGCTCTTCATATTTTTCACACCTTTTCAGGCTCTTCATGTTTTTCAACACCGCTTCATGCTCCTCCTATTTTTCAGACCGTATCATGCTCCTCATATTTTTGACACCTTTTAAACCTCTTCATATTTTTCACAACTTTTCAGGCACTTCACATTTTTCAACACCACTTCATGTTCCTTCTATTTTTCAGACCATTTCATGCATCTCATATTTTTGACTCCTTTTAAGTTCTTCATATATTTCACACCTTTTCAGGCTCTTCATGTTTTTCGCACCGCTCATGCTCCTCCTATTTATCAGACCATTTCATGCTCCTCCTATTTTTCAGTTTCATGCTCTTCATATTTTTGACACCTTTTGAAGCTCTTCATATATTTCACACCTTTTCAGGCTCTTCATGTTTTTGAACACCGTTTCATGCTCCTCATATTTTTCAGACCATATCATGCTCTTCATATTTTTGACACCTTTTGAAGCTCTTCATATTTTTCACACCTTTTCAGGCTCTTCATGTTTTTCAACGCCGCTTCATGCTCCTCCTATTTTTCAGACCGTTTCATGCTCTTCATATTTTTGACACCTTTTGAAACTCTTCATATATTTGACACCTTTTCAGACTCTTCATGTTTTTGAAAACAGTTTCATGCTCCTCCTATTTTTCTGACCGTTTCATGCTCCTCATATTTTTGACACGTTTTGAAGCTCTTCATTTATTTCACACCTTTTCAGGCTCTTCATGTTTTTGAAAACAGTTTCATGCTCCTCCTATTTTTCAGACCGTTTAATGCTCCTCATATTTTTGACACGTTTTGAAGCTCTTCATTTATTTCACACCTTTTCAGGCTCTTCATGTTTTTGAACACCACTTCATGCTCCTCCTATTTCTCAGACCGTTTCATGCTCCTCATATTTTTGACACCTTTAGAAACTCTTCATATTTTTCACACCTTTTCAGGCTCTTCATGTTTTTGAACACCGCTTCATGCTCCTCCTATTTTTCAGACCGTTTAATCCTCCTCATGTATTTCACACCTTTTGAAACTCTTCATATTTTTCACACCTTTTCATGCTCTTTATGTTTTTGAACACCATTTCATGCTCTTCCTATTATGCAGACCGTTTCATTCTCCTCATATTTTTACACCTTTTGAAGCTCTTCATATATTTCACACCATTTCAGCCTTTTCATTTTTTTCAACATCACTTCATGCTCCTCCTATTTTTCAGAACGGTTCATGCTCATCTCATTTTGACACCTTTTGCGGCTCTTCATATTTTTCACACCTTTTCAGGCTCTTCATGTTTTTGAACACCGCTTCATGCTCCTCCTATTTTTCAGACCCTTTCTTACTCCTCATATTTTTGACACCTTTAGAAACTCTTCATATCTTTCACACCTTTTCAGGCGCTTCATGTTTTTCAACACCGCTTCATGCTCCTCCAATTTTTCAGACCGTTTCATTCTCCTCATATTCTTGACAACGTTTGAAGCTCTTCATATATTTCACACCTTTTCAGGCTCTTCTTTTTTTTCAACACCACTTCATGCTCCTCCTATTTTTCAGACAGTTTCATGCTCATCTCATTTGACACCTTTTGAAGCTCTTCATATTTTTCACACCTTTTGAAGCTCTTCCTATTTCTCACACTTTCTCAGGCTCTTCATGTTTTTCAACACCGCTTGATGCTCCTCCTATTTTTCAGACCGTTTCATGCTCCTCATATTTTTGACATCTTTTGAAGTTCTTCATATTTTTCACACCTTTTAAGGCTCTTCATGTTTTTGAACACCGCTTCATGCTCCTCCTATTTTTCAGACCGTTTCATGCTCAACATATTTTTGACACCTTTTGAAGCTCTTCATATTTTTCACACCTTTTCAGGCTCTTAATATTTTTCACACGTTTTCATGCCCTTCATGTTTTTCATCACCGCTTCATGCTCCTCCTATTTTTCAGACCGTTTCATGCTCCTCATATTTTTGACACCTTTTGAAGCTCTTCATATTTTTCACACCTTTTGAAGCTCTTCATATTTTTCACACGTTTTCATGCCCTTCATGTTTTTCATCACCGCTTCATACTCCTCCTATTTTTCAGACCGTTTCATGCTCCTCATATTTTTGACACCTTTTGAAGCTCTTCATATTTTTCACACCTTTTCAGGCTCTTCATTTTTTTCAACGCTACTTCTTGATCCTCCAATTTTTCAGACCGTTTCATGCTCATCTAATTTTTGACACCTTTTGAAGCTTTGCATATTTTTCAAAACTTTTCAGGCTCTTCATGTTTTTGAACACCGTTTCATGCTCCTCCTATTTTTCAGACCGTTTCAGGCTCCTCATAATTTTCAGATCGTTTTATTGTCCTCATATTTTTGACACCTTTTGAAGCTCTTCATATTTTTCACACGTTTTCATGCCCTTCATGTTTTTCATCACCGCTTCATACTCCTCCTATTTTTCAGATCGTTTTATGGTCCTCATATTTTTGACACCTTTTGAAGCTCTTCATATTTTTCACACCTTTTCAGGCTCTTCATTTTTTTCAACGCTACTTCTTGATCCTCCAATTTTTCAGACCGTTTCATGCTCATCTAATTTTTGACACCTTTTGAAGCTTTGCATATTTTTCACAATTTTTCAGGCTCTTCATGTGTTTCAACACCGTTTCTTGCTCCTCATATTTTTGACACCTTTTTAAGCTCTTCATATTTTTAACACCTTTTCATGCTCTTCAGGTTTATCATCAACGTCTCGTGCTCCTCCTATTTTTTGACCGTTTCATGCTCCTCATATTTTTGACACCTTTTTAAGCTCTTCATGTTTTTCACACCCTTTCATGGTCTTCATATTTTTCAACACCGTTTCATGCTTCTTCTAATTTTCAGACCGTTTCATGCTCCTCATAATTTTGACGCCTTTTGCAGCTCTTCTTATTCTTCACACCTTTTCAGGCTCTTCAGGATTTTCAACACCTTTGCAGGCTCCTCCTATTTTTCAGACCGTTTCGTGCTCCTCATAATTTTTACACCTTTTGACGCTCTTTATATTATACACACCTTTCCATGATCTTCATGTTTTTCAACACTCTTTCATGCTCCTCCTATTTTTCAAACCGTTTACTGCTCCTCATATTTTGACACCTTTTGAAGCTCTTCATATTTTTCACACGTTTTCAGGCTCTTCATGTTTTTCAACGCCGCTTCTTGCTCCTCGTATTTTTAAGACCGTTTCATGCACTTCATATGTGACACCTTTTGAAGCTTCATATATTTCACACCGTTTCTGGCTCTTCATGTTTTTCTATACCGCTTCATTCTCCTCCTAATTTTAAGACTGTTTCATGCTCTTCATAATTTTGGCACCTTTTAAAGCTCTTCATATTTTCCACACCTTTTCAGGCTCTTCATGTTTTTCAACACCGCTTCATGCTCCTCCTATTTTTCAGACCGTTTCATGCTCCTCATATTTTTCACACCTTTTAAAGCTCTTCATATATTTCACACCTTTTCAGGCTCTTCACGTTTTTCAACACCGCTTCATGTTCCTTCTTTTTTTCAGACCTTTTCATGCATCTCATATTTTTGACTCCTTTTAAGTTCTTCATATATTTCACACATTTTCAGGCTCCTCATGTTTTTCAACACCGTTTCATGCTCCTCCTATTTATCAGACCATTTCATGCTCCTCCTATTTTTCAGACAGTTTCATGCTCTTCATATTTTTGACACCTTTTGAAGCTCTTCATATATTTCACACCTTTTCAGGCTGTTCATGTTTTTGAACACCGTTTCATGCTCCTCATATTTTTCAGACCATATCATGCTCTTCATATTTTTGACACCTTTTGAAGCTCTTCATATTTTTCACACCTTTTCAGGCTCTTCATGTTTTTCAACGCCGCTTCATGCTCCTCCTATTTTTCAGACCGTTTCATGCTCTTCATATTTTTGACACCTTTTGAAACTCTTCATATATTTCACACCTTTTCAGACTCTTCATGTTTTTGAACACAGTTTCATGCTCCTCCTATTTTTTTGACCGTTTCTTACTCTTCATAATTTTGCCTACTTTTGAAGCTCTTCATATTTTTCACACTTTTTCAGGCTCTTCATGGTTTTCTACACCGCTTCATGCTCCTCTTATTTTTCAGCCCGTTTCATGCTCCTCATATTTTTCACACCTTTTGAAGCTCTTCATATTTTTCAAACCTTTTCAGGCTTTCATGTTTTTCAGCACCAGTTCATGCTCCTCCTATTTTTCAGACCGTTTCATGCTCCACATATTCTTGACACCTTTTGAAGCTCTTCATATTTTGCACACCTTTTCAGGCTCTTCATGTTTTTGAACACCGCTTCATGCTCCTCCTATATTTCAGACCGTTTCATGCTCCTCCTATTTTTCAGACTGTGTCATGCACGTCTTATTATTGACACCTTTTGAAGCTCTTCATATTTTTCACACCTTTTCAGGCTCTTCATGTTTTTGAACACCGCTTCATGCTCTTCCTATTTTTCAGACCGTTTCATGCTCCTCATATTTTTCCCACCTTTTGATGCCGTTCTATTTCTCACACCTTTTCAGGCTCTTCATGTTTTTCAACACCACTTCATTCTCCTCCTATTTTTCAGACCGTTTCAGGCTCCTCATATTTTTCACACCTTTTGAAGCCGTTCTATTTCTCACACCTTTTCAGGCTCTTCATGTTTTTCACACCGTTTCATGATCCTCCTATTTTTCATACCCTTTCATGCTCCTCATATTTTTGACACCTTTTGAAGCTCTTCATATTTGTCACCCCTTTTCAGGCTCTACATTTTTTTGAACACCTCTTTATCCTCCTCCTATTTTTCAGACCGTTCCATGCTCTTCATATTTTTCAAACCTTTTGAAGCTCTTCATATTTTTCACACCTTTTCAGGCTCTTCATGTTTTTAAACACCGCTTCATGCTCTTCCTAATTTTCAGACCGTTTCATGCTCCTCATATTTTTCACACCTTTTGAAGCCGTTCAATTTCTTACACCTTTTCAGGCTCTTCATGTTTTTCAACACCACTTCATGCTCCTCCTATTTTTCAGACCGTTTCAGGCTCCTCATATTTTTCACACCTTTTGAAGCCGTTCTATTTCTCACACCTTTTCAGGCTCTTCATGTTTTTCACACCGTTTCATGCTCCTCATACTTTTGACACGTTTTGGGGCTCTCATATTTTTCACACCATTCCAGGCTCTTCATATTTTTGAACACCGCTTCATGCCCCTCCTATCTTTCAGACCATTTCATGCTCATCTCATTTTTGACACCTTTTGAAGCTCTTCATATATTTCACACCTTTTGAAGCTCTTCATAATTTTCACACGTTTTCAGGCTCTTCATGTTTTTCAACAAGATTTCATGCTCCTCCGGTTTCTCAGACCATTTCAAGGTCCTCATGCATTTCACACCATTTGAAGCTCTTCATATTTTTCACACCTTTTCAGACTCTTCATGTTTTTCAACACCACTTCATGCCCCTCCTATCTTTCAGACCATTTCATGCTCATCTCATTTTTGACACCTTTTGAAGCTCTTCATATATTTCACAGCTTTTGAAGCTCTTCATAATTTTCACACGTTTTCAGGCTCTTCATGTTTTTCAACACGGCTTCATGATCCTCCTATTTTTAATACCGTTCATGCTCCTCATATTTTTGACACCTTTTGAAGTTCTTCCTATTTTTCACAACTCTTCATGCTCTTCATGTTTTTCGACACCGCTTCATGCTCCTCCTATTTTACAGCCTGTTTCAGGCTCCTCATATTTTTGACACCTTTTGAAGCTCTTCATATATTTCACACCTTTTGAAGCTCTTCATATTTTTCATACCTTTTCAGGCTCTCCATATTTTTGAACACCGCTTCATGCTCCTCCTATTTTTGAGACCGTTTCATGCTCCTCATATTTTTGACACCTTTTGAAGCTCTTCATATTTGTCACACCTTTTCAGGCTCTTCATGTTTTTGAACACCGCTTCATGCTCCTCCTATTTTTGAGACTGTTTCATGCTCCTCATATTTTTGACACCTTTTGAAGCTCTTCATATTTGTCACACCTTTTCAGGCTCTTCATGTTTTTGAACACCGCTTTATCCTCCTCCTATTTTTCAGACCGTTCCATGTTCTTCATATTTTTCAAACCTTTTGAAGCTCTTCATATTTTTCACACCTTTTCCCGCTCTTCATGTTTGTTAAAACCGTTTCTTGCTCCTCCTATTTTTCAGACCGATTCATGCTCCTCATATTTTTGACAGGTTTTGAAGCTCTTCATATTCTTCACAGCTTTTCATGCTCTTCATGTTTTTCAACACCGCTTCATGTTCCTCCTATTTTTCAGACCGTTTCATGCTCCTCATATTTTTGACACCTTTTGAAGCTCTTCATATATTTCACACCTTTTCAGGCTCTTCATGTTTTTCAGCACCAGTTCATGCTCCTCCTATTTTTCAGACCGTTTCATGCTCATCTCATTTTTTACACCTTTTGAAGCTCTTCATATTTTGCACACCTTTTCAGGCTCTTCATGTTTTTCATCTCCACTTCATGTTCCTCCTATTTTTCAGACCGTTTCTTGCTCCTCATATTTTTGACACTTTTTGAAGCTCTTCTTATTTTTCACACCTTTTCTGGCTCTTCATGTTTTTGAACACAGCTTCATGCTCCTCCTATTTTTCAGACCGTTTCATTCTCCTCATGTTTTTGACACCTGTTGAAGCTCTTCACATTTTTCACACCTTTTCAGGCTCTTCACGATTTTCAACATCGCTTCATGATCCTCCTATTTTTCAGACCGTTTCATACTCTTCCTATTTTTGAGACTGTTTCAGGCTCCTCATATTTTTGACAGGTTTTGAATCTCTTCATATTTTGCACACCTTTTGAAGCTCTTCATATTTTTCACACCTTTTCAGGCTCGTTATGATTTTCAACACAGCTTAATGCTCCTCCTATTTTTCAGACCGTTTCATGCTCATCTCATTTTTGACACCTTTTGAAGCTCTTCATATTTTTCACATTTTTGAAGCTCTTCATATTTTTCACACCTTTTCAGGCTCGTTATGATTTTCAACACAGCTTAATGCTCCTCCTATTTTTCAGACCATTTCATGCTCATCTCAATTTGACACCTTTTGAAGCTCTTCATATTTTTCACACCTTTTGAAGCTCTTCATATTTTTCACACATTTTCAGGCTCTTCATGTTTTTCAACACCGCTTCTTACTCCTCCTATTTTTCCGACCGTTTCATGCTCCTCATATTTTTGACACGTTTTGAAGCTCTTCATATTTTTCACACCTTTTCAGGCTCTTCATGTTTTTCAACACCGGTTCATGCTCCTTCTATTTTTCAGAAAGTTTCTTGCTCCTCATATTTTTGAAACCTTTTGAAGCTCTTCATATTTTTCTCACATTTTCAGGTTCTTCCTGTTTTTCAACACCATTTCATGCTCCTCTTATTTTTCAGACCGTTTCATGCTCCTCCTATTTTTCAGACCGTTTCATGATCCTCATATATTTGAAACCTTTTGAAGCTCTTCATATTTTTCACACCTTTTCAAGCTCTTCAAGATTTTCAACAACGCTTCATGCTCCTGCTTTTTTTCAGACCGTTTCGTGCTCCTCATATATTTGACAGCTTTTGAAGCTCTTCATATTTTTCACACCTTTTCAGGCTCTTCATGTTTTTGAACATCACTTCATGCTCTTCCTTTTTTTCAGACCATTTCTTTCCCCTCATATTTTTGACACCTTTTGAAGCTCTTCTTATTTTTCACAAGTTCTCAGGCTCTGCATGTTTTTCAACACCGCTTCATGCTCCTCATATTTTTCAGACCGTTTCATGCTTCTCATATTTTTGACACCTTTTGAAGCTCTTCCTTTTTTTCACACCTTTTCACGCTCTTCATGTTTTTGAACACCGCTTCGTGCTCCTCCTATTTTTCAGACCGTTTCATGCTCCTAATATTTTTGACACCTTTTGAAGCTCTTCATATTTTTCACACCTTTTCAGGCTCTTCATGTTTGAACACCGCTTCATGCTCCTTCTATTTTTCAGAGAGTTTCATGCTCCTCATGTATTTCACACCTTTTGAAGCTCTTCATATTTTTCACACCTTTTCAGGCTCTTCATGTTTTTCCACACCACTTCATGCTTCTCCTATTTTTCAGCCCGTTTCATGCTCCTCATGTATTTCACACCTTTTGAAGCTCTTCATATTTTTCACACCTTTTCAGGCTCTTCACGTTTTGATCACCATTTCATGCTCCTCTTATTTTTCAGACCGTTTCATGCTCATCTCATTTTTGACACCTTTTGAAGCTCTTCATATATTTCACACATTTTCAACCTCTTCATATTTTTCACACCTTTTCATGCTCTTCATGTTTTTCAACACCGCTTCATGCTTCTCCTATTTTTCAGACAGTTTCATGCTCCTCCTATTTTTCAGACTGTTTCATGCACCTCTCATTATTGACACCTTTTGAAGCTCTCATACTTTTCACACCTTTTCAGGCTCTTCATGTTTTTCAACACCGCTTCATGCTCCTCCTATTTTTGCGACCGTTTCATGCTCCTCATATATTTGACACCTTTGAAGCTCTTCATATTTTATCACACGTTTTCAGGCTTTTCATGTTTTTCATCACCGCTTCACGCTCCTCCTATTATTGAGACCGTTTCACGCTCCACATATTTTTGACAACTTTTGGGGCTCTTCATATTTTTCACACCTTATCAGCCTCTTCATGTTTTTTAACCGCTGCATACTCCTCCTATTTTTCAGACCGTTTCATGCTCCTCATATATTTCACACCTTTTGAAGCTCTTCATATTTTTCACACCTTTTCAGGCTCTTCATTTTTTTCACACCACTCCATGCTCCTCCTATTTTTCAAACCGTTTCATGCTCATCTCATTTTTGACACCTTTAGAAGCTCTTCATATTTTTCACAAGTTCTCAGCCTCCTCATGTTTTTAAACACCGCTTCATGCTCCTCCTATTTTTCAGACCGTTTCATGCTCCTCATATTTTTCACACCTTTTGAAGCTCTTCCTTTTTTTCACACCTTTTCACTCTCTTCATGTTTTTGAACACCGCTTCATGCTCCTCCTATTTTTCAGACCCTTTCATGCTCCTCATAATTTTGACACCTTTTGAAGCTCTTCATATGTTTCACAACTTTTCAGGCTTTTCATTTTTTTCAACACCACTTCATGCTCCTCCTATTTTTCAGACTGTTTCATGCACCTCTCATTATTGACACCTTTTGAAGCTCTCATACTTTTCACACCTTTTCAGGCTCTTCATGTTTTTCAACACCGCTTCATGCTCCTCCTATTTTTGCGACCGTTTCATGCTCCTCATATATTTGACACCTTTGAAGCTCTTCATATTTTATCACACGTTTTCAGGCTTTTCATGTTTTTCATCACCGCTTCACGCTCCTCCTATTATTGAGACCGTTTCACGCTCCACATATTTTTGACAACTTTTGGGGCTCTTCATATTTTTCACACCTTATCAGCCTCTTCATGTTTTTTAACCGCTGCATACTCCTCCTATTTTTCAGACCGTTTCATGCTCCTCATATATTTCACACCTTTTGAAGCTCTTCATATTTTTCACACCTTTTCAGGCTCTTCATTTTTTTCACACCACTCCATGCTCCTCCTATTTTTCAAACCGTTTCATGCTCATCTCATTTTTGACACCTTTAGAAGCTCTTCATATTTTTCACAAGTTCTCAGCCTCCTCATGTTTTTAAACACCGCTTCATGCTCCTCCTATTTTTCAGACCGTTTCATGCTCCTCATATTTTTCACACCTTTTGAAGCTCTTCCTTTTTTTCACACCTTTTCACTCTCTTCATGTTTTTGAACACCGCTTCATGCTCCTCCTATTTTTCAGACCCTTTCATGCTCCTCATAATTTTGACACCTTTTGAAGCTCTTCATATGTTTCACAACTTTTCAGGCTCTTCATTTTTTTCAACACCACTTCATGCTCCTCCTATTTTTCAGACGGTTTCATGCTCATCTCATTTTTTACACCTTTTGAAGCTCTTCATATTTTTCACACCTTTTGATGCTCTTCATATTTTTCACACGTTTTCAGGCTCTTCATGTTTTTCAACACCGCTTCATGCTATTTCTATTTTTCAGAGAGTTTCATGCTCCTCATGTATTTCACACCTTTAGAAGCTCTTCATATTTTTCAAACCTTTTCAGGCTCTTCATGTTTTTCCACACCCCTTCATGCTTCTCCTATTTTTCAGCCCGTTTCATGCTCCTCATGTATTTCACACCTTTTGAAGCTCTTCATATTTTTCACACCTTTTCAGGCTCTTCATGTTTTTCACACCTTTTCAGGCTCTTCATGTTTTTGAACACCATTTCAGGCTTCTCCTAATTTGCAGACCGTTTCATTCTCCTCATATTTTTGACACCTTTTGAAGCTCTTTATATATTTCACACCTTTTCAGGCTCTTCATTTTTTTCAACACCACTTCATGCTCCTCCTATTTTTCAGACCGTTTCATGCTCATCTCATTTTGACACCTTTTGAAGCTCTTCAAATTTTTCACGTCTTTTGAAGCTCTTCATATTTTTCACAACTTTTCAGGCTCTTTATGATTTTCAACACCGCTTCATGCTCCTCCTATTTTTCAGACCGTTTCATGCTCATCTCATTTTGACACCTTTTGAAGCTCTTCAAATTTTTCACACCTTTTGAAGCTCTTCATATTTTTCATATTTTTGAAGCTCTTCATATTTTCACACGTTTTCAGGCTCTTCATGTTTTTCAACAACGCTTCATGCTATTTCTATTTTTCAGAGAGTTTCATGCTCCTCATGTATTTCACACCTTTTGAAGCTCTTCATATTTTTCAACCCTTTTCAGGCTCTTCATGTTTTTCCACACCCCTTCATGCTTCTCCTATTTTTCAGCCCGTTTCATGCTCCTCATATGTTTCACACCTTTTGAAGCTCTTCATATTTTTTTTAACACCTTTTCACGCTCCTCCTATATTTCAGACCGTTTCAAGCTCCTCATATTTTTGACACTTTTTGTAGCTCTTCATATTTTTCACACCTTTTCAGGGTCTTCATGTTTTTCTACACCACTTCATGCTCCTCCTATTTTTCGGACCGTTTTATTCTACTCATATGTTTCACACCTTTTTCAAGCTCTTCATGTTTTTCAACACCACTTCATGCTCCTCCTAATTATCAGACCGTTTCATGCTCCTCATATTTTTGACACCATTTGAAGCTCTTCATATTTTTCACACCTTTTCAGGCTCTTCATGTTTTTTAACACCTTTTCATGCTCCTCCTGTATTTCAGACCGTTTCATGCTCCTTATGTTTTTGACACCTTTTGAAGCTCTTCATATTTTTCACACTTTTTCAGGCTCTTCATATTTTTCAACACCGCTTCATGCTCCTCCTATTGTTCAGACCGTATCATGCTCCTCATATGTTTCACACCTTTTTCAGGCTCTTCATGTTTTTCAACAACACTTCATGCTCCTCCTATGTTTCAGACCGTTTCATGCTCCTCATATTTATGACACCGTTTGAAGCTCTTAATATATTTCACACCTTTTCAGATTTTTCATTTTTTTCAACACGACTTCATGCTTCTCCTGTTTTTCAGACCGTTTCATGCTCATCTCAGTTTGACACCTTTTGAAGCGCTTCATGTTTTTCACATCTTTTGAAGCTCTTCATATTTTTCACAACTTTTCAGGCTCTTTATGATTTTCAACATCCCTTCATGCTCTTCATATTTTTCAGATCGTTTCATGCTCCTCATATTTTTGACACCTTTTTCAGCTTTCATATTTTTCACACCTTTTCAGGCTCTTCATGTTTTGAACACCACTTCATGCTCCTCCTATTTTTCATAGACTTTCATTCTCCTCATATTTTTGACACCTTTTGAAGCTCTTCATATTTTTCACACCTTTTGAAGCTCTTCATATATTTCACACCTTTTCAGGCTCTTCATTTTTTTGAACACAGCTTCATGCTCCTCTTATTTTGCAGACCGTTTCATGCTCCTCATATATTTGACAACTTTTGAAGCTCTTCATATTTTTCACATCTTTTCAGGCTCTCATGTTTTTCAACACCGCTTCATGCTCCTCCTATTTTTCAGAGAGTTTCAGCTCCTCATATTTTTGACACCTTTTGAAGCTCTTCATATTTTTCACACCTTTTCAGCTCTTCATGTTTTGAACACCGTTTCATGCTCCTCCTATTTTTCAGACCGTTTCATTCTCCTATATTTTTGACAGCTTTTGAAGGTCTTCATATTTTTCTCACCTTTTCAAGCTCTTCATTCTTTTCAACACCGCTTCATGCTCCTCCTATTTTTCAGCCCGTTTCATGCTCCTCATAGTTTTGACACCTTTTGAAGCTCTTCATATTTTTCACACCTTTTCAGCTCTTCATGTTTTTGAACACCACTTCATGATCTTTCTATTTTTCAGACCGTTTCATGCTCCTCATATATTTTACATTCTTTGAGGCTCTTCATATTTTTCACACCTTTTGAAGCTCTTCATATTTTTCACACCTTTTCAGGCTCTTCATGTTTTTCAACATCGTTTCATGCTCCTCCTATTTTTCAGACCGTTTCATGCTCCTCATAATTTTGACACCTTTTGAAGCTCTTCATCATTTTCACACCTTTTGAAGCTGTTCATATATTTCACACCTTTTCAGGCTCTTGATGTTTTTCAACACCACTTCATGCTCCTCCTAATTTTCACACCCTTTCATGCTAATCTAATTTTTGACACCTTTTGAAGCTCTTCATCTTTTTCACACCTTTTGAAGGTCTTCATATTTTTCACACCTTTTCAGGCTGTTCATGTTTTTGAACACCGCTTATGCTAGTCCTATTTTTCAGACCGTTTCATGCTCCTCATATTTTTGACACCTTTTGAAGCTCTTCATATTTTTCACACCTTTTCAGGCTCTTCATGTTTTTCAACACCGCTTCATGATCCTCCTATTTTTCGGACCGTTTCATGCTCCTCATATTTTTGACACATTTTGAAGCTCTTCATATTTTTCACACCTTTTCAGGCTCTTCATGTTTCTCAACAACACTTCATGCTCCTCGTATTTTTCAGACGGTTTCATTCTCCTCATATTTTTGACACCTTTTGAAGCTCTGCATATATTTCACACCTTTTCAGGCTCTTCATGATTTTCAACACCACTTCATGCTCCTCCATTTTTCAGACCGTTTCATGCTCATCTCATTTTTGACATCTTTTGAAGCTCTTCATATTTTTCACACTTTTTGAAGCTCTTCATAATTTTCATATTTTTGAAGCTCTTCATATTTTTCACACTTTTTCAGCCTCTTCATGTTTTTCAACACCTCTTCAGGCTCCTCCTATTTTTCAGACCTTTTCATGCTAATCTAATTTTTGACACTTTTTGAAGCTCTTCATACTTTTTGCACCTTTTAAGTCTCTGCATGTTTTTGAACACCTTTTCATGCTCCTCATGTATTTCACTCCTTTTGAAGCTCTTCATATTTTGCACACATTTTCAGGCTCTTCATGTTTTTGAACACCGCTTCATCCTCCTCCTATTTTTCAGATTGTTTCATGCACATCTCATTTTTTACACCTTTTGAGGCTCTTCATATTTTTCACACCTTTTCAGGCTCTTCATGTTTTTGAACACCACTTCATGATCTTCCTATATTCAGACCGTTTCATGCTCCTCATATATTTGACATTCTTTGAGGCTCTTCATATTTTTCACACCTTTTCAGGCTCGTCATGTTTTTGAATACCGTTTCATGCTCCTCCTATTTTTCAGACCGTTTCATGCTCCTCATATTTTTGACACCTTTTGAAGCTCTTCATATTTGTCACACCTTTTCAGGCTCTTCATGTTTTTCAACACCGCTTCATGCTCCTCCTGTTTTTCAGACCGTTTCATGCTAGTCATATTTTTGACACCTTTTGAAGCTCTTCATATTTCTCACACCTTTTCAGGCTCTTCATGTTTTTCAACAACGCTTCATGCTCCTCCAATTTTTCAGACGGTTTCATGCTCCTCATATTTTTGACACCTTTTGAAGCTCTTCATATTTTTCACACATTTTCAGGCTCTTCATGTTTTTCAACACCGCTTCATGCACCTCCTATTTTTCAGAGCATTTCATGCTCATCTCATTTTTGACACCTTTTGAAGCTTTTCATATTTTTCACATATTTTCAGGCTCTTCATGTTTTTGAACACCGCTTCATGCTAATCCTATTTTTCAAACCATATCATGCTCCTCATGTTTTTCACACCTTTTGAAGCTCTTCATATTTTTCACACCTTTTCAGGCTCTTCTTGTTTTTGAACACCACTTCATGCTTCTTCTATTTTTCAGAGAGTTTCATGCTCCTCATGTATTTCACACCTTTTGAAGCTCTTCATATTTTTCACACCTTTTCAGGCTCTTCATGTTTTTCAACACCGCTTCATGCTCCTCCGATTTTTCGGACCGTTTCATGCTCCACATATTTTTGACACCTTTTGAAGCTCTTCGTATAATTCACACCTTTTCAGGCTCTTCATTTTTTTCAACACCACTTCATGCTCCTCCTATTTTTCAGACCATTTCATGCAGATCTCATTTTTGACACCTTTTGAAGCTCTTCTTATTTTTCAAAACTTTTGAAGCTCTTCATATTTTTCACACGTTTTCAGGCTCTTCATGTTTTTCAACACCGCTTCATGCTCCTCCTATTTTTCAGACGGTTTCATACTCATCTCATTTTTGACACCTTTTGAATCTCTTCATATTTTTCACATCTTTTGAAGCTGTTCATATTTTTCACACTTTTTCAGGCTCTGCATGTTTTTCAACAACCTTTCTTGCTCCTCCTATTTTTCAGACGGTTTCATGCTCATCTCATTTTTGACACCTTTTGAAGCTCTTCATATTTTTCACACCTTTTGAAGATCTTCTTATTTTTCACGTTTTTGAAGCTCTTCATATTTTTCACACGTTTTCAGCCTCTTCATGTTTTTCAACACCGCTTCTTGCTCCTGCTATTTTTCAGACCGTTTCATACTCCTCATATTTTTGACACGTTTTGAGGCTCTTCATATTTTTCACACCTTTTCAGGCTCTTCATGTTTTTGAACACCGCTTCATGCTTTTCCTATTTTTCAGACCGTTTCATGCTCCTCATGTATTTCACACCTTTTGAAGCTCTTCATATTTTGCACACCTTTTCAGGCTCTTCATGTTTTTCACAACCACTTCATGCTCCTCCTATTTTTCCGATCGTTTCATGCACATCTCATTTTTTACACCTTTTGAGGCTCTTCATATTTTTCACACCTTTTCAGGCTCTTCATGTTTTTGAACACCACTTCATGATCCTCCTATTTTTCAGACCGTTTCATGCTCCTCATATATTTGACATTTTTTGAGGCTCTTCATATTTTTCACACCTTTTCAGGCTCGTCATGTTTTTGAACACCGCTTCATGCTCCTCCTGTTTTTCAGACCATTTCATGCTAGTCATATTTTTGACACCTTTTGAACCTCTTCATATTTCTCACACCTTTTCAGTCTCTTCATATTTTTCAACACAACTTCATGCATCTCCTATTTTTCGGACCATTTCATGCTCCTCATATTTTTCAAACCTTTTGAAACTCTTCATATTTTTCACACCTTTTCAGGCTCTTCATTTGTTTAAACACCGTTTCATGCTCCTTCTATTATTCAGACCGTTTCATGCTCCTCATAGTTTTCACACCTTTTGAAGCTCTTCATATATTCTCACCTTGTCAGGCTATTCACGTTTTTCAACAACACGTCGTGCTCCTCCTATTTTTCAGACCGTTTCATGTTCCTCATATTTTTGACACGTTTTGAAGCTCTTCATATTTTTCACACCTTTTCAGGCTCTTCATGTTTTGAACACCACTTCATGCTCCTCCTATTATTCAGAGAGTTTCATGCTCCTCATGTATTTCACACCTTTTGAAGCTCTTCATATTTTTCACACCTTTTGAAGCTCTTCATATATTTCACATCTTTTCAGGCTCTTCATGTTTATTTAACAACGTTTCATCCTCCTCCTATTTTTGACACATTTTGAAGCTCTTCATATTTTTCACATCTTTTAAGACTCTTCATGTTTTTCAACACAGCTTCATGCTCCTCCGTTTTTTCAGACCGTTTCATCCTCCTCCTATTTTTGACACATTTTGAAGCTCTTCATATTTTTCACATCTTTTAAGACTCTTCATGTTTTTCAACACCGCTTCATGCTCCTCCGTTTTTTCAGACCGTTTCATGCTCCTCTCATTTTTGACACCTTTTGAAGCTCTTCATATTTTTCACACCTTTTGAAGCTCTTCATATTTTTCACAACTTTTAAGGCTCTTCATGTTTTTCAACACCGCTTCATGGTCCTCCTATTTTTCAGAACGTTTCATGCTCCTCATATTTTTGACACCGTTTCAAGCTCTTCATATATTTCACACCTTTTCAGGCTCTGAATGTTGTCAACACCGCTTCATGCTCATCCTATTTTTCGGACCGCTTCATGATCCTCAGATTTTTGACATCTTTGGAGCACTTCATATTTTTCACACGTTTTCAGCCTCTTCATGTTTTTCAACACTGCATCATGCTCTTCCTATTTTTCAGATCGTTTCATGCTCCTCAATGTTTGACATGTTTTGAATCTCTTTATATTTTTCACACCATTTCAGGCTCTTCATGTTTTGAACAACGTTTCATGCTCCTCCTATTTTTCAGAAAATTTCATGATCCTCATATATTTGAGACCTTTTAAAGCTCTTCATATTTTTCAAAGCTTTTCAGCTCTTCATGTTTGTCAACACCACTTCATGCTCCTCCTATTTTTCAGACCGTTTCTTTCTCCTCATATTTTTGACACCTTTTGAAGCTCTTCATATATTTCACAGATTTTCAGGCTCTTCATCTTTTTGCACACCGCTTCATGCTCCTCCTATTTTTCACACCGTTTCATGCTGCTCTCATTATTGACACATTTCGAAGCTATTCATATTTTTCACACCTTTGGAAGCTCTTCATATTTTTCACACATTTTCAGGCTTTTCTTGTTTTCAACACCTCTTCATACTCCTCCTTTTTTTCAGTCCGTTTCATGTTCCTCATATTTTTCACACCTTTTAATGCTCTTCATATTTTTCACACCTTTTCAGGCTTTTCATGTTTTTCAACACCGCTTCATGCTCCTCCTATTTTTCAGACTGTTTCATGCTCCTCATATTTTTGACAGCTTTTGAAGCTGTTCATATTTTTCACACCTTTTCAGGCTCTTCATGTTTTTCAACCGTGCTTCATGTTCCTCCTATTTTTCACACCGTTTCATGCTCCTCATATTTTTGACACCTTTTGAAGATCTTAATATTTTTCACACCTTTTCAGGCTCTTCATGTTTTTGAACACCATTTCATGCTCCTCCTTTTTTTTGACACATTTTGAACGTCTTCATAATTTTCACACCTTTCAGGCTCTTCATGTTTTACAACACTGTTTCATGCTCCTCCTATTTTTCAGATCATTTCATGCTCCTCATATATTTCACATCTTTTGTAGCTCTTCATATTTTTCACACCTTTTCAGTCTCTTCAGGTTTCTCAACATCACTTCATGCTTCTCCTATTTTTCACACCGTTTCATGCTCCTCATATTTTTGACACCTTTTGAACCTCCTCATTTTTTCACAACTTTGGAAACTCTTCATATATTTCCCACCTTTTCAGGCTCTTAAAGTTTTCAACACCGCTTCATGCTCATCCTATTTTTCAGACCGTTTCATGCTCCTCATATTTTTGACACGTTTTGAGGCTCTTCATGTTTTTCACACCTTTTCAGGCTCTTCATGTTTTTCAACACTGTTTCATGCTGCTCCTATTTTTCAGACCGTTTCATGTTCCTCATATTTTTCACACCTTTTGAAGCTCTTCATATTTTACAAAACTTTTCAGGTTCTTCATGTTTTTGACGACTGCTTCATGCTCCTCCTATTTTTCAGACCGTTTCATGCTCCTTATATATTTGACACCTTTTGAAGCTCCTCCTATTTTTCACACCTTTTCAGGCTCTTCATGTATTTCAACACCGTTTCATGCTCCTCCTATTTTTCAGACCGCTTCAGTCTCCTCATGTATTTCACACCTTTTCAAGCTCTTCATATTTTTCACACCTTTTCAGGCTCTTCATGTTTTTGAACACCGTTTCATGCTCCTCCTATTTTTCAGACCGTTTCATGCTCCTCATATTTTTGACACCTTTTGAACCTCCTCATTTTTTCACAACTTTGGAAACTCTTCATATATTTCACACCTTTTCAGGCACTTCATGATTTCCACGACCACTTCATGCTCCTCCTATTTTTCAGACC
This sequence comes from Dama dama, assembly GCF_033118175.1. Lineage (NCBI taxonomy): Eukaryota > Metazoa > Chordata > Mammalia > Artiodactyla > Cervidae > Dama > Dama dama. The sequence goes on along the minus strand of NW_026870928.1, from coordinate 690,661 downwards.
GTTTCATGCTCATCTCATTTTTGACACCTTTGGAAGCTCTTCATATATTTCACACCTTATGAAGCTCTTCATATTTTTCACACGTTTTCAGGCTCTTCATGTTTTTCAACACCGCTTCATGCTCCTCCTATTTTTCAGACCGTTTCATGCTCCTCATATTTTTGACACGTTTTGAGGCTCTTCATGTTTTTCACACCTTTTCAAGCTCTTCATGTTTTTGAACACCACTTCATGCTCCTCCTATTTTTCAGATCGTTTCATGCTCCTCATATTTTTGACCCCTTTTGAAGATCTTCATGTTTTTCACACCTTTTCAGGCTCTTCATATTTTTGAACACCGTATCATGCTCCTCCTATTTTTCAGACCGTTTCAGGCTCCTCATATTTTTGACACCTTTTGAAGCTCCTCATATTTTTCACACCTTTTGAAGCTCTTCATATATTTCACAACTTTTCAGGCACTTCATGTTTTTCAACATCACTTCATGCTCCTCCTATATTTCAGACCGGTTCATGCTCCTCATATTTTTGACACCTTTTGTAGCTCTTCATATATTTCACACCTTTTGAAGCTCTTCATATTTTTCACACGTTTTCAGGCTATTCATGTTTTTCAACGCCGCTTCATGCTCCTACTATTTTCAGACCGTTTCCACCTCCTCATGTATTTCACACCTTTTGAAGCTCTTCATATATGTCACACCTTTTAGGCTCTTCGTCTTTTTAAAACCGTTTCATGCTCATCCTATTTTTCACACAGTTTCATGCTCCTCATATATTTGACACCTTTTGAAGCTCTTCATATTTTTCACACCTTTTCAGGCTCTTCATGTTTATCAACACAGTTTCATGCTCTTCCTAAATTTCAGACCGTTTCATGCTCCTCATATTGTTGACACCTTTTGAAGCTCTTCATATTTTTCCACCTTTTCAGGCTTTTCATGTTTTTCAACACCGCTTCATGCTCCTCCAATTTTTCAGAAAGTTTCATGCTCCTCATATTTTTAACATCTTTTGAAGCTCTTCATTTTTTTCACACCTTTTCATGCTCTTCATCTTTTTCAAAAAAGTTTCATGCTCATCCTATGTTTCATACTGTTTCACGCTCCTAATATTTTTGACACCTTTTGAAGCTCTTTATATTTTTCACACCTTTTCAGGCTCTTCATGTTTTTGACCACCGCATCATGCTCCTCCTATTTTTCAGTCGTTTCATGCCTCTCATATTTTTTACACCTTTTGAAGCTCTTCATGTATTTCACACCTTTTCATGCTCTTCATCTTTTTCAAAACCGTCTCATTCTCATCCTATTTTAAAGACTGTTTCATGCTCCTCATATTTTTGACACCTTTAGAACCTCTTCATATTTTTCACACCTTTTCATCTCTTCATGTTTTCAACACCGTTTCATGCTCCTCCTATTTTTCAGACCGATTCATGCTCCTCATATTTTTGACACCTTTTGAAGCTCTTCTTTTTTTTTCACACATTTTGAAGCTCTTCATATTTTTCACAACTTTTCAGGCTCTTCATGTTTTTGAACACCGCTTCATGCTCCTCTTATTTTTTAGAGAGTTTCATGCTCCTCATGTATTTCACACCTTTTGAAGCTCTTCATATTTTTCACACCTTTTCAGGCTCTTCATATTTTGAACACCATTTCATGCTTCTCTTATTTTTCAGACCATTTCTTGCTCCTCATATTTATGACACCTTTTGAAGCTCTTCATATTTTTCACACCTTTTGAAGCTGTTCATATTTTTCACACCATTTGAAGCTTTTCATATTTTTCACACGTTTTCAGGTTCTTCATGTTTTTCAACACCGCTTCATGCTCCTGCTAATTTTCAGACCCTTTCATGCTCCACATATTTTTGACACGTTTTGAAGCTCTTCATGTTTTTCACACCTTTTCAGGCTCTTCATGTCTTTCAACACCGTTTCATGCTCCTCCTATTTTTCAGAACTTTTAATGCTCCTCACATTTTTGACACCTTTTGTAGTTCTTCATATATTTCATACATTTTCAGGATCTTTATGTTTTTCAACAACACTTCATGCTCCTCCTATTTTTAAGACCGCTTCATGCTCATCTCATTTTTCACACTTTTGAAACGGTTCATATTTTTCACACCTTTTGAAGATCTTCATATTTTTACAAGTTTTCCGGTTCTTCATGTTTTTCAACACCGCTTCATGCTCCTCCTATTTTTCAGACTATTTCATGCTCCACATATTTTTGACACGTTTTGAAGCTCTTCATATTTTTCACACCTTTTCAGGCTTTTTATGTTTCTGAACACCGCTTCAAGCTGCTCCTATATTTCACATCTTTTGAAGCTCTTCATTATTTTCACACCTTTTCAGGCTCTTCATGTTTTTGAACACAGCTTCATGCTCCTCCTATTTTTCAGACAGTTTAATGCTCCTCATGTATTTCAAACCTTTTGAAGCTCGTCACATATTTCACATCTTCTCAGGCTCTTCATGTTTTGAACACCGTTTCATGCTCCTCCTATTTTTTAGACCGTTTTATACTCCTCATAATTTTGACACCTTTTGAAGCTCTTCATATTTTTCACAACTTTTCAGGCTCTTCATGGTTTTCAACACCGTCTCATTCTACTCCTATTTTTCAGACCGTTTCATGCTCCTCATGTATTTCACACCTTTTGAAGCTTTTCACATTTTTCACACCTTTTCAGGCTCTTCATGTTATTCAACACCGCTTCATGATCTTCCTATTTTTCAGTCCATTTCATGCTCCTCATATTTTTGACACCTGTTGAAGTTCTTCATATTTTTCCACCTTTTCAGCTCTTCAAGTTTTTCAACACCACTTCATGCTCCTCCTATATTTCAGAGCGTTTCATGCTCCTCATATTTTTGACACCTGTTGAAGCTCTTCATATTTTTCACACCTTTTCAGGCACTTCATATTTTTCAACACCGCTTCATGCTCCTCCTATTTTTCAGATCGTTTCATGCTCCTCATATTTTGACACCTTTTGAAGCTCTTCATATTTTTCACAAGTTTTCAGGTTCTTCATGTTTTTCAACACCGCTTCATGCTCCTCCTATTTTTCACACCGTTTCATGCTCCACATATATTTGACACGTTTTGAAGCTCTTCATATTTTTCACACCTTTACAGGCTTTTTATGTTTTTGAACACCACTTCATGCTGCTCCTATATTTCATACCTTTTGAAGCTCTTCATATTTTCCACACCATTTGAAGCTCTTCATATTTCTCAAACGTTTTCAGGCTCTTCATGTTTTTCAACACCCCTTCTTGCTCATCTATTTTTCAGACCGTTTCATGCTTCTCTCATTTCTGACATCTTTTGAAGCTCTTCATATATTTCACACATTTTCAGGCTCTTCATGTTTTTCAACACCACTTCATGCTCCTCCTATTTTTCAGACCGTTTCATGCTCATCTCACTTTTGACACATTTTGAAGCTCTTCATATTTTCCACACCTTTTGAAGCTCTTCATATTTTTCAAACGTTTTCAGGCTCTTCATGTTTTTCCACACCGCTTCATGCTCCTCCTTTTTTTCAGATAGTTTCATGCCCCCTTTATTTTTGACACCTTTTGAAGCTCTTCATATTTTTCAAACCGTTTCAGGCTCTTCATGTTTTTCAACACCCCTTCTTGCTCATCTATTTTTCAGACCGTTTCATGCTTCTCTCATTTCTGACATCTTTTGAAGCTCTTCATATATTTCACACATTTTCAGGCTCTTCATGTTTTTCAACACCACTTCATGCTCCTCCTATTTTTCAGACCGTTTCATGCTCATCTCACTTTTGACACATTTTGAAGCTCTTCATATTTTCCACACCTTTTGAAGCTCTTCATATTTTTCAAACGTTTTCAGGCTCTTCATGTTTTTCCACACCGCTTCATGCTCCTCCTTTTTTTCAGATAGTTTCATGCCCCCTTTATTTTTGACACCTTTTGAAGCTCTTCATATTTTTCAAACCGTTTCAGGCTCTTCATGTTTTTCAACACCGCTTCATGCTCCTCCTATTTTTCAAACCGTTTCATGCTCCTCATATTTTTGACACCTTTTGAAGCTCTTCATATATTTCACACCTTTTCCACCTCTTCATGTTTTTCAACACTGCTTCTTGCTCCTCCAATTTTTCAGACCGTTTCATGCTCCTCCTATTTTTGATACCTTTTGAAGCTGTTCATATATTTCACACCTTTTCAGGCGTTTCATGTCTTTGAAAACCGTTTCATGCTCGTCATATTTGGACAGTTTTTGATGCTCTTCATATTTTTCACAGCTTTTCAGGCTCTTCATGTTTTTCAACACCACTTCATGCTCCTATTTTTCAGACCGTTTCCTGCTCCTCATATTTTTGACACATTTTCAAACTCTTCATATTTTTCACACCTTTTCAGGCTCTTCTTGTTTTTCAACACCGCTTCATGCTCCTCGTAATTTTCAGACAGTTTCATGTGCCTCCTCTTTTTAACATCTTTTGAAGGTCTTCATATTTTTCACACCTTTTCAGGCTCTTCATGTTTTTCCGCACCGCTTCCTGCTCTTCCTTTTTTTCAGACCGTTCCATGCTCCTCATATTTTTGACACCTTTTGAAGCTCTTCATATTTTGCACACCTTTTGAGGCTCTTTATGTTTTTCAACACCACTTCATGCTCATCCTATTTTCAGACCGTTTAATGCTCCTCTTATTTTTGACACCTTTTGAAGCTCTTCATATTTTTCAAACCTCTTCAGGTTCTTCATATTTTTCAACACCGCTTCATGCTCCTCCTATTTTTCAGATAGTTTCATGCCCCCTCTATTTTTGACACATTTTGAAGCTCTTCATATTTTTCAAGCCTTTTCAAGCTCTTCATGTTTTTAAACAGAGCTTCATTTTCCTCCTATTTTTCAGACCGTTTCATGCTCCACATATTTTTGACACCTTTTGAAGCTCTTCATATTTTTCAACCTTTTCTTGCTTTCCATGTTTTTGAACACCGTTCCATGCTCCTCATATTTTTGACACCTTTGAAGCTCTTCAAAATTTTGACACCTTTTGAAGCTCTTCATATTTTTCAAACCTTTTCAAGCTCTTCATGTTTTTCAACACCGCTTCTTGCTCCTCCTATTTTTCAGACCGTTTCATGCTCCTCATATTTTTGACACCTTTTGAATCTCTTCATATATTTCACACCTTTTCAGGCTCTTCATGTTTTTGAACACCGCTTCATGATCCTCCTATTTTTCAGACCGTTTCATACACCTCATATTTTTTTCACCTTTTGAAGCTCTTCATATTTTTCACACCTTTTCAGGCTCCTCATGTTTTGCAACACCGCTTCATGGTCCTCCTATTTTTCAGACCATTTCATACTCGTCATATTTTTGACACCTTTTGATGCTCTTCATATTTTTCACACCTTTTCAGGCTCTTCATTTTTTCAACACCGCTTCATGCTCCTCCTATTTTTCAGACTGTTTCATGCTCATCTCATTTTTGACACCTTTGGAAGCTCTTCATATTTTTCACAACTTTTCAGGCTCTGCATGTATTTGAACACCGTTTCATGCTACTCCTATATTTCAGACCGATTCTTGCTGCTCATATATTTGACACCTTTTGAAACTCTTCATATTTTTAACACCTTTTTAGGCTCTTCATGTTTTTCAACAACGCTTCATGCTCCTCCTATTTTTCAGACCGTTTCATGCTCCTCATATTTTTGACACCTTTTGATGCTCTTCATCTTTTTCATACCTTTTCAGGCTTTTCATGTTTTTGCACACCGCTTCATGCTCCTCCTATTTTTCACACCTTTTGAAGCTCTTCATATTTTTCACCCTTTTCAGTCTCTTCATGTTTTTAACACGGTTTCATGCTCCTCCTATTTTTCAGACCGTTTCATGCTCCTCATATTTTTGACACCTTTTGAAGCTCTTCATATTTTTCACATCTTTTCAGGCTCTTCATGTTTTTCAACACCGCTTCATGCTCCACCTATTTTTCAGACGGTTTCATGCTCATCTCTTTTTTGACACCTTTTGAAGCTCTTCATATTTTTCATACCTTTTGAAGCTCTTCATATTTTTCACTCGTTTTCACGCTCTTCATGTTTTTCAACACCGCTTCATGCTCCTCCTATTTTTCAGACGGTTTCATGCTCCTCATATTTTTGACACCTTTTGAAGCTCTTCATATTTTTCAAACCTTTTCAGGCTCTTCATGTTTTTGAACACTGCTTCATGCTCCTCGTATTTTTCAAACCATTTCATGATCCTCATGTATTTCACACCTTTGAACCTCTTCATATTTTTCACACCTTTTCAGGCTCTTCATGTGTTTCAACACCACTTCATGCTCCTCAGCTTTTTCAGACCGTTTCATGCTCATTTCATTTTTGAAACATTTTGAAGCTCTTCATATTTTTCACACCTTTTGAATCTCTTCATATTTTTGACACCTTTTCAGGCTCTTCATGTTTTTGAACACCTCTGCATGCTCCTCCTATTTTTCAGGGCGTTTAATGCTCCTCATGTATTTCACACCTTTTGAAGCTCTTCATATTTTTCTCACCTTTTCAGGCTCTTCATGTTTTTGAACACCGCTTCATGCTCCTCATATTTTTCAGACCGTTTCATGCTCCTCATATATTTCAAACCTTTTGCACCTCTTCATATTTTTCACACCTTTTCAATGTCTTCATGTTTTTGAACACCGTTTCATGCTGCTCCTATTTTTCACAATGTTTCATGCTCCTCATATTTTTGACACCTTTTGAAGCCTTTCATATTTTTCACACCTTTTCAGGCTCTTCATATTTTTGAACACCTCTTCCTCTTCCTCCTATTTTTCAGACCGTTTCTTGCTCCTCATGTATTTCACACCTTTTGAAGCCCTTCATATTTTTCACACCTTTTCAGGCTCTTGATGATTTTCCACACCACTTCATGCTTCTCCTATTTTTCAACACGTTTCATGCTCCTCATGTATTTCACACCTTTTGAAGCTCTTCATATTTTTCACACCTTTTCAGGCTCTTCATGTTTTTCAACACCGCTTCATGCTCCTCCTATTTTTCAGACCGTTTCATGCACCTCATATTTTTCTCACCTTTTGAAGCTCTTCATATTTTTCACACCTTTTCAGGCTCCTCATGTTTTGCAACACCGCTTCATGGTCCTCCTATTTTTCAGACCGTTTCATACTCCTCATATTTTTGACAACTTTTGATGCTCTTCATATTTTTCACACCTTTTCAGGCTCTTCATTTTTTCAACACCGCTTCATGCTCCTCCTATTTTTCAGAGCGTTTCATGCTCATCTCATTTTTGACACCTTTGGAAGCTTTTCATATTTTTCACAATTTTTCAGGCTCTTCATGTTTTGAACACCGCTTCATGCTCCTCCTATTTTTCAGACCGTATCATGCTCCTCATATTTTGACACCTTTTGAAGCTCTTCATATATTTCACACCTTTTCAGTCTCTTCTTTTTCTTCAACACCACCTCATGCACCTCCTATTTTTCAGACCGTTTCATGATCATCTCATTTTTGACACCTTTTGAAGCTCTTCATATTTTTCACACCTTTTCAGGCTCCTCATTTTTTTCAACACCACTTCATTCTCCTCCTATTTTTCAGACCGTTTCATGCTCATCTCTTTTTTGACACCTTTTGAAGCTCTTCATATTTTTCACACATTTTGAAGCTCTTAATATTTTTCACACCTTTTCTGGCTCTTCATGTTTTTCAACACCGGTTCATGGCACTCCTATTTTTTAGACCGTTTCATGCTCCTCATATTTTTGACAACTTTTGAAGCTGTTCATATTTTTCACACCTTTTCAGGCTCTTCATTTTTTTCAACACTGCTTCATGCTCCTCCTATTTTTCAGAACGTTTCATGCTCCTTATAATTTTGACACCTTTTGAAGCTCTTCATATTTTTCACACCTTTTCAGGCTCTTCATGTTTTTCAACACTGCTTCATGCTCCTCCTATTTTTCAGACCGTCTCCTGCACCTCATATATTTCACACCTTTAGAAGCTCTTCATATTTTTCACACATTTTCAGGCTCTTCATGTTTCTCAACACCGCTTCCTGCTCCTCCTCTTTTTCAGACCGTTTCATGCTCCTCATATTTTTGACACATTTTGAAGCTCTTCATGTTTCTCACAGCTTTTCAGGTTCTTCATGTTTTTCAACACTACTTCATGCTCCTCCTATTTTTCAGACGGTTTCATGCTCATGTCATTTTTGACACCTTTTGAAGCTCTTCATATTTTTCACATCTTTTGAAGCTCTTCATATTTTTCACACGTTTTCAGGCTCTTCATGTTGTTCAACACCCTTTCTTGCTCCTCCTATTTTTCAGACCATTTCATGCTACTCATATTTTTGACACGTTTTGAAGCTCTTCATATTTTTCACACCTTTTCAGGCTCTTCATGTTTTTGAACACCGTTTCATAGTCCTCCTATTTTTCAGACCGTTTCATGCTCCTCATATTTTTGACACCTTTTGAAGCTCTTCATATTTTTCACTACTTTTCAGGGTCTTCCTGTTTTGAACACCGCTTCATGCTCCTCCTATTTTTCAGAACTTTTCATGCTCCTCATATTTTTGACACCTTTTGAAGCTCTTCATATTTTTCACACCTTTTCAGGCTCTTCATGTTTTTGAACACCATTTCATGCTCCTCCTATTTTACAGACCGTTTCATTCTCCTCATATTTTTGACACCTTTTGAAGCTCTTCATATATTTCACACCTTTTCAGGCTTTTCATTATTTTCAACACCACTTCATGCTCCTCTTATTTTTCAGACCGTTTCATGCTCATCTCATTTTGACACCTTTTGAAGCTCTTCATGTTTTTCACAACTTCTGAAGCTCTTCATATTTTTCACAAATTTTCAGGCTCTTTATGATTTTCAACACCGCTTCATGCTCCTCCTATTTTTCAGACCGTTTCATGTTCATCTCATTTTGACACCTTTTGAAGCTCTTCATATTTTTCACACCTTTTGAAGCCCTTCATATTTTGCATATTTTTGAAGTTCTTCATAATTTCACACGTTTTCAGACTCTTCATGTTTTTCAACACCACTTCATGCTCCTCCTATTTTTCAGACCGTTTCATGCTCCTCATATTTTTGACACCTTTTGAAGCTCTTCATATATTTCACACACTTTCAGGCTTTTCATTATTTTCAACACCACTTCATGCTCCTCCTATTTTTCAGACCGTTTCATGCTCCTCATATTTTTGACACCTTTTGAAGCTCTTCATATTTTTCACACCTTTTCAGGCTCTTCATGTTTTTGAACACCGCTTCATGCTCCTCCTATTTTTCAGACCGTTTCATGCTCCTCATATTTTTGACAACTTTTGAAGCTTTTCATATTTTTCACACCTTGTCAGGCTCTTGAATTTTTTCAACACCACTTCATGCTCCTCCTTTTTTGCAGACCGTTTCATGCTCCTCATATTTTTGACACCTTTTGAAGCTCTTCATATTTTGCACACCTTTTCAGGCTCTTCATGTTTTTGAACACCGCTTCATGATCCTCCTATTTTTCTGACCTTTTCATGCTCCTCATATTTTTGACAACTTTTGAAGCTCTTCATATTTTTCACAACTTTTCAGGCTTTTCCTGTTTTTGAACACCGCTTCATGCTCCTCCTATTTTTCAAACCGTTTCATGCTCCTCATATTTTTGACACCTTTTGAAGCTCTTCATATTTTTCACACCTTTTCAGGCTCTTCATGTTTTTGAACACCGCTTCATGCTCCTCCTATTTTCAGACCGTTTCATTCTCCTCATATTTTTGACACCTTTTGAAGCCCTTCATATATTTCACACCTTTTCCGTCTCTTCTTTTTTTTCAACACGACTTCATGCTCCTCCTATTTTTCAGACCGTTTCATGCTCATCTCATTTTTGACACCTTTTGAAGCTCTTCATATTTTTCACACCTTTTCAAGCTCTTCATGTTTTTGAACACCGCTTCATGCTCCTCCTATTTTTCAGACTGCTTCATACTCCTCTCATTTTTGACACCTTTTGAAGCTCTTCATATTTTTGACACCTTTTGAAGCTCTTCATATTTCTCACACGTTTTCAGGCTCTTCATGATTTTCAACACCGATTCATGCTCCTCCTCTTTTTCAGACCGTTTCATGCTCCTCATATTTTTGATACCTTTTGAATCTCCTCATATTTTTTACACCTTTTGAACCTCTTCATATATTTCACACTTTTTCAGGCTCTTCATGTTTTTCAACACGGCTTCATGCTCCTCCTATTTTTCAGACCGTTTCATGCTCCTCATATTTTACACACCTTTTGAAGCTCTTCATATTTTTCACACCTTTTAAGCCTCTTCATGTTTTTTAACACCGCTTCATGCTCCTCCTATTTTCAAGACAGTTTCATACTCCTCATGTATTTCATACCTTTTGAAGCTCCTCATATTTTTCACACCTTTTCAGGCTCTTCATATTTTTGAAAACCGCTTCATGCTCCTCCTATTTTTAAGACCATTTCATGCTCCTCATATATTTCACACCTTTTGAAGTTCTTCATATTTTTCACACCTTTTCAGGCTCTGCATGTTTTTCAACACCGTTTCATGCTCCTCCTATTTTTCAGACCGTTTCATGCTCCTCATATTTTTGACACATTTTGAAGTTCTTGATATATTTCACACCTTCTCAGGCTCTTCATTTTTTGGAACACGACTTCTTACTCCTCCTATTTTTCAGACCGTTTCATGCTCATCTCATTTTTGACACCTTTTGAAGCTCTTCATATATTTGACACCATTTGAAGCTCTTCATATTTTTCACAACTTTTCAGGCTCTGCATGTATTTGAACACCGTTTCATGCTACTCCTATATTTCAGACCGATTCTTGCTGCTCATATATTTGACACCTTTTGAAACTCTTCATATTTTTAACACCTTTTCAGGCTCTTCATGTTTTTCAACACCGCTTCATGCTCCTCCTATTTTTCAGACCGTTTCATGCTCCTCATATTTTTGACACCTTTTGATGCTCTTCATATTTTTCACACCTTTTCAGGCTTTTCATGTTTTTGCACACCGCTTCATGCTCCTCCTATTTTTCACACCTTTTGAAGCTCTTCATATTTTTCACCCTTTTCAGTCTCTTCATGTTTTTAACACGGTTTCATGCTCCTCCTATTTTTCAGACCGTTTCATGCTCCTCATATTTTTGACACCTTTTGAAGCTCTTCATATTTTTCACATCTTTTCATGCTCTTCATGTTTTTCAACACCGCTTCATGCTCCACCTATTTTTCAGACGGTTTCATGCTCATCTCTTTTTTGACACCTTTTGAAGCTCTTCATATTTTTCATACCTTTTGAAGCTCTTCATATTTTTCACTCGTTTTCACGCTCTTCATGTTTTTCAACACCGCTTCATGCTCCTCCTATTTTTCAGACGGTTTCATGCTCCTCATATTTTTGATACCTTTTGAATCTCCTCATATTTTTTACACCTTTTGAACCTCTTCATATATTTCACACTTTTTCAGGCTCTTCATGTTTTTCAACACGGCTTCATGCTCCTCCTATTTTTCAGACCGTTTCATGCTCCTCATATTTTTCACACCTTTTGAAGCTCTTCATATTTTTCACACCTTTTAAGCCTCTTCATGTTTTTTAGCACCGCTTCATGCTCCTCCTATTTTCAAGACAGTTCCATACTCCTCATGTATTTCATACCTTTTGAAGCTCCTCATATTTTTCACACCTTTTCAGGCTCTTCATATTTTTGAAAACCGCTTCATGCTCCTCCTATTTTTAAGACCGTTTCATGCTCCTCATATTTTTGACACCTTTTGAAGCTCTTCATATTTTTCACTACTTTTCAGGGTCTTCCTGTTTTGAACACCGCTTCATGCTCCTCCTATTTTTCAGAACTTTTCATGCTCCTCATATTTTTGACACCTTTTGAAGCTCTTCATATTTTTCACACCTTTTCAGGCTCTTCATGTTTTTGAACACCATTTCATGCTCCTCCTATTTTACAGACCGTTTCATTCTCCTCATATTTTTGACACCTTTTGAAGCTCTTCATATATTTCACACCTTTTCAGGCTTTTCATTATTTTCAACACCACTTCATGCTCCTCTTATTTTTCAGACCGTTTCATGCTCATCTCATTTTGACACCTTTTGAAGCTCTTCATGTTTTTCACATCTTCTGAAGCTCTTCATATTTTTCACAAATTTTCAGGCTCTTTATGATTTTCAACACCGCTTCATGCTCCTCCTATTTTTCAGACCGTTTCATGTTCATCTCATTTTGACACCTTTTGAAGCTCTTCATATTTTTCACACCTTTTGAAGCTCTTCATATTTTGCATATTTTTGAAGTTCTTCATAATTTCACACGTTTTCAGACTCTTCATGTTTTTCAACACCACTTCATGCTCCTCCTATTTTTCAGACCGTTTCATGCTCCTCATATTTTTGACACCTTTTGAAGCTCTTCATATTTTTCACACCTTTTCAGGCTCTTCATGTTTTTGAACACCGCTTCATGCTCCTCCTATTTTTCAGACCGTTTCATGCTCCTCATATTTTTGACAACTTTTGAAGCTTTTCATATTTTTCACACCTTGTCAGGCTCTTGAATTTTTTCAACACCACTTCATGCTCCTCCTTTTTTGCAGACCGTTTCATGCTCCTCATATTTTTGACACCTTTTGAAGCTCTTCATATTTTGCACACCTTTTCAGGCTCTTCATGTTTTTGAACACCGCTTCATGATCCTCCTATTTTTCTGACCTTTTCATGCTCCTCATATTTTTGACAACTTTTGAAGCTCTTCATATTTTTCACAACTTTTCAGGCTTTTCCTGTTTTTGAACACCGCTTCATGCTCCTCCTATTTTTCAAACCGTTTCATGCTCCTCATATTTTTGACACCTTTTGAAGCTCTTCATATTTTTCACACCTTTTCAGGCTCTTCATGTTTTTGAACACCGCTTCATGCTCCTCCTATTTTCAGACCGTTTCATTCTCCTCATATTTTTGACACCTTTTGAAGCCCTTCATATATTTCACACCTTTTCCGTCTCTTCTTTTTTTTCAACACCACTTCATGCTCCTCCTATTTTTCAGACCGTTTCATGCTCATCTCATTTTTGACACCTTTTGAAGCTCTTCATATTTTTCACACCTTTTCAAGCTCTTCATGTTTTTGAACACCGCTTCATGCTCCTCCTATTTTTCAGACTGCTTCATACTCCTCTCATTTTTGACACCTTTTGAAGCTCTTCATATTTTTGACACCTTTTGAAGCTCTTCATATTTCTCACACGTTTTCAGGCTCTTCATGATTTTCAACACCGATTCATGCTCCTCCTCTTTTTCAGACCGTTTCATGCTCCTCATATTTTTGATAACTTTTGAATCTCCTCATATTTTTTACAACCTTTGAACCTCTTCATATATTTCACACTTTTTCAGGCTCTTCATGTTTTTCAACACGGCTTCATGCTCGTCCTATTTTTCAGACCGTTTCATGCTCCTCATATTTTTCACACCTTTTGAAGCTCTTCATATTTTTCACACCTTTTAAGCCTCTTCATGTTTTTTAACACCGCTTCATGCTCCTCCTATTTTCAAGACAGTTTCATACTCCTCATGTATTTCATACCTTTTGAAGCTCCTCATATTTTTCACACCTTTTCAGGCTCTTCATATTTTTGAAAACCGCTTCATGCTCCTCCTATTTTTAAGACCATTTCATGCTCCTCATATATTTCACACCTTTTGAAGTTCTTCATATTTTTCACACCTTTTCAGGCTCTGCATGTTTTTCAACACCGTTTCATGCTCCTCCTATTTTTCAGACCGTTTCATGCTCCTCATATTTTTGACACATTTTGAAGTTCTTGATATATTTCACACCTTCTCAGGCTCTTCATTTTTTGGAACACGACTTCTTGCTCCTCCTATTTTTCAGACCGTTTCATGCTCATCTCATTTTTGACACCTTTTGAAGCTCTTCATATATTTGACACCATTTGAAGCTCTTCATATTTTTCACAACTTTTCAGGCTCTGCATGTATTTGAACACCGTTTCATGCTACTCCTATATTTCAGACCGATTCTTGCTGCTCATATATTTGACATCTTTTGAAACTCTTCATATTTTTAACACCTTTTCAGGCTCTTCATGTTTTTCAACACCGCTTCATGCTCCTCCTATTTTTCAGACCGTTTCATGCTCCTCATATTTTTGACACCTTTTGATGCTCTTCATATTTTTCACACCTTTTCAGGCTTTTCATGTTTTTGCACACCGCTTCATGCTCCTCCTATTTTTCACACCTTTTGAAGCTCTTCATATTTTTCACCCTTTTCAGTCTCTTCATGTTTTTAACACGGTTTCATGCTCCTCCTATTTTTCAGACCGTTTCATGCTCCTCATATTTTTGACACCTTTTGAAGCTCTTCATATTTTTCACACCTTTTCAGGCTCTTCATATTTTTGAACACCTCTTCCTCTTCCTCCTATTTTTCAGACCGTTTCTTGCTCCTCATGTATTTCACACCTTTTGAAGCCCTTCATATTTTTCACACCTTTTCAGGCTCTTGATGTTTTTCCACACCACTTCATGCTTCTCGTATTTTTCAACACGTTTCATGCTCCTCATGTATTTCACACCTTTTGAAGCTCTTCATATTTTTCACACCTTTTCAGGCTCTTCATGTTTTTCAACACCGCTTCATGCTCCTCCTATTTTTCAGACCGTTTCATGCACCTCATATTTTTCTCACCTTTTGAAGCTCTTCATATTTTTCACACCTTTTCAGGCTCCTCATGTTTTGCAACACCGCTTCATGGTCCTCCTATTTTTCAGACCGTTTCATACTCCTCATATATTTTACAACTTTTGATGCTCTTCATATTTTTCACACCTTTTCAGGCTCTTCATTTTTTCAACACCGCTTCATGCTCCTCCTATTTTTCAGACCGTTTCATGCTCATCTCAT
The DNA here is from genome assembly GCF_033118175.1 of Dama dama. Lineage (NCBI taxonomy): Eukaryota > Metazoa > Chordata > Mammalia > Artiodactyla > Cervidae > Dama > Dama dama. The sequence goes on along the minus strand of NW_026870928.1, from coordinate 675,609 downwards.
TTTTGACACCTTTGGAAGCTTTTCATATTTTTCACAATTTTTCAGGCTCTTCATGTTTTGAACACCGCTTCATGCTCCTCCTATTTTTCAGACCGTATCATGCTCCTCATATTTTGACACCTTTTGAAGCTCTTCATATATTTCACACCTTTTCAGTCTCTTCTTTTTCTTCAACACCACCTCATGCACCTCCTATTTTTCAGACCGTTTCATGATCATCTCATTTTTGACACCTTTTGAAGCTCTTCATATTTTTCACACCTTTTCAGGCTCCTCATTTTTTTCAACACCACTTCATTCTCCTCCTATTTTTCAGACCGTTTCATGCTCATCTCTTTTTTGACACCTTTTGAAGCTCTTCATATTTTTCACACATTTTGAAGCTCTTAATATTTTTCACACCTTTTCAGGCTCTTCATGTTTTTCAACACCGGTTCATGGTACTCCTATTTTTCAGACCGTTTCTTGCACCTCATATATTTCACACCTTTAGAAGCTCTTCATATTTTTCACATATTTTCATGCTCTTCATGTTTCTCAACACCGCTTCCTGCTCCTCCTCTTTTTCAGAACGTTTCATGCTCCTCATATTTTTGACACCTTTTGAAGCTCTTCGTGTTTCTCACAGCTTTTCAGGTTCTTCATGTTTTTCAACACTACTTCATGCTCCTCCTATTTTTCAGACGGTTTCATGCTCATCTCATTTTTGACACCTTTTGAAGCTCTTCATATTTTTCACATCTTTTGAAGCTCTTCATATTTTTCACACGTTTTCAGGCTCTTCATGTTGTTCAACACCCTTTCTTGCTCCTCCTATTTTTCAGACCATTTCATGCTCCTCATATTTTTGACACGTTTTGAAGCTCTTCATATTTTTCACACCTTTTCAGGCTCTTCATGTTTTTGAACACCGTTTCATAGTCCTCCTATTTTTCAGACCGTTTCATGCTCCTCATATTTTTGACACCTTTGAAGCTCTTCATATTTTTCACTACTTTTCAGGGTCTTCCTGTTTTGAACACCGCTTCATGCTCCTCCTATTTTTCAGAAATTTTCATGCTCCTCATATTTTTGACACCTTTTGAAGCTCTTCATATTTTTCACACCTTTTCAGGCTCTTCATGTTTTTGAACACCATTTCATGCTCCTCCTATTTTACAGATCGTTTCATTCTCCTCATATTTTTGACACCTTTTGAAGCTCTTCATATATTTCACACCTTTTCAGGCTTTTCATTATTTTCAACACCACTTCATGCTCCTCTTATTTTTCAGACCGTTTCTTGCTCATCTCATTTTGACAACTTTTGAAGTTCTTCATGTTTTTCACATCTTCTGAAGCTCTTCATATTTTTCACAAATTTTCAGGCTCTTTATGATTTTCAACACCGCTTCATGCTCCTCCTATTTTTCAGACCGTTTCATGTTCATCTCATTTTGACACCTTTTGAAGCTCTTCATATTTTTCACACCTTTTGAAGCTCTTCATATTTTGCATATTTTTGAAGTTCTTCATAATTTCACACGTTTTCAGACTCTTCATGTTTTTCAACACCACTTCATGCTCCTCCTATTTTTCAGACCGTTTCATGCTCCTCATATTTTTGACACCTTTTGAAGCTCTTCATATTTTGCACACCTTTTCAGGCTCTTCATGTTTTTGAACACCGCTTCATGATCCTCCTATTTTTCTGACCTTTTCATGCTCCTCATATTTTTGACAACTTTTGAAGCTCTTCATATTTTTCACAACTTTTCAGGCTTTTCCTGTTTTTGAACACCGCTTCATGCTCCTCCTATTTTTCAAACCGTTTCATGCTCCTCATATTTTTGACACCTTTTGAAGCTCTTCATATTTTTCACACCTTTTCAGGCTCTTCATGTTTTTGAACACCGCTTCATGCTCCTCCTATTTTCAGACCGTTTCATTCTCCTCATATTTTTGACACCTTTTGAAGCCCTTCATATATTTCACACCTTTTCCGTCTCTTCTTTTTTTTCAACACCACTTCATGCTCCTCCTATTTTTCAGACCGTTTCATGCTCATCTCATTTTTGACACCTTTTGAAGCTCTTCATATTTTTCACACCTTTTCAGGCTCTTCATGTTTTTGAACACCGCTTCATGCTCCTCTTATTTTTCAGACTGCTTCATACTCCTCTCATTTTTGAAACCTTTTGAAGCTCTTCATATTTTTGACACCTTTTGAAGCTCTTCATATTTCTCACACGTTTTCAGGCTCTTCATGATTTTCAACACCGATTCATGCTCCTCCTCTTTTTCAGACCGTTTCATGCTCCTCATATTTTTGATACCTTTTGAATCTCCTCATATTTTTTACACCTTTTGAACCTCTTCATATATTTCACACTTTTTCAGGCTCTTCATGTTTTTCAACACGGCTTCATGCTCCTCCTATTTTTCAGACCGTTTCATGCTCCTCATATTTTTCACACCTTTTGAAGCTCTTCATATTTTTCACACCTTTTAAGCCTCTTCATGTTTTTTAGCACCGCTTCATGCTCCTCCTATTTTCAAGACAGTTCCATACTCCTCATGTATTTCATACCTTTTGAAGCTCCTCATATTTTTCACACCTTTTCAGGCTCTTCATATTTTTGAAAACCGCTTCATGCTCCTCCTATTTTTAAGACCGTTTCATGCTCCTCATATATTTCACACCTTTTGAAGTTCTTCATATTTTTCACACCTTTTCAGGCTCTGCATGTTTTTCAAGACCGTTTCATGCTCCTCCTATTTTTCAGACCGTTTCATGCTCCTCATATTTTTGACACATTTTGAAGTTCTTGATATATTTCACACCTTCTCAGGCTCTTCATTTTTTGGAACACGACTTCTTGCTCCTCCTATTTTTCAGACCGTTTCATGCTCATCTCATTTTTGACACCTTTTGAAGCTCTTCTTATATTTGACACCATTTGAAGCTCTTCATATTTTTCACAACTTTTCAGGCTCTGCATGTATTTGAACACCGTTTCATGCTACTCCTATATTTCAGACCGATTCTTGCTGCTCATATATTTGACACCTTTTGAAACTCTTCATATTTTTAACACCTTTTCAGGCTCTTCATGTTTTTCAACACTGCTTCATGCTCCTCCTATTTTTCAGACCGTTTCATGCTCCTCATATTTTTGACACCTTTTGATGCTCTTCATATTTTTCACACCTTTTCAGGCTTTTCATGTTTTTGCACACCGCTTCATGCTCCTCCTATTTTTCACACCTTTTGAAGCTCTTCATATTTTTCACCCTCTTCAGTCTCTTCATGTTTTTGAACACGGTTTCATGCTCCTCCTATTTTTCAGACCGTTTCATGCTCCTCATATATTTCAAACCTTTTGCACCTCTTCATATTTTTCACACCTTTTCAATGTCTTCATGTTTTTGAACACCGTTTCATGCTGCTCCTATTTTTCACAACGTTTCATGCTCCTCATATTTTTGACACCTTTTGAAGCTCTTCATATTTTTCACACCTTTTCAGGCTCTTCATATTTTTGAACACCTCTTCCTCTTCCTCCTATTTTTCAGACCGTTTCTGGCTCCTCATGTATTTCACACCTTTTGAAGCCCTTCATATTTTTCACACCTTTTCAGGCTCTTGATGTTTTTCCACACCACTTCATGCTTCTCGTATTTTTCAACACGTTTCATGCTCCTCATGTATTTCACACCTTTTGAAGCTCTTCATATTTTTCACACCTTTTCAGGCTCTTCATGTTTTTCAACACCGCTTCATGCTCCTCCTATTTTTCAGACCGTTTCATGCACCTCATATTTTTCTCACCTTTTGAAGCTCTTCATATTTTTCACACCTTTTCAGGCTCCTCATGTTTTGCAACACCGCTTCATGGTCCTCCTATTTTTCAGACCGTTTCATACTCCTCATATTTTTTACAACTTTTGATGCTCTTCATATTTTTCACACCTTTTCAGGCTCTTCATTTTTTCAACACCGCTTCATGCTCCTCCTATTTTTCAGACCGTTTCATGCTCATCTCATTTTTGACACCTTTGGAAGCTTTTCATATTTTTCACAATTTTTCAGGCTCTTCATGTTTTGAACACCGCTTCATGCTCCTCCTATTTTTCAGACCGTATCATGCTCCTCATATTTTGACACCTTTTGAAGCTCTTCATATATTTCACACTTTTTCAGTCTCTTCTTTTTCTTCAACACCACCTCATGCACCTCCTATTTTTCAGACCGTTTCATGATCATCTCATTTTTGACACCTTTTGAAGCTCTTCATATTTTTCACACCTTTTCAGGCTCCTCATTTTTTTCAACACCACTTCATTCTCCTCCTATTTTTCAGACCGTTTCATGCTCATCTCTTTTTTGACACCTTTTGAAGCTCTTCATATTTTTCACACATTTTGAAGCTCTTAATATTTTTCACACCTTTTCTGGCTCTTCATGTTTTTCAACACCGGTTCATGGTACTCCTATTTTTCAGACCGTTTCTTGCACCTCATATATTTCACACCTTTAGAAGCTCTTCATATTTTTCACACATTTTCAGGCTCTTCATGTTTCTCAACACCGCTTCCTGCTCCTCCTCTTTTTCAGAACGTTTCATGCTCCTCATATTTTTGACACCTTTTGAAGCTCTTCGTGTTTCTCACAGCTTTTCAGGTTCTTCATGATTTTCAACACTACTTCATGCTCCTCCTATTTTTCAGACGGTTTCATGCTCATCTCATTTTTGACACCTTTTGAAGCTCTTCATATTTTTCACATCTTTTGAAGCTCTTCATATTTTTCACACGTTTTCAGGCTCTTCATGTTGTTCAACACCCTTTCTTGCTCCTCCTATTTTTCAGACCATTTCATGCTCCTCATATTTTTGACACGTTTTGAAGCTCTTCATATTTTTCACACCTTTTGAAGCTCTTCATATTTTGCATATTTTTGAAGTTCTTCATAATTTCACACGTTTTCAGACTCTTCATGTTTTTCAACACCACTTCATGCTCCTCCTATTTTTCAGACCGTTTCATGCTCCTCATATTTTTGACACCTTTTGAAGCTCTTCATATTTTTCACACCTTTTCAGGCTCTTCATGTTTTTGAACACCGCTTCATGCTCCTCCTATTTTTCAGACCGTTTCATGCTCCTCATATTTTTGACAACTTTGGAAGCTTTTCATATTTTTCACACCTTGTCAGGCTCTTGAATTTTTTCAACACCACTTCATGCTCCTCCTTTTTTGCAGACCGTTTCATGCTCCTCATATTTTTGACACCTTTTGAAGCTCTTCATATTTTGCACACCTTTTCAGGCTCTTCATGTTTTTGAACACCGCTTCATGATCCTCCTATTTTTCTGACCTTTTCATGCTCCTCATATTTTTGACAACTTTTGAAGCTCTTCATATTTTTCACAACTTTTCAGGCTTTTCCTGTTTTTGAACACCGCTTCATGCTCCTCCTATTTTTCAAACCGTTTCATGCTCCTCATATTTTTGACACCTTTTGAAGCTCTTCATATTTTTCACACCTTTTCAGGCTCTTCATGTTTTTGAACACCGCTTCATGCTCCTCCTATTTTCAGACCGTTTCATTCTCCTCATATTTTTGACACCTTTTGAAGCCCTTCATATATTTCACACCTTTTCCGTCTCTTCTTTTTTTTCAACACCACTTCATGCTCCTCCTATTTTTCAGACCGTTTCATGCTCATCTCATTTTTGACACCTTTTGAAGCTCTTCATATTTTTCACACCTTTTCAGGCTCTTCATGTTTTTGAACACCGCTTCATGCTCCTCTTATTTTTCAGACTGCTTCATACTCCTCTCATTTTTGAAACCTTTTGAAGCTCTTCATATTTTTGACACCTTTTGAAGCTCTTCATATTTCTCACACGTTTTCAGGCTCTTCATGATTTTCAACACCGATTCATGCTCCTCCTCTTTTTCAGACCGTTTCATGCTCCTCATATTTTTGATACCTTTTGAATCTCCTCATATTTTTTACACCTTTTGAACCTCTTCATATATTTCACACTTTTTCAGGCTCTTCATGTTTTTCAACACGGCTTCATGCTCCTCCTATTTTTCAGACCGTTTCATGCTCCTCATATTTTTCACACCTTTTGAAGCTCTTCATATTTTTCACACCTTTTAAGCCTCTTCATGTTTTTTAGCACCGCTTCATGCTCCTCCTATTTTCAAGACAGTTCCATACTCCTCATGTATTTCATACCTTTTGAAGCTCCTCATATTTTTCACACCTTTTCAGGCTCTTCATATTTTTGAAAACCGCTTCATGCTCCTCCTATTTTTAAGACCGTTTCATGCTCCTCATATATTTCACACCTTTTGAAGTTCTTCATATTTTTCACACCTTTTCAGGCTCTGCATGTTTTTCAAGACCGTTTCATGCTCCTCCTATTTTTCAGACCGTTTCATGCTCCTCATATTTTTGACACATTTTGAAGTTCTTGATATATTTCACACCTTCTCAGGCTCTTCATTTTTTGGAACACGACTTCTTGCTCCTCCTATTTTTCAGACCGTTTCATGCTCATCTCATTTTTGACACCTTTTGAAGCTCTTCATATATTTGACACCATTTGAAGCTCTTCATATTTTTCACAACTTTTCAGGCTCTGCATGTATTTGAACACCGTTTCATGCTACTCCTATATTTCAGACCGATTCTTGCTGCTCATATATTTGACACCTTTTGAAACTCTTCATATTTTTAACACCTTTTCAGGCTCTTCATGTTTTTCAACACTGCTTCATGCTCCTCCTATTTTTCAGACCGTTTCATGCTCCTCATATTTTTGACACCTTTTGATGCTCTTCATATTTTTCACACCTTTTCAGGCTTTTCATGTTTTTGCACACCGCTTCATGCTCCTCCTATTTTTCACACCTTTTGAAGCTCTTCATATTTTTCACCCTCTTCAGTCTCTTCATGTTTTTGAACACGGTTTCATGCTCCTCCTATTTTTCAGACCGTTTCATGCTCCTCATATATTTCAAACCTTTTGCACCTCTTCATATTTTTCACACCTTTTCAATGTCTTCATGTTTTTGAACACCGTTTCATGCTGCTCCTATTTTTCACAACGTTTCATGCTCCTCATATTTTTGACACCTTTTGAAGCTCTTCATATTTTTCACACCTTTTCAGGCTCTTCATATTTTTGAACACCTCTTCCTCTTCCTCCTATTTTTCAGACCGTTTCTGGCTCCTCATGTATTTCACACCTTTTGAAGCCCTTCATATTTTTCACACCTTTTCAGGCTCTTGATGTTTTTCCACACCACTTCATGCTTCTCCTATTTTTCAACACGTTTCATGCTCCTCATGTATTTCACACCTTTTGAAGCTCTTCATATTTTTCACACCTTTTCAGGCTCTTCATGTTTTTCAACACCGCTTCATGCTCCTCCTATTTTTCAGACCGTTTCATGCACCTCATATTTTTCTCACCTTTTGAAGCTCTTCATATTTTTCACACCTTTTCAGGCTCCTCATGTTTTGCAACACCGCTTCATGGTCCTCCTATTTTTCAGACCGTTTCATACTCCTCATATTTTTTACAACTTTTGATGCTCTTCATATTTTTCACACCTTTTCAGGCTCTTCATTTTTTCAACACCGCTTCATGCTCCTCCTATTTTTCAGACCGTTTCATGCTCATCTCATTTTTGACACCTTTGGAAGCTTTTCATATTTTTCACAATTTTTCAGGCTCTTCATGTTTTGAACACCGCTTCATGCTCCTCCTATTTTTCAGACCGTATCATGCTCCTCATATTTTGACACCTTTTGAAGCTCTTCATATATTTCACACCTTTTCAGTCTCTTCTTTTTCTTCAACACCACCTCATGCACCTCCTATTTTTCAGACCGTTTCATGATCATCTCATTTTTGACACCTTTTGAAGCTCTTCATATTTTTCACACCTTTTCAGGCTCCTCATTTTTTTCAACACCACTTCATTCTCCTCCTATTTTTCAGACCGTTTCATGCTCATCTCTTTTTTGACACCTTTTGAAGCTCTTCATATTTTTCACACATTTTGAAGCTCTTCATATTTTTCACACCTTTTCTGGCTCTTCATGTTTTTCAACACTGCTTCATGCTCCTCCTATTTTTCAGACCGTTTCATGCTCCTCATATTTTTGACACCTTTTGATGCTCTTCATATTTTTCACACCTTTTCAGGCTTTTCATGTTTTTGCACACCGCTTCATGCTCCTCCTATTTTTCACACCTTTTGAAGCTCTTCATATTTTTCACCCTCTTCAGTCTCTTCATGTTTTTGAACACGGTTTCATGCTCCTCCTATTTTTCAGACCGTTTCATGCTCCTCATATATTTCAAACCTTTTGCACCTCTTCATATTTTTCACACCTTTTCAATGTCTTCATGTTTTTGAACACCGTTTCATGCTGCTCCTATTTTTCACAACGTTTCATGCTCCTCATATTTTTGACACCTTTTGAAGCTCTTCATATTTTTCACACCTTTTCAGGCTCTTCATATTTTTGAACACCTCTTCCTCTTCCTCCTATTTTTCAGACCGTTTCTGGCTCCTCATGTATTTCACACCTTTTGAAGCCCTTCATATTTTTCACACCTTTTCAGGCTCTTGATGTTTTTCCACACCACTTCATGCTTCTCGTATTTTTCAACACGTTTCATGCTCCTCATGTATTTCACACCTTTTGAAGCTCTTCATATTTTTCACACCTTTTCAGGCTCTTCATGTTTTTCAACACCGCTTCATGCTCCTCCTATTTTTCAGACCGTTTCATGCACCTCATATTTTTCTCACCTTTTGAAGCTCTTCATATTTTTCACACCTTTTCAGGCTCCTCATGTTTTGCAACACCGCTTCATGGTCCTCCTATTTTTCAGACCGTTTCATACTCCTCATATTTTTTACAACTTTTGATGCTCTTCATATTTTTCACACCTTTTCAGGCTCTTCATTTTTTCAACACCGCTTCATGCTCCTCCTATTTTTCAGACCGTTTCATGCTCATCTCATTTTTGACACCTTTGGAAGCTTTTCATATTTTTCACAATTTTTCAGGCTCTTCATGTTTTGAACACCGCTTCATGCTCCTCCTATTTTTCAGACCGTATCATGCTCCTCATATTTTGACACCTTTTGAAGCTCTTCATATATTTCACACCTTTTCAGTCTCTTCTTTTTCTTCAACACCACCTCATGCACCTCCTATTTTTCAGACCGTTTCATGATCATCTCATTTTTGACACCTTTTGAAGCTCTTCATATTTTTCACACCTTTTCAGGCTCCTCATTTTTTTCAACACCACTTCATTCTCCTCCTATTTTTCAGACCGTTTCATGCTCATCTCTTTTTTGACACCTTTTGAAGCTCTTCATATTTTTCACACATTTTGAAGCTCTTAATATTTTTCACACCTTTTCTGGCTCTTCATGTTTTTCAACACCGGTTCATGGTACTCCTATTTTTCAGACCGTTTCTTGCACCTCATATATTTCACACCTTTAGAAGCTCTTCATATTTTTCACACATTTTCAGGCTCTTCATGTTTCTCAACACCGCTTCCTGCTCCTCCTCTTTTTCAGAACGTTTCATGCTCCTCATATTTTTGACACCTTTTGAAGCTCTTCGTGTTTCTCACAGCTTTTCAGGTTCTTCATGATTTTCAACACTACTTCATGCTCCTCCTATTTTTCAGACGGTTTCATGCTCATCTCATTTTTGACACCTTTTGAAGCTCTTCATATTTTTCACATCTTTTGAAGCTCTTCATATTTTTCACACGTTTTCAGGCTCTTCATGTTGTTCAACACCCTTTCTTGCTCCTCCTATTTTTCAGACCATTTCATGCTCCTCATATTTTTGACACGTTTTGAAGCTCTTCATATTTTTCACACCTTTTGAAGCTCTTCATATTTTGCATATTTTTGAAGTTCTTCATAATTTCACACGTTTTCAGACTCTTCATGTTTTTCAACACCACTTCATGCTCCTCCTATTTTTCAGACCGTTTCATGCTCCTCATATTTTTGACACCTTTTGAAGCTCTTCATATTTTTCACACCTTTTCAGGCTCTTCATGTTTTTGAACACCGCTTCATGCTCCTCCTATTTTTCAGACCGTTTCATGCTCCTCATATTTTTGACAACTTTGGAAGCTTTTCATATTTTTCACACCTTGTCAGGCTCTTGAATTTTTTCAACACCACTTCATGCTCCTCCTTTTTTGCAGACCGTTTCATGCTCCTCATATTTTTGACACCTTTTGAAGCTCTTCATATTTTGCACACCTTTTCAGGCTCTTCATGTTTTTGAACACCGCTTCATGATCCTCCTATTTTTCTGACCTTTTCATGCTCCTCATATTTTTGACAACTTTTGAAGCTCTTCATATTTTTCACAACTTTTCAGGCTTTTCCTGTTTTTGAACACCGCTTCATGCTCCTCCTATTTTTCAAACCGTTTCATGCTCCTCATATTTTTGACACCTTTTGAAGCTCTTCATATTTTTCACACCTTTTCAGGCTCTTCATGTTTTTGAACACCGCTTCATGCTCCTCCTATTTTCAGACCGTTTCATTCTCCTCATATTTTTGACACCTTTTGAAGCCCTTCATATATTTCACACCTTTTCCGTCTCTTCTTTTTTTTCAACACCACTTCATGCTCCTCCTATTTTTCAGACCGTTTCATGCTCATCTCATTTTTGACACCTTTTGAAGCTCTTCATATTTTTCACACCTTTTCAGGCTCTTCATGTTTTTGAACACCGCTTCATGCTCCTCTTATTTTTCAGACTGCTTCATACTCCTCTCATTTTTGAAACCTTTTGAAGCTCTTCATATTTTTGACACCTTTTGAAGCTCTTCATATTTCTCACACGTTTTCAGGCTCTTCATGATTTTCAACACCGATTCATGCTCCTCCTCTTTTTCAGACCGTTTCATGCTCCTCATATTTTTGATACCTTTTGAATCTCCTCATATTTTTTACACCTTTTGAACCTCTTCATATATTTCACACTTTTTCAGGCTCTTCATGTTTTTCAACACGGCTTCATGCTCCTCCTATTTTTCAGACCGTTTCATGCTCCTCATATTTTTCACACCTTTTGAAGCTCTTCATATTTTTCACACCTTTTAAGCCTCTTCATGTTTTTTAGCACCGCTTCATGCTCCTCCTATTTTCAAGACAGTTCCATACTCCTCATGTATTTCATACCTTTTGAAGCTCCTCATATTTTTCACACCTTTTCAGGCTCTTCATATTTTTGAAAACCGCTTCATGCTCCTCCTATTTTTAAGACCGTTTCATGCTCCTCATATATTTCACACCTTTTGAAGTTCTTCATATTTTTCACACCTTTTCAGGCTCTGCATGTTTTTCAAGACCGTTTCATGCTCCTCCTATTTTTCAGACCGTTTCATGCTCCTCATATTTTTGACACATTTTGAAGTTCTTGATATATTTCACACCTTCTCAGGCTCTTCATTTTTTGGAACACGACTTCTTGCTCCTCCTATTTTTCAGACCGTTTCATGCTCATCTCATTTTTGACACCTTTTGAAGCTCTTCATATATTTGACACCATTTGAAGCTCTTCATATTTTTCACAACTTTTCAGGCTCTGCATGTATTTGAACACCGTTTCATGCTACTCCTATATTTCAGACCGATTCTTGCTGCTCATATATTTGACACCTTTTGAAACTCTTCATATTTTTAACACCTTTTCAGGCTCTTCATGTTTTTCAACACCGCTTCATGCTCCTCCTATTTTTCAGACCGTTTCATGCTCCTCATATATTTGACACCTTTTGATGCTCTTCATATTTTTCACACCTTTTCAGGCTTTTCATGTTTTTGCACACCGCTTCATGCTCCTCCTATTTTTCACACCTTTTGAAGCTCTTCATATTTTTCACCCTCTTCAGTCTCTTCATGTTTTTGAACACGGTTTCATGCTCCTCCTATTTTTCAGACCGTTTCATGCTCCTCATATATTTCAAACCTTTTGCACCTCTTCATATTTTTCACACCTTTTCAATGTCTTCATGTTTTTGAACACCGTTTCATGCTGCTCCTATTTTTCACAACGTTTCATGCTCCTCATATTTTTGACACCTTTTGAAGCTCTTCATATTTTTCACACCTTTTCAGGCTCTTCATATTTTTGAACACCTCTTCCTCTTCCTCCTATTTTTCAGACCGTTTCTGGCTCCTCATGTATTTCACACCTTTTGAAGCCCTTCATATTTTTCACACCTTTTCAGGCTCTTGATGTTTTTCCACACCACTTCATGCTTCTCCTATTTTTCAACACGTTTCATGCTCCTCATGTATTTCACACCTTTTGAAGCTCTTCATATTTTTCACACCTTTTCAGGCTCTTCATGTTTTTCAACACCGCTTCATGCTCCTCCTATTTTTCAGACCGTTTCATGCACCTCATATTTTTCTCACCTTTTGAAGCTCTTCATATTTTTCACACCTTTTCAGGCTCCTCATGTTTTGCAACACCGCTTCATGGTCCTCCTATTTTTCAGACCGTTTCATACTCCTCATATTTTTTACAACTTTTGATGCTCTTCATATTTTTCACACCTTTTCAGGCTCTTCATTTTTTCAACACCGCTTCATGCTCCTCCTATTTTTCAGACCGTTTCATGCTCATCTCATTTTTGACACCTTTGGAAGCTTTTCATATTTTTCACAATTTTTCAGGCTCTTCATGTTTTGAACACCGCTTCATGCTCCTCCTATTTTTCAGACCGTATCATGCTCCTCATATTTTGACACCTTTTGAAGCTCTTCATATATTTCACACCTTTTCAGTCTCTTCTTTTTCTTCAACACCACCTCATGCACCTCCTATTTTTCAGACCGTTTCATGATCATCTCATTTTTGACACCTTTTGAAGCTCTTCATATTTTTCACACCTTTTCAGGCTCCTCATTTTTTTCAACACCACTTCATTCTCCTCCTATTTTTCAGACCGTTTCATGCTCATCTCTTTTTTGACACCTTTTGAAGCTCTTCATATTTTTCACACATTTTGAAGCTCTTCATATTTTTCACACCTTTTCTGGCTCTTCATGTTTTTCAACACCGGTTCATGGTACTCCTATTTTTCAGACCGTTTCTTGCACCTCATATATTTCACACCTTTAGAAGCTCTTCATATTTTTCACACATTTTCAGGCTCTTCATGTTTCTCAACACCGCTTCCTGCTCCTCCTCTTTTTCAGAACGTTGCATGCTCCTCATATTTTTGACACCTTTTGAAGCTCTTCGTGTTTCTCACAGCTTTTCAGGTTCTTCATGTTTTTCAACACTACTTCATGCTCCTCCTATTTTTCAGACGGTTTCATGCTCATCTCATTTTTGACACCTTTTGAAGCTCTTCATATTTTTCACATCTTTTGAAGCTCTTCATATTTTTCACACGTTTTCAGGCTCTTCATGTTGTTCAACACCCTTTCTTGCTCCTCCTATTTTTCAGACCATTTCATGCTCCTCATATTTTTGACACGTTTTGAAGCTCTTCATATTTTTCACACCTTTTCAGGCTCTTCATGTTTTTGAACACCGTTTCATAGTCCTCCTATTTTTCAGACCGTTTCATGCTCCTCATATTTTTGAAACCTTTGAAGCTCTTCATATTTTTCAAGCCTTTTCAGGCTCTTCATGTTTTTGAACACCGCTTCATGCTCCTCCTATTTTTCAAACCTTTTCATGATCCTCATGTATTTCAAACCTTTGAAACTCTTCATATTTTTCACACCTTTTCTTGCTCTTCATGTTTTTCAACAACATTTCATGCTCCTCCTATTTTTCAGACCTTTTCATGCTCCTCATATTTTTCACACCTTTTCATGCTCTTCTTGTTTTTCAACACAGTTTCATGGTCCTCATATGTTTGACACCTTTTGAATCTCTTCATATTTTTCACACCTTTTCAGGCTCTTCATGATTTTCAACACTGCTTCATGCTCCTCATATTTTTGAGACCGTTTCATGCTCCTAATATTGTTCACACCTTTTCAAGATCTTCATGTTATTCAACACCGCTTCATGCTCTTCCTATTTTTCAGGCCGTTTCATGCTCCTCATATTTTTGATACTTTTGAAGCTCTTAATATTTTTCACACCTTTTCAAGCTCTTCATGTTTTGAACACCATTTCATGCTCCTCCTATTTTTCAGACCGTTTCATGCTCCTCATATTTTTGACAACTTTTGAAGCTCCTCATATTTTTCACACCTTTTCAGGCTCTTCATGTTTTTCAACACACTTTCATGCTCCTCATATGTTTGACACCTTTTGAATCTCTTCATATTATTCACACCTTTTCAGGCTCTTCATGATTTTCAACACCGCTTCATGCTCCCCATATTTTTGAGACCGTTTTATGCTACTCATATTTTGACACCTTTTGAAGCTCTTCATGTATTTCACACCTTTTCAGGCTCTACATGTTTTTCAACACCGCTTCATCCTCATCATATTTTGAGACCGTTTTATGCTACTCATATTTGACAACTTTTGAAGCTCTTCATATATTTCACACCTTTTAAGGCTCTTCATGTTTCTGGACACCGCTTCATGCTCCTCCTATATTTCACACTTTTTGAAGCTCTTCATATATTTCACACCTTTTCAAGCTCTTCATGTTTCTGAACACCGCTTCATGCTCCTCTTATTTTTGACACCTTTTGAAGCTCTTCATATATTTCACACCTTTTCAGGCTCTTCATGTTTTTGAACACCGCTTCATGCTCCTCCTATATTTCACACCTTTTGAAGCTCTTCATATATTTCACACCTTTTCAGACTCTTCATGTTTTTCAACATCGCTTCATACTCCTCCTATTTTTTTGACCGTTTCATGCTCCTCATATATTTGACACCTTTTGAAGCTCTTCATATTTTTCACACCTTTTGAAGCTCTTCATATTTTTCACACCTTTTGAAGCTCTTCATATTTTACACATATTTTCACCCTCTTCATGTTTTTCAACACCTTTTCATGCTCCTCCTATTTTTCGGACTGTTTCATTCTCTTCATATTTTTGACACTTTTTGAAGCTCTTCATATTTTTCACACCTTTTCAGGCTCTTCATCTTTTTCAACACCGTTTCATGCTCCTCATATTTTTCAGACTGTTTCATTCTCCTCATATTTATGTCAACTTTTGAAACTCTTCATTTTCTTCACACCTTTTCATGCTCTTCATGTTTTTGAACACTGCTTCATGCTCCTCCTATGTTTCAGACCGTTTCATGCTCCTCATATTTTTGAAACCTTTTGAAGTTCGTCATATATTTCACACCTTTTCAGGCTCTTCATGTTTTTAAACACCTCTTCATTCTTCTCCTGTTTTTCAGACCATTTCATGCTCCTCATATTTTTCACACTTTTTGAAGCTCTTCATATTTTTCACACTTTTTGAAGCTCTTCATACTTTTCACACCTGTCAGGCTCTTCATGTTTTTGAACACCGCTTCCTGCTCCACCTATTTTTCAGATCGCTTATGCTCCTCATATTTTTCACACTTTTTGAAGCTCTTCATATTTTTCACACTTTTTCAGGCTCTTCATGTTTTTGAACACCGCTTCATGCTCCTCCTATTTTTCAGACCGTTTCATGCTCCTCATGTATTTCACACCTTTTGAACCTCTTCGTATTTCGCACACCTTTTCAGGCTCTTCATGTTTTTCACAACCACTTCATGCTCTTCCTATTTTTCAGACCGTTTCATGCTCCTCATATTTTTGATACCTTTGAAGCTCTTCATATTTTTCACACCTTTTCAGGCTCTTCATGTTTTGAACACCATTTCATGCTCCTCCTATTTTTCCGACCGTTTCATGCTCCTCATCTTTTACACACCTGTTGAAGCTCTTCATATTTTTCACACCATTTCAGGCTCTTCATGTTTTTCAACACCGCTTCATGCTCCTCCTATTTTTTCAGACCGTTTAATGCTCTTCCTATTTTTGACACGTTTTGAGGCTCTTCATATTTTTCTCACCTTTTCAGGCTCTTCATGTTTTCGAACACCGCTTCATGCTCCTCCTATTTTTGAGACCGTTTTATGCTCCACATGTATTTCACAGCTTTTGAATCTCTTCAGAATTTTCCCACCTTTCAGGCTCTTCATGTTTTTGAACACCGTTTCATGGTCTTCCTATTTTTCAGACCGTTTCATGCTCCTCATATTTGTGACACCTTTAGAAACTCTTCATATTTTTCACACCTTTTCAGGTTCTTCATGTTTTTGAACACCGTTTCATGCTCCTCCTATTTTTCAGACCATTTCATGCTCCTCATATTTTTGACACATTTTGAATCTCTTCATATTTTTCACACCTTTTCAGGCTCTTCATGTTTTTGAACACCGCTTCATGCTTCTCCTATTTTTCAGACCGTTTCATGCTATTCATGTATTTAATACCTTTTGAAGCTCTTCATATTTTTCACACCTTTTCAGGCTCTTCATGTTTTTGAACACCTTTTCATGCTCCTCGTATTTTTCTGACCGTTTCCTGCTCCTCATATTTTTTACCCTTTTTGAACCTCCTCATATTTTTCGCACCTTTTGAACCTCTTCATATATTTCACATCATTTCAGGCTCTTCATGTTTTTCAACACCACTTCATGCTCCTCCTATTTTTCAGACCGTTTCATGCTCCTCATAATTTTGACACGTTTTGAAGCTCTTCAAATTTTTCACACCTTTTCAGGCTCTTCATCTTTTTCAACACCACTTCATGCTCCTCCTCTTTTCCAGAGTGTTTCATTGTCCTCATATTTTTGACACCTTTAGAAGCTCTTTATATTTTTCACAACTTTTCAGGCTCTTCATGTTTTTCACAACCGCTTCATGCTCCTCCTATTTTTCAGACAGTTTCATTCCTCTCATGTATTTCACACCTTTTGAAGCTCTTCATATTTTTCACACCTTTTCAGACTCTTCATGTTTTTGAACACCACTTCATGCTCCTCCTATTTTACACACAGTTTCATGCTCCAAATGTATTTCACACCTTTTGAAGCTCTTCTTATTTTTCACACATTTTGAGGCTCTTCATTTGTTTGAACACCGTTTCATGCTGCTCCTAATTTTCAGACCGTTTCATTCTCATCTCATTTTGACAGCTTTTGAAGCTCTTCATATTTTCACGCCTTTTGAAGCTCTTCATATATTTCACACCTTTTCAGGCTCTTCTTTTTTTTCAACACCACTTCATGCTCCTCCTAATTTTCAGACCGTTTCATGATCATCTTATTTTGACAGCTTTTGAAGCTCTTCATATTTTCACACCTTTTGAAGCTCTACATATTATTCACATCTTTTCAGGCTCTTCATGATTTTCAACACCGCTTCATGCTCATCCTATTTTTCAGACTGTTTCATGCTCATCTCATTTTTGACACCTTTGGAAACTCTTCATATTTTTTCACTCGTTTTCAGGCTCTTCCAGTTTTTCAACAACATTTCATGCTCCTCCTATTTTTCAGACTGTTTCATGGTCGTAATGTATTTCACACCTTTTGAAGCTCTTTATATTTTTCACACCTTGTCAGGCTCTTCCTGTTTCTGAACAGTGCTTCATGCTCCTCCTATTTTTCAGACCGTATCATGCTCCTCATATTTTTGAAACATTTTGAAGCTCTTCATATATTTCACACCTGTTCAGGCTCTTCATGTTTTTGAACACCACTTCATGCTTCTCATATTTTTCAGACTGTTTCATGGTCCTCATGTATTTCACACATTTTGAAGCTCTTTATATTTTTCACACCTTTTCAGGCTCTTCATATATTTGAACACTGCTTCATGCTCCTCCTATTTTTCAGAGAGTTTCATGCTCCTCATGTATTTCACAACTTTTGAAGCTCTTCATGTTTTTCACACCTTTTCAGGCTGTTCATGTTTTTTAACAGCGCTTCATGATTCTCCTATTTTTCAGACCGTTTCATGCTCTTCATATTTTTGACACATTTTGAAGCTCTTCATATTTTTCACAGCTTTTCAGGCTCTTCATGTTTTTCCACACCACTTCATGCTTCTCCTAATTTTCAGACCGTTTCATGCTCCTCATGTATTTCACACCTTTTGAAGCTCTTCATATTTTTCACACCTTTTCAGGCTCTTCATGTTTTTCCACACCACTTCATGCTTCTCTTATTTTTCAGCCCGTTTCATGCTCCTCATATATTTCACACCTTTTGAAGCTCTTCATATTTTTCAAACCTTTTCAGGCTCTTCATGTTTTTGATCACCGTTTCATGCTCCTCCTATTTTTCAGACGGTTTCATGCTCCTCATATTTTTGACACTCTTTGAAGATCTTCATATTTTTCACACCTTTTCAGGCTCTTCATGTTTTTCAACACCACTTCATGCTCCTCCTATTTTTCAGACCGTTTCATGCTCCTCATATATTTGACACATTTAGAAGCTCTTCATATTTGCACACCTTTTCAGGCTCTTCATATTTTTCATCACCGCTTCATGCTCCTCCTATTTTTCAGACGGTTTCATGTTGATCTCATTTTTGACACCTTTTGAAGCTCTTCATATTTTTCACACCTTTTGAAACTCTTCATATTTTTCACAGCTTTTCAGGCCCTTCATGATTTTCATCACCACTTCATGCTCCACCTATTTTTAAGACCGTATCATGCTCCTCATATTTTTGACACCTTTAGAAGATCTTCATATTTTTCACACCTTATCAGGCTCTTCATGTTTTTCAACAACGCTTCATGCTCCTCCTATTTTTCAGACCGTTTCATGCTCCTCATATTTTTGACACCTTTTGAAGCTCTTCATATTTTTCACACCTTTTCAGGCTCTTCATATTTTTCAAAACCGCATCATGCTCTTCCTATTTTTCAGACCGTTTCATGCACCTCATATTTTTCACACCTTTTAAAGCTCTTCATATTTTTCACACCTTTTCAGGCTCCTTATGTTTTTCAACACCGATTCATTCTCCTCCTATTTTTCAGACCGTTTCATGCTCCTCATATTCTTGACAAGTTTTAAAGCTCTTCATATTTTTCACACCTTTTCAGGCTCTTCATGATTTTGAACACCGCTTCATGCTCCTCCTATTTTTCAGACCGTTTCATGCTCCTCATATTCTTGACAAGTTTTAAAGCTCTTCATATTTTTCACACCTTTTCAGGCTCTTCATGATTTTGAACACCGCTTCATGCTCCTCCTATTTTTCAGACCGTTTCATGCTCCTCATATTTTTCACACCTTTTGAAGCTCTTCATATTTTTCACACCTTTTCAGGCTCTTCATGATTTTGAACACCGCATCATGCTCTTCCTATTTTTCAGACCGTTTCATGCACCTCATATTTTTCACACCTTTTAAAGCTCTTCATATTTTTCACACCTTTTCAGGCTCCTTATGTTTTTCAACACCGATTCATGCTCCTCCTATTTTTCAGACCGTTAAATGCTCCTCATGTATTTGACACCTTTTGAAGCTCCTCATATTTTTCACACGTTTTCAGGCTGTGCATGTTTTTGAACACCGCTTCATGCTCCTCCTATTTTTCAGACCGATTCATGCTCGTCATATTTTTGACACCTTTTGAAGCTCTTCATATTTTTGACACCTTTTCAGGCTCTTCAGGTTTTTCAACACTGCTTCATGCTCCACCTATTTTTCAGACCGTTTCATCCTCCTCATATTTTTGACACCTTTTGAAGCTCTTCATATTTTTCACACCTTTTCAGGCTCTTCAGGTTTTTCAACACCGCTTCATGCTCCTCCTTTTTTGCAGACCGTTTCATGCTCCGCATATTTTTGACACCTTTTGAATTTCTTCATATTTTTCACACCTTTTCAGGCTCTTCATGTTTTTGAACACCACTTCATGCTCCTCGTATTTTTCAGAGAGTTTCATGCTCCGCATGTATTTCACACCTTATGAAGCTCTTCATATTTTTCACGCCTTTTCAGGCTGTTCATGTTTTTGAACACCGCTTCATGATTCTCCTATTTTTCAGACCCTTTCATGCTCTTCATATTTTTGACACATTTTGAAGCTCTTCATATTTTTCACACCTTTTCAGGCTCTTCATGTTTTTCCACACCACTTCATGCTTCGCCTAATTTTCAGACCGTTTCATGCTCCTCTTGTATTTCACACATTTTGAAGCTCTTCATATTTTTCACACCTTTTTAGGCTCTTCATGTTTTTGACGACCGCTTCATGCTCCTCCTATTTTTCAGACCATTTGATGCTCCTCATATTTTTTGACACCTTTTGAAGCTCTTCATATTTTTCACACCTTTTAGGCTCTTCATGTTTTTCAACACCGTTTCATGATCTTCCTATTTTTCAGACCGTTTCATTCTCATCTCATTTTTGACACCTTTTGAAGCTCTTCATATTTTTCACACCTTTTCAGGATGTTCATGTTTTTCCAGCCAACTTCATGCTTCTCCTATTTTTCAGACCGTTTCATGCTCCTCATGTATTTCACACCTTTGAAGCTCTTCATATTTTTCACACCTTTTCAGGCTCTTCATGTTTTTGATCACCGTTTCATGCTCCTCCTATTATTCAGACCGTTTCATGCTCCTCATATTTTTCACACCTTTTGAAGCTCTTCATATCTTTCACAACTTTTCAGGGTCTTCATGTTTTTGAACACCACTTCATGATCCTCCTATTTTTCAGACCATTTCATGCTCTTCATAATTTTGACCCATTTTGAAGCTCTTCATATATTTCACACCTTTTCAGGCTCTTCATGTTTTTCAAAACCACTTCATGCTCCTCCTAATTTTCAGACCGTTTCATGTTCTTCTCATTTATGACACATTTTGAAGCTCTTCATATTTTTCACACCTTTTCAGGCTCTTCATATTTTTCAACACCGCTGCATGCTCCTCCTATTATTCAGACGGTTTCATGTTGATCTCATTTTTGACACCTTTTGAAGCTCTTCATATTTTCACACCTTTTGAAACTCTTCATATTTTTCACACCTTTTCAGGCCCTTCATGATTTTCAACACCGCTTCATGCTCCTCCAATTTTTAAGACCGTTTCATGCTCCTCATATTTTTGACACCTTTAGAAGATCTTCATATTTTCACACCTTTTCATGCTCTTCATGTTTTTCAACAACGCTTCATGCTCCTCCTAATTTTCAGACCGTTTCATGCTCCTCATATTTTTGACACCTTTTGAAGCTCTTCATATTTTTCACACCTTTTCAGGCTCTTCATATTTTTCAACACCGCTGCATGCTCCTCCTATTATTCAGACGGTTTCATGTTGATCTCATTTTTGACACCTTTTGAAGCTCTTCATATTTTCACACCTTTTGAAACTCTTCATATTTTTCACACCTTTTCAGGCCCTTCATGATTTTCAACACCGCATCATGCTCCACCTATATTTCAGACCGTTTCATGCTCGTCATATTTTTGACACCTTTTGAAGCTCTTCATATTTTTCACACCTATTCAGGCTCTTCATGTTTTTGCACACCGTTTCATGATCCTCCTATTTTTCAGACCGTTTCATCCTCCTCATATATTTGACACCTTTTGAAGCTCTTCATATTTTTCACACCTTTTCAGGCTCTTCAAGTTTTACAACACCACTTCATGCTCCTCCTATTTTTCAGAGAGTTTCATGCTCCTCATGTATTTCACACCTTATGAAGCTCTTCATATTTTTCACACCTTTTCAGGCTCTTCATGTTTTTCACACCTTTTCAGGCTCTTCATGTTTTGCAACACAACTTCATTCTCCTAGTATTTTTAAGACCGTTTCATGCTCCTCATATTTTTGACACCTATTGAAGCTCTTCATATTTCTCACACCTTTTCAGGTTCTTCATGTTTTTCAACACCGCTTCATGCTGCTTCTATTTTTCAGACCGTTTCATGCTCCTCATATTTTTCACATCTTTTGAAGCTCTTCATATTTTTCACACCTTTTGAAGCTCTTCATATTTTTCACACCTTTTCAGGCTCTTCATGTTTTTGAACACTTCTTCTTGCTCCTCCTCTTTTTAAAACCCTTTCATGATTCTCATATTTTTGACACCTTTTATAGCTCTTCATATTTTTCACACCTTTTCATGCTCTTCATGTTTTTCAACACAGTTTCATGCTGCTTCTATTTTTCAGACCGTTTCATGCTCCTCATATTTTTCACACCTTTTGAAGCTCTTCATATTTTTCACACCTTTTCAGGCTCTTCATGTTTTTGAACACCGTTTCATGATCCTCCTATTTTTCAGACCGTTTCATGCTCATCTCATTTTTGACACCTTTTGAAGCTTTTCATAATTTTCACTACTCTTTAGGCTCTTCATGTTTTTGATCACCGCTTCATGCTCCTCCTATTTTTCAGACAGTTTCATGCTCCTCATGTATTTCACAACTTTTGAAGCTCTTCATATTTTTCACACCTTTTCAGGCTGTTCATGTTTTTGAACACCGCTTCATGATTCTCCTATTTTTCAGACCGTTTCATGCTCTTCATATTTTTGACCCATTTTGAAGCTCTTCATATTTTTCACACCTTTTCAGGCTCTTCATATTTTTCCACACCACTTCATGCTTCTCCTAATTTTCAGACCGTTTCATGCTCCTCATATATTTCACACCTTTTGAAGCTCTTCCTATTTTTCACACCTTTTCAGGCTCTTCATGTTTTTGACGACCGCTTAATGCTCCTCTTATTTTTCAGACCGTTTGATGCTCCTCATATTTTTGACACCTTTTGAAGCTCTTTCTATTTTTCACAACTTTTAGTGACTTCATATTTTTCAACACCTTTTCATGATTTTCCTATTTTTCAGACCGTTTCATGCTCATCTCATATTTGACACCTTTTGAAGCTTTTCATATTTTTGACAACTTTTCAGGCTCTTCATGATTTTGAAAACAGCTTCATGCTCCTCCTATTTTTCAAAGAGTTTCATGCTCCTCATGTATTTCACACCTTTTGAAGCTCTTCATATTTTTCACACCTTTTCAGGCTGTTCATGTTTTTCCACACCACTTCATGCTTCTCCTATTTTTCAGCCCGTTTCATGCTCCTCATGTATTTCACATCTTTTGAAGCTCTTCATATTTTTCAAACCTTTTCAGGCTCTTCATGTTTTTGATCACCGTTTCATGCTCCTCCTATTTTTCAGACAGTTTCATGCTCCTCATATTTTTGACACTTTTTGAAGCTCTTCATATTTTACACACCTTTTCAGGCTCTTAATGTTTTTCAACACCACTTCATGCTCCTCCTATTTTTCAGACCGATTCATGCTCCTCATATATTTGACACATTTATAAGCTCTTCATATTTTTCACACCTTTTCAAGCTCTTCATATTTTTCAACACCGCTTCATGCTCCTCCTATTTTTCAGACGGTTTCTTGTTGATCTCATTTTTGACACCTTTTGAAGCTCTTCATATTTTTCACACCTTTTGAAACTCTTCATATTTTTCACACCTTTTCAGGCTCTTCATGTTTTTCACACATTTTCAGGCTCTTCATGTTTTTCAACACCGTTTCATGCTGTTTCTATTTTTCAGACAGTTTCATGCTCCTCATATTTTTCACATCTTTTGAAGCTCTTCATATTTTTCACACCTTTTCAGGCTCTTCATGTTTTTCAACACCGCTTCATGCTCCTGCTATTTTTCAGACTGTTTCATGCTCCTCATATTTTTGACACCTTTAGAAGCTCTTCATATTTTTCAAACCTTTTCAGGCTCTTCATGTTTTTGAACACTGCTTCATGCTCCTCCTATTTTTCAGACCGTTTCATGCTCCTCATATTTTGACACCTTTTGAAGCTTTTCATATTTTTCACACCTTTTCAGGCTCTTCAAGTTTTTCAACACCACTTCATGCTTTTCCTTTTTTGCAGACCATTTCATGCTCCTCATATTTTTGACACCTTTTGTTGCTCTTCATATTTTTCACACCTTTTCAGGCTCTTCTTATTTTTCAAACAAGTGAAGCTCATCATATTTTTCACACTTTTTCAGGCTTTTCATGTTTAGAATACCGCTTCATGCTCCTCCTATTTTTCTGACCGTTTCTTCCTCCTCATGTATTTCACACCTTTTGAAGCTCTTCGTATTTTTCACACCTTTTCAGGCTCTTCATGTCTTTGAACACCGTTTTATGCTGCTTCTATTTTTAAGACCGTTTCATGCTCATCATATATTTTAAACCTTTGAATCTCTTCATATTATTCACACCTTTTCAGGCTGTTCATGTTTTTCAACAACGTTTCATGATCCTCCTATTTTTCAGACCGTTTCATGCTCCTCATAATTTTGACACCCTTTGAAGCTCTTCTTATATTTCACACCTTTTCAGACTCTTCATGTTTTCGAACACCACTTCAAGTTCCTCCTATTTTTGCGACGGTTTCATGCTCCTCATGGATTTCACTCCTTTTGAAGCTCTTCATATTTTTCACACCTTTTCAGGCTCTTCATGATTTTCAACCCCACTTCATGCTCCTCCTATTTTTCAGACCGTTTCATGTTCCTCATATTTTTGACACCTTTTGAAGCTCTTCATATTTTCTACACCTTTTCAGGCTCTTCATGTTTTTCAACACAGCTTCATGCTCCTCTAATTTTTCAGACCATTTGGTGCTCCTCATATTTTTCACAGCTTTTGAAGCTCTTCATATTTTTCACACCTTTTCAGGCTCTTCATGTTTTTCAACACCACTTCATGCTCCTCCTATTTTTCAGACCGTTTCATGCTCCTCATATTTTTGACACCTTTTGAAGCTCTTCATATTTTTCACACCTTTTCAGGCTCCTCCTGTTTTTGAACACCGTTTCATGCTCCTAGTATTTTTCAGACCATTTCATGCTCCTCATATTTTTGACACCTTTTGAAGCTCTTCATATTTTTCACACCTTTTCAGGCTCTTCAAGTTTTTGAACAATGCTACAATGCTCCTCCTATTTTTCAGACCGTTTCATGCTCCTCATATTTTTGACCTCTTTTAAAGCTCTTCATATTTTTCACGCCTTTTGAAGCTCTTCATATATTTCACACTTTTTCAGGCTCTTCATATTTTTCAACACCACTTCATGCTTCTCCTATTTCTCAGACCGTTTCATGCTCATCTCATTTTTGACAGCATTTGAAGCTCTTCATATTTTTCACAACTTTTGAAGCTCTTCATATTTTTCACACCTTTTCAGGCTCCTCATGTTTTTCAACACCGCTTCATGCTCCTCCTATTTTTCAGACCATTTCATGCTCCTCTCATTTCTGAAATCTTTTGAAGCTCTTCATATATTTCACACATTTTCAGGCTGTTAATGTTTTTCAACACGGCTTCATGCTCCTCCTATTTTTCAGACCGTTTCATGCTCATCTAATTTATGACACCTTCTGAAGCTCTTCATAGTTTTCACAAATTTTCAGGCTCTTCATATTTTTGAACACCGCTTCATGCTCCTCCTATTTTTCAGACCGTTTCATGCTCCTCATTTATTTCACACATTTTGAAGCTCTTCATATTTTACACACCTTTTCAGGCTAGTCATGATTTTCAATAACACTTCATGCTCCTCCTATTTTTCAGACAGTTTCATGCTCATCTAATTTTTGACACCTTTTGAAGCTCTTCATATATTTCACACCTTTTGAAGCTCTTCATATTTTTCACATTTTTGAAGCTCTTCAGATTTTTCACACGTTTTCAGGCTCTTCATGTTTTTGAACACCGCTTCATGCTCCTCATATATTTCAGACCGTTTCATGCTCCTCATATTTGTGACACCTTTGGAGCTCTTTGTATTTTTCACACATTTTCACGCTCTTCATGTTTTTCATCATGACTTCATGCTCCTCCTATTTTTCAGACCGTTTCATGCTCCTCATATTTTTGACACCTTTTGAAATCTTCATATACTTCACACCTTTTCAGATTCTTCATTTTTTTGAAAAGAACTTCATGCTCCTTCTATTTCTCAGACCGTTTCATGGTCATCTCATTTTTGACACCTTTTGAAGCTCCTCATATTTTTCATTCCTTTTGAAGATCTTCATATTTTTCACACGTTTTCAGGCTCTTCATATTTTTCAACACCGCATCATGCTTCTCCTATTTTTCAGACAGTTTCATTCTCCTCATATTTTTGACACGTTTTGAAGCTCTTCATATTTTTCACACCTTTTCAGGCTCTTCATGTTTTTCAACACTGTTTCATGATCCTCCTATTTTTCAGACCGTTTCATGCACCTCATAATTTTGACACCTTTTGAAACTCTTCTTATATTTCACACCTTTTCAGACTCTTCATGTGTTCGAACACCACTTCAAGTTCCTCCTATTTTTGCGACCGTTTAATGCTCTTCATATTTTTGACACCTTTTGAAGCTCTTCATATTTTTCACACCTTTTGAAGCTCTTCATATATTTCACACATTTTCAGGCTCTTCATGTTTTTCAACACCACTTCATGCTCCTCCTATTTTTCAGACCGTTTCTTGCTCATCTAATTTTTGACACCTTTTGAAGCTCTTCATATATTTCACACCTTTTGAAGCTCTTCATATATTTCACATTTTTGAAGCACTTCAAATTTTTCACACCTTTTCAGGCTCTTCATGTTTTTGAACACCGCTTCATGCTCCTCCGGTTTTTCAGACCGTTTCATGCTCCTCATATTTTTGACACCTTTTGAAGCTTTTCATATTTTTTACAACATTTCAGGCTTTTCATGTTTTTGAACACCTCTTCATGCTCCTCGTATTTTTCACACCATTTGAAGCTCTTCATATTTTTCACACATTTTGAGGCTCTTCATGTTTTTCAACACCGCTTCATGCTACTCCTATTTTTCAGACCGATGAATGCTCCTCCTGTACTTCACACCTTTTGTAGCTCTTCATATTTTTCTCACATTTTCAGGCTCTTCATGTTTTTCAACACCGCTTCATGCTCCTCCAATTTTTCAGACCGATTCATGCTCCTCAAGTATTTCACACCTTTTGAGGCTTCATGTTTTTCAACACCACTTTATGCTCCACATATTTTTCAGACCGTTTCATGCTCCTCATATTTTTGACACCTTTTGAAGCTCTTCATATTTTTCACACCTTTTCTGGCTCTTCATGATTTTCAACAGCGCTTCATGCTCCTCCTATTTTTCAGACCGTTTCATGCTCATCTCATTTTTGACACCTTTTGAAGCTCTTCATATTTTTCACACCTTTTGAAGCTCTTTATATTTTTCACAAGTTTTCAGATGTTCATGTTTTTCAACACCGCTTCTTGATCCTCCTATTTTTCAGACCGTTTCATGCTCCTCCTAATTTTCACACCTTTTGAAGCACCTCAAATTTTTCACACCTTTTCAGGCTCTTCTTGTTCTTGAACACGGTTTCCTGCTCCTCCTTTTTTTCAGACCGTTTCATGCTCCTCATATTTTTGACACCTTTTGAATCTCTTCATATATTTCACACCTTTTCAGGCTCTTCATATATTGGAACACCACTTCATGCTCCTCCTATTTTTCGGACGGTTTCATTCTCCTCATGTAGTTCACACCTTTTGAAGCTCTTCATATATTTCACACTTTTTCAGGCTCTTCATGTTTTTCAACACCACTTCATGCTCCTCTTATTTTTCAAACCGTTTCATGCTCATCTCATTTTTGACACCTTCTGAAGCTCTTCATATTTGTTACACCCTTTCAGGCTCTTCATGTTTTTCAACACGGCTTCATGCCACTCCTATTTTTCAGACCGTTTCATGCTCCTCATATTTTTCACACCTTTTGAAGCTCTTCATATTTTTCACACATTTTCAGGCTCTTCATGTTTTTCAACACCACTTCATGCTCCTCCTATTTTTCAGACCGTTTCATGCTCCTCATGTATTTCACACCTTTTGAAGCTCTTCATATTTTTCACACTTTTTGAAGCTCTTCATATATTTCACACATTTTCAGGCTCTTCATGTTTTTCAACACCGCTTCATGCTCCTCCTTTTTTTCAGACCGTTTCATGGTCCTCATGTATTTCACACATTTTGAGGCTCTTGATATCTTTCACACCTTTTCAGCCGCTTCATGTTTTTGAACACCGTTTCATGCTCCTCCTATTTTTCAGACCGTTTCATGCTCCTCATATTTTTGACACCTTTTGAAGCTCTTCATATTTTTCACACCTTTTGAAGCTCTTCATGTATTTCACACGTTTTCAGTCTCTTCAGGTTTTTCAACAGCGCTTCATGCTCCTCCTATATTTCAGACCGTTTCATGCTCCTCATATTTTTGACACATTTTGAAGCTCTTCATATTTTTCACACATTTTCAGGCTCTTCATGTTTTTCACAAGTTTTCAGATCTTCATGTTTTTCAACACCGCTTCTTGATCCTCCTATTTTTCCGATCGTTTCATGCTCCTCATATTTTTGTCACGTTTTGAAGCTCTTCATATTTTACACACATTTTCAGGCTCTTCATGTATTTGAACATCGCTACATGCTCCTCCGAATTTTCACACCTTTTGAAGCACCTCAAATTTTTCACACCTTTTCAGGCTCTTCATATTCTTGAACACGGTTTCCTGCTCCTCCTTTTTTTCAGACCGTTTCATGCTCCTCATATTTTTGACAGCTTTTGAATCTCTTCATATATTTCACACCTTTTCAGGCTCTTCATGTATTGGAACACCGCTTCATGCTCCTCCTATTTTTCGGACGGTTTCATTCTCCTCATGTACTTCACACCTTTTGAAGCTCTTCATATATTTCACACTTTTTCAGGCTCTTCATGTTTTTCAACACCACTTCATGCTCCTCCTATTGTTCAGACCGTTTCATGCTCTTCTCATTTTTGACACCTTCTGAAACTCTTCATATTTGTTACACCCTTTCAGGCTCTTCATGTTTTTCAACACGGCTTCATGCTCCTCCTATTTTTCAGACCGTTTCATGCTCCTCATATTTTTCACACCTTTTGAAGCTCTTAATATTTTTCACACTTTTTCAGGCTCTTCATGTTTTGAACACTGCTTCATGCTCCTCCTATTGTTCAGACCGTATCATGCTCCTCTTATATTTGACACGTTTTGAGGCTCTTCATATATTTCACACCTTTTCAGGCTCTTCATTTTTTTCAACACCGCTTCATGCTCCTCCTATTTTTCAGACCGATTCAAGCTCCTCATATTTTTGACACCTTTTGAAGCACTTCATATTTTTCACACCTTTTCAGGCTCTTGATTTTCTTGAACACCGCTTCATGCTCCTCCTATTTTTCAGACCGTTTCATGCTCCTCATATTTTTGACACCTTTTGAAGCACTTCGTATTTTTCACACCTTTTCAGGCTCTTCATTTTTTTGAACACCGCTTCATGCTCCTCCTATTTTTCAGACCGTTTCATGCTCCTCATATATTTGACACCTTCTGAAGCCCTTCATATTTTTCACACATTTTCAGGTTTTCATGTTTTTCAACACTGCTTCATGCTCCTCCTATTTTTCAGACAGTTTCATGCTCCTCATGTTTTTCACGTCTTGTGTAGCTCTTCATATTTTTCACAACTTTTGAAGCTCTTCATATTTTTCACACCTTTTGAAGCTCTTCATATTTTTCACATGTTTTCACGCTCTTCATGTTTTCAACACCGCTTCTTGATCCACCTATATTTCAGACTGTTTCATGCTCCTAATATTTTTGTCACGTTTTGAAGCTCTTCATATTTTACACACATTTTCAGCCTCTTCATGTTTTTCAACACTGCTTCATGCTCCTCCTATTTTTAACACCTTTTGAAGCTCTTCATATTTTTCACACCTTTTCAGGCTCTTCATGTTTTTGAACACGGTTTCCTGCTCCTCCTTTTTTTCAGACCGTTTCATGCTCCTCATATTTTTGACACGTTTTGAATCTCTTCATATATTTCACACCTTTTCAGGCTCTTCATATATTTGAACAACGCTTCATGCTCCTCCTATTTTTCAGACGGTTTCATCCTCCTCATGTATTTCACACCTTTTGAAGCTCTTCATATTTTTCACACCTTTTCAGGCTCTTCATGTTTTTGAACACCGTTTCATGCTGCTCCTATTTTTCAGACCGTTTCATACTCCTCATAGTTTTGACACATTTTGAAGCTCTTCATATTTTTCACATCTTTTCAGGCTCTTCATGTTTTTCCACACCACTTCATGCTTCTCCTGTTTTTCAGACCGTTTCATGATCCTCATGAATTTCACACATTTTGAAGCTCTTTATATTTTTCACATATTTTCAGGCTCTTCATGTTTTTGATCACCGCTTCATGATCCTCCTATTTTTCAGACCCTTTCATGCTCCTCATATATTTGACACCTCTTGAAGCTCTTCATATTTTTCACACCTTTTCAGGCTCTTCATGTTTTTCCCCACCACTTCATTCTTCTCCTATTTTTCAGACCATTTCATGCTCCTCATGAATTTCACACCTTTTGAAGCTCTTCATATTTTTCACACCTTTTCAGGCTCTTCATGTTTTTTATCACCGTTTCATGCTCCTATTTTTCAGACCGTTTCATGCTCCTCATATTTTTGACACCTTTTGCAGCTCTTCATATTTTTCACAAGTTTTCAGTCTCTTCATGATTTTGAACACCGCTTCATGATCCTCCTATTTTTAAGACCGTTTCATGCTCTTCATATTTTTGACACCTTTTGCAGCTCTTCATATTTTTCACACCTTTTCAGGCTCTTCATGTTTTTCAACACCGCTTCATGCTGCTTCTCTTTTTCAGACCGTTTCATGCTCCTCATATTTTTCACACCTTTTGAAGCTCCTCATATTTTTCACACCTTTTCAGGCTCTTCATGTTTTTGAACACCGCTTCATGCTCCTCCAATTTTTCAGGCCGTTTCATGCTCCTCATAATTTTGACACCTTTTGAAGCTCTTCATATGTTTCACACCTTTTCAGGCTCTTCATTTTTTTCAACAACACTTCATGCTCCTCCTATTTTTCAGACGGTTTCATGCTCATCTCATTTTTTACACCTTTTGAAGCTCTTCATATTTTTCACACCTTTTCAGGCTCTTCATATTTTTCACACGTTTTCAGGCTCTTTTTGTTTTTCAACACCGCTTCATGCTCCTCCTATTTTTCAGACCGTTTCATGCTCCTCATATTTTTGACACCTTTTGAAGCTCTTCATATTTTTCACAACTTTTCAGTATCTTCCTGTTTTTGAACACCGTTTCATGCTCCTCCTATTTTTCAGTCCGTTTAATGCTCCTCATGTATTTCACACCTTTTGAAGCTCTTCATATTTTTCACACGTTTTCAGGCTCTTCATGTTTTTGAACACCGCTTCATGCTCCTCCAATTTCAGACCGTTTCATGCTCCTCATGTATTTCACACCTTTTGAAGCTCTTCATATTTTTCACAACTTTTCAGGCTCCTCATGTTTTTGAACACCGCTTCATGCTCCTCCTATTTTCCAGACCGTTTCATGCTCCTCATATTTTTGACACCTTTTGCAGGTCTTCATATTTTTCACACCTTTTCAGGCTCTTCAAATTTTTGAACACTGCTTCATGATCCTCCTATTTTTCAGACCGTTTCATGCTCTTCATATTTTTGACACCTTTTGAAGCTCTTCATATTTTTCACACCTTTTCAGGCTCTTCATGTTTTTCCACACCACTTCATGCTTCTCCTATTTTTCAGACCGTTTCATGATCCTCATGAATTTCACACATTTTGAAGCTCTTTATATTTTTCACACATTTTTAGGCTCTTCATGTTTTTGATCACCGCTTCATGATCCTCCTATTTTTCAGACCGTTTCATGCTCATCATATATTTGACACCTCTTGAAGCTCTTCATATTTTTCACACCTTTTCAGGCTCTTCATGTTTTTCCCCACCACTTCATTCTTCTCCTATTTTTCAGACCATTTCATGCTCCTCATGAATTTCACACCTTTTGAAGCTCTTCATATTTTTCACACCTTTTCAGGCTCTTCATGTTTTTTATCACCGTTTCATGCTTCTCCTATTTTTCAGACCGTTTCATGCTCCTCATATTTTTCACACCTTTTGAAGCTCTTCATAATTTTCACATCTTTTCAGTCTCTTCATG
Source organism: Dama dama (assembly GCF_033118175.1). NCBI lineage: Eukaryota > Metazoa > Chordata > Mammalia > Artiodactyla > Cervidae > Dama > Dama dama. Next base: position 643,430 of record NW_026870928.1, on the reverse strand, counting down.
TTTTTGAACACCATTTCATGCCGCTTCTATTTTTTAGACCGTTTCCTGCTCCTCATATTTTTCACTCCTTTTGATGCTCTTCATATTTTTCACACGTTTTCAGGCTCTTCTTGTTTTTCAACACCGCTTCATGCTCCTCCTATTTTTCAGACCGTTTCTTGCACCTCATATTTTTCTCACCTTTTGAAGCGCTTCATATTTTCCACAACTTTTCAGGCTCTTCATGTTTTTCAACACCGCTTCATGCTCCTCCTATTTTTCAGACCGTTTCATGCTCCTCATATTTTTGACACGTTTTGAAGCTCTTCATATTTTTCACACGTTTTCAGGCTCTTCATATTTTTCACACCTTTTCATGCTCTTCATGTTTTTGAACACCATTTCATGATCCTCCTATTTTTCTGACCGTTTAATGCCCCTCATATTTTTGACACCTTTAGAAACTCTTCATATTTTCCACACCTTTTCAAGCACTTCATGGTTTTCCACACCTCTTCATGCTCCTCCTATTTTTCAGACGGTTTCATGCTATTCATATTTTTGATAACTTTTGAAGCTCTTCATATTTTTCACACCTTTTCAGGCTCTTCATGTTTTTCAAGACCACTTCATGCTCCTCCTATTTTTCAGACCGTTTCATGCTCATCTCATTTTTGACACCTTTTGAAGTTCTTCATATTTTTCCCACCTTTTGAAGCTCTTCATATATTTCACACGTTTTCAGGTTCTTCATATTTTTCAACACCGTTTCATGCTGCTTCTATTTTTCAGACCGTTTCATGCTCCTCATATTTTTCACACCTTTTGAAGCTCTTCATATTTTTCACACGTTTTCAGGCTCTTCATGTTTTTCAACACCGTTTAATTCTGCTTCTATTTTTCAGACCGTTTCATGCTCCTCATATTTTTGACACCTTTAGACTCTTCATATTTTTCACACCTTTTCAGCCTCTTCATGTTTTTCACACATTTTCAGCCTCTTCATGTTTTTGAACACCCCTTCTTGCTCCTTTTATTTTTCAGAGAGTTTCATGCTCCTCATGTATTTCACACCTTTTAAAGCTCTTCATATTTTTCACACCTTTACAGGCTCTTCATGTTTTTGAACACCGTTTCATCCTCCTCCTATTTTTCAGACCGTTTCATGCTCCTCATATTTTTGACACCTTTTGAAGCTCTTCATATTTTTCACACCTTTTCAAGCTCTTCATGTTTTTGCACACTGCTTCATGCTCTTCCTATTTTTCAGACCGTTTCATGCTCCTCATATTTTTGACACCTTTTGAAGCTCTTCATATTTTTCACACCTTTTCAGGCTCTTCATGTTTTTCAACACCAATTCATGCTTCTCCTATTTTTCAGACTGTTTAATGCTCCTCATATTTTTGACACCTTTAGAAACTCTTCATATTTTTCACACCTTTTCAAGCACTTCATGGTTTTCCACACCGCTTCATGCTCCTCCTATTTTTCATACCGTTTCATTCTCCTCATATTTTTGACATGTTTTGAAGCTCTCATATATTTCACACCTTTTCAGGCTCTTCATTTTTTTCAACACCACGTCATGCTCCTCCTATTTTTCAGACCCTTTTATGCTCTTCTCATTTTTGCCACCATTTGAAGCTCTTCATATTTTTCACACCTTTTGAAGCTCTTCATGGTTTTCACACCTTTTCAGGCTCTTCATGTTTTTCAACACCGCTTCATGCTCCTTCTATTTTTTTGACCGTTTCATGCTCCTCATAATTTTGACACATTTTGAAGCTCTTCATATTTTTCACACCTTTTCAGGCTCTTCATGTTTTTCAACACCGCTTCGTGCTCCTCCTCTTTTTCAGACCGTTTCATGCTCCTCATATTTTTGACATCTATTGAAGCTCTTCATATTTCTCACACCTTTTCAGGTTCTTCACGTTTTTCAACACCACTTCATGCTCCTCCTATTTTTCAGACCGTTTCATGCACATCTCATTTTTGACACCTTTTGAAGCTCTTCATATCTTTCATATTTTTGAAGTTCTTCATATTTTCACAGGTTTTCAGACTCTTCATGTTTTTCAACACCGCTTCATGCTCCTGCTATTTTTGAGACCGTTTCATGCTCTTCATATATTTGACACCTCTTGAAGCTCTTCATATTTTTCACACCTTTTCAGGCTCTTCATGTTTTTCCCCACCACTTCATTCTTCTCCTATTTTTCAGATCATTTCATGCTCCTCATGAATTTCACACCTTTTGAAGCTCTTCATATTTTTCACACCTTTTCAGGCTCTTCATGTTTTTTATCACCGTTTCATGCTCCTATTTATCAGACCGTTTCATGCTCCTCATATTTTTGACACCTTTTGCAGCTCTTCATATTTTTCACAAGTTTTCAGTCTCTTCATGATTTTGAACACCGCTTCAAG